>NC_090129.1:18724138-19469763 GCF_040581485.1 Linepithema humile
ATCTAAACTTAATTGTAAACTATTAACGATACGTACGACTGTGGTAGCTATGCTAGTACCTGCTATTGTTAAAGAGAAATCGACGAAGATGCGAATAAGATGGGGACGACAAAGGAAACGTGGAGGGAGTGCCGCAAGAATTGAGCTACGGCATAGTGCCTCAGTGCGTATCGAGATTCGATGACCGATTCGGTGACTGCCACGATGATTTTTCCACGTCACGAACATATCCTCGCTTAATATGTTTCGCTCGGTCCACTTTTCTTGATTTTAATAATTAATAACTTCATTATTGTTATTACCAAATGATGTGAAAGATATCAATTTACCACAGCTACTTTTTCCCCCATAGAGCTCTGATACATTGATTTTATAGATGGGGTTGTAGATGAACGTAGTGTAAATCGCGATCTTCAAGCTTGCAAGATTGATAAGCCTACCTTTTTCTTATCACAGATGATACGCACTCGAGTCATTGTGCATCGAGACCAGTTTCGCACCGCGATCTGTCAGTGAGCCTCGCGAACGATCCGAAGTTCATCCTGCGATAATAATCTTGTTCTTTGCGCGCGGCCGCCCCTTGTTTCCGTCGCGATCTTCCTCAAACAGACACGACATTTATTCTTGTAATTTTTCTAATCGTTCGCGCATGATTGATTTCAAACAGATTCTTCAGACTTTGTCGCAGCGGCGACAATTAGATTGGAAATCCGTCAGTCGTGTTTTCGCACATCGGGGACGGCGCGATCCGGCGCGAGTAACGTCGCATACGCGCGAGGGAATCTCGGACGGACATGAGAAAGAGATTTTTTTTTTTTTTTTTTTTTCTCTCTGATGAGGTCGCGAAAGTTTCGACGGTCCGCGATCGCATTCCGCTGACATTTCAGACAGCCGGACGACGGCGGTTGAAGTCGAAGAGACGATGAAAAGAACGCGCGCGCGCGCACGCGGGACGGGAAAACTTCCGAAATCATTGCGCTCGAGGAAACTTGGCAGACTTTAAACGGGTTTTCGCCCCGGACTTTCGAACGGCGCTCGAATGCGAATAACGCGCTGCCGGCCTGGGCGGCGTTTTACAAAAGCCGTCGACTTACGGCCGAGCACGCGATCCGAAAGTTTCGCGCTCCGACGAATTCCAGCGGCGTTACTCGCGCGGTGGCGTCGCGCGAGGAGGATCGGTCGACGGAAAAGGGACGGCGGTCGAGAAGGAGGACGACGGAGCGCAAAACGCGAAACTGCGAAGGGTAAGACGAGAGTGGTGGAGCAGCGGGGAGATGGGGGGGGGAAGGGGGGGGAGAGAAAGAGAATAGCAACTCACAATGCAATAAGTCGCGAATCAAATGGATCTCGGCTTAAGACGAGAGGCTCAGATTAGCGAAGAATCAAACACGATGTATACTCTTAAAACTAACAAACAAAAGTGAAACTAAGAGAGAAAGAGATGAGAGAATAAAACGGGGATACTAAATGGGGAAGCGCGCGCGTAAAAGTGCGCAATGGGGCGCGAAATCAATGTGAGAGAGAGAGAGAGAGAGAGAGAGAGAGAGAGAGAGAGAGAGAGGGAAATTAAGTGAATCTAATTATAATACTGATAGAGCATACATTGAGATATACAAAAAAAACATATAGTATTATACGTTTACGATACGATTGTAATGGACACTTTGTAAGCAAGAAAAAAAAATTACGCATAGTTTTCCATACCCCGTAATGGATGTAATTCGTTAAAAGGGAAAGTTCAGACAGAGGCCACACATAAGTAAGTCCACATATAAACGACACGTACATATATATATACACACACATACACACACACGGAGACATACCGGACGGTTAAAAAGAAGTAATTACATGTACAAGCGCGCACACATACTCGTTCGAGAAGTCACACATGCTCGAGTACACACAAGAGATTTATAAGAAAAAAAAAAAAAAGAAGTCAGTAATCTGTCTTTAAAGTATCATGTGTCTATAAACTATAGCGAATCGATATTGTCTCTTACATAAATGGCAAAAAAAAAATACAAATAACCGTGGTAACGTCGTGTAAAGTAGCGATAAACAAACATTCTGCAATATATGACATAATATATATTCTTACATTTATAAAGATGCGACATGAGGATTATATGTGACAAACAGACTGCGGGAGGCCCGAAAGATTGTGCAATGCGCATCGCAGGAATATCGAATGACGCCGTTGGAAGAAAAAAATCGATCTTTCCCTCTCCGGAATTATTCCGGAGGAAAAAAGAAGAAAGAGACGGTGTGTAGTTCCGATATTGCCGAACGCGCATGAAGATATCACACGGATACACACGACATCACACATAATACACACACACGCACGTACACAATGTACAGGAAAAGAGATCCAAAAAAAAAGAAACTATCGATTATTCTACCAAGTAATGAATTAACAAGAGGATGATAATTAGATTTGTAATTAATTACATATATATTTTTCAATACTTTAACTACTTGCTGAATGTAAACTATATACATATATATATAATTATATATATTATATACATATATTATATATATTATACATACACACCTAACGCGCGCGATGCCGCGCGCGAAAGGGGGGAGGAAGGGTGCGGCGATGAAAGCCGCCTCGCGGAAGATCTCTGAGAGAGGACGCGGAAGGGAAATTTAAGGGTGATTTTACATTCGGAAAATTCCAGGCGGAAGATCGCGCCATCGGCTAAAATAACAGAGTCCTCCGATTTTTTCGGTGGCGTCTTTCATCGGCGCGGGACGCTCGTTTCCGACTCGGTCGCGACTCACGCGAAGGATCGAGGAAAAAAAGGCCCGAGGAAGAACGCAAAAAAAAAAAACAAACGCGGAAAAAAGTCGACTGCCTTTCGTCGTGGCGGAGCGCGCGCCAGAACGGAAGCGAGCGGAAATCCTTTCTTCGACCACGTCGAGGAGGCGGAAGAGTTCTACGAGATCTTTTTGTACCCCACCCAAGTCACACTCTCGGTGTCCAAAAAAAAAAAAAAAACTACGTTACACTACGTGTAAGTGCATCCTAAATGTAACTGTTAATTGCCCCTACTCCAAAGCCCCCCAACCCCACGCCATTTGTAGAGAAAAAAAAAATCGCAAGTGAGAAAGAAAGAGAGAGAGAGAGAGAGAGACATGCGGAGCAGAGCGATTGACAATGTATGAATATATGTCTCTGTGTGCATGCATGCATGCTTGCGTGTGTGTGGGAGTGTCAAGACACGTTCGTTCGCCTTAGTTACTTTTTTCCTCGGTATAGAGAGTAAAAGGAAAAAGCGCTGAAGATCCTTTCGAATGATTTTCACACGCCTACGATTGTTATAGAGCGCATATACATATGTTATATGTGTGCACTTATGATTATTACGATTATGATTACCGTTTATCTCCATCCTTTAGTCGAAAAAGAAAGAGAGACGGATACACTGCGCGCCTATATATATGTATATCTGTATATAGGTCCCTTCTCACCTCACTTTTTTTTTGTTTCCTTTCTTTTTTTTCTTCGATCTTCTAATTTTCTTCCCTCCCCTCCCTCCCTTTTTTTTATATTAGAGATGTATTTTCTGTTGGCTTTAGATTTTGTTCCTTTATTTTTGTACGAAGATCCAGCATCGATGACGAGACGTGTCGTCGATTTTACCTACATATATACATATACATATATTGAATATTATAATTGTAGCTCGCTTTAAGATTATCGTTCAACCCTTCTTTTTGATATAGTTTGTTATTGTTGTTTTTGTATGATATTTGATTATATACCGACGCGCCCCGCGCGTCAAAAATAATATATAAATATATACTACTATATTATATATATAATATATATTTTTGTTAATAATACAGTGGTTTGATAACTGCATTAGCTTGTTAATAATGGATTTGTTTCTGTTTCTTACGGCCCGTGAATATATATATAGATAGACACGTGCATATACATAGATATATATATTATACATATATATATATACATACCTATATATATATATAAATATCGATTATATATATATATATATACATATACCGCTACATTATATTTTGTTTAACAGTGTCACGAAGCGACAATGAAGCGTTTCTTGAAATTTGTCGAGCGACTTATAAGGGGCTCCGACACGAAATATTGATATCGAAACTCGCGCGTGTATAATATAACTTATAATATCATTTTGTAAATTATTTTTTGTATTTTTATATACATACATATATAAATAACGAAAGCATACAAAAGAGAGTCGCGGAACAGTGTTATGCGCACGGCGAGAAACCAAGAGAGAGAGAGAGAGATTGAGAGAGCGAGAGAGTGGGAGAGAAAGGGAAACGTGAGAGTGCGACGGAGAAAAAAAAAGTCGTTTAGGATGAAAGGAGAGAAAAACCAAAAAAATACCCTCGTGACGCATTGATTAACACTGACGATACTTAATCAGTCGCTGACAGTCCTTTCGTTGATCGAGAGCAGCACCAAGAAGATTATTATTCGATCGATTAATCGCGAAAATCGCATACGGCACGTATGCAACGTTTGTAAAACTGTAATAATACACACACACAACACCTGTGCATACACACGTACCTACACACATACACACACACACACAAACACAGCGCAATGTTTAATTTTAATAACGACACGCCAGTCCCGAAGATTTGTTCCCGATTATTTGTACCTCTCTGTATGTATTTTGCAGCTTGTCAGTGCTTTTTGTTCATTTATTATATATTTTAAATATTAATCTCACCGTCTTTTTGTACCAATCTCTTTTCGCCGTTCGCCGATGAAAAATGCGTACTCAACTATATACATCTATCAAAGGAAAATATATGTTAATTCAATCTAGTGAATAGTGCAACGCAACTCCAAAGAATTGCGCGGCCGCCGGCCCGCCGATCTTCGGGCCGAGCCGCGAATCATTGGTAACCTCGCAAGCAACTTAGTCGTATAATAGCGTACCAGATATTATTTTTCGATCAAGCACAGAACACGATCGGACAGCGAATAAAGTAAGAAAGTTGCATGTTAGATTCTAGTTGCCCTCGACCGCGGCTTTGGACGACGATCTAAATCCTTTCCACGCTTAACCGACACAGATATTTTATAGATGTTATGTGTAATAACACGAAAATATATATATGCATAACTATGTTAATTCACTTCCTAACGAAATGTTTATATTTTTGTCTGCGAGCGCACGTTACGTGTGGAAATAAAATATCAAAGGTAAATCGGACGGAGTTATTACGCACCAGCCGCGCGCGCGCGCGCGCGCGCGATGATACTTTTCCGCTATAAATAATAATGAGCGGAGCGTAGAATTATGATTTCGGGACGCGTAATTTCTGTTAGTCAAATATTTAACCGCGCCGAGAATTGGCGCGGGACGACGAAAAGCGAAGGCCTCGTGCGCTGCTGCACGTTCACGCGGTCGAGGGTTGAATTCCGTGTTCGCGCGCGCATACGGAGAAAGATTTATCGTCCTGCCGGTCGGAGCTCGGAGCTTCACGCGGAATTATCCCCGCGGCGTAAGATGTTATCGGGTCTTATGTAAATTAACCGCTATTCGAGCCGTAACAGAGTCTGAGTAATTATGACAGATAATTGCCTCGTATCTCATAACGAAATATACACCCCTCTTCCCCCCCCCCACCCCCGGTAATCGATTCCGCACTCCCCCGAGTGTTTATCTGAATCTTGCGAGCTCTCGACCCGATAGCGATTACCCCGCGATTACGATTCTCAAGCGCCGATCCCGCCGGCGGTAATAAATTTCTCCGCACGCGCGCGCGCCCGACGGCATGGCAGCGATTTCGAAAGTAATCAAAACGCGGCGACGTGTTTGTCATTTCGCTGTATTTCGCCTCCATCCTTGAGTCGGCCCGTGGCTTTTTTTTTTTTAAAAAAAAAGCTGGTTGGAGATCCGTCGAGAAGTTTCAAGAAATTTCGTTTCATGCATGGGAGAAAATGAGCGAGGAGTGCGACGCGAGATTCTTGATTCTCGGCGTCGAGCGTGCATGCCTGCGTGTGAAAGAGAGTGAAAGAGCGAAAGAAAGCGCGAGAGAGAGAGAGAGAGAGAGAGAAAGATGTACACTTTTCGTGAATGTTCTTTCTTAGTTTCTCATGCAAGCACGGTGGATGAGGGTGGTTTGCCGAACGACTCGATTATCCTGGATCGCGCAACCGTCGTCGGTTGATCTCTCGTCGTCCTTCGACGTCGCAGCGCTGGTCGGAGATGGCTCGCGTAATCTCCCGCGATCCTCTAGCGCAGCCTAAGTGTCGCAATTCGGTCAACAACTTCGATTTCCTCCAAAGAGAATGAAAATGTGAGATCTAGTAGAGATCTCTCCGCTAATAGAGAGAAATATACGACCACTTGGGACTTGTAATTAGCCTTTAATTAGGTACTTGATAAACAAATTAGGACCGAAGATACGTAACGCGCAAAGAAGTGTAATAAAGTAGGCTTAGGTGATAGGCTTAAAATTTGTACGACGAAATTTCTTATATCCTTAGGTAAAAATTAGAGACGTGCGAGAGAAGTCCGTAAAAACTCGAGGTCGGAATATAAATGTCGAACCGTGGACCATTGATCGAACGACGTCGAGGGATCGAGAGAAAAAGAGTAAGAGAGAGAGAGAGAGAGAGAGAAAGAAAGAGAGAGGCGATTGACGGCGATCTAAAAACGAGATCCAGGACGAAGTCGTCGGCGAGGTGAAGGGCAGGGCGCCTGGTATTAGTACACATTAGTTTCTTGGCTCGGGGGCGCCCAATTAGTTGTTGGAATTTTATAGTCTAGGTGATAATTCTCGATATAGTTCAATGTTGTCGAGTTTTCTATTAGTTGAGCGTGGCGAGGCGAGCGTGAGGCGCGTCGGGGAAAGCCGGGAATTCTCACCGAGCGGTAATCGACGCCCTGAGCGATGGATATTAACTATTTATACGGTTGTTTGGAAAATATTTCAGAAAAAAAAAACGGTACGAGGAAAAAGTGTTGTTGTTTCAACATAATAAACAGTGTTTAATTTAACTGGAAACGAGCGAGATTTTCTCCCGCCGTTGTCGCGCCGAGGCGCGCATCGCGCGGTAACGTCCGTCGAATTTCAATGAAAATTCAATATCGGGGCAATAATTAAAACCTGCTGAAATATCGGGATGATTTAGGCGAGAGTGCGCCCCACCGAAAGTAACTCGCGATATTGTTTCCGTTTTTGTACCGGAGCGATGAAATTTTATCGGGAACATGAGACTTGGCGATTCTACGGCGGGCGCGCGCGCGCGCGTTAAGCGTGATTATTGAAACAGTAATATCGTACTCTCTCGCTGTAACCACCGTCCGCTGGTATCGATAAAACATTATAGCGCGGATATGCACGTCGCGGTCGTTCCGCGCACTCATTTGGCGTGCTTAATGCGAGCTTATTCCCGACCGTAAATCTCGGCACGCTAATTACCCGGCGTTCTTCCGTCGAAGCGGACGCGTTTTAATGGATTTACACGGGAAACGCGCGAGCGCGCGTTTCGCGGCGACGTGACCGCCGTGAGGGAAAATAGCCGAAGTCGCATAAAAGGTTTCGTGCGCGCGTTTAATTGCGCGATAGAGATATAAACACGCAATCGAGCAAACACGTGATAAATAATGTTTTTTGGTTAATGGAGAGATATATATGTATATTAATCTGCAACCACACACAGTGCTGAGTGAATTGTGCGAGCGGGGCAGATTTTTTCGAGTTGTCGTGTCGTATATTTGCTAATGAAAATGTTTATGAAAAAAATTATAGTGACATCAAGATTTAATAACGATATCATAGAGACGTCTTCTTCTAACAGCGGTGTGTGCTGTGCGTGTTATTATTAATTCGGAAATCTTTATAAATTTTAATAGCAAATTTAGTAGATCATATATTACAGGGAGATTTTTGTTGAAATCCCGTCTTTTTTATAAAATAAAAATGTTTAGTCAATAAAAAAGAAAAAAAGAAGAGAGATATGATAAATCTATCGAGATATTGTTTAGCGTATTTTGCATGAGACGCTTGTTTCAAATAGATAGTTTTGAAGAGTCTTGTATAAATTTATTCCTGACTACAATTTATAGTGATTTTGGACTTTGTCGTCCAGCAGAGCTCAGGGTGGTTTCAGGCTTTCCTCGACCGTCGACTCGTCCTCGTCACCGATATGTGGTTAGTCGCGACTATTTCGAGTTACTAAGCGTCTGTATGGAGTGTTGGAGTGCCGGATACTTCCGGCAATGTCCAGTAGCAGATTTTCAAGCGAACGAGAAGACTCATCTAGAAACTAGATCGTCGTCTCCCGGCGGAGCTGGGCGAACAAACCATTACCGTTTCGCAGCTCCGAGCTTGGAAAACGAGATTTTATGAAAGTTTTAAATTGCCGTCAATAAATAATTCTGGCAAAAGTATAATATAAAGAACGGAGCTACCTTATCCCTATTGTTCCTTTATGTTTTATTGCGTAGCGACAACAGCACAATAAAGTTTTTGTTAGCAATATCAATTATCGCGAGGGAACAACGTCGATGAATAGTGAAATATTTCGCTCAGCTCCGACGACATTTCTCGCGGAAACTTTCCGAGCGAGTCCGGTATTCTTGCCGCCCGTTCGTCGCGAGAGGACGAGGTGAGAAATTCTACGGGAATGCTTCGAAAGTTTTCCGTTCGAAGGGGGACGACGGGAGTGCGTCACGAATGGTCGATCAGTAAATAAGGAAGCGGCGTAAAGAGAGAGAGAGAGAGAGACGCGTCTTCTTGGCAGGGTCGCTGTCTACGACGTGCAAGCGCGGTAGACAAAAACTTTATCTACATATTTGCCACGCGATATTTAATATGTGAATGAGTATATCTATATATTGAATAACATTGACATATAATATAGATATATATAAATATATATATAGAAAGAGAGAGTATGTGTGTGTATGCGAGAGAACAAGCGAGCGCGAATGAATGTATGGTAATATCATAAAATTATTATTCTCTTTGTTACTTCTTTATAATTAAAACAATAAAAAAGCTACTGAATAAAAAAGATGCTGCATGTTGTTATTTGAGGCGGATGCAGTCGGCGGTGTTCTTCTATATGTCTATATCGGCGCGTCTATCTCTAAACTAAATGTAGCGCTACGAGTATACGAGCATCTGATTCATCTTTTTTTTTCGGTTTCTTCGAGTCATTATCGCGGAGTTTATATATCGCACTGCGCAATTGTTTCTTGTCTCAAGGGCAAATTGCAAGATAAGACCGCCGCTAATTGAAAATGGACAGTCCGAGTTGATTCTAGTCTTAGAAAATTATTGGACCGTGACTAAAATTTAATAGCTATATGATACGATAATACATATATCGCGGATACGCTTATCTACCATTTATTATCGACGTTTTTATATCGAATATAATCTTTTCGCAACTTATTGATAATGATAATCGCGTTTCTTCGAAATTAGAAAACGCTAACTTTCACGAAGATTGAAATCGTTCTTCGAAATCTACTTTGCTCTTTTTTTTTAAGTATTATTTAATTATGACATTTTATATTTTTAGCACGCTGCATAAGCCATGACGTAGGAGATGAAATAATTTAAAGACGATCACTTTTCAGCGTGATTTTCATTATTCCGCACGGATGACGCTTCACGTCTGATGCTTCAAAAATTCAGCGGCTCGATTTTAACGCCACGATAACGCATCGCGCAATTTTGAAAACTGCACAGAACAAAATTGAATAACAAAACGGGGAACTCGTGACGCGAGAATCGTACACTTGTGAAACGCAAATATTATTTATTGCAACAATGCCAATGCGCCGATATCACACGCGTCTCGAATGACCAGATAGATCTGATTTCTATGCGTTTGATCGAGCGATACTAACGGGAATGCGATACCCGCATTTTCGAATTTCGATGACTCGACGAACCCACATTTTCGGACGCACAATAACACGGTGTTTCAGGTTTACATTTCGTTTTGAAGCTCATTGTTGTTCTCAGATCGCGTTCCGCTGATAAATCTAACGAATCAATGTTCGCGGCAGTCGTTCATCTAGTTTATCTCCTCATGTTACATAATATTTTTCTGACTCTCTTTGTGATTATGCGATGTCTTCGTATGCAAAAAAAAATGATTGAGGTCACGGCTAGGCTATTTAAAGAAACATAGATAAGGGAACACGAGTGGGATACGAGTGGGCGGAGGAACAAAAATAAAACGAGCTAAACCAAAAAAAGAACCAGTACTTCGTATACATCCCCGTCGTGCGAGAGCTGACGGGGGCGCGGGAGGAATAATTAAGTATCAACGGCCAAGGAAACGCGTTTTTCATCCTTCCGTACTCTTGCGTACATTTATATACCTCTGAAACTTTATTATTGATATCTCTATGTCTCGGAGGAATGCGTGAGAGATGTGAGAGAATGCGGGGGACGAAATTAAGCGAGTTATATTTTTTACTTAGATCATAAAGAGAGAAGCGGCGAGAAAGGAAATTGCAGAATGAAAGTGATCATTTAGTTAGAGAACACAGTCGTGCGAGATGATTGAGAATACGTGTGCATTTCGCGTTACGTCGCACATATATATATATATATACATACATATGTATGGTAAGTGTATAACGTGAATGCTGGGAAGTCTATATATATTTTACGTCGCTCCAAAAAGACCCTCGTACTCTGATATGATGTAAACATGTATATTCAATTTTATATTCTAAAAGATCGTTAAGGGACGCATACTTTTTACGCCGTAGAACATGTACCTTTAGATACATATGCGAAAGCGTACGTGTAAGTATATGGATGTAATACTTTCGGCGGTGTACTGTTAAGTCGGACAGCGTCTGTAGAATCTGTCGACGGAGACAAGGAGATTGAGAAAAAGGGACGCAAAAGAAAACTAAAAAAAAAAAAAAAAGAAGTTATAAATATTTTCCGCGAAAACTGAAAGTCTTCTTATTATCCTTCCGGTAATAAGCGGCGTTGTAATAAAAACTTTGTAAGAGGAAAATTCGCTTTGATGAATAGACCGTCTAAAATCTATGCCGGAAGAGTTGCTTTGTCGAACCGCAATTTTTCACAACAACGGTAGGAAGAGTGATACAAAAAGATTTATACAAAATTGCACGGAGGAAGCGAAAATATTTTGTATCGGGCACTTTCTCTGGTGTCAATCCAAGCACTTTAATACGTAATTTTAGAATTTAGAGCATCCATTTCGCTCGGATGTCCTCCGTAATGCAATAATGATCAGAATTTCGATATTATTATACCTAACGGCAAAGCTGAGCGGGCCAGTTTTAACAAATCGATGGATCGATCGCGCGATTTTCGTGACAAGCGTACGACGACTGTTGTACTACCGCTGCGGGACGTGTCCCTTGTATAATATATTCATACCGTGTCTGTATTTGTGTCCGCCTATGTATATCTATCTGTCTACCCGTCTATCAATCTCGCACACTTGCGTACACCTGCGTTGTTACGAAATCAAAATATAAATCAACCGGACAGGTCGGCTGAAGAGAGAACGGTCAGGAACTCCGGTTGTGAACTCTGCGGAATCGCTGTACGTAAAACGATCTCGCGAGCTGTATATCGATTTACGTGAAATCAATCCGGAAGATTGGAGGCTTGGAAATTTAATTGCAGACAAAACTCGAAAAGCGTTCCACAGGCAATGGAGACACGCAGTTAAGTAATGATTTATTACGATATTACTTTGTTTGTTGCCGAATGTAAATGTAAATAGTTCATTAATATTGGTTTATGTTTGAATTTTTTTTTAACTTTGATTTACCAATTAATGAATAAAAAAATCCACTTTCTAAACAAATTGTGAATCGATCGACAGCATCGCGCTTGTTGAATTCTTGAACAAACAGCGTGTGTCTCATCGTCGATGCTTTTTAACCAACAGAATGTATCTTAGCCGAAAGACAAAATATTATGTGTCTTTACGTGGACTCTTAAGTCAAAGTGACAGAATACGAAGTGCATATACGATACACATACAGGTACACACAAGCACACTCTCACATAAGAAAGGCAGGAGAAAAGGACGGAGAAAAGAAACCAGAAGAGAGATTATAGATTAGGAGCCGCGGCTAAACAATAAGCACGGCAACTAAATACTTTTTCACGGATTTTAAGCTATATGATACTCTCGTATGTAGCTCGTAAGAATTACATTTTTAAATATAACGCAAGATACATAGTGAAGATAAAATAAATAAATGCATATATTGTATAATTATAGTATCGTAAATATGAAGATGTAGTATTTAGCGATAATTTTCTAGAAAGAAGTTTTGCGTGTTCGCATAAGACGTATCTTCGACGAAGCGAGAGAAGTGCGGCGTGTTTCAGTTTCTCGAAGGCTCGTATCGTGGAAATTGCACCGATGAAAATCGATTAATATCATGCACATCTTATAATCACTTGTACAAAACGTGTGAGAAATGCAAGGAGGAAGATAAAGTCGAACCGGCGAGGGCTGCACTGCGACAGCAAATGATAATGCGCCTCGTGAAAACGAGATATGTAAATGCAAACGGCACGGTGCAAAGTTTGAAGTCCGGAAGATCCTAAGTGCCAAAGAATGCAAGAACGATTTAAACGCAAAACGATGTTCTCGGATATTATTAGTATTTGTATATTTTTTTTATACATATATATTCGCGATTTCACGTTTTTTCCCTTTTATTATGTTCATGCAATTTCCGTATAAATAGTTTGAACCCGGGAGATCCTTATTTTAACTTCAAAAGCTTATCGTGAAAGAGTCGACCAAAGAGTTTCCGGCGAGATATATTCGAATATAATCTCTGAAACTAACATCTGGAGCAACCGAAGATTGTGAAATTATTTTCTACGAATTTTTTCTCAGCGTTTTCGAATGTCGATATTTAATATAAAATCGAGCGATAATTCATCTCATTCATATCGATTATGATTGTTGCTCGATATGTATTATTAAGATTAACATACTTTTTATGTGTTCATATTGATCAGTCTATAATCAGTCGCGAGTATCGATTGCTACTGTCTATTGATAAGCGGCTCTTTTTTGCGCGGCTTCTTACGATGGACTTGTCAGAAGACTGTTAGAGCGTGTGGAGGTTTTCATCGAAAGGTTTCTCGGACGAATGCAGTAGCGCGCGAGCATGCGACAAAGTCCAACACTTTCGACGTTAATCATCCGCCTTCTACGACGCTTATGAGCCTTATGTGCAGCGGTGACACTCGAGCGGACGTTCTGGAGAGGTGTGGCTTGTTGTCCGCTCGTAGCGAAAGAAATATTAATTAGTATCGCGATAGCCGACGTTATTGCGTCTGCGTCGTTTGTTTCTGTCAAAGAGAGTGAAATGAGCGCAATAATAGCGCGAAGGCCGTAATTTTAATATTTATTTATAACAAATCGTTCAATCAATGAATTGTAAATGTTACGAGTGGATTATTCGTTTGTAGATAAATGTTATTTTTAGTTCACAATGTTGATAAGACTGTTTATTTATTTTTAGGATTTTAAGCACGATATTTTTAAAAGCGATATTTTTCGGCTTACGCTGTTATTGCATCCGATTCCTCCAATTAAAAACTTTCAAACGCACGTTTGCCGCGGGTTAAGGTGAAAGACAAACAGGCGATTTAATTGAAACCGAAACAGTATGAAAGTTTGTATTATTCCGCAGGAACAATACATTATTTGTAGGGATTTTTGCTTGCTTCCGAACGCGTCCGGCACGTTGCAACAAATTGAATAATTTGTCGACTTAATTTCACTCGAGCGAGAATCTCATTTGTTCGAACTGCATCGAGTTAGAGATTGCCAGTATTACTAATAATCAAACATTATGCGCCATTAGTAAGAATACCAAGTAAGTTTAAAGCGACTTGACGTAGCGCTCATCCGTAGACGCGATTATATATATATATCTTATAGCAATATTGTAATTCTGCCGATTCGGTTCAGCGTAATTATAGCGCTCGTTTCGTTAGAGACGACAGGTGAATCGAAAGATTGATCGAACTTTGAAGTTACAAACCCATTCACTGCAACTAGCTTCCGCTCTTACTGCGTTAATTATTGTCGAGGAACAGTTAATTTTCCGCTCCATCATTACACTTTCTCTAGCGGGATCAAGTTCTTATGTTTAATCCGATTCACCCTTCAATTCCATTCACCTGTCGTTCTTGCCGATTGCCTCCTACGAGCGTCGCGGGCAGGCGCATTCAGTGTCGAATCGACTCGTCGAGCTTCGCCGGGAAGTCGGTAAATAATCCACGATTGAATAAAAAATTGAGAAATCCAATGTGCGACTTGCGGAGGAATTCCAGCGCGAGATCGAAAGGGGAAATTGCGGGAGAAGTCGATGCGAAAGCCGATAAATCGGATTTTTCAATCGGAACGAGCGCGTCCGCGCGCATTGTCCGCTCGGATCCGCCTTCGGCTAGGAACCCGACTTACCTGCGGGATACGTAAGCGTGCGGATGTCGCAAGCGACCCTCAGCGTTTTACGCTGCAATGCTTAATCAGCATTCACCTTGTCACAGTATCGAATGGCAAAAGCGAAGCAGAGAGAAGGAGAAAGAGGGAATACGGGGAAGGGATAAGGACAGAGAGAAAGAACGGTCGTATTAGTCGCTCGAGGGGACCGACGAGTTTCTGCGTTCTCCAATGCGAGAAGACTCGCCAGAAGTATGGCGAGGTCGGGCCCCGCGGCCCTTTTTCTGCCACGGGCAGTCAAATGGCGTCGAATTCTTGGGGCCGAGCGTAACTCTTTTTACCTGCGCTCGTTCGACGGAGCCCGCCGCTTTCCGAACTGTCATTCAAGAATTCTTTCTTACTCTAAACGATTGAAAAAAAGTACAAGATACTTTGTGAAAACTACCTTTTTAAAATAAAAGTACCTCTAATATCAGTAATAACGATTCAGAAAATTTTAATATTTGAGAAATGGAAAATTTTTTGAATTTCCACAAACAAGCGGTTCTTTGAGTTTTCTCGATACCGCGTCGTCGGTATCAATGCGGCACTTTAGACGTTATTGCGAATAAAAAATAAAGGAGAAAGTGTAATCGTGGTTTAACACCTCGGGCGAGGCACGATCGTTCCTCACTCGATAACGATCAATTAACGCGTTTCTACTATCCTGTTAATTATGTCCGATCTCCGTTGCAAATTGAGCGCGGACGTAATAAAAGACCTACACTTACCAGCTAATTGTACCTTTAAGAAAACTACTGTTGATTCGATATCGATGTCGTATCTACCTACATCTAAATTACAATCTCTTTAGGATTAATGAGTGTGACGTAATAATGTTCGATAGCCAGTGTTATTAGCGTATAATAGCGCTATGATTAATTTACAAACTGCCCTTGCGTAAATCGTCGTGTTGATCGCATTGCGGCGCTTTCGCGACAAGTGAAAAAAAAAAGATAAAATTATGATTTATAATTAATGAAAGTGTATTAAATAAACATAATCGAGAACCGATGCTATCTTAAGTTCAATTATACTCAGATTCTTTATCTCCGAACTGTGAACTTGCCGGCGAAGATTATAGACGAAAGGGTTCGTGGGTTGAAGCCAAACTGATATAGCCATTCACGGCGTCGATCAATTAATTAAGCAGCGACACACGACGCGTTACTCAAGGACGCCTGATTAATCGGGCAGTTTCGAACAGCGCAGCTACACCTCGTACATGATCTTAAGGGTTAAAGTACATTTACGCTATAGGTAACGATTAAGATTAGACAGCAAGAACCCTTGCGATAACCGACTATCTAAATGTAATTAACGAGTTTGTAAAATAGCCATCGATATCGAGGCCGATCGTGTCGGGAAAGATCGCAACAGACCATTGATTCGTAATAATAATTATTATTCCACACATTCCGCGACGACTATATATATTTCAAATCGCACGTAATCGCGTGAAAACATCTTCGATCGACTTTCAGGAAGGATCGACGATCGCACACACCGATGTTCGATCGGGCGCCAAATTAGTTTTCTGCAAACTTGAATCCGCCTCGTAACGCATTGTAATTCGCTACACCGGATTTCTCTTGCGGCGTATTACCTCGACACGATCGGCCGGCGATGACGCAACGGCACTGTGTATGCAAACCGCGTTCTCTCCTGAACATTTTTCAAGCAAGGATATCGGCGTAATGCCGTTCCAGAAACTGAAGAAATTCGAGTCGAGCGCCGTGAAATGAATCATCCAGAATCCCGAGAAACCGTCGACGAAACCGTTTATCTCTCTCTGTGGCGTATATATATAATACTATACTGTATGTGATTCTCCTACACACTCTTTACACGCGCGAAAGAGCTCGTGCACTCCTTTATTCTAATATATCCTTAACGATTGATGGAAACCGCCGCAAGTGCAAACGTTCCCATTCAGGCCTGCGAGGTATTTTCACGCGCGACCATTGATTACAGGCTGCTCTTGGTTGCAAACAGACGAACGCGCGAACGAGCAGTCGCGGGTATATCATGACGGGGCGGCCCGGAAGTGGGCCGGAAACTATCAAAGTGTAAAGGGAACGGCGGTAGAACACGATTGCGCGATTAGAAAGCCGGTTCCATATGCATACGAGCGGCGAACTAGTTAAAAATTCGATCGATAGACCGCCTCTCTGACCCAACTCCCGTACGGCTGAATAATTAATCCGCGATAGAGGCCCTTCCCTCGCGGCATTCTAAGAACACTGGAGTGAACGAGGCGACGTTGACAACGGGGCTGCTTTTCGCGATTTCGCAATACAGAAACGTAATCGAACTTGTATGAGAATTAAATCGTTTTCGTTCGGAAACAGTTTTTCTAAATTACACATTTTTCCCTTATTTTCTTGTATGTGTTATATATATATTGTATTATTAGAATTATTTCGTCATTTTGTTCAATCGTATCTTCGTACATTTTTGTCCTCATTCCCGGGAACGTTTCACTTGCTCATCGTCGATGCACTACTCTAGCTTGATTATCCTACTGAGAAATACAACCCACTTCTCTGTATTTCCATCCGAGCCTGACAACAGCACAACGACATACCTCTCCTCTTTACTTGTAAAGCTCTTTGTATGTAGCGTATTCTAACATATTCGGGTGTTGAAAGGGAGAAAATCAAATTTTTAGGACCGTAACTGAAGGCTTGTTGTACGTATGTATATACGATGTGTGTATTCCTTCGATTTCTTGATATTTTCAGACACACTACTTGTGCATTCCACGCCATAGTCAATCGAATTTTATTTTTCCCACTTGAATAAATTTCAGACTTGTAAAAAAAAATGTTTTTATGCGATTGAAACTTTGATATTATATATCTGTGCTAGATTCTGCAATATATTTTATAATTTTATAATATTTTCATTATTAGCAGGAATTACTGTCTCACGTTTGAATAGATACGTCGTTCAATTGATTTCGGAAAGATATATCTACGATTATAACGAGACGGAACAATGATACGACCGCAATGAGACTCGCATATCAAGTCGCGAAGGACTAAAAATCGCGCCGTATGGCGAGCACCGGATAACGAGAGAGAAAGATTTGGCCTAATCTGTGTCTCTATTGATGTGTTATGCACTTACCGTTTACCCCCACATCACCGCAGTACATGTATTAAACATCCGGTGAAGAAAAAAAAAAGGGAAATAAATATTTATATAGAATCTATATGTACGAGACACGCGTCATAGCGTTCGACATCTGACATCGCACACACACACTCGTAGACGAACACGCACGACACGTGCACTCCGGTGATGGTCACGTTGCGACACAAAACGGAACACATGTAAGATGTGGAACGCACACACACGCCCGCAATTCGACGTGCGTGAGCGCGACGTTCTCGTTACCTTTTCGCCATCTTGAGGTAAAAAAAAGAAAAAGAAAAAAAAAACGAAAAATCTTCCTAATACTGTTACTGAGATAAACTACGCGTACCACGACATCGCTAATTGCTGTTGTTGTTTTAATTTTTGTCGGCATTACCACGATTATCGATCTAACTAATGTCCCCGAATTTAGCAAGTTGACACACTCTCTGATTGTAAAACGCGATGTGGGACGGTTCACTCTTTATATTTCTACACATTAATATATATACCTATATATATATATAATATTAATATATATACACACATATAATATACATATACTTAGTGAGAGACGGAAGTTTTCCATCCCGTTAATAAAAAAGATATATAGTAAAGGAGTAAAAATATAAATAAATAAATAAATATATATATTGATAAACCTGGAAAATGGAAAAAATAAAAAATACGACATATAAATATATATATATATATCTATATACATGTGTATAATAGTCTATAATTTTTCATATTGTTGTACGAATTTTTAAGTTTATATTAAAATGTTTTGTGCATTCATAAAAAAAAAAGAAGTACCAAATATCCGTGTTTTTGTGATGCATTCATTGCCTATCCTACTTATCCTTATTATCCATAAATCTTTATTGAGTTGTGTATATACATATATATACACACACACACACACACACAGGCACACAAGTATATAAATAAGACTAGAAATAAATCTAAAGAGGAATTATTATGTAGAACTTTTATATTCTGTTTTAATTCTGTAAAATTCATCTCGGAAGATATATTTTTTCACTTATAAAAATTTATAAGAAGAAAACTTATTGTTTAAAAATAACAATATAGTTGCAGCTTTTATTCATCACTTATACATCGTCAAATGCAATGAAAATGTTTATTATATGGTGGCAATAATATTAGAATATTGAATATTTCACATGCTTGCTCTTTTTATAAGTTTTTTTTTATCATACGATAACAATATGACAGCAGCAGTTCAAGTTGATGAGCGTTATTTTTTAGCGAGTTTAAATTCTTTTATATATATTCTATTCATGTGTGAAGCCATATACATATGCCTGAAGGTGAGTATAGTATATAAGTAAACGAAATATAAATTTTGATTGTTTATTACACTTTAATTTTAATTAGAATTATAATTTATAATATTTATTCCTGTAAACTTTTCGAAAATTTTTTTCTTCTTGCAAAGCTTCTTTGCGATTACAACAATTATTAATTATTTGCCTGACTTATGTTAGCATTTATAATATATATTTTCAAATTATGATAATTATAAGATCCACATTATAACATATATTTTGGAGAACATAATTAACTTATATAGATCTTATAATTATAACATAATTGACGATACACGATTGAAGCTTGTTTATAATTAATCTGAGAAACTTAACTTAATAACAAAGAATTTTATTATATTTTCTTTATCGATACCTAACAAGCTACAACCCATATTGCTAATAGAAATGCGTGTTCGGTGATAAATCTAACGTAATGATTATTAATGCGGTAAAGATAAAACGAATGAGAAAAGAAACGAGAGGAACAACAAGCGCGCAAAAACGAAGTAAAGTTAAGCAAAAGTAGAACAATCGATACAAGGGAAACTTAATAAATACTGTTATGTAAGCAAGTTATGATACTCTTATTTGCATATATTTAATAATAATCACAATTATACCTAATGTATATTTATATGTGTGGAAAAGTAAATCTACGAAAATTGCAACTGTTGCAGTGCCTCTGTGTATCTGTTATAGCAATCGAATTGCGAAAAAGATAAAATAGAAATCAATAAAACGTCGATCGATTAAACTACGATTCACGAATCATTTTTCCTTTTTTTTTTTTAATGATATGAATAGTTGAAATCGCGCAGTAGTAATGTAACGAATGTGTACGCACATAAATGTATGTACGCAGTCTTTAAATGTCATGACGGGATTTCCACGCGGATATATCCGACTGCAGCGATCAATTTATCATTAACTGCATCGAGAGAAGCTGCACGTTCTATTGAAGTTATTGTATATAGTCTACTCTACCACCTCGATATTTACACACCCGATTGGTCGCAGTTCGCTTTGTATCAAACAGATAACAAGGTCTACGGTAAACCTATGGTTATGGAAGTATATCCCCGCGTATGTGTAAAATCAAGAACTTCGTCTGTATAACAATATATACCGGAAACAGCTTGTCAATATTTTTCTTGCGTAATTTCATGAATATCAAATTAATTGTAGCTTAAGAATACTTGGAAAGCACTTCAACATCATGTACGTTAGTCGTAAAAAGATTCCGCGTCTATCGTAACACTGGGATTATATCGTCGTTTAAGGGATTACACCACTTTAAATTTTGAAAAAATTGATTGTTTTTTGTTAAAATGTTAATTTAGAGTCTTGAAAATATAATTTTATTCATCATTTCTGAATTTTATATACAAAATATCGTTAAGCGAAACTTTAAACGCGTTTTTCTCGAAATAACATTTCTCAAATCGGCGTGCAAGATATCTTCTGTAGGCTTTATTCGGAAACGATGTACACTATATAAGAGTTTCAAGACGACTACTGCGAGCTCTCGCAGTTCACCCTTTTATACATTTGTTACAAAGGCTCATATCGTTAAAGAAGTGCCGCTGCTGTTTTCGGTCGGCGTCGCGACTTTGATTCGGCGCAGCTTTGATTCCAATATCAAATGAACGCCGAACTATAACATTACGCCGTTATGTAGAAACATGAGTGTGATCGGTATGATCTGAGAGGTCGGATACTTTAGATCCTACACTTCTACAATTTTGATCCGATTCACATGAAATTTTAGGATAATCTTCTTTGTTGCATAATCTAAAGAAGTACATAGGGATTTTACGATATGTTAGAAACTTTTTTTACTAACATTTTTAATCAAAATGTTTTGGGTAAAAACGATACCTTTTTTTCAAACGTTCACCATTTCTACAAAAATCCATATTTCCAAATATTCCTATGTACTTTTTTAGTAAATATCATGTAGAAAATTTTAGTTTTTTGTCGAACCGTATTGCAGTTATCTTGCACGCCGATTAAGCGGTTTCTCAAAACCGACTATCATAAATACCGCTCCAGCATCGCCATTTTGTAAAAAAAAAGAAAAAAAAATTTCGGTATACTTTAAGATGTGTTCAATAGTAATAAACTTATAACAGATTTGACATTTATTTAATGATTTTTCCTAAAAAAAATGGCCAAAAATAGCGTTGATTTTTCAAGTTCAAAGTGATGTAACCCCTTAATTCAATAAAGAAATAAATCAGATTACCTTTTTTTTTTTCAGATAGAAATATTATAGTCCTATAATCCTATCTCAGGAATTGAGATCTAACTTCGTGGCCACGTAAACAAATCTTTGTCCTCGTACGAGCAATGTTTAATCGGCGTTCTCGTGGAACTTGATGTAATGTATCTTCAAAGCCTTGTTATTAGGATACTTGACGTTGCATCGCGGACAGACGGCCCCAATTGCGTCGTGCACCACGTAAGTGCTTAGATCGGTCTCCCTGTGGAACATCTTGCTGTCGATTTGGTACACGGCGTTGTGCACGTTGGTGATATGGCTTATAATGTTCTCCCTACTGAAGACGTGACACTGCTTGCACAGTTTGCAGCTGTACAACACGTTGTTTATCAACGGCTCCTGTTCCCTCGGCCGTTGTTCCGGTCGATCCGGCCGTTCGATCGGGAAGGACAGTCCGCCGTTGTTCGGTGCTGAACCGCTGCCGGACTTGGCCGGACTGCCGGCGGTCTTTTTGTGCTTGATCGTGAAGTGCTGTCGCAAATTCGACAGACGCGGGAACTTCTTGAAGCAGACATTGCACGAGAACTTGCCGTCTCGGGTCGACATCGGTATGCATTCGGGTATCCTCGGATCTTTATCCGTTTGATTCTTGTGCGCGCTCTGCTTGTGCTTGTACAGCGCGCTCATGCTGGAGAAGCCTTTGTTGCACACATCGCACATAACCGCCTTCTTCTTCTCGCCGGCGAAGTTCATGGCGAAGGGCGGAAGCTTAGACGGTAGATTGTCGTTGCTCGTGTCCAGCTTCGGACGCTTCAACCTCGGCTCAAAACCGCTGTTGTCCTCGGGCAAGAATCTTCGATTGCTGTTGTACAACTGTTGCTGGGCGCGTTGCAGCGGATCGCTGTGGAAGCTGAGTTTATGCCGCTGCAGGGATTGGCTGCTCGCGAAGACCTTGCGACAGAACGTACACAGGAACTGGCTGGCCGTCGTCTTCCTGGCTAAGGACTGAAATTTGAGAGAGGCCACGACGGTGGCCTTGTGCAGCCTCTTGTGCTTCCACAAAACTTTCTTCGAACTGTAAGACTTGCCGCATATCTCGCAATTGAACATCTTTCGCATGTCGCTGAGAATAGGATTGGCCTTGTGCCACTGCATGTGCGACTCCAGAGTCTTTCGATCGGGGAAAACGTTCGTGCAGAGTTCGCACTGAAGCTCGTCGTTGGAGAAACTCTTTTCCTGCTTGTTGCGAGCGCAGTGGACGTCCCACAGATGATTCCTCAGCTCCGTAACGTCGTTGAATTTGTCATTGCACACCTGACACTGAAAATTCCCCAATGACTTCGGCGGTGATTGGAGCGGAGCATTGGGGAAGGACTTTCGTGCTCTCGCCGGCCGTTCTGAATTTTCACCCAACTCGATGTTGCTCGAGTCATTCGGCACGTTACTAGGTGTCTTCTGATTGCCCAGTATATGTCGAGTGCTGAGACGCGAGTTGGCGCGATTGTGCCAGCCCTTATGTATCTTCAGAGACGCCTCTTCGACGAAAACCTTGCCGCAGATGTCGCACGCATAACCGTTCTGCGACTTCTCGAGGTGGGCAGTGCGGAAGTGATAAGTGAAATTCGATTGGAAAACGAAACTCTTGGGACACTGCGAGCACTGGATCATGTTTTTCGAAGTAACATTGTGCTTCACTTGCATGTGATAGTCGTACAAGTCCGTGCGCGTGAACATTTTCGAGCACTCGACGCAGTCGTAAATCTTGGTGTTCCGGTGCGCGATTTTGGCGTGTCGTCGGAGATTGGGATAGCTGGACAATACCTTGCCGCACTCGCAGCACTCGTGGACCTGTGTGCCGGGATCCGAGACGGCGGTGGCGTTGATCAAATCATTCTCGATCCTCACGTCCCCCTCCAGACTGCCGTATTCCATGCAGGAGATGTTGGCGTTCCGCTCGTTCGGATCCTCGATGCCGTGATCCTTCATGTGGATCTCCAAGGCGCCGGAGCTGCTGAACATGCTGCGGCAAATCACGCACGAATATATCTTCACTTTAAGATGAAGATTTCGGTGCTCGTTCAGCTCGTTTTTCGTGGTGAATTGCTGGTTGCAGAGAAAACAGGAGTACTTGTTACCGACAATTCTCGATTTCGCTTGGCTCGAGCTCTGAATCTGCATGTTGTCGCCTTGCGCTTGCGAACTGCCGCCCGGTATCGCGCGATGTTTCTCGTGATGAGTCAGGAAGTCGCTGGGCGACCGGAACTTGGAGTCGCACGTGATGCAAGTGAACTCCTTCTTCTTGTGCTGCACCGTAGTGTGACTGTGGAACTTCTTGAATTGAAGGAACGTCATGTTGCAGTGCGCGCACTTGTACATCGTTCTTCTATCCAGTGTCAGCCGCTCGCAGTATTCCCTGTGCTTGAACATGTTCGGCCGGTATCTGTAAATCATGCCGCACAGATCGCAGGCGTGGTTGTGCGCCGGATCGCCGTTCTTGTAAGGCCCGCGGGCGGCTTTCCGCGCTTTATTGTCGGAACTGTCGTTTCTCGTTGTCGACGGCAACGGCGCCATAGGCTTCAGCTTGGGCGGCGTGCGCGCCGGCGATATCATCTCCTCGTATTGCTTGTCGGAATGCTTCAGCAAGTGACTGAGCAGCTCCTTTCTGTTCTGCAACGGGCGCATGCACATATTGCACGTGAAGTAACGCTCGTAGCCGTGCTTCGGTACAACCAGTGCAATCTTCATGGCGCACTCGAAAGATGCCCCGCAATGTGACTGATACATCGATCGATCGGAAAATTCCGTTAGGCAGGCGATGCACGTGTAAGGCCTCAGGTCTGGCAAGTGTTGACGTATGTGGGAGAGAGTGGTGCGCCGATCGTTAAATGTCTGCTCGCACGTGTAACAACAGAAAGTTTTCAATTGGCTGATAATTTCCTGTTGCACCTCCGTCAGTGGCGAATCCTTCTCCATGGTGACCAGTTCCTCCTCCAGGTCTTCCACCATTTCTTCTTCAACGTCATTCGGCGACATCAGTGCCGAATTCTCGCCGCCGTTCTCCTTACTGTGGAACCTTTTCATGTGCTTCAGAAATGAATATTTAGAATGCAGGAAGATCTGACAGTGCGTGCATTTCTGCTTGAAGACGCGCGTTCCTCTGAAATGAGTGTGAGGACCGCGTCTCAGTTTCTTCTTAGGCGATGAACCGGCCGCGCTCGATTTTTGCGTCGAATCGGCCTCCATAATTGTGTCTTCTTTCTCGCTGGCCGCTAAAGGACTTGATAATAATTCACTGCCATTCGCAGATTCTACTTCTATAGTGCCATCGGTGTCATCGTCGTCCTGTGGCTCAACTTTAATGGAACATAAGGCTAAAGGATCTTTCTGGTCCGTCTCTTTCTCTTCTGTAGATGGAACTGTTTCGGTGTCTTTTTGTTCGTCTTTTGCATCATTTCCATCATTATTATCGCTGTCATCTGATACTTCTAACACTTCTGGCACTTCTGACACTTTTGACATTTCCTGCACTTCTTGATCTTCTTGATCTTCTTGCATTTTTTCGATATTAACTTCTGTATTAATTTCAGTATTAACTTCAGTATCAACTTCAGTATCAACTTCAGTATCAACTTCAGTACTAACTTCAGTATTAACTTCAGTATTAACTTCAGTATTAACTTCAGTATTTTCAATTTTTTTGTCCTCAGTGGTCTTAGTTGGCTGGAAAACAAATAATTCTTTGTAAACAAATAATTCTTAAAACAAATAATGCAAAGAAATCTTGATTAAAAATTTTGTTTCTAATTGTTTTTTTCTTTAATGCAGAAAAGCTTACTTACCAATTGTTGCAGATTGTTGGTAGTCTCTGAGATAACCTCTACATTGTCCTCATAATTAATATCCATTGGTTCATCCTTGATCGTTACAATCTACAAGAATTAGGAATGTGTAAATAATAACAAAAATGATATAAAACATTATATTCTAATATTTTGTTCAAAATAAAGTGTCGCTTACTGTAGGATTTTGTTGCGACTGTTTTGATAGCCATTCTTGTAGTTTGTCCTGTGAACGCAAGCATGACTCCTTGTAGGTGTGCCATTCGTTGACATTTTTCGCGCAATTTGCACATATTAGTGTCGACAGTTTATCACTGGTGGAAATCTGAAAAATTAAAAATAAGGTTAGATAAAAATTTCTAGAATTTTAAGCAAATATAAATTAAATCAGTTGCATTACACATCTAATTTAATAAAATATTTTATATTTATAATTAATTTTCTAAAAGTATACAACTCATAATATTATTTTTGCCATTCAGCACTGTATTCATTAATTTATACCATACTATTTATTATTTCTATTCTTATTGTACACATTCTTTATCAAGCTTTTGAAAGAACATAGTCCTAAAGTATCACAAGACTATATCTTTTCAAGATAATTAATTTTTTGTAATTTACCCCAAATGAAATAAATATAATACATATTCAAACATCGGAAGAAAGACGAGAAGAAAATTTAGAAAAAACGGAAAGAACTTTGTAGGTAAAAAGTACAGAGTTCCGGTCATATGATCTCAACGTTCTTGATGGATCTTGCTTCTTGAACGAATATAACCTCGTGGTGTGTCGGCATATTCGGATAAAATATCTCTCAGCCGGCGTGATCAATTATTTGGGCCAAATATTTCATGGAATTATGTAGGAAGAGGCAGACGGATGTGCATATACCTGTATCGAGAGGCAGGTTTGGATCTTGGCGACCAGCGTCACACAGGAAGAATCTTCTTGCTCGTGCGCCGCGAACACTGAAGATCTCGGCTCATCGATGGAAAGGCACAGCCGGCAGACATCCTCCACGCTCTCGAGCTCCACCACGTCCTCGTCCATCGTGGACCGATGCTCGTTGAAACGCTACTCGGCGCGAGATATCACCGGATATTCTAATCCGTGATCGTCGCCGACGCCACGTACCTCTTTCAGACCCAGGTTAGGGACACAACGTTTTGTTTGCTGCCGACTGCTGCCGACACTCTTGGAACTGCTCGAAACCGGGAAAGAGTGAACCTCATTCGCATACATCCAGCTTGCTGACGGCGCGTGAAGATGGCGTAAGCGCACGCTTAGAGACCTTAAAATTAGGAAATTGGTGGACGCGATTAGGCGTTCTCTAATTATTTCAACGGCCAGAGAACGCCCAATCGCGTCCTTGAAAAAATGGACACGATTGAGCGTCCTCTAACTACCTCAACGCGATTAAGCGTTGGAATGGGAATGTTAAAAGAATATAACGCGACATTGGTTGATATTTTTATTTCATATATGTCTTCTGATATATATTTGATACAGGAAATTGTCATTTGTACACTGCAGGTAAGACAGATTGCACATCATATACACCAGGATGTAACATACGCAATATATTCCTTCGATCTTCCGCCGAAGCCAACCATAAATTCTTTCCCAATTTTCGTTTGCTATAAAATTAATGTTTGCGCACGTATACGCGCGCTCCAGTGCACTTCTATTAATTCTATTACAAAATGAAAATTTACAAAAATGTTATTTTTGTGATTAATCCTTCACGGTAACGTTGATAGAACTTTATTTAAATAGTGCTATAAGTTTTTATTGACTCTTCAAAAGCGGTCTCCAACTTCGCTTAGAACTCTGACTCGATAACGATCGATAAAATTCATTCATAGATTTTTCTATTACATACAGATAACCAGTTTCCTCGGCCAATCGGCGTCAATATCTCGATAAATATCAGTATCTTTCAATCGTTTGTTACAAAACACGCACATGCGCCTATTAACGATCACGAAATGTACATGCACTTGTCAACTACAAAGAAAGAAGAAAAAAAAGAGGCAGACATTTCCTCTTCGGAAAACTCAAGTGCGATTGCACGCTGCTTCGTTAGATGGCAGCTACGAATTGTTTCTCGATTCTTTCTGCCGCGAGACGCAACTTCTTCCTTTCGATACTACACAACTACTTGGTACGTTGAATGAGCTTGTATTGGCATTTCGTTCGCTTGCGCAGGCAGGCATCGCGATAGAGAGAAAGAAAACCGCGCCGCATGCCGTGCGCGCTACACGTACAACTTGTAACAAGCATATTGTATGCAAATCGAAGATTACGCTCCTTTATGCAAATAGCGACGCTAATAGCGCAACGTAACAGACGATTAGAGACGTACAGAGCCAGGCGTACGACGACCAACGTTACAATTTACACTTACAATTGTTTCATGACCGTAGCTTGAACGCTTAACGATATATACTAGGCGTGCAACTAAGTTTCCGGGTTTTTTTTATCAATGCAAAATGGAAAATTTCAAGAGAAATACAAAAAACGGTTTATTCAAAGTATCGTTCCTCGCTAGCTACACATTTTTGTCATCTCTCTGGCAATACATGAATACCGCGACGATAAAACGACGCGTCTTTGAATCGAAGCCATTCATCCAACCAGTTTTGCACTTCTTCGAAATTGGCCAAGTGTAGCCCAGCCAAGCCATGCGCCATCGACCGGAACAATTGATAATCGTAAGGGGCCAGGTCTGGTGAATACGGCGGGTGCGGTAGCAGATCCCATTTCAGCGTTTTGATGGTGTCCTGGACGATGGAAGTGCAATGGCACTCGTTCGATTTTCCATCTGTCTCTCAGTTAACTCATGCGGCACCCATTTTCCTTCTTTTTGAATTATTTCCATGGCATGTAAACGTTTGGAAATACCTTGGCGAGTCATGTTTAATGCCTCTGCAAGTTGATCTTGTGTTTGCGTATCATCTTCATCCAATAACGCTTGCAGATCGGCGTCCTCAAATGTTTTTGGTCTTCCGGAGCGCTCCTCAGTGTCGAAATCGCCACTTCTGAAGCGTTTAAACCAATCTTCACAGATAGTTTTCGATGGTGTTCGCCGTAGGCTTTCTCAAGCAAACGACGTGCTTCAGCTGCATTTTCTTTCAAGTTGAAGCAGAAAAGCAAAGCTTCCCGCAAATGCTGTTTATTTGGCACAAAACTCGACATCTTTATCGTTAGAAAAAATATTTTTGCGTTGCGATGTGTTGGTATTATGACTGGTTATTGCTGACAGATGTCCAAGTTAATAAAAAAACACAACTTTAGACATGTATATCAACTACATGTATCGTTAGCGCCATCCATGTGTGAAACCCGGAAACTTAGTTGCGCACCTAGTATATGCAAATATGCGCGTACGCGAAATTAGAACCATCGAGCTAGAAGTTTACACCTCTCTACGGAGGTATCCTGAGATTCTCTATCCTCTTAGAATCCTCTTAGAACTATTCACATTAATATACAGCTTATGCGAGTGATCATCGGCACATCGTTTACGTTTAACGAGAACTCCACGCGTCCTATCTAATATATTGCATAAAAAAAAAAAAAAATCTGCTGACTCTGATTTTTTTAAGAGTGTGATTGGTTTCGTGCCGTCGATCTTCGACATTGTGTCCCTAATGCGTAACCTACTGTCGAAAGAGACGCCTCGCATCTTCTGAAAAGTTCAATGCTATCTATTCTACCCGATGCGCCGATTCGCTTTGATGAATTTGGATCAATCTGCCTGAGTTTATTCGCGATGTCACTACAGACGAATCGAGTATAAAGTTTATTCCCTTTCGCACAAATATATACCGATGATCTTACCAAAAATCAAATAAACCCTTCGCTTGGCTCGCGATGGAAATTCCGCGCCGTATCTCATGCGACCATGAAATGTAGTTTCAGTTTAACATATCTTCTTAAGCTTAACGTAAAAAAAGCGATTCAGGTTGTCAAGCAGATGGAGTTGAAGCAAGAGCTTCGCTGCGACTGCTGACGCACATAGTCCTGAACGTTGAATTTTGTCTCGTCAGGATTATCGCTTTTCCTGGCCTTCAGTTCCCTGCAAGCAGACAATATCGATCAGTTTATGCCGATCTCTCAGCGAGCGTCATGTGCGTCCACCAGCTATCTTTTTCAAAATATCATTTATATTCAGTTTTTCAAGTTTGTCCAACTATTGTCTTCATTTATCTAATTTTCTGTCTGACTTGAATTATCACGAAATTTTAATTCTAATTTTGGTGAAGAATATAAATCTTAATTAATTGAACTAAAATAGATGTTAACTATTAACGAAACCGGCTACAAATCTACCTTAAGCGTTATTTATTCTACCATTTATTCTGCGTTTGTTGATTTTAAACTCTGTTTAGATCGTACCGAGCAACGGCGAGAAATGCCAGTTCAACATTGAGGCCAGTCTTGGCAGACGTTTCCATGAACGGCACTTTGTACTCATGCGCTAATCGTTCGCCGTCTTCCCTCTTAACGATACGCTCCGTCCCGCAGTCGGACTTGTTACCTGCAGTTTAATAAATAACGAAGGAGAAGATAAATATTTTGAAAATATTCAGCCTTTCTCATGACGAAGCTAATAACGTTCTCCGCTGGCGCGATCTGGACTGTCCGAAAGCAATTAAGGTCAATTTGCATAAGCCGATAGTTCACGCGAAATGTATTCGAATCAAAATTAGAAATAAAAATTTTAAAAAAAACGGGAGATCAAAAATATATCCGTTTTACATATTCATATAAAATACATTTTATATTTTTACAGCTACATTTCGTGGCACAGAGAAATTAATCATAATTGTTTGCGAAGGGATCCAAACTGAATTAGGCGATAATGCCGCGGATTAAATTTCATCCTTCGTCAAATCGATTGTTAGTTCTGAATTTTCGATATGAAGTGAATTCTCTCGACGGCTGGATGTATATCAATTAGGATAATCTGACGGTGCTATTTTTGGAATCGAATCAGAATCATAGCCAGAGATAGCTTTCGCGGAGCTCTTATTTCCGCTCAACCATTATGCAATCCTTATTTCCAGCATCTAAATTCTTGAAGATCCAAGTATTCGCGGATCTCAAGTGGGCAGGTCTATTGTATCGGGAATCATAAATAAGCAGCGACTCACCTAACAACATGATGACGACATCCTCGTTTGCATGTTCCCGGATTTCGCTCAGCCAAGCTCTGATATTGTCGTAACTCGTCTTATTCGTCACATCGTACAGCAGCAAAAGCGCTGAAAACCAATCGTGAATTGTATGTTTTTTTTTTTTAATAAACTTTACATCACCCGACAAGCAATAATCCAAAATGCGTCATTATTCGTACATAGCTAAAATTTTAATACACTTGTTGGACTTAATCGAATTCAGAACAAAAGTAATGACATTTAATTTGACATAAACCACTTTGAATATTATTTTAATTTAAGCTTTAATATTTTAGTATTCAGTGTAATAATTAATTGGGAAGAAATTACCGCGTTGAAAGTTCATTATTTCATATTAAAATGTTAATTATTTAAATTCAAAGCGCTTTACAAATGACTTAAGTGCACTCTTGCCCCGAATATCTCAATTATGATCCGAGTAGTCGCTATTTAATCTTCTAGATAGATGACGCGTCTAATTATTGCTGAATTCGCTCGACTGGAGTGATTACTTCAGAAGTCGGTGCAACGTAAGGTCTATTGTCGCGCAACAACTTCAAAACTCGCAGATGGGTTCCGCCGGCAAACAATGAAGTCCCCCTTAGGCAACCTCTTCGTATTCCTTCTCCGTCTTCCGTCCGCGAGAATCGAGTTTGGCACCTGGCCAAAACTGGCGGAGCAACAAAATCAGCGGCCAGAGTTCGGGACGAAGTTACGAATGGTTCATGCATTGTAAAACCGAGTCTTGCTGCGAGTGATGCAGAATGACGGCGACATTGCAAATTGATCATTTCAAGTCCAAAAGTGGACGCAGTCTCGCAGAATGAACAATCAAGTCGGGATGAGCAATTAAGATTTCCCCGAGGGGCGTGACGATGTAATATCGCCGCTCCGCACTGTACTTCGAGAAGTTATTTGTTACACGACGCAAGAAGTCTCAAACTCCTAATCCCAAGACCAATTTGGTCTTATCGAAAATTTCGAGAAATACTTTCGAGAGTACTGATAGCTTCATAAGTATAATTAAAGTTCTTTACAAAATTTCAAGAAATAAACTGTAAAATCCTCTCCATTTCTCACATTTTCCTTTCACTTTAGCAATTAATTATAAAGATATTTAATCTTTTCGATACGAAAGACGCACATAAACGCACACAATCGTCTAAAGAAGCATTTCAGCCGCGGAGCGTTTTAAAATTCGCGAAAATTGAACAGTTTTATAAACAACATAGCATAAAATCATTTTATTCCGCCTTTTAAAAAATTCGGTTTTAAATCGGTCGACAAATTCGCAGATAAAAAAAATCGGAAAATTTTAGCACTTCTGTAACGCATCGATCATAATTACTGGGTTAAAATTCGCGATTTGTGATTACCGTGGAAGATAAATGTCCGCGATTAAATGAAGCGCGTATTAAACACCCGAGGCTCGAAAGCATGTCATATTTCTCACCCAGTAATTTCTCATCATTTTCCGCTGCGATAAAACGCGAAGCGAGTAAAATATTTCACAGCTTCGACGTTATGTTTATAGCGCGAGAATGAGTCGTTACAAAACGCGTGTAAAATCCTCACCAACAATCTCGGATTTATCAACTATGCGAAGCTACAGTGATAAACATGTTTATCAAACATCATCATATCAATTTTATCAATGTGTATTTATTAAATTAACGGAAAACTCTCATTATTTGTAAGCACGGTATCCGCGGGGAATTTATCGCGATGCATAATGCAAAACGTGTTGTTGATGAAATATATTTTCAAATATCAAACAAATATATTTTTCTTATTTTTCAGCGTTAGTATTAATTCTTTAAATTCTTATTAATTTTTATCTCGACGTATCTCCGTCAATTTACGTACGCTAATTAATTTAATTCTATCCAATATCGCTAATATTGAATAATATTTTGATATTAAATTGAAAAAAGATTCACGATCTGGAAGAATTTACCATGTGCGTCTCGGTAGTAAGCATGCGTCACGCTTCGAAACCTCTCTTGGCCGGCTGTGTCCCATATCTGCAGCTTGATCGGCGTGTCGTCGACAGTGACAACTTTGTTCTGCAAAGATATGAAAGATAATTTTTTTTTTAAACTTTTACAGCTAAAAGGTCGAAGACAAGGAAAGATTGAGACATTTCTGTATCATAGAACGCAAAAATAATAATGCCAACCAATGTGAGCAACGCATCTTTCTCACCAATAATAAAAAAATTGAAAGAATTTTTTATTAATTACGTATGCTGCAAGTTAATGTGTCTCACCCTGAAGTCAATGCCGACAGTCGTTATGTAATTTCCCGACAGGAAGCGGCCGTCGCGGAAACGCGTCAGAAGACAAGTTTTCCCAACGCCACTATCTCCAAGTAGCATCACCTGCATCGAGCGAGGACTTTCAAATAAACGTTTTATTCTAGCTTATTCTAGCTCGTTCATCCTCTCGCAAAATAAACGTGAATGTAAATCTTAAATTTGACGCAATTAATACTTTACAATTTTACAGAAATAAAATTAGGCGATAAAAATTGAGCGAAACTTCAGCTACATTTAACGTAAGAGCGCGTAAGAGTGAAGCAATAATCTTCGATCGGGATACAAACGTAATTTCATGCAAGATCGATAAAAGGTGACAAAAAATTACACCCGAGGAGTCCGTCGTGTTTTCCAGCGAGAAACGAACAAAGCTAGGAATTAGAATATCACGCGATCGGACGAGCGAGCGCGCGAACGAGCTTGGTATCAGGCGGCAAGGCAGGACCTTGAAGAGGAGGTCCGCGTGATCAGGTGGGGTGTGCTGGCCGGCGGAGTCGGCGCTCTCGCGCGAGGACTGGCGTCTGGTCGGGCCCGTCGCGATGTCCTGGGGCCTGGTGGAGGCGGCTGATGAGGCGGCCGACGCAGCAGCGGGAGCCGGCTGGGCCGGGCCCCGCGCGCCCATACCGGACCAATCGGCACCGGTGGCCGAGCCGCCGCCGCCGCGCGTGCCGTGCCTACTTCGCCTCGACGCGCTGCGCGTTTCCTCCACGACGCTCATGAGCCCCTGCTACCGGGAGCACCAATTTGCTCTTCTTCTTCTCGACCACTCCTCGTCGTCTCGTCGCGCTCGACGTCGTCGCCGCTAGCGCTCGCGCACGTCGCCGTTGTCGTCGTCGTAGTCGTAGTCGTCGTAGTCGTCGTCGTCGTCGTCGTCGTCGTCGTCGTCGTCTTACTCCTTCTGCTTCTCTTTAGGACGACGGCGACACGTCGAGGTCACTAAACCTCCTGCCCGGACTCGCAAGTGCGGCCCAACGTTTTCGTTTCGCGTGTGCGTGCGTGCGTATTTCCTTTTCTCGCGTTTCTCCTTCTGCCTCGCGAGTCTCCCTTCTCGCGCGAGCCGCTCTCCTCTCTTCGCGTCGCGGCGAGGGTCCACACCGTGTCGACGTGGTGCGGAACAAGACGGAGTGAAAGTATGGCCCGCTGTTTGAACGGTGTGTGCGGCGCGGTCCGGCTTTTTCGGCGGATCCTTTCTTTGTGGCGCGCGTCGAGCCGACTCGAGGGCTGCGCGGCGGGATTGGTGCGACGCTGCGGAATGTATTCACCTAGATTGATACGAATATTCTGAATAATTCATTGTTCAGTGATATTATCGGATAGATTGCGCGGTATTCGTGCTGCCGATGCCAAAACACTCCGCTTATTCGCGTTGTAATTACGCGCAAAATCCAACTTTTCCAACACTTTTCATTACGCGCCGTATTATTCATGCGTTCGCGATCGAATGTTGCAATATTAGCCGCACTCGTGATGGAATATGCATTTACGCGGCGTACACACGAGAATGAATCGGAAGCAATATCGAATGGTCATTAATCGGCAGCAAGATTCGAAATCGCACGTTTTCGCGCACCAAACACGTGAAATCACGCGGCCGTGGAAAAAAAGCGCAATAATAGTGCGCTTTAATAAAGCTCGCAGCTTTAATAAATACGCAGTTACATCGGGGATTTCGTTTATATTAAATCGGCAACCGGAATCAACGAGTGCGAAAAGACAAAAAAGTATCCTCCTTTGATCCGCGACGCGTAAATAGCGCGCAAAGCCCGAGCTATTGAAATATCCCAACGTTTGACGAACGAGAGTGTAATTTGCAGCGTCGAGGCTGTCGTGTAGTCGACGGACGGCAATTTACACAGCAAGTGAGCAACTACGTCGAACTGTCTCGAGTGCGTCACGACCAGTTACGTAAACCGTTCGCGAGCGGCTTTAACGAATTCGCGCAAAACACGGGAGGCATTGGAACGCTGGTTGCATTCACCTGCAACGAACTTCCCAGGAGATTGAAATCGATCGCAATGTATGTAATACGCGCATCGCGCGAATAATCGCTCGGAGATGCGATCTGAAAAATTCCGCGCGTGCAGTATTTTTCGAAACTGATGAGCCGATACTTTACAGAGATGGATTTCGAAAAATGACGGCGAATGCTTTTCGCAGTGCTTCTCTAAAATCTGTTGTTTGCGATACGTATTTTTACGAGTTGAGAATTATATTAAAATCAGATTTTCCACATTGCAATTATTCAGAGCTTCGAGAATCAATTTGGAGCAGAGATGCATTATAAAAAGTATCCACTTTAACGTAGAATCGCGAGAGAATTCACAATTTTCGCTGCAGACTCAACTTCGCAGGATGTTCTGTGTTGTATTATAGCTACGTGGAGGCAATTACAAGTTCATCGCGATACCAATAGCATCGTCACTCGATAACGAGCTACCTCGCGCGCAAGTCAAAAGCAGAAGCAATTTTATTTTTAGATTTTAAAACCGTCGAGAAACTAATAAATATTCACGGCATATGCATTCGATAGCATACAAGACTCTTTCGCGTTTCTCATAAATTATTGTTGTTTGATAATAACGGGCATGCATATCATGTCGCGTCAAGAAAGAAAAATGTATGACGCTGAATGCCTGAACCTCGCGTTTTCACTACGCTTTTGCGGCGCTCATAAAAAAAACATTGCGGAATTCGCTCGGAATGTCGAAAATCATCGAGACCGACTGCTGTCAATCATTTCCGTCAGATTTCTTTCTTCCAATCGAAATTTTGGCAACCGTGTGTGCTTTACGCTGTATCAAAACATATTTTTACACAGAAAATCCTTTTTTTTTTTTTTTTTTCCAAAATATATCCATCGCCGAGCTTCTAGATATCAATTGTTCCAGTTTTTTGTTATTGCAATATCGTTCCACATATCCGGCTTTTTTCACCTGCACATCCGTGGCAGTAAAATTGTACAAAGATGCGCTTCCTCTCGCAGTTTGCCGCGGAAGCAAGCCGAGAGATAAAAACTTTCATTTCCCCGCTTTCGTTGCGAAAACGAGCAAACGTATAACCGACGAAAATATAAAGCGCGTTTCACACGGGAAAATTTAGCCGCGACGTGGCTCGTTACAGACGTGAATGTTGCGAAGTGGCGGGATGCGTGACAATCGTGAGAAACACGCGGTTATCGGTAACTCCGTCCAACAACTTTGACATATTATTTGTCTCTTTCCTCGTTTCCCACCAATCGACGCTCAACAACAAATTGGACCCCGGCAGGTGCTAAAACTCGGAGCCCAACAATCATTTCCGGCGTCATTGGGCGCGAAACAGCGCAGGCAATAGCAATCGGCGTTCGCGCCGATGCGACTGCGACACGTGTTCGTCGCAGTTGTGCAGTCGCGAGAAAAAAAGTCCGCTGATTATTCGCCCGACGATTGTATTCAACGAGCGGGGATGTTCGCCGGTCCATTTGCAGTTTCGTGCAGACGCGGAGTCGACAGTATCCTGAATAATTTAACACGCGACCGGGTTCCGAGTACCCGTATGCGCATCGCGTGCGAATAGACATCGGAAATATTTCAATATTTAACATTCTCAACAATAAACGCTATTTTTATTATTCGACCGTTATTCAACAAGTCTCTCGTACGCGGAATTTATATATCGTTTGAAAATACACACAAGCGAATTTATCATTCGAATTTATCATTCGAGCGCGTTGGAGAATGAATTCTGGACGCGAAGCCGCGGGACGGAAGTCGACGAGGCGCGATTCGAACCTCGGAGAAATTTCTCCGACGTCGGTTTGCAAAAACCGGCTCGCAGTGCAGATTCGAGGCTGGCAGGCCCGGCCTACCCGGTTTGGGCCCACCCACGCCGCAGCCGGCGTCAAAAAGGCTCCCCGGCGACCTACCGGTTACCCGACCAGTGGCGCCCTTTTGCAACATTTCTCAGAGAGGAAGCGAGGACCGACACGAATGCGCGGTACGATATTCACTCGATTAATTACATCGACGCGGCTTGGTGCGACGTGATTAATCGTGCCGCTAGACGAATTACTCGTGCGTGCGCCCTTGACTCCGCGCTCGGCCACTGACACCATCTTTCCCGCATGATTCTCGTGACTCGTTCGGATTACGTCACGCACGTCACACGTCGGTGATTCGGTTCTCCCATGCCGCCCGTGGAGTTCCTCAATTTTTCAAGACTCCAACGTTATTTCTCGCAACGTTTAATTAATAGCCAGTGCGACTCGAGATATTTTATCGTCGCGGTAAAATTGTAAGGTGTAATAAAAATTCAGAATAATTTTTCTTTATGTAATATCCATAATTAAAAAAAAAAAACGTTAGATTTAATAAGCGGCGGGATTCATTGCGTCGTTAATTGACTATGTGTGCGTAAGAGTAATGCGGAATTTAGTAATATCATTAATATCTTTTCTAAGCGCTTCGATAATTTCCTGCGCAACTGTTTAACTGTTCTAGGCGAGTATGTTCGCCTGTCACTTGACTGCTTCAGCCGAACATATTCGTATAATATTCGCATAATCCTGTCAAATTTATCCAATCTTATTGACATTTCCTAACAAATTTTTGACATAATGTCGAAAGCGCAGAGTAATGAAATAATTGTTGAAAGGTATCTGCAACAATGAACGAAAGTTATCGCGGGAAATCCGAAGCTGGCAGAAAAATTAAGCAATGCTATTATTGAATCATCAATTGCGAGATATAATTAATACTATCGATGAAACGTGGCGTCGAATATCGACGGTGAATAATTTCAGAAGAGTGCTGGATTTTTATTAATTAATATGCTTACTGTCTGGTTTCTGCCAATTTGGTCCAATTCATTCAATAATAAATCTTTTTACTCATTAATTTCATTATTCATGTATTGAATTATTAACCACTCGTGCAATGTATTTTCTTCACGACATATAAGTCTATTAATGATAATAATTGGCGATGATAATTAATTAAAATATACACGTTCCATTAATTGCAATAAAATCAAAATGCAATATTTCATGAATAAATAGTAAACATATGAATTTATCATATTACACAAGAACAAAACTGATTTCATTGCTCTGTATATACCATTCTGCAGTTTCAATCCTTTAACTGCAAATGTTATACATATATTTTCATCTAACAAAGATTGAAATATATGCAGCAAGAACAAGTAAAATTTTAAACAGGCTCCATTAAGATTTCTCGTTGTAAATTTATCAGATCATTATTTTATACCGACTAATAGACAATAAATCAGAAAGTAATTAGCCAAAATTACTATCCTGTCTGTCGATAATTCTAAAAAGGCGTTCTTTTTTTGCACGCTGCAGTTAAATAAAGAAACAAATTAATTCGCTTCAGCCTTCGATATTATTTCTTCCGCCGTTGCTATATTAGCGCTCGATTGACGCACGACCCGAAGATAACTTAGTCGCAAGGTAAACAACATAACTACGGAGTGACAAATAACCCATTTGCCAACTGCGTTTATATCTACGTCCTATATCCCACAGACGCGGAAGTGTTTCTTATTCAACGATTTTATACCTCAGCGGAGCTATGAGGCTGCAACGTAAGAAGGGTTGAGCACCTCGTTATAACGAAGAAACTTTGTTCCTCGTTACTGCCTTTGATTTCGCGGCTTTCACGATGAAGCCGAGATGTTAGGTGCCTATCATACTCGCGCGCGTTTACGACGTTAATAATACTCCGCGCAACATGCTGGCCTGCCGGAGGAGGCTGTTGCACCAAAGCATCCCAACTGCATCCACCGAGTGTCTGCGAGTTCGGATCGCATTTATCTTTGCGAAAATGTCGCGAAAAAAAGCCCCTCATTTCTCTCGCGCGCGCGAGATTGCCGGTCGACGACCGGCAGAGCACGCTTATTAATCGGCGCAGCGGCCATTATGGAAATTAATCACGCCCTTTCGGAGCGTGCCATTGGTCATTACGCGTGCATCAGCCGTGCAGTTGTTAGCCGACAGTGAAAGCCGATGTGGCTTCTTCCGGTCGGCTCTCGAGAACAAAAAAAAAGAAGCCCGTGAAGTTTAAGGTCAACTGGCGAAAGGTCGGCTCATGCTGCACACGCGGAAATGTCGGCAAAGCACAGTAGCGGATACCATCGCCGTTAATTGACATGCTAATTAAAGCGCTGATTGCGACGGCCTACATGTTGTCGACGCCGTCATGCCGTCAGCGGCTGTCGGCGTGCATTTTCCTTTCTTACCGCACTTTTGCGGTTTGTTTTGTATCGCAATTTAGACTGCTATTCTTTACTTTATTTGAAATAATTGTTAATTAAAAATATTAATGCAAAATTATTTTTTTTTTGTGAAAAAATATAAAATCGTAAAATAATAGTTGAGTAGAATTAAGTAAAAATATATGCAATATTTGCAAATAATATTAGAATGAAAATAAGACAACATACAATAAGAAAATGTACTTTTCTTGTGATGTATATTAATTGAAAAAAATATTAATAAATTTCACACTCAGAGTAACTATGACAGCATTCATTATAACGACGATTTCTTCGATCGAACGTTACTCTAGTAAACGTTTCAGTATCATCATTGTGTGAAACCCTCAACAGTAAATTCTCCGGTACGGCGAGAGGTTTTGAACCCATGACCGTTCCGAAACGACAAACTGTGTACACAGCACGCTGGCTGCACGGCCAACGCGGCTATTAAATCGTAACGTTCAGCGAACATAGGTAGTTCTTTCAATTTTCATGGAAATCAAAATACAAAAATTAAAATATATGAAATAGATTGATAAAAAAGGCGCTTTTAAATAAAATTATTGATTTTAGTGTCTTAAAAAATATTAAAAAAGATCTTTAGATTAAAAAAAATACACTGAAGCTAATTACTGTTATGATTAATAAAAACTTTCGAAATTGTAGACAATTTTGCTCTAAATTTTGCATTAATATAAATTTTTGTATAAAACACATCAATGTAACGTTTAGATAAAATTTGGTTACTAAAATTCTTCAACACTTAAACTCTGTTCTATAAAAATAGTTACAAAAAACCCTGGTCGAAGGATCAAAGGTTAATCTTTTCTGATAGCAAAATATAGGATGACTCTTGCCAGAAGGTATTCAGTTATCGATTTATTTCATCACTGCTAAATCGCCCACGCAACATCGAAAAAAAAGGAAAAGAGGAAGAGCACAGGAAATGGTAACCGACAAAATTCCGGCGTAAGCGAAAAAAAAACCGCCAAAACTAAATTACCTCCGGTAATTGAAACGGATCGAAGGCCGCTGGGAATTCCGCCTGAGGGGAATAGACAAAAATATGAGCACCGCGTGTCGTCTCTCATGCGGATTGCAAATTTTAATCAGTTATTTGGCGGCAAATTTTAATCAGTTATTCGCTCGCGAATAAATACGACCGCTGTCTCGCGATTTTGATCTTGCCTCGATGAAATATCTCACTTGCAGAATTTTTCCGACAAATTCACAGCCAATGCGCCACACACCGTTTTCTATTTATCCCACAGCACTTTGTTCTGGCAATTTGTGGCGGATAATTAGTGGTCGCGTTTTACACACGTTGCGGATGTTTGATAATGTCGAAAGAAAAAGGCAGTCGAGAGATCAGAAGAGCAAAAAAATAATTGAATTGATCGTTTAAAATTGAAAAAACACGTATATCATATCCGTAATCCTTATTAACCATATCTTGATCGTTTTAAATAATTCAGTAAAATTTTATAGATGAAAATCGGATGAATAATGTTTGAAATGCAGCCTTTTACGTGTCAAGTTCTCATTTTATCAAAGTGTTGAAACTAGATATGTAACCGCATTTGACACGGCATATGTATCTTTTGTCTTTGTTATTGATAGGAGGCGTGGAGTGAGAAAGAGAGAAAATGAACGGCTCGTTGATTGAATCTCGGATTGATGCGTTGAAACATTGCGGTCGTACGGATCGACCGCGAATTCGAATCCTGATTGATACACGACACGACGTAAATATGGATATTTTCACTCGTGCGTGTGCGTTTCGCGAATTCGTGGCTGAGGGCTAAATTATTCGCCGGGTTTCAAAGCTGGCTCTCGAGTCGCAGGCGTATACGCCGGCGCGACATGATGCGCGAGGCTCGTCGTGGCGAATATCAATCCGAGCGGATGAATGAATATGCATACCATTACGCCAACACGAATCTAATCTTTCCGATGAAGTGCAACACCCACGTCCGCGCATATGTGCATGTACCAACAAGCGTCGCTCGTTTACGCTCGTGATGCATTTATTTTCCCGAGTCGCCCTGTACGCCAACTTTTTTCCTTTCGTCTTTCTTTCCGTCATAATTAGAAAATGGACGCCAACAATATGTAACAAAAACTCTGTTGTAATTATTTTAAATTCCACTCTTGATGCGTTTTTCATTACAAGTCCGGCGTTACTTTTCAAAACAAGTTAGTGCGCTGCTGCACGTCGCAAAAACCGTGAAGCGACGACGAATATAGATCGATCCGCTAAAGCGCAGAAATTCTCGCTTCGCGAGAACTTGATTACTTATTTCAACCCTCAAACAAGTCGTTATTACAGTCTCTCTTGAGATTTTGTTTGATCAGTAAAATATTGAGACATCTCGATCTGAAGGATCATCCTTCGTACCGCATTTCGTGATCAATGTACATAGGTAATAGTTGAGATTCTCGGAAATAACATTCGCTTTGAAGTAAATGGCTATATGCCACATTTCATATGTAAATTATGATAATAATTTTGAATCGACAGCCGGGTCGCCAATTTAGCATGAATAGATATTAATGGGAATTGTCATTCTGATCAATCACCCCAAATGACACTCGATTATGCGAATGTTGCAATAAATTCGTAAACAGTCAACGTTTAGGCGATATTATTTACGTCAATTTAAAACATGTAAAACTGTTGCGAAGTAACATGCTTTATCCGAACATCGAAGTGTAATGTAACACGACTCTATCGATTCCTCTTGAGATGCGAATATTATAAATAATAAATAAAATAAAAATGATAGATATATATTGCAGGTGCATTCTACATGCGGAGTGCGCGTGTATACATAATAAACGAGTAGACGATCGGTCGTGTAATTAATTATGTAATTTGCTGAGACCGTATTCATTAGCAAATTCTGAAATTCGTGCTTAATGATGTCGTTTGGCAATGTTTATTATCACGTGTAACTTGTCGGAATAATCAATCATAATTATACGTTTAATTGTATTAGCTCTATTAGATAGAAGTGTGGATAAAGATCCAGGCCAAATTTAAATTCCAGAGATAAAATCTCGTGTCAATTATCTCTCGTTCGCGCGAATCGTGTTATATAAAAACGCAATTTGATATACAGTTATTATCGAACGCCGAATTCACGAGGCACCTGCACTTCCTGATGGAAAGATGCGGCGCAAAATGTATTCAATCACTTAAGACGTCAAGTTACGTAATAAGAGGGCGGCCACACCCCGCATTAGCAGTTAAGAGTCACTCGAATAATTTCTGTCGTGCCTTTCATAAATCATTCACATAATGTGCCATACACATACACACACGCGCACACAGCTGACGGTGCTCGGTACTTGCCGCACTAAGAACCGATTGACACAGACAAATCTGGCTGCTAACGATAAATGGTGGATACATGTGGCTGATAACTCTAATAGATTTTGCATCTAACTTATCTCACTTTAATGGTCTTCTGTGCGTAGATCAAAGCTGTATTATAGTCATTCGATGTTTTAAAAAAAATGAAACAGTTTGAAATAAAAATAATTAATTTAAAGATTATTGGAACAATTTTAACGTAAAATAATAATAAAATTTGAATTTGTGATTTAAAATAATTTATTCTCAAATTTTGATTTTATTTAATCTAACTAAAAAGTATTGAATCTTCGATTCTGGCGTTTGTCTTCTTTCATTATCAACGGCAGACGACGAAACATTCCAAAGATGAAAATTCTGCGAGAAATACCTAGAATGCCTTGTTGCGAATTAGCCTAATTTTGGAAAATCGGAAAGTGCTATGGCGTCACGCACGGCAACTCGATCGTGCATCGCGACGCGCGACATAATTATCGCTTTAAATCGTTGTAATACGACGGATATTGGATCGCTTCGCAATGCACGTTTATCCGACTCGTTCTGCGAGAAACTGGTTCTTTCATGGACTTTCCGTGATTCCCGATCTCGCCTCTTTTTGCTCGTCTCTTTAAGTCTGCGTCGCGCTCGCCGCTTCCACGTGGTCGGTCTGTTTTTTCCGCTATCTCGACGCGGTTGCTTTTGGAACGATAACGAATCTGACGCTTCTGATAAAAAGACCGATAGAACTATCAACCGACGATTACTTAAATCCTCGTCGACGGATGTTGACGAATTGGTGCCGTAGAGTCGCAATATAATACGAATGCGAGTTCAAAAAGAAAAAGATTCGCTGGCGATGCGGAAAAAACTCGTTGGATAATTTCAGTATCTACTTTTTTGCTCCGAGGACCAACATGATTGCAAAGAGTTTCTTAGAAATTATATCGCATTCGCGCAAGTTTCTGCCGTGCAAACGTACAGTCAAGTTTATATAATCGCAGTTCCACGATTTCTGCGCAACGGGAAACGACTTTGACCAATGCAGAGGCTGCGGAATAAGTTGACTTTAATCCGATAATTTAAGAGTTGTAAAGGACGGCAGTAAAGAAATAAGAAGGGGTACTTACTGTTGCGCCGGCATAAATTGTTGCAGGCCAACCGGGGAATGCCGCTACCGTGTAGCGCGTTCGCATTCTACTACATTCTCCCTCTTCCTCGCTCGCGAGGACAATATTGCGATTCTTAAGCGGCGACAGCCGATTCTACGCGATAGACATTTTCGCTCCTGCAGCATAATTACGGCCTCTGTATTTTACATAAACAATCATTTACAAACTCGGAGAACAAACGTTCAAAAAATTGATTGATATTTAAAGTATAAAAATGCAAAGTTGCATAATAAAAAAATATTGAAAAATTAAAGTCTTTTCATCAAACAAATGCAATCTGCCATTTAAAAAATGCATTCGCAATCTAAAACAATCACACCGTTTTCAATAATCTCAGAGATAAATCCATTAGATTTAGAAGGTAAGTGCATGGTTATCGCTCGAGAGATCTAGCTAATGTCAGAATGTAAGCCCGATACTGCTCGCAATCTAATTGCTCACCGCCTAATCGATAGCTGTATATTACACGTCGTTATCCACGCGGATATATGGAATGCTCGCGGGCAGCCACAGAGAGTTAAACATTTCCTAACGCGCGGCTCCCTTTTAATCACCATTGTTGTCGTGCATTAGTTAGACGCAATGATTTTACGTTTCGGTGTTCAACGAGCTGCGACATCGGTGGCGATCGATATTCAATTTACAAACGGATACATCGCCCCGCGAGCGGTGCCGCACGATTCGACGCTAACGAGCAAGACGGCTTAATACATATTATCCGTCCGATAAGATACATTTTGCAATATCAAGCGCCCGCGCGACAAGACAGCTGTCGCCCGGGGCGACGTGGAACAAGCGTTATATGCGCCCGGGCTCGCAATTCGCGCGATATTATCGCGGGGTTCGTCAAAACAATTTTTCCCGCGGTAAGAAACGAGGCTGAAACGTCACGAGGTAACCCGAAATTAAGCAACTTTATCGAAGCGATCTGCTTTCTACGCATAATACGATACGATACGGTCTGTGCAACCTGCAGCGCGATGAATATGCAAAGTCCCTCTCGGCAGCATTATGCTAATTCGCCGAGGAATAGCGCCTGAACGAAGAATCAATAGCTGATAGAGAATTACTAGGGCATTACCGCACGCACGGTAAGACGTATTTCTTGTTAGCGATCTATTTACAGCGCGATGATGGTCTCGAGGAAACTCTCTCTCTCTCTCTGTTGTAAGCAGTAGAATTTCGCGCAGAATTCACAGGCGAACGGCGAGTTGCGAATAGATCGACCGCATATATTCGCAAGTTCTGCTTTGTGAAATTGTGATATTATCAATAATGTAATAACGGTTATTCAAATAGCGCTACATCGAAATTCGCAAGTGACGTTATCGAACCGACCTAATTTTCTTAAACAATTGATTTCACGAAAATATACGCTCGGCACGCGAGTAAAGACGAGAACCGAGCGCTTTTACGAGCGAACGGAATCGGGCCGACGACCGAAACAATGGACGGAGCGATCCGACTTTCCGCTCGAGCCGCGCGAGTTCATCGGACAGAATATCTCTCGCTAGCGAGAAAGCTGACCGGCGGACCGTGAGAAAGGAAGCAAAGTCGCCTGGCGCCGAATGGGAAAAACTCGTTAAGGTCGACGAGAGCTGTGAGCCGTTCCGCGAGAATGAGAGAAGGAAAGAGAGAGAAGGAAAGAGAGCGAAGGAGCCCGCGATCGAGAGCCGCATCGACTGTGGGACGATTAAACGAAACTATCCCGTGCCGCCTCACGTAACACGCGCCAGTCGGGGCCACACTCGAAGAAGAAGGGAACGAGGCAAGAAAATGACCACCTCGTGGACAGGACGATCGCATTCTTGAAGAGCGTAAAAAACGAAAGGAAGAAGCGAAGTGAGGAAAAAAGCACACCGACGAAATAAGCCAGAGCAAACAACCTAATTGCGCAAGCATCGCGCAAGTCGAGCGGTAAACGAAGGCACGATTTTACGAGCTGTTTTGCCTGCGCGGTCGAATGTGCAAATTGCTCGTAATTAACGCGGCGGTGCGTACAGCACGCGCGGACTCGCCTTTGCTCCTATGTAAATAAATAATAATGGTCTTAAATGTTAAACTAGAAATTGCCTTCGAAAGAAGAGTAATACTTGCAAGTCAAATCCGGCTTAAAGTTTCCTTTTCGTTTTGGATAGCGCGCGCGAACATGAGTGCACTTCGATCCGATCAGCGATTTATCGAGCAGCTGCGAAGTTTTCCGCGCGGAAATTCGTAATAAGAATTGGAAAGCAAATCTTGCCGAAATCTTATATTCGATCCTACAAATGTAAAAGAGTAGAATGTTTTTTTAATTGAAATACTAAAAGCAAAAAGTAGACGAGTCGTACAAAAATTATATTTTCTCAAGGAAGATTTATTGAATAATTATCGAGAGTTGGAATATTTTTCAAAGTATTATGCTTACGCAATTTTTGTTCTCCGAATTATAAGTTTCGAAAGATTTGTGGGAGGAAAAGGTAAAGCCCGACCTTTTAACGTGCTCTTTTTTATGAAGGTTTGAAATATATATGTTGGAAAAAAATGAGATGTCTCCTTTGTCTCCCCTCCACAAAATTACTTTTTGAAGAGACTCTATTTTTATATATTTAGAGTTGGGTTTCCCTTAGGATGTGGAACATTCGTCACAAGCGTATTCATAGCATATTCTAATATACCCGTCCGCCTTTCCATAATGGAGCTCTTAAGAGTCGGAATAATATAACGGGTCGCGTCTTCGACAGAAGACTGTGAGAAGTCGACAGCAGGATACCGCAGAAAGTCAAAAGACGACTTGCGCGACGAGTGCGCGCGAACGCGCAGAAATGATGAACGAGCGGCGGCAATGTGAAGGATGTGGAAAGTTCCCCACAGAGGGTCGCCGAGAACTTCACGAGGAGTATTGACGTCAGGGGTAAACTTCAAACTTATAATAATTCCTAGCGTAGTCGGCAAAATACTACATCGCAACCCAAAAATAAAAAAAATATATAAAAAACATTATTGTTGAATTTTGTTACAAAACGCAGATCAAGTCTTATCCGAAGAAAGTGTAATATTAAAATTAAATCATCCCCATTTGCCTCACGATAGTTATGATAATAATAAAGCTCAAGTCGCGATTTAATACCGCCGTGAGAACAATATAAAATTCACAAAGATCGTGTCTCCGAATCTCTCGCGTAAAGCTCCCAAATGAATCCTCGTCAAAAGCGTCGTCTTTAATGCGCCTCTTGATATTCTTCCAAATAAAAGCGGCTTAATTCCACCGTTGTGGAAGACCCCGACGTAGGCGGGGCTTCCCGCCTACGGAAGTTTCTCACGGCGGAGCGCGGTTTTCTGAGAACGAACAAATTCCTCGCGGGTTTACGCCGCGTAAAGAAATGGACTTGCATTAAAATGTCATTACACGGCCTGAGGGCGTAATAACGCAAGCTGCGCGCGACACGTGCTTTTATTGCGCTTCCACGTGTGACACGTTTGAACAAGTGCTGCCTGTCTCTGACGCGAGGCTGTCCGCAGAGACATTTACGTGCAGCTGGTAGCCACCGTTTGCAACGCTGCGGCTCCGTGTGTCGTACAAGACCACAACGTGCAGTTGCGGAGTGTACAAACGAAACACACACACACTCATACTCGTACACACACACACGTATTGTCACGTGTGGCAGTTCGCAGTCTCACGCTGCCGGAACGACGCGCAACCGGATGCATCGTCGCGCTTTCAGCGACAGAAAATTCACGTCTCTATTCATTAACCCTCAGTTAGCCCGATCTGCGCAGCATAATTAGTCGAAAATTGCGACCTCATTATATTTTGCATATCATATGAGAATTAGTTTTATACTTTTCGGAATATCCCTGAGAGAATAAGTAAAGAATATATGCGTAATGCATACATGGAGAATTTTTCATTTTTTCAAAGCAATTTTTATATCTCTCTATTCGCAATCCACCATTTTTGCGTAACAGCGAATAAAACGGGCAAATAAAAAAGATAAGTGTGCAGTAATACGTATATTGAACGCAGTAACGTACACGGAGAAAGAAGTGCATAATAATGCTGCATCGGTATAAGTAAGAAAAATATAAACTCGAGCTTGATCGGTTGCAATATCCACCGGTTTTGATAAATACATTACGAGTTAAAAGCAGCTAAATTGCCAACATCGTCGGGATATCAAAATAATCTTTGAATCAATTTCCTCCGAAATGAGAAATTAATTCTCCGAATAAACTCCCGATTGTGCCATTCGCAGAATCAGCATAAAGAAATGGATCACGATTCGCTTTATCGCGAACACGCGAAGCGGCGATCAATGGCACGATTGCTTTATATAAAGCTAATGCAAGACAAATCGCGGCACAATTTTACTTTTATCGTTGCCCCAAAAAAAAAAAATAAGAAATTAAAACTACAGGAAACTCGCAATCAACGAGAAGAGGAGGCAAGCGGGACATAATTGAAGATGCAAAAGTTTATCCAGAGACAGGCGCAAACAAATGATACAGCGGCGGCTACCAGGGACAGTCCACGGGACAAACCGAATTAAACGGGCAAATCCTATAAAGCGCCGTCGCGCGAATTGTAGAACTCTCGTGAGCGAAGTGTCCCCGCTACAACAAAGGCGTACGCGCTAATTGGAATTAAACGCTAATTCGTTAAGTGAACAGGATGGGATTGGGAAGCTAACTTCCTAGCGCGCGCGCCGCCGCATCTTGTTTACCGTCCGCCGTTCTGCAAGTGAGCGGAAAAATGGAGTGAAATATAGAACAAACGGAAGTTTCGCCCGCCCGGGCTCTCCGAGTGGAAAAAGCATGCATTACTCGCAATTAAGTTCTTATTTATTTAACTCCACCTAGCAGCGCAACGCGCGCTAATCCTCGGTGTGTCGCGCGTTTCGAATTTGCCTTTCGTTCGCATTTCCCGTCAACTCGCTTTAAATATCGATTGGCTTGGTGCACCTTTTTCCGTTCCGTTTTTTTTTTTTTTTTTTTCTTTTTAGAAAGAGAAACGTATTTTCCAATTCATTTCACGGTACGCTAATTATCCGATCGACATCTCTGTGGAGTGTCGGTTATTAAAACAACCAAGTTCTTTGACTGATCGCCGGGTCAGACGCGTCTCTACCCGCGCGCTTTTATCGCAAAGCTTTATCAGAAGAACGCGGATCGCCCGTGTCGTATAATTCCCGACGATTATCATGCGCATGAACCCTTTCGCACCCTTGGTGGGATGAGCGCGTTCCATCCGCTCGCCCTAAGGCGCGATAAACTCGAGAGAGCTGCGGCGAGTCGCCCTTTATCACGTCCTGATTATCGTCGGTTTCGTGCCAGACTCTGCGTCGTGACGTGTGCAAGGGGGATGGAAATTAACGACGCAAACAATCCCTTTCCACCAACGGAGAGATGTCGTTTTGACTCCGCTTGCGGTTCATTAACGGCCTTTCTCCGGAATGGCACGTGCCACCCTTACACACGCGCGTATCAACACTCCCGGCAAGTACGATTCTCGGAAATCGAATGCCGCGCATTATCGCCGAAGCGATTTTGCTCGCGATAGCGCTCGAAGATGAGCCAGAAGTGATATAGATTGTAGATTCCATCAGAAAGTCGCATTATATTTGAGTTGATAATCTAAAATATGACGCACGTATTATGTTTGCATGGAATAAAATTACCTAGAGATATTCTTCAATCTCTTTGTCTTCTCGCTGAAGACCAGATAAATGCAAGTTATTCATTGAAATTACAGAACTCTTCGGATCTTCTTTTCGTTCTCATTTGAAAATTAATATTTGTAATCTCGATGCACTCCTAAATCTACATTAAGCGCATTTGTATTATTCAGTCGTTCATCTTCAACTTATTTTAAATACGCAGATCTCTATTTTCCCTCCAACAAGTTTTATAAAATAATTAATATAAAGAAAATTGCTTTTACTTTGAGCGAAGAAGAGATTGTCCAGTTAAAAGGATTGAGAACACGAGGTACCTTCTTGATGCGTCTCTCTTCCTTCATTTATCCGTCTCAGCGATTAACGAGCACATGTCCGACACGGGTCCAGAGCGGTCGAGTGAGCGCAGTCGATTATCGATGTATTGATATTTATCGCCGCGAATAATATATGAATAAAACGCCACTCGACTGTCATAATAAGCCGGTTCGAGGTGGCGGCGTGAAATTCGATCACCAACACATCATTCATCGGGTTATCCACGAATACCGTTCACAACGATATATGTAGAATCATTTTTCACTTTCCGCTTGCACTGAACCGTGATTGCTTTTTCTGACGACTCTCATTCACTTTGCCGACTGACCACTCGACTTTCCACCGTCATTCCAGATATTTGATGATTGCGTGCGAAGTTTTATTATTTGTCTCTGACGAATAACAATATTTTTTACTTATTTTCCCTTACTTCGCACATGTTTATTCATGTCGATAAACAGAAATCTGAGTCACTGATTAAAATATTATTGTAATATGTAATTAAAAATAAGTAAAAATAAAGTGTTTCAACGGTGGAAAATCATTTTCTATAAAACAAACAGTTAAATTCTGTTAGATTTGCCAAGAGCAAATCCAGCGATAAAATAATTTCACAATCTCTTCCGTTTGTTATTGATGCATTCACAGATCTGCGTCGTGTCGCATGTTTTTGATAGAACTCGGCAGTTTGCATTTTAGGCAATACGTCCCAACTTTCTCTCAGTCATAGAAGGGCACTCTTCCCGTAGAAAGCCGATTAGCGACGGACGTGATGAGTGGAAACCGAGAGCTGCGATGAAGATAGAGTTTCACGATACGCAACCGAGACGCGAATGTTACACAGATTGAAGCGGAGCCGGTAAGCACTCTCATTATCGTTGCACAACTCGATGCCGCGCATAATTTCATAACATCGCCGATCTCAAAGATCTCATCACCGCGCGCTAAATGAGTTTACTAGACTGAATTTCACTGTTGCTTTTGAGATTCTTTCACAGATATACCGCACGTCGCGAGAACGGATCCGGCGCGATGCCGGCTGGCACGCGCACCTTTTCCGCGGAAAATCATGCTCGCACGTCGCTGGCGCGAAAATTTCCCGTTTCCGTGGCTTTCTTTCTTTTTTTTACGACGGGAAAACAACAACGCCGGGAAGCTAGAAAAGAGCGGCTTAACAATCACGTCAGCGCGATATGCACGGTGAATCGCTTTGTAGCGACTATTTCCAGAGGCAGGCATCGTCGCTCGTAGGTGAGCGAAGGGTGGACGAGTGGGGTGACGGACGAAAGGAAGTATACGTGTGTGCACGGACACGGGGAGGGGAGAGCACGCGGAGGGGTGGATCGTCGTCGGTGTCGTGTAAGGGTGCAGTGCGCGCGGAGAGGGTGTTCGAGGGTAAGTGCATCGAAACGGAAAATGTGTTGGTCGCAGGACGCGTTTGCCGGACGCCGCACAACGCGTTGCTAAAGTACTCAACCTTCCACTCTCTCTCTCTCTCTGTCACTCCCTACCACTCTTCTTTCGTCTTTTTCCTTTCTTTTTTTCCTTCTTCTTCCTCTTTCCTCACCACACGCCACTGCGAGCGAATGAGTCGCCGGTTTGGCGACCGTCGGGACTCTCTGCAGTTCGGTTAACAACCGAATCGCGCTGTGAAGGATGAGCGGAGAGCAAGGGGAGAATTAATGAGATTGGAAACGCAATAGCTCGAGGCGGCCGGGCGGTGTCAGTGGCGGATATGCGAATAATTATCAATGGATAAATAAGCGCGACGCTGCTGCACTTTGCTGATTGCCGAAGATATTACAAAATATAGATTCCAATTTTTCGATGAATATATCCTTGAAATTAAGATGGATGATTTTGGGATTTTCCGTACGTGAAATAAATGTTTCAATTATTCCTGTTACGATAAAGATAGTAAATATGTTACTTTAAACGATTGATTTTAAGCCTTTCTGAAGTATGTGACAAAATATTTGACATGACGTGCGTTATCTCTTTATAATTCTTATTAGTCAAAAATATCTGAAACAGTGACAAGTTGATGCCTCGACGTTTTCATGAATTGCATAGTAATCCTACCTCGTTTACACAATGATTCGAGGGACAGAATGGAAGTAATATCGTGACAGAGGTTTTAAATCTGAAATTCAACTCTGTGAGATATTATAACGAGTGCATCACGTGAATTACGAAATGGAATGCGTATATCTGCTGTATTACGATGAATGTTTGCTCACTTAAAAAGTGCGTTCGCGAATATGAAACGCACTGATTTATTCAGTCGATAATCGAACGCGACTGAAACCACCGTACAATTTCATCAATATTGATTGAACGTAATTAATTGCAGTACATATTTACAATTTTCCTCTATTTCATGCAGGAATAAATATCCGGACGCATTTATTTATCTACTTGTGCAAGGATTATCGATATTGCGAACAATATTTCTTTATTCAAGAAAAACACGTTATGTTACGCATGAAAAAAATTTCAAACAAACTTATTTTGTAAAAATATGATGATTGCTATGTTAATTATGTCACATCAGTGCATTAATTGAGAAGGCTTGATTCTCATATTAATAGACCACGTGTTGCGCCTCAAATTAAATATTTTTCCCAACAACTCATTATAAATTGTGGACGGCAATGATAATTATGTGATTTAAAAAAATGTAAAAATGTCGTTGACAGGACATATGATGAATTATGTAAGACTCATACTTGAACGGGAGATTTAGTAATTTCGTGCACTGTCAATCGCAATTCACCGCGTTTATTTGGTTTTCCTACTAAATGCACACTCGGAGGAAACTGCGATCGGGACGAGGCAATACGCGTTTTCCGCGAATGTACGCACGACTGATGCGAGTCGGTGCATTCGCGTGCTTTTTCTTCCCTCCATCCGGCCTCACACATAACTGACTACATGCATACGCGACTCGAGTGGCTGCTCTCCAGCGTGTGCCGACCGATGAAATTAACTCTTATCGCCTTTATTGCCTATTGTTCGCTTTGCGCGACAAGCAAAGGCCGATTTCCTACCGCTGTCGAAGCACGGTCGCAATCACAATGGCCTTTACCGGTCCAATAGTCGTCCCTGACAACTTATTACCACTCGATAAGACATCACTTCATTCTTCTCTTGCGAATTAAAATTACGAATTAAATTAAGCTTCTTAATTTCTTTATCATTTACTGATTCGTGCATTCACAGCTAGACGTTACATCGTGCCCTTCAGAGATTTAATTCATTTTCATCGTCTCTATTAATTTTTATATCACTTGCAGTAACAGTTTCATTAATATTCTCGGCTAGCGCGAAGCCTAGTCAACATGATTGATAAACTTTTGCGGAATCTTTTCATTAAAACGCAGAGACGGTGACGAATAATCACTGGAAACAGGTTAAGCGTGAACGTCGCGACAAACGCGGGAAAGATAATAAGAAAAAAGAAAGGCGGAACAACGTTATTTCTAGAATGAGAAAGAACGAATTTGCGAAGCTCCGCGGCTTTTAGCACAGCGCGGGCTTATCTCTTTGCGAAAATAGGTTGTTGTCTACGAAGTGAAATATCACTCACGTTTGACGTACAAAGATGACGTGGGAATCTTGCAATTTATATGAAACTATAAATCGTGAAGGGAATTTTGCGAATTGATTGGTCGACATTAATGCGAGAATTCGCATGGAAAGTTCGCTCGAGAATGACATTTAGATATCAATAATGCAATCGCAAATTTATCATCGACCAAGTCCCAATCGGATCCGCATATTGATGCGCGCTCGACATTCCCACGACTCTGCGTCGGTAAGGAAATAAATATATTGCAGTAAAATCACTCGCTCTTCTTGCCGCTTATCTGCTCACGACTGCTTCGTTGTTCCGATCGCGATACACCTGGCGATCGATGAAAGATGCGCGGGGAATCCGACGTAGCGTATCCAGCGACGAAACGAGCTCTTTCTTATCAAGATGCTGTCATTATGCGCATCGTACGGCGGTACGCGGACTGCATCGCAAAATCGAAGGGCATCGACGGCGGTTATCTCAGATCGATGCGAAACCCCGGCGTTTAGCCACTGGAGAAATTCCGCGAGACAAATCGCGGCGGGCCCCGGGAGCCCTCGACGGAATCAAAATGAATGCGGCATGCGAGACACGCGTCTCGAAAATCTATAGAAATACAATTACGATTGTACGCTCACGGCTGAATTCTGTTATTGCGTGATGGATGAAACGAGACGGGTCGCGCTCATAAACGTAAGTGCCGTGATGTTACACCGCAATCCAGTGTAACACCGCAATTTGGAGCGACGCCATAACTTAATGAGCTGGCGCGCGTATAACAAGCTTGCCGACAATTAGGTGAACACGTGTCGCTGTTCCCCGACGAATGATTAATGCAATAATTGCCGGACGAAGAACGCGCGACCTCCATTCGGTCGAAAACGTTTGTTCTGAAAATAACAACGTCCGCGCAGCGACGGCGATGTAGCGAAGGAGATTTTCGATGTTTCGGTGCTTAAATAAATACGAATTTGACATATTTGCGTTGAAAGTTGGCGGTATTTGTGTTGTGCATAACGATGGAAAAAGTGCAAGGCGCAAAATTAAGATCTTTAATAATCGGCCAAGTGTACGGCTCTCTGTCGGAATCGTTATATTCTATAAGGATGTGCAAATTTTTATAAGGATGTTCTCGGATAATTCCCCGGAGAATTTGGGTCGAGCCTTCGCTTTTACAAAGATGCCCGGCTGTGCAATAAATCAAAATGCAAAGCCGCTGCTTTAAGACATATTCACACTCTCTCTCTCTCTCTCTATTTCTCAAACTTAATATCAACTAACAAGACTCGCAATGGAAACACCTTCTATATCACAATCGTTTACGGTTGACGAGAGCTATCGAATTCCGTTTGACATGTATATATGACTTAGTTATTATCGCGCTAGGTGAACAGTATAGACGGATTAGCACCCGTAGTTTGGAATATCAATCAGAAGTTTCCACAATACCTTCGTATTTCGAAATAATTTCAAAACGGTGATCAATCGTCGAATTAAACTTTCAGTAAAATTGAAAATTGTTTCTCTGCGTGCTAATCACACTGTCAAATATTTTATTAATTGATGAAGAGAAAAAATATGAAAAAGTATAAATGCAATCTTTCTTGTTTCATTCATTTCACAGACGAATTACAGTCTGGAAACCGTAAAGAAAAATTATACTTGTGCATCGTTTAAGTACTTTTTCAGATCAGAAATAATATATTATGTACATTTCAAATATTTTTTAATATTATTCAATTGTGCAAAGATAGTGTATGTAATATGTTATGAAATTTCGAACCGTCGAAAAGTGAAATAGCACGTCTTTTTGATATTCCATGCACGTGTAAGTCGATTTTCAAATTCAATTTCACGAACAAAATATTTATTTCATTTGTTTCGATTTTATACTACAATATGTCTTCTCCCGCTGCGCTTTGTGCGAAGCTGCGCGAGCACTCGTCTTCCAATAAATATATATCCTCTATATTTATCTCTTTGTACGAGCGCAAATAATCCTGTAGCATCCGAGGGAATGCGGATGACGTAGTTATTATATCCACTATGAAAACAGGAGCAAAACAAAATAAAACTCCAAACATCCCCACCCATTTATTCGATAAATAGTTTCGCGTGTCCTCAAAGTTTGTAATAACGTTACAAATATTGCGACGCTTCCTGTCCTTCGGCATTTCGGCCTCGCAGTGCGACGCCCAATATTTCGCCACTTTTTTTCCATCGTCAATGAAACCTCCGAACGCCTTCCGAACGCATTCGCAAATAAATCCACATCTGGGTCGTTCCTTCCAGAAAAAATACGCGGCCATCAAATCATGGCCGGTGGCCAAAACGCGATGACTGCTACTGGTTATAAATTTCGAGCTAAAGGGTCAGCTTCCACGATTATTCACCCTGATTTCATTTCGCCCTCATATCGATCGCGATCTCCGCGGGATGAAATGTTGCACGAGAGACGAAAACGGTCTAGAAAAATGGTCGCCCTCCGGCCTGAAAATGCCTTTTCCGAAGGTGATGAACGGCGATGTATACGGCAAGGTCGGCGACCGTGTCAGCACCCTCACCCTTGGAAATGTAACGCTTGGCAGGAACAGTAAGGTCGAAGCCCTTTCATCTCGAAGAAAGAACCAGGAAGTGCGGTCTCTGTAGCGCGATCGCGGAGGGGCCCCAAGTACATTCACATCGAGGGAAAAGTGTGCGGTAATTAACGCGTCGACCGTAACGCGATAAAGTTTCCGTTCCATTCCGGGAAAAATGTACGCGTTGTCGTGTCTTTACGAAAAATATTTCAGTTGAGGAAAAAGTATGTAAGAAAAAAACCAAAATCATATCGACAAAAAAAAAGAGAAACAAAATGCAAAATGTCTGTCAAAAAATTCAGCAAATCGAGAAAGTCACTCTTCAAAGTCAAATGTAGATTTTTTAATTTTGCATAATTTTTTTTTACTTTTTGTTATTAAAAATATTTTCGAATTGCTAAACGACTAATACGAACTTTAAGTAATGGAAATGCCTCAAGAACAAACCAGCCAAACTTTGCATTCCGGTGAAATGTCATCGATTCGGTCACAATTTGTAAGCAGCGAAGTTTGATCGTTAAAGTGAACTGCTTGCTCTTCGCGGAGTTGAAGTCTTCTGCAAACAGTGCACAAGGTGTCACGGTTTTTATTATAATTTTCGCTGTTATTTATCGCGGTATCTAGTACGTACGTAGTTGCGCGTTTTTCACCTCAGACCGTTTCATCAGAGTATCATATCCGATGTTACTCTCTTCCTCATACTTATATAAAGCATGTCAGACAAACGATGCTCGGCGCTACTCACGTGATGTGCGTCATTTCTAACTGCGGTGAAGGAAAAAGAAATCTCCGGAAGAAGAAATCGCGTATACAAGGTGTTCCGCATTATCGTGATGATTAATTTTCTCGACATTTATCCATTTCTCAAACATTTTTTCTCGCCGCATTTTCCTATCTCAGATGTTTCGTCCAAGTTATTACTTCGTTTGAATAATCGAAATAAATATTTTAGTTTGATAATGATAATATCATAAATCAAGATGCAATTAAATATTAGCCAGTTTCCGTCAATATTTATTTTTGCCTTGGCGGCATGATTACGAAGCGGCGCAATAATGTAAAAGAGATATCAAAGGCAACGCACTTGTTCTGAAATTGTATTATTCTGCTAATTATAAACTTATCGTTATACGAGTAACACGAGCGCTCGCGTACATGTTCGATGAATTCTCGCCAACTTTCATTAACGGAACGCCGAGTAACATCGATCGTGAATACGCAGCAAGAACGCGGGAAGTTCTAGTGATAAACGCGTCAAGGTGATTTCTTTTCCGCGTTTTACCCTGATTTTCCTCGGCGAGATAAAAACGTTTCGCCACGTAACGTCCGCGACGTTTTCCTTCCGACGGACGCGATGTAACTATGAACCGTAATTATGCTGATCGTGCGAAAACTCCGTTTGTACTTTCCAGAATCCTCATTTAATAGCTACCGACTTCTGACTCGCAGGAGCAGTAATAATCCATATAGATGAGTAATATCGGTTAGAATTTCGCGTTGGAATATTAGCAATTACTTCTTCAGGAAAATTAAACCGCAGCAAATCTTCATTAACTCGTAACTTATTGCGCCCCGTGCAGATATCTGTTACGTTATATTCACTTAAATTTACCCATTTATTATTTTTGGACGCTGCTCTAGATGTAATCTAAACAGCGTGAAATGTAGAATATTATAGTAGATAATTTTCGATTTTTGTGATGCATATTTAATACTTATCACAAGCTCGGGCGCGCGCAATGAAAATTAATGACCTTTCGATAGCATCTTAGGACGCAGGTGTTCAATTTTGCGCGAGCCTATACAGACAGTTTCATAATCTTCGGATGAATATTTGAATTATGACACCTTTGGCTAATTTAAAAGATCATTTTTCTCCATCAAAAATCTAAAAAACGCGGCGCGCGCGTGATCCTGACTTTTCCTCACTTTTTTTCAATTGTCAACATTATTTCATATCTTCGTAATTGAATTTTATATCATCATTCTGTTAAAACAAAAATTACTTAAAATTAATTAAAGATAAAAATAAAAGTGTCTGTATTTTCTTTAAGAATCGGATTTGAATTGGTTAAAGAATTTGTGACAAGAACATCTGTTCTGAATAATAAACCGATATCTCGCTCCTTACTTTCGCTTCAATTACTTTCGAAGGAGCGATCGCGACACTTTGGTGTCGATCGACCGGACCTTCACGCCGCTTGAATCTCACGATTCGGCGTCTAGCCGATCACGCCGATATCTATCCTGCTCGGACTAATTAAGTCGCTAATGAAATGGTAATTGATCCAAAGTTCAGCCGGCCTGTATTGTGACCGAGGCCGTTTCCAATGGCGAGAGCCTTGCATACATCCAAGTCGTGCACTTGGTCGTCCTTTTGTCCGCCCACCGTGGAGATAATTAATTGGACACCGATTATCGCAGATCCGTTAACGATACCTCGCGAACGGAATTTTCGTGCTCTTTTTTTCTTCGTTTTAATCGTATTTATCGCATTGCTCGTCGTCGGACGCAAATCGGATCGAGAAAATATTCGTTAATTAGTGCATTGTCGCTAAAAAACACTGCGAGATAACATCGAAATGCGAGTGCATTGGTAAGATTTATCAATAGTATTTCTCGATTGTTCAAGGATAAAACTGATTAATTGCAAATGCAATAATGTATGAATGACGTGATAAAATTACAAAAATTTTGCGCTTCTACATTTTAAATTCCACTAGTGACACCTGAAAACAATACATAATTAATTAGCGAACCTTCGTTATTACGAAGCTTGAATCCACTTTAAAATTATAATATAAACGTATTTACGAAATTGGCTAAATTTTAATTGCTTTATATTCGCGCTGCTGTGAATCTCTCCTCTCCTCTCTCCGGCGCTGAATCTCTCCGAGCGTCGGCGTTCGCAACTTTATCTTGCAAATACAAACTCTGAATAATTATCGAGTAGCCTGACCGTGTGACATATTTGCCTTCTGCTTCGCAAAGTTCAATGTGATTTCCGGCAGAGTGCAAATCGCATCCTGCTCGGCGATCAGTAAAATAATAATTAATTGACGAATTCGGCGGGCTTGGCGCGACCTCAGAGATCCGGGCTAACAGGAATTATTCGACAACTGAATCAGTGACGATTACAACCTGTCCGCAAATTGATAGAATTGGATTCTCCGATGGAGCGTCGTGTAAAATTGGAGAAACGCATCAGACCGGAGGAAAAATATACGTATCGCGCGACGTTCCGAACTTAATCAAGTCACAGTATTTTGTCAAATTTTGAACGACAGTCTCGTTTGCATACAATGAAAGAAAGAATAATTTAAAGAGCCTCCAATGCTCTCTTTAATCAAGCAAAGGCGGAACAATCGATATCCATCCGTACCTTTCCCCTTTTATTATAAAATAGTCTTTACAAATGCCATTAGTTACATTTTATCAATGATTAAAAATATATTCATAAAATTTCATGTAACCAAAAGAAAAATAAAATAAATCACTGAATGATTCCCACAGATTTAATAAACGGATAAAGCGATATATATTTTCATTATTTGATATTCAGAACGATAAACATAAACCGAAATGTGTTTATTTAATAACTTTTCTGTTTTAATAAAGTTTGCAAAATTATGAATATTTTTGTCCAAAAAATTATGCGATTATTAATGACACAAGTTTTTCGGAGTATCCCATTACAACTTTATACTTTGTCCAAGCAAAGAACGGTTAGTCAAGATTAACATCGAGTCGAACATTGAGTCGAAAAATAAGAAAGTTGAATCCTCTCGCAAAGTAGAAGGTTTTATCTGAAAATGTTTCGAGAGCGTCTAAAACTTTTCAGAAAGTGAGATTGCCGTCTAAGTGAAGCATAAGTCACCAATAAAAACTGACTGTGCATCCGATTTTTAGCTGTTTCGACAGACTATAATTACACGGGATTTATCGCTGCAACTTACGACAGTGAAATGAATAAATGTACCGCGCTTGAACTTCAAACTCTATTCTTAATCAGACAGATATAAAGAACACGCAACTCAACGTCATTTCTCAAACATGAGTCTGTATCTTTGTTATTCCTTTCGATGTGTCATGAGCAGTCATGAATGATCAACATTCCTTATATTCCATATAGAGCTTGTTAAGCTTTGAAATTAATGATTCCGTTTGTCGACACGATTATATTTTATTTAATATGATATACGGATATAATGTGTCCTCCATCAAGTATCGTTATATCATTATACAATCCATTGTTATACAATTACGACATTTTCATGCATTTTTGATGAAATATGTAGAGAACTCGAGTATGTTATTGCATTGTTCAGCACATAAAGCCTAATAGAATTATCGCTCAAAACAGTTATCACGCATTGTTAGAGAATTCTGTAGCATAAATTACTAAAGGAGTTTTTGAGTATTTAGCAAAGTAATCGCTTAATTATTATTAATAATAATGGTAGACTATATCAGACATTTGTAATATAGCATTCTATCGCAATAACGACGAGTAAAAATTGAGACATAACTTACGCCAATTAAGAAAGATACCGATAAAAAACCGCGGCAACTTTCGATTAATTTACAAAGTAATCTTTAGCAATGTTACCACATGTCACCCACGTCGAAAGAACCGAGACACCGAGATGCGTCGTCCTCTCTCGTACGAGAGGCCGTCGAGAGCATCGAGAGACGAGACGACTCCGCGAGGTCCCGCGGAACGGGCGCGAGTTCGGAAACTGCCGACTTCGACAGTTCGGGGAAACTGTCGGCGCTCTGTGTGTGACGGGGGTTTCCTACCCCCCCTCTATAGCGCACCGGGCACCTGACGGCGGCGGCAGCGGCGGCGGCCCTCCGGGGAAGTCCGACCGTCTCCGTACCCGCGCCGTCGCCGCGCACCCACGTCAGGCAACAAGAGCGCGAGCGTCTCGGCGCTCTCTGCGTTCGACGCTCGCCGTCGGCGAGCTAGGAACCCGCTCGCGTTCCCATGACGACACGCGTGCGTTTCTCACCCCGTTTTACCCCCCTAAATCCCTTCTTCCAGAGGCACGTTCGCGAGCGCACGCGCCACCGGACGCCTCGTGGCAACAGGTTTTGGAGCCCGCGTTGCGAAGCAGCTTCCCCGGAATCAGGCACGCGGAATCAGAATATTCCGGACTGGAATGGGCGATCGATATAGATCGAAGAGGCATGACGCGTGGAGAGAGAGAGAATTTGTATAGAGGAATCGAACAGCATGGGGTTGCGGAGCGGCGGGATCTGGATTATTGTGGCCCCGCAACAGGGATTTCACCAAAATAATGTATACCGAAAAAGAGGGGTGTAGAGTTGGTAGAGATTACGATGAGATATTCGAGGTGGTTTTGCGAGCGCAGAGAGATGTCCAACTTTTTTTAAGGGGCTATTTTCAGGGGACAATTTAGTCGTCGTTTTTTGCGGAGTGAATCACTATCATGGCGAGGGCGATGGTAAAGTTTACGATTTTATCTGCTTGAGGATTTCTCTGAGTTTGTTTCATCAAAAATATAAATTTACACAAGATGTCTCAAGAGACTCAAATATTGTTTTTAAAAATAGATTCAATTTCGAATAAATTTTTTTCTTGAAAAAATATCGTTGCCAATACCTTTCGAGTTATAAGCGAATTATAAGCGAACAATGTTAGTTTTAAAAGTAACAAATGTAAGAAGATTTTATTGTAATATGTTCCGAATTTTATAATTAATGTAAGAACTAACTACTGAAGATGACCACAACCAAATGGTCGAAACGTTTAGATCCTTATAATTTGTTATAATTGACCTAAACAATGTTTTGTTATAATATGTCAATAAACTAAGCACGTAAATCCAGTTTGGGCTCTGTAGCTTGTTTTTAATAATTTATTTAAATATCTAAGTTTTTCAACACATATCCTGCACACATTTAATTTCCAAAATATTCTGGCATTAATTGTTTCGCAGTTGTTCCATAAAATACTGTCGAAATAATGACGCAAAGTTCGACGTTGATTCTGATATGTCGCGTGATTTAAAACTTCCTTCAACGTACATTTTCTATTAAATATTAGCCTTAAATATTAGCCTAGCTTAATATTTACTCCGAAACTGTCACCGAAGAAAAGAAAATCCATCGTGAGCGAAGAAGAACCGTAAAAAGTAATTGTCTATAATTCTTCTTTCTGCTTGGTAAGAGGAAAAAACTGGGAGCGATTCGTAGTAGCTTCCAAATAAAATCGACGTCAGCATTTCGGCTTCGATTTAGAGGAAGAAACAGAGGGAGAAATATCCACGTTCGTCACCGAGCTAACCCTAAGCCGCTCCGACTCTGTAGATGGTAACACGGTCAACGAGCATCTGAAATGGTCCTCGAAAATGATCAGAAGATAGCAGGCATGAGGGTAGAAACGCCTTTGACCGGTTCTACGCGTTATCGCGATAATCTCGGAATCTTGATCTTGTGTGAATGTGACTTGACACAATTAGTACTTGCACGCGTTCCCCTCATCGATCGGAATTGTGGAATTGCAGTTTATCTCCCCTCTCGCAAGAAATTATATGCACGTGCATCGAAATGCGGGGATTATTATCGCAAATCGCAATTAGCGAGGAATTAATTACTTCAGCCTGTAAGACGATTTATGCGAGAAATATGTATATCGATAATTATAAATTCATATAATTTTGACCAAATATGCTTTACGATAATACACGTCTCTAATAATGTAATAATAATAAAAACAAAAATTTTTATGTTGCACACTTTAGCCAGCAGCAATTTCGTTGATAAAATGTATTAAGATAAATTAAGATGTAAGTATAACAAAGGGATCAATTGACCCTTTATTTGGATAATTCGTTTCGCGTCCTTAAACGCACCTGGGGTGCGATCGGAGTTTTCTCAATCGAAATCTTCTGGACACCACCTGATACGCCGTAGTTTAAAGCTGAAGTCTGTGATTGTAGTTGAAGTGCCAACTCGTTAAGGACGTATTGCGCAATCTACTAAAGATCTTCGTTCAGAAATAAATAGTCATCGATTACGTTAGATACTTTCATGCACGTCTGATACTTCTCTGCTGCGTTGAAATACCGTTTAGTAAACTTTTTTACCGATCAAAAAATGATTACTCTGATCTCAAAGATTCCTATCAGTAGCATATACTCGGAAATTCTCAACGAGCGCAGAAAAAAATGATACGCGCATTGGATTCCCGATCATCAAACGTCAATTAGCGTCGACTTGTACGATCAGCTATGTCATCGGAGAAATCGATACACATATTGCAACCGATACACTATTAGCACGTCAAAAGCATCAAATAGAAAAAAAAAATGGTTTTTCGACCATCAATGTCCGTGGGAAACGCAGTACGCGAACAAATTGGCCCGAATCTTTCTCCATGAAACCTTCTCCCGTTCCAGGCGCAAAAAAGCCACCCGTGACTCGTTTCTTTTCGGCGATACGCGAGTGATTTATACAGTTTTCGACGTTGCTCTTTCCGCAACTTGGAAAATTCATGCGTTCACTCTCCGATCAGCTACTCTAACACGCGCGATATTTGCTTGATACAATTTTGTTTATTGGCAATAAAATATTTCCAAAATAAATTTGTAAACAATTCTTTTAAGTTTTATCAAATACAATGGGCAAAAAGCATAAATTCGTAGAAAATTCATAGAAAATCCGTGAAATTGGTAACAAACCATTTATTCTATTTTAACCGAATAATTAAAAGTTTCGTATCAATCTCCACACTATAGGCGAACGATCGTATTTTTAATAAAAATGTGTTATTTGAATCTGCTACATTTTTCGTTCGATCTGAAAAATATTTGAATAACTCTGGGAGTTTTAAATATTTTTTATATCTACATGCGTTTCATAGAATGTTTAATAGACAGTTTCGTATTTAATCTGCAAATATTGTAGACTAAAATTTCATCTCTAAAGAAGAATTTCTTTGATAAATATTACAAAGTTTACCCGACTACAATATTAATGTTTCACGATATTAATTATTTCTCGAAATACGATGTCATTAACAAAATGTAAATTATATATACTATGATATACACAATCGACAGCTGTGCTTTCTCGTTAAATAAACGAACCGCATAGTCAGATATGAATATTCGCAATTGTACAGGTGTGTACAATCTCTCGCTTCAATTATATTGCAATCTATTATTCCGCAAACCTGACATTATTTACCACTATTATTATTATTATTATTATTATTGAATTTGATAGATCATATTCGTAAGTCTTCTAAGCGTATGCGTTGCATTGTAAATTATCTGCTATTCACAATGATATTTACAATACTGAAAATCAAAGAGTTGCGTAAAGTAACTATCAATCATATTTTCAATCCAGATTTGCATGTAAATGCTCCATCTTAGCTTACTGCTGAATTTTGCAATGCAAATCAACTTATTCCACAAAAGATCTTTCCAGATGAAGAATTGAAAATTCATTTCATCGCGATTTACAGTAGCGAACGTTTGTGCAACTTTAATTATACAAGCCTTAAGTGCAATCTTAAGGCGATTACCCATGCACACAGCCGGCAATTATTGCACGCATCGTGACGATAATGTCGGTAGTGCGTCGCATGTTATTACAAGCGTCGTGTGTGGACTAATACGGTCTTAAGTCCGACAATTATTGCACGCGACGTCGCAAATAGCGCCTCGCAATGAACCATAGCGAGCGGCCTTGCATCACGTCGCGTCCTACTAACATTAAGCCCGCTTCAAACGTGACAATAGAAATTATGTGCGACTACCGAAGAACCAATAAATAAAAGAATAAATAGCGGAAATCGGCAGGAAATAAAATAAACGTCAACACATGACGAATCGCGAAAAGTAGATAAATATTAGAGTTAAAATTATAACTTGGAACAAAAGAAGCTTTAATATACAGAAAAATAAAAAAAAACATTGTCTTCAATTTCATTAATCTATATTTTGTAGGAAATCAGATTAGCCTGCAAAATTTCGGACTCAAAATCCAACCTAGATTCAAGCTGAGTTCGGACTGGATTGTCGAGTAGTAGACGAAAATTCGATATGAAACATCAGGGCTTATCACAATTCCGCGATAAAACGAAAAATCCGCGATATTGCATTTGCGCTCGTTATGAGCTTTTATTGCAGAGTCGCGTAGAATCACGACGTACGCCGGTGTAACGCCTGAATTTTCACGGTTCTCTGCGCCAACCACAAAATTCCATTTTGTGCAACAAATGCTCATTTCAATCGGCGAACTTCGCGGTTTCGCGAATTATGCACTTGACAGCTCTAGCAAGACGGACGAAACGTACCGGTTTTCTATACCTTTCATCAATCTGCAGCAGTCACGCTGTTTCCCTCGCTGAATCTTTCCCGCCCATTTTAACCCCGCGTATAATATTATATTACACGAATCGACAATGATATCCCGTATCAAATGTTACGATGTATCGTATACGATAAGCAGTATTATTAAATTTCAATATTTTCATGACTTTGTAATCTGCAACTGGCCTTAACAAATTTTTCATTTACGTTTTAATTTTTTCCTTTATATTTCTTTATATCCTTTTTTTTCATCCTTTCTTTTTCATCGTGACTCTAATCAAAATCAAAGACTGCCAAAGCTTCTTTTTTACTATAAAATGTCTCTATTCTTATTTGTATTCCACGACATGTATTCTAGCACACGTTTTATTAATTCAAGGTTTTCTTGCCAATTGTTGTAGAAATCTCTGCCGTGTCCACGGGGGATATACCGTCAGGACTTTTAATATACCGCGCCTCTCTCTCTCTCTCTGTATCTTTCTTTCTCTTTCCCGTCCGGCTCTTTTTCTTACGTGTGTAGGTATGTAATTCTACGCGTATACACACAAACGGAAGACGAAGTGGGTAAAGTCCGCTATCGGGTGTCCCACTGCGAGGGAACCCCGGAGGCCGGAGTTTATTAGCTCAACCCCCGGTTAGCGATGGCAGTGACGTAGTAACGAGTATAAAAAAATAAGTGTCATCAACTAAAAAACCTAATAAAGCATAAATATAGGAGGGTGGCGTACGGCGTGCCGGCGCAACGTCGAATTAACACGGTAGACTGAAAGTTGTTGATTTCGCGAAAGGTTAACTATATGCCAGCCGTTGGACTTGCGCTCGACTGTGCAAAATAAAAACTGCGACTCGAAGAAACTAAAAAAAAATTCGATGGTATACGCGACAAGAAAATCTTCACTTCCCGCGAGCAATACAATCACACTTGTCACGTTCGGGATGTTTCTCATCAGCAAGTCCCGCCGTTCGAGAAACTAGAACGAAATATACATGCGTAATCCGTCACCGCAAGCGGCTCCAATCCATCGCTACCGGCGGGGCACCCCACCAGACCCCCCCGCCCCCCTCCTTCCGCCGCTCAGGCAACATGGAACTCGGGACATAGAAAACATATAGGGGCGCCTCCAGCCACATAAACGAAATGTGTTTCCCTGCTACGGCCGAGATAGGGGAACGACGAGCTTGGGCCTCGTCGGCAAAACTAAAAAGAAAAAAAAAAAGATGGAAAGGAATGGAAGGGGGGAGGAAGAGCGGCTATTTGCACGCCGCGTGCGGTCAGGATGACTTCGTTTGTGCCACCCCTTGTTGGCAGATGTTGGATGTCTTTCTGACGCGGGACTGCGTACGGGCCTCCCACTCTCTTTCGCGCGTGTTTTCAAAATGGCAGAAGTACAAAGTACTTGAAGGGCGTGGGCCGTACGTCCCGGCCGTTCACGCCTGACCTTTTCATCGCGGGGCCCGGACGAGGGGATAGGCGCGACGGAGCCTCGCGCGCGAGCCGTCCGTGCGTTTCGCCGAGATGGAAGAAGTCGCTTGAACGCCTTCGGTTTGCATAATCATCTTTTCGCGATGGTCAAGGCGCATGATAATGAAAGGTAAACAGACGTAACGGGATTTTAAATGAGAGCCGCGGCCGGAGAAATAAGAGAGCCGAGCGGCGAATATGAGCTCGCAGAGGCCGTGGCGAAACGATAGAAAAACGGGAGATATTTGAATTTGAGGAGGAAGCAAAAATTCCAAAAACAAGTGAAAAAAAGTAGCTTCCACAATTATACGATCGGACTCAATAATTCATGTTGTTTGCGCGAATAACCAAAGGAATGAAAATCCTCGCGGAATATAACCAATCGGTTTTCACGTAGATTGAATGTAAAATATTAACTTCGATTAAACATTCGTCGGGAAAATCTACGTGCAAACAAGAAAATTCGCAGTGCACGCGCGACGTATTAACGTTTGAAGTAACACGTCAAACAATAACACACCTCAAACATCGGAGCGGCCCTAATTTAATCCCTTTAATCGATCGAACAAACGCGCTTGGATGACTGTACAGTGGCCGCACGTGGCCGAGTATTTTCGAGGGAAATACGGTGCCGCGCTTTGGAAACGCGCGCGCAACAATATCGAAAACCAATAATCAACGGACAAATGTTGCCCGCCTGTCGCGCGGTCCCCTCGTCACACGATCTACGGCCTGATCTTCCAGCGATGTAGTTTACACTCGGCCTCGATTAGATTATACGGGGCAGAGCAACAGGCAGATGTGGGATTAATCTCCGACGCAATTTATCGCGCTCGCGCTGCCTGAAAGAGTAATTCGATATTGTCGGATGGCGGACAACATCGCGCGGAGCCTGCTCGCACCTTCGCGTTTTACATCGCGTGAATTCGCTACGTGCCGGCGATTTATGGGAAGCTAAATAATCGGCGATTATATCACGCCGCAAGAAACGTGAGAAATAGACGCAATGCCCTCTCGATCGATATTAACCCTCGGAAGGATAACGACGCGAGTACAATTGCTTTATTTCAAAAAATGAGAAACACATTCCTTTTACGATAAAAAAAATTGATAAATTCCTTGCAATTGTGCAATATTTTCTAATATTATTGAAAAGATTATCTTAAATCTAATTTGTCTCTTTTTATTTTTACATCTTTGAAAAAATATTCTAAAAATAAATATTAGATTATCGATCTTTTTGAATAATTTATATGATTACAAAGGTTAATTAAAACATCAAGTTCGCTATTAAATCAAGCGTCAAATAAAACATTTTTACCGGTTCTCAACTTTAGTTCGTCCAATCTGAGTTTCTCGTCTCCAATCACTCATTAGATTCTCCGAAAACTCGTCGCAATCTTTCGCACTACTGCCGTGCATTCGATTAAAGGGAAGCAAGAAATCGCGAAATTCGATGCGCGGCAATATTTTGACGAAAGCAAATCAACATAAATATTGATAGGCAGCGCGGAGACACGACGAAGCAGCAACGACGGCAGCCGAAGAAGAAGAAGAAGAACACGGGCGAAGAGGCGGAGTGGAGCAAGAAGAACGGAGAGTGAGAAGGGGAGTCCGAGTTCGTGACCAGAATAACGTCCAAGCTTCTCTCGTATACCGGCGCATGCAAGAGCAAAAGGTCCGAAACGATTCGAGCAACACCGGTACCGTCTGCGCAAACCGCGCCGGTGGATGCACGCTTAGCTCGCTTCGCTCTCGCGGCGAGGCGTTCTGGCGAGCCACCGCGGCGAGGAGACCACCGATAAATCGCGCTTTCAGGGTATCACGTAAGAGAAAGCAAACGGTACATCCGCCTCGCGCCGTGTACATTACGAGAGAAATAGATGCACAGATGGATCTAGCGGAGGAAGTGGGTTGCGCGGCAAATTTCGCCGGCCGAAAACGCGCACACCGAATCCTGTGATAAATCTGAAAATTCGGAAATCGACGCGAAAGATTATACTTGTCTACAAATAAATGTAATTGCGTTGATCGCAACTGAACGAGTTCGACTTAACGAGATAGAATACGGATACAATTGAGTGTAATTCGCAGAAATCTGCGAAAGTCGCATATCAAAGAAACTGCTCATTCCAGCCGCGCGAAGCGCAGAAACAAATTCGGTGGCCGATAACGATTGCTTCGATTTGCGCTTCCACTCGCGGGGAGGAAATTCCAGAAGGAGGATGTTCCGCGTCTCGTTTCGGAATCCGCTCGACGCGGCTCTGCAATTACGCCGGAGATCCGGAATGATTTTATTGAAGTGCCAAGAGCACAGTTAATCAACGTCAATTTAATTAAGCGGAGTAGATGCCGGCCGGCGTGTCTCAGCATGCACTTCCGACGTCTTCAAGAAAGGCGCGCGATAGTGCCTTCCCCCTCGCTTTTCTCTCGCGTTGCGTTTCATATCGCTTCTTCGGCGCTATAAACGCCGACGCGCGGTCGTAACGAGGCAGCTGCTTCAGATAGATCGGCACGGTTGTGTTCAATTAAAATATTCTTTCCGGCGCATACGAGCGATCTCGCCTACTCTGCAATCATTTTAAATCGCGCTTCAATTTCATAATGCGATCGGACATTTCCCTCAATCTCTGGATAATGCGCTTCGGCCAAGTGAACTTCGTTACTCGAGAATTAAAAAAAAAATCACGCGCGTTAGAGTGATTTTAAAGTGCTTGCATAAACGGCATTCTTCGTAAACTACAGCATAAGTTAATGTTCGTTATACGGATTTTTTTCTGCGGTCAACGCATTGTGCAAGTTACTACAATAACACAATCAAAGACTGCATTTCTATTCGAAGTATTCTTTCTTTCTCAAATATTAAACTGTATTTGATGAAATATGGAGAAACTTTTACGCGTGCGTCAAAACTGATATTCCCGAGTGCATAGGCGATTTGGCAAATATCTTGAAAATATCGGCACATTCCGCCCTGCGCGCGCGCGCGGGACTTTCACGGACAAAAGAAAAAAGGAAAAAAAGGAAAGAAGTTGGAACAGAGAGAAAGAGCAGAAGGACCGAATCTGCTTCGTCACGTGGCGCAGCCTAACTTGGCACTGTCGGGGCGAGTGATTTATCGCTCACCTTCCCCTCGCCCCTTCAACCCTCGATATTCTGGTTGCGCACAATGAGCGAGCGAGCGAGCGAGCATCTACCTCCATCTTCTGCCCGCCTCTTAAAATTACAACCAATATTACTCCCGCCTTTCACTCCTTATTTTGCGGGGAAGTGCTTGATTATCGACGCGCGCGTTGACATTATGTCGAATTCAGGAAACGAGCGGGTTTCCACACGTAATCGGTATTACCGAATCACGTTGCGACGTACAGCTAAAAAAAAATCCTATAAATAGACTACTGGTTCATTGCACGTCCGCGCAATATATTTAAAACGGCTCTCAGTAGCGAGACGCGCAATATCTACAATCGAGCCTTTCCACGATCTCATTTCAGATATCTTCAGAACATCTCACTCCATTTTGCGCATTTGAAAGAAAACCAGCGCTTTTTTCCGCATTCAAGATCGCGTACGGCTTCTTTCGCATTCCTTTATTCATCCCCCAACCCTTTTTAGCTTTTTACCTAAGTGTCTCCGTGCTCGATTCAAGGCTCTAGCATGCGCTTTGTCTTCTCTTCTTTCGTATCTTGTCAAAGATCGCCCCCCCCCCCCCGACGTTTTCTCACATTTTCTGCCTCATGCGATGGTGGATTTCAATACGATCCGTTTTTGCTCCTTTGCCATTGCAAAGCGCATAGGCGGTGCAATTTCACCGCCATTGATTCCTCTCCTACATTTATAACGAACCCTCAGTCTTTATTGCACGCTCATAAAAAGTAGAAATTAAAAATGAAAAGGGAATAAATAGTGAAATTTTAAGAAGATTAAGAAAATATACATTAATCTTTTTTAGTTCAAGAAATAAAAATAAAGAAAATAAAATTGCGCATACAAAGCGAGCATTTTCTCCATTAAAACTTGTACTGAGCAAACATAAATGAAAAATTACTGAAAGATGAGACTAATCTCATTAAACAAAAACGCGTATTAGCATGCTAATGTGACAATATAGTGAATTACATAATGCATAATTAGAAGCTGCCATTGATACCGAGCCAATGGGTTTCGGATCAATTATATTATAGAATGTAAATAATCGTCGGATCCAGACGGTAATTATATAACGAGTCGCGCGAGATAAATTAGCAATTTGATATTAATTATTTTCACGTTGCGCATAATGATTGATATTTTTATTAAACGTCTGATATTGTCGAGATAAAATTAATTAACGAGCGTGACTTCGTACGGGCGTGCTTGAGCAATGTCGTCGGTACAAGTCCAACATTGAAGATAATGTTGAGAGATTTCGCGAGATACACTTAATTGAGCGAGTCGGGGATTAATTAATAAGATGAATGTTCGGGACGTGTAAACGTTTAATTAGTACTTTCCGGATTACTCTTTTCACATTGAATGCTGATTAACTAGAATGGTCTTTAACCTGAGCAGGAATTTGTAGCGAATTAATTAGCTCTGACTATCGACTTTTCCTCAGTACTCTCGAGAGGGCTTCTGTGCTGATTACAGAAAACACCTAACTCGTTTACGTCCTCTCTACATCTTAACGAGATTGTTACTGCACAAAGACGAAACTTTTATGTGCGCATTAAACGCTGCCAGATATTGGCAGATTTGAAATATAAGCCTTCGAGCTAAAGCAGCGAATGTATAGCTACCGTGCCTGAGTGCCCATTTTCTAAATTCTAATAAAAAAATAAAATTAATTTGTATAAAGTCATTTAAACATTGAAATATATATAAATTATGTCACAGAAAGGGAGGATCTTGTTTGTGAAATCTCTCGAATACAGATATAATCGTAATAGAAATTAATATCTATAATATCGCGTAATCTATTCGACGGATTTTACACGCATGGAAGCTACATTCAAATCGATCGACGTGAAACGTGAAGCGTGTGAGTCAATTTATGCGCGATGTAAACTTAATTAAATATTAATAATACGTCCCGAGAGGGGAAAATGCGCCGTGAATGCGCTTCGGCGGTTGCGCGAGTGATTTCTCTGGGTCGCACGTAACGTTTATTCGCGATGCGGTTCCTCGGCTCGTAATGAAATGAAACTTTCAAGCGGGGGAAGGGAGAGCGTCCAAGACGCCAACGTCACGAGATAGACTCGTGTTAGCGGAGAAATCCGCAGCGGAGCGGTCGTTTGATAGAGCAATTTCAACTTTCTCGACGATACCGTAAACTGTTAGCGAACGGCGGCGACGGCGGTGGCGGCCGGCCGCTGTGACGCGCGCGCGCGCGCGCGCGAACTCCTCGCTCGGGAGAGGAGATACGAGACGTGTTCTCGTAACTGGAAAGTGCAGCGACTCGATGCCCTATAATCATCAACGGGTCGACGTCCACGTTCGATATTTCACGACATCCCGCCGCGGAAATAAAAGCCCTGTGACATATAAATAACAAAATCCACATAAAACATATAAACAACCCGCGTAAAACTTTTCTATTCCATGCAGAATCATATAAAACCGCACGGGGCATTTTTTATACAAACATATCGACATATAAATTTGATAGTTCGCGGCGTTTGAAATTCCTTCGGTTTATTTTTTATTAAAACCGTGCGCTCTACCACGTGCACGAACATTATTTTCTCCTCGCAAAATTCACGCGGTAAAAAATAAAATTCTTCAGATAATCGACGCGAGAAAACATGACTGACCACATTACCGGCCACAGACGCGTGCTGCGCGCTTTATAAATGCCAAGGTCGCTAAGGCTAAAGCTACCGCCGCGTCCAATTCGCAAGTCGGCCGCCACCGACGATCCTCCCCCGTAATTGCATAGTTTGTATCACAAAGACTTTCTCTGCCAGGGTTTCCATCAAAGGCGAGTAAGCCAAGCCACCTGAAAACCTCAATACAAACGCCTCTGTAAATCCCGCCGACCTGCTCTCCTTCCCTCCCGGCCCCTCCTCCATCTTTCCGGAGACCGCCGTGAAAGCTCGATGCCGAGGGAGCGATCGGGGAATCGAGTGGAGAACAAAAGGGAGGGGCCCCCGCTCGCTCGAGCGACTCTTTTTCGAGGCTGGTGCCCCCGATAATCGTCGGCCGGGCTGCGAAAATATCAAATGCAAATGGCTCTCTTACAGATACAGCCCGAGGATCTGTCGTTCTCTCTCTCTCTCTCTCTTTCTCTCCCTGCAAATCGGTGACGAAGTCATAAATCGAATTTCTCTTCGACAAGAAACGCGCGCGCGCGCGCGCGTACTTGGCAAGATATACCATAAATATTCATTTGACGCTGCGGCGACGAACGACGCCCGACGTTTTAGATGTGGCGCGCGCCTGCGGAATCTACACGGTGTCTGGAACGCATATAGAATGATAGACGGCGATACCTCTTTCCTTGCCTTCGAGAGGAATACTAAGCCGCTCATGCAGGCGAGTGCAGCGAATGATGTATCGTTTGGTATTTGGAGCATAAAAGTGGCGTTACCCACGTCGTGATATAGGCAAGGGCTCGCAAGTGGAGCGCGTTTACCGCGAGACAGGTTCGCTGTCGGTTTACCTTAAGTTACGGTTTACTTTGAGTTAGGGAAACTCGAAGTTACATGTACACGACGCATATAACTCAGCCTTAAGAGTCTCTATCCCGATACGCCGGATGATATCTTACTTACTCTTAAGCAATATTCATACGCGAAATGCAATCTGAATGGTAGTGTGAAACATAAAGTACTGTAGAACTTACGATGAATGAGATTTGTTGCAGAGAATAATCGGTTTTCTTAGGAGTAAGAGATTTCGGATAACATTATAAATTTGAATAATTATGCTGACTGTTTAAATTGAAATGCTTCTAATTCAAGCTGTTTCCCTCGCCGAACTTTCGCAGTTCTATGTTAATATATAGCGCGCCAAGAAGCTTGTACAAGCCTCTTCTTATATGAAGCTTATAAAATGCGCATGAATGCATCACACAACCGTCGGTCTCATGCATAAATGCGTTGCTCACATTGTCAGACATCGATACGTCATCACATGGCGACATTGTGATTCCGCTCATGTGTCGCTCGACATGGTATCGCAATTAATAGCACATCGGACAAAGAAAATATGACTCCATCAAAAAAGAATTAACGCTTTCCAGCCCGCATATTGATTTTCATAAAAATAGAATATTAAAAATAATTGTTTTTTTGCAAATTGCAATACGGGTGTTATATATATATAATATTAATCTTGAAAACAATCTTGAAAATTGCGAACCAATGATCATATCGGATCGCTAATAGGTCCGCATAAATAAATAAAAAAGTGGAAATGAAAATCGAATGCAGAACGTTTCGCGAAAAATTTAACTTGGTGAATACCCACAGATTTCATTATATCGTATGATGCTATCAGGCTGGAAAGCTTAATCAAATATCTCAATGTAGTATTACTTACCGTAAAACCGATACCCACAGTGGCCGCAAAATTTCCCGGTTGGAATCTCCCGGTATCGAACTGAACCAATAACGACGTCTTGCCGACTCCGCTATCGCCGAGAAGGATTGTCTGTAAGCACACATGCGAACGATCGTCAGATTGCGGGCACTTTAACAATTTCAACAAACAAATTTGTCCGAATAGAACAAAAATGAGAAACTCAATACAAAACAAGTAAGAACAAACATACAGTATATCGCAGAAGAAAAAAAATAGTACAAATAAAAGAAGAACTCCGCTGCGCACGTAAAAAATTCTGCAGGAAGACGGAAAAACGTATCACTCATTGATTTATTAAAAGAAAAACAAAAGTACGGAATCAAAAAGTTATTCGGTTATTAAAAGTGCGTTAAAATAATCTAACGAAGTAATAAGTAAAAAGTAAGATAGCGCGACTGTGCGACTGTGAAAAAAAGTCAAAATCGCAGTAACACATCCAGCCAAACTGAACAACAAGAAGGCCACAAATGAAACAATTAAAACAGGGAAAACAAATCCTGTAACCAGAACAAACGCAGTCGTAATTTACTGTAAAATTACAGTAAATAAATTGCAGTGTGGATTCAACAAAAAAAGAGTATTCCCTCTTGTTGTGAATGCGCTACACTAATATTGCTTACGAGCGCGTAATGTAGCCGAAACGTTCGTATCTCGATAATTTACAGTTTCAACAACCGCCTTCCCCCCTTCCCCCCCCTCTGATTCTCATTTGCCTTTTACTTAAATTTTTATTTTTAAGATCCACATCTCCCTTATTGGAGAGGAGATGCAATTTATCTCGATTTCAAATTTTTAAGAGAAATATTTTCCAAGGAATATTTTTTCTCACGCACGTACATACATTTCCTATTTTTCCTGGGTCGCTGTAAATATTTTCTCAGTGCCAGTTTACATTTGTGACGTAGGTGAAAACAAACACGGATACGGAAAAAGCACTGGAGAACGCAATTACGTGGACCTATCAGTTTTCCGGACACTTTCCGGCACTCGTAGTCAAGTGTCCCTCTCGAACGCAATCACGCTCCTATTTTGAGATTGTTTTATCCAGTGAATACGAGACCAATGAAGAGACAAGGCAAGAGTGAGAGAGAGAGAGAGAGAGAGAGAGAGAGAGAGAGAGAGAGAGAGAGAGAGAGAACGATGACGATGGTGCATTCGATACACAAGTCGCAATAAACCGCGTGCAATCGGTAGCAATGCCGAAGTCGATAAGCGTACGATAGTTTTCTATTCAATATCTACGCACATTGGCTTGCAATCGCGATGCTTGTTGAAAACGGATCAATGTTACAGACTATATCAATATTGTTCTGCTCCTTGCAAAACTTTCAACAGATAACAAACTAGGTAGCGACCTATTTACATGAATATGCAACATACTCGACGTTTAATAAGATTAGATAAGAAGTAATAAATAACTCTCTCTCTCCCGTTTTAAACGCAATAAAAGTATCAGAATTTTGTTTGTATTTGTTTTTTATAACTTATATCGCTATTTTGATTTAAAAAGAATCGTATTATTATAGGTAAGGAAAAATATAAAAATTTTAGTCTTTGAGTCTTGAAAGAAACCTAACCAACTTTCTTTAACTACTCGTTTCGCACAAAGCCGCTATTTTAGTTTAAAAAGAATCGTATATCAACAGGTAAGAAAAAAAAAACAAAAATTTTAGCCTTTGAGTTCCAAAAGAAACCTAGCCAATTTTCTTTAACTACTCATTTCATAGAAGACCACTATTTTCAAACAATAGCAATTCCAGCAGAAAATTGATGTGCATTTCAAATGTTTCATATGCAAAATATCAATGCGACCAATAACGAGACAAAGAACGAGGGTTGGCTCAATGTAATAACGCAGGTATACGGCTGCACTGTGTCCTGGCAGGTGCGCCTCCATTGTTCTGATGGAGAAAGCACACGATCGTTGTCCTTTCCTCGTAAAACGTCACCGAATCATCGGCGAACAGGCAATAAGTGGTTAAAGACGCTGTAACCCGCCTGCATTCGCAGTTTTATTGTCGGCAAGAAAGAAAGGGAGAGAGAAAGGGAGAAGCATACGCCAGATATTGAAATATAAATGCACTTTTATGGACACACGCCGCCGGTATTTTTGGAACTGACATTCGCGTTGTAATTCTCTCAAATCTGAATATAACCTGTCACATCCAAAATCAAGAAGAGCTATCGACAGCTATTTGTTGCGCACTAAAACAATCTTTTTACAGCCACGGTAATAAAGATATAAAGTGTGTAAAACAGTAATTTATTGAATTACAAGTGGCACGTGTCAAAAGAGGGAAAAACTGACTTTGACGTTCACATTTTCCGTCGCGTGAAGCGGACGCTCGAGCGCGCGCCCTCGACATCTTAAACCGCAAAGAAAGTTTTTATCTCTTGTCTTACGTCAAAAGCTGTCGTTGAAGAAAACTCTCCGGGCGAAGGACGCAATCAGCATTCGCGACGAAAGCGTGTGAGTACGCGCGCGATTCCGGCAAGAAGGACGGTAGTAAAAAGCGTGAAGGGCCGCGCTGAAGACCGCGAAATGGGACGCTTTGATTCGAGTCGGCTTTCAGAATCTCATTTTCCGAACGCGATATCTCTACGGCTGCCGAGAGAGAATCTCGGTCGTGTCACGTAACTCGCGAGAGAATTTATAATCCCCGAGCCTCGAGGCAGCGTCCCCTTCGCGGAGAATTTCCATTGAAAGATTCGCAGGACCCCCAGGGGGTGGTCGTGACGAGTGTCGGCGAATGTGTCGGCCTTAGGGGCGGAGAAACTTAATTCACACTGCCCTCCCTTCCCCGTCTCTCTCGCTCCTTCACGCTGCCTCTCTCACTCCCTCCTGCCTGTGATCCCCCTCCTCCCGCTTTCTCTCTCTCTCTCTCTCTCACTCTTTCTCCCTCATTCTCTTTCCGTTAGTGATCTACCTCTATGTTCCCCTTTCCTCCACCCTCAGCGGAACCCCGTTGTTTCTTTGTGAACGGCTGTACCGCCGCCGCGCTGCGTTTTCAATTAATTGCCGGTAATCGCTGTGGGTGAGCGAACGTTAAAAGCTTGCTGCGAGCCGGAGAGGATTTCGTTGTGTGACGATTGCGTTGCGCGAAAACGCTTTTAGAAAAAGTTACATCGCACATTGAGCGGTCGGAATTATAAAGATTATTTTATTATGAATTGTTGAAAATGTACTAAATATAAAGTCCACTGTGAAAAGTTGATATCGCATTTAAATTCGAGGATTAAAGAATAAAATATTTAATATTTTTCCATTTTCAAAAAATCATTCTAGTTAGTTAAATATTTGTTTCAATTCTAGTTAATGTTAAAATTATTAAAAACATGTATAAATACAAGGCGCCTCAAGATCATCTTTCCTTTTTGGCCGAAAGATAATTTTTCTGTAAAATTATCGCTTTGTAATTCTAATTTAAAATTCTAATAAAATCTATTTGAAATAAAAAAAATGTGTAATTTTATTATTTATTCTTTTCAGAAGCTTGATTTGACAAAAACGTTTCATCCGTTTAATCGTTGATTTACACGAAAATTGCAGTTTAATATTTCGATATTATTGTTCAAAAAGATAAATCCGAATCGACCAAAAAATCTGCAGTTGAAAGAATATCAGATAATTTTAGTACAAAATACTACTATATCCCATCGACATGTTGCTACATAAAGCTTGCAAACTTAACACCTTTCTGAACATTACATCAAGCAGACTCCATTTATCTCTATCGAACGCGCGCGCAAAGGAAAATTTATTGACGACTATAAAGTCCGGCACGCGTTTACTTCTTGCAACGAGCGTGCTTCTCACAACTACAATAGAACATTGTCGATTAACAATCTCGTCCAATCAGATCCTCGTATCTCAATCACCGTCGATTTATAGATTTACTTCAGTCGTGCTTTTTGAGAGCACAAAATTAACATATCTGATCTTTCGCACTCATTTTCAATGCAAAATCAAAATTAACCAAATTTCGGAGCTCTTTCTAAATTATAAATTTATCAATAAATACGTAAACTTGAAAAATTAAGTAATTAATGTTAATCAATATTAATGTTAATTATACACTCACCAACATTGTGCAATTTTGTCCAAAAAAATGTTGCACTAGAATTAAAATCGTAAGTTACGAGATGGTTTGTATGTAATCGACATAATGTCGGCTAATCCACCCTAAATCCTTCCGGTAAGAATGCAAAGCTCTCCAATCGCTCTTTAATAGAACCAATAAACCCTATTTATTGCTGGTCAAATATATTTCTTAACAGTTCGTAAACTATGACAAAACCGAATACACGATCGGCGTAGCCAATACACCACGAAGCTGTCATAAAAGTACGATCGTAAAACCAATGTACCATGAAGAAGCCGTAAAGATTCACGAACGAAGTGTTGTGGGATTACTGGATTTTCGCAATTGCCGATAGTATTCGATTCTATCAAATAAATTCTTCCTGTAACAATTTCCAAAAAACCTTCCTACGATTCTCTCTTTGACATAAGCAAACGAGTTTACTTACATCTGTTCAACAAAAGATTTTCTCATAAACTATCGTTAGGTTTATACATTTTTTCAGAGCATTGCTGAAAAATTAAAGACTATTGTAAATGTTTTAAGAGTTTCAAGTTAAAATTTTTTATCTTAAAAAACCACTTTCAAACAAGCGATAATATTCGTCGTATACAAGTCGCGTTGCGATTTACATGAGGCGATTCGCGCTCGGTTAGCCCGCGCGGCACGCATGTATGTGCATCACAACAGTCGGGTTCGAAAACGCATGAGATATCGCGTTACGCGTGCATTTACGGCGACGCACTCCAAACTCGGACGTTTAAAAAAAGACGAGCGAGGCACCGTGCGCAAAAAAGGCAACATGTATGCAGCGGTGCTCAATAATCATCGACAACCGACATTTAAAAGAATTAGTAGATTGCTAAATGGGCGAATAAATTTAGATAAAAAAAAAAAGGTTGCTTTAATACCTCACGCGTTTGATAGTGTTGGTTGAAAAAAAACTCACTTCCTTCGTATATACGATATGCGCTTCAAAAGATGAGTCAACAGATGGAAGGATTTATCAATACCTAAAGGAAAAAGATTTGTCAAAACAGATGCAGGAGACATATTCAATTGCATTGACGTGACAACCGGAAATCCTACTGCGAGGAAAATGCTCGGGACGAAATTTTAGAAAATGCAAGAAAGAGAAGAGAGACGCAATGCGGGACTGTGGGAATCGCAGTTGGAAAATGATTTCATGTGACGTTCTTGTTGTGTGAAATCTACCATAAAAGAAAACATAGGAAACAGCTAGATAGATTCAATAGAATATTCGATATCATATTTTCGCATAGAAAGCAAAATATTCGCGAGATGAACGAATCAAAGGGAAAACGTCTTTTCCATACAATGAAAGTTAGAAATAAAACAATCGTCGCCTTCATTTAAAATTTAAGCAAAAAGACACGATAAGAATAGTAATATTATCGAAAAAATATTTAAGTGCTACTAAAAATAAATTTTATTTCCGTAAAATATAACTCCATTGAGTTGTGTGTTTTCTATATCTTTTTTCTACATATACGATCCTTCTGAACGCGCTCTTGAAGACTCGATCGTTCGCATATACGATGGTCTTTAGGTGCGACAGCGTCGCGCACAATGCGGCTTTTCGTGGTTGCGACGTCGAATGGCGCGACAAGGTCGTGTACATTCGTATGCTAATCGTCGACGAGGCAGAAGGAGAGAAACGCGAGAACGAAACAGAGGAAACGGCGATTCGTGCGGCGATACGATACAGTCCTACGGCCGATAAACACGAGAATGGGTTGCTTAGACGCGATTTCGCTTGTCGAAATAAAAATTAATCGCGCTTTTCCTTTAATATCGCACGCATCGCACAGTACTGCAGATCAATCGGACAATCGGCGCAAATATATTGGCATGCAAGTTAATGTATTGAAATATATGCATTGCTCAAATTTTAAATAGTAATTTTAAATAACAAATAAATCTATTATTTAAATAATAAATATATATTTATTTTAATAGTATAATTTTTCTACTTTTTATTCGCAAAATAGCATCGACTGTCCTACTTTCTAGACATTTCTACGTGGCTTACATTCTTGCACACTCTTCCCAAAAATATTTTTCTATTTATAAGAGTCATAGAATCAGACATTCTATCTTAGAACACGCAAATCCGACGTCGAAATAGGTCAACGTCAGAGGAGACGAGCGGTCGTCAATACGCACATAAAAATTTGATCGATCATGCAGCGTATGTTGCGAAAGCGGCAGCGCGTGTGGTTATCCGAATCCGTATTCGGTGATACTATTAAAAGCCCAAACGATATTTCGCGATTACGGGGCGCACGGTGAATACGGTTTTAGAGTACGCCGCAATGAATCGAGCCATTTACGAGTGCACGTATACGGTCGGTGGCGATGCACAACGACGACGATTCGACAAGAGGCAATAAGTACACATCGCACGTACGCACATACGTTGCACGGGCATCCGTCATAATTCGTCTTCGTTTCGAGGCACGTGTTTATCATTTATCTCGCGTAAATAGCGCGGAGCGAAAGGACATTAATCCTTGCGGCGCGAGATCGTGGAACGGGCGTAAACGGAAGGATTAAGATCGGACGCGCGCGCGCGCGCCGGTCGTTACCATCGAGCGTCAAGCGAATAACGTCACGGATAATTTTAATGAGTCGCCGTGCGCGCATCGTCCCTCGCGTACCAGGTGCCGACGACGTAAGTTCCTCTTCCTCCTTCGTCGTCGAGAAATCTCGAGTAGACACATCTCGTGCGAGCACCCGGATAAAAATAGCCCGAGCCGCACTGTCGCAACTGCGGAGTGGCGACCGTTCGTTTAATAGGAGCTCGCTACTCCTCGATGCAACAGCTGCGGGTGGTTAGATTATTACCGAACGGGATTGAATCAACCAAGTACAAAATGAACTCGATTCTACGATCGAGAGTACCGTCGACCACGTTCCTTGTAAATAGGATCAACTCGATGTTATTAAAGAAGGGAGAGAGAGAGAGAGAGACCATTTACGCAGTTGCAAATTACATTAAACATTCACGTGCAATTAAAGAGCCAATTAACGTTCTCTTTAAAAGAGACGAAATCGCGAGAATAGCGGGAATATTTATTTTGCACGAATTCGCCGAACGAAAAAGAAATGGAAATTCACCCTGTGATTTCTTTATTCGCTCAGAACCGTGAAGAATATATGCCGTAAAAACGTATTGTTATGATTATGACTATGATAAGAACACGTCGTGAATATGCTTATCGAATCTTATCTGGCAACTCGTGGCAATTTATCAACTACCGTTTTTTCAGCTCGGTAAACCGGGCCGGAATATCAATCGAGCCAATTTATTCAGAAATTCGTCTAATATTTCGATTCGCCAATAAAAATGATCCAGTGATATGGCAATCACGATTACAGTTTTTCATAAAAAGCTTACTCTTGCTAATGAAACGTTAATTTTCTTTCCCCGTTAAAGATCGTGGCATAAAAAAATAGCGGTTAAAATAACATAATTGAAGCGATGAGCAATCAAGTTATAATCATAATCTATTATGCTTCTTGACCTGATCTACTATTCCAGAAAATTATTGTTCTATGAACTATGATTATTGCTCAAGTCTTGCTGTTTATTTATTTAATACGCCGTAATCTTTCGATATTCGAAATCGCCCACTATTTTCCAGCAAGAAATTCCATCAACCAACATCGCGAAAAAATCTTCCGATAAACATTTTTTTTCAAGATCCTAATAAAGATGAAATTTACATTTACAAGAAAATTTATGTCTTATCGTCGAGGTTATTGCCTCCATGCTGGATTACCCTAATCGCGGTGGCGTATCTCAATGAGCGTGAGTCCTCTTATCGAGGAATCCGTCGCGCATTTCCGGACGACGGTTCGCAACGGCATATGATCGTCGTGACTAAGATCTAACGAGCGGACGCGGTCCCGTACGCGGGAAGATCGCACATCACAGTCCCTTGCGGCGACCGTAAAACCGCGAAGGACGTCGCGACTTCCCGCGGTGGATACAATCGCCCTTCGACTGCCGTCTACCTCCTATCGTCGCTCAACGACGTATCAACGACACCAAAAGTTAAAAGTTACTGCGTTTCTAGATAGAAATATTTTGCGATTGATTTTTACTCAAGGCCGATTAAATCGATTTCACGTATGTATCGTCTGCGAAAAATAAATATAAATTCTGTCCATTGAACAATTAATACTTCGACAATTCTAATTCCGAGAAAAAATTCAATTTCACGATGCTTTTTATCCTTCCTATTCTTTTCTGTTTTATTCTCTTAAATCCTCCATCTTATTGACATTTATAGGCCGACATGTTGTCGCTGTGAAAAAATATTGACGGGCGAATAATCTCCCCTGCCATTTTACTTCACGAACAGAATGCTCGGTCTATATGTTGTTAGTCTCATCGCTTCGTCTTCCCGCCGTCTTTCTGCATTACCACGCGGCCGCTAACTAAATTGGTATGCGACTGCGCGAGCCCACCAGATGCACGACCGCCGTTGAGGTCAGTGTGCAGTGCAGTTGTCTAGCCGAGTTTCAACCCGATGTGTACACCGTACCGTGAAAAAAATACGCGCATCTCTCACCCACGATTTTTCTGTCAGAATATTAATTTTAACATTCCCGAAAAAAAAAAAAAACACTTTACTTCGGTTTTCTAAAAATAGGACCTGCTCAGAGTACACCAAACACACAGTATGTGACATTTTTGTGAAATTTGAACAGAGTTTCTTGACATTTTTTAAAAATCAGAATGTGCAAAAAGATCGAAAGAAATATAGTTAAAATGATTAGCTGAATGTAGACTCGCGAAAAGTTCGTTGATAAAAAGTATAAGAAGGTATAAAATATGAAGCAGCGAAAAAAAAACAACCGCACGACGGGATAAAAGACACGCGAGGGAGAAAGGAAAGGTTACGGGCTTTTTTCCCCTTAATTCGATATTTATCTTCCCCTTCCCGAAGAATTCGCAAAAATCAAGCTGCTTGCTACACCGGGGTCTTCAATTATCCTTTATAGGCGGTACGAAGTGAGTACTGACGAGGTGCCCGGACGGGCGAAGAAAGTGCAAGGCAAGAACCGGCTCGAGATGGTAGACCCCCTACCGGTTTTACTTAGTCCCCCTGTGTAGTAGCTTATTCAAGTCCGCCGTCCCTCTCTGGTCCCCCTCCCCCCTCCCCACGCTCTTCCGTCCTACGTTGAGTAGTCACGAGAGAACCCTCTCCTTAATTGCAGCGGCAACCGAAAAAAATGTTCGATGGCTTCTGGGTTCTACTTTATTGCGCGCCGAGCTCTTACAACTCGGAGATATGAAATTAAGTGTCGCGCGCGGTAAAGTATACCGTAGCTAGATTAAATTGCATATTTAACGTTTCATCGTGCAAAATGTTATCAGAGTTAAACCGATCAAGAATTCCTGAAAACTTCGATAACACACTTGAACGTTTTGTTGAATTTTAACATGACGCATCGCGTTGTTGCGATTATCAATTACTAAAGTAATTAGCGACATAAATAAACATTTTGGTTCTTTTTGTCGCATTACAGTACTTGCAGATGAGTAATGACTTTATTTTTCACGCAAGTTGAATTCGCATTTATTATTCAGATATGGAAATTAAATGAAAAGTAAGAGCGTTGATTGTAACCAAACGCTGCGGTTTGCAGAAAAATATAGAATTAAATATAGAAATGAATGCAATTGCTGCTTTGTGTTTGTATTAACGCGTTAATGCCAAAATATTCTTTATCGAGAGAAAAATTATTTACAATTTAAGTGAAAACGGGTCTCGAGGCGTTGCAAGTGTCATCTAATTCACGTGCATAAATTTGTCCGTAAGTCTCGCTCGGCCGGATGCGAATGAAGACGACGACGGGCAGATAAGAAGGCGGTGAAGACAGAGGAATCTTACGACGAGGCTGGAAGCTCGTGACGGTCGGACAGCTCGCACACTCGCGAACGCGGGGTAGAAAGGGACACGACGAAGCGAAAAAGACGGAGCTCGACGGGGTGAAGAGAGTGGAAGGAGGAAGAGAGAAACCGACGAGTGAGAACGAAGACGCGAAATGAAGGACGGGGGAATCGTCCCGGGGGCCGTACTACCGGCTACCACGGACCTCTGGCATTCCCGATCATTATTCCACGGGTTTGCCGTGTAGAGGAGGCTGGCTTGTCCTTGGCACGAAGACAAGGTTAACCTCGTTGCATCTCGGAAATGCGGTGGTGATCTACCGATCAAACGATGGATCAAACGTGCATTGCGCGCAATTCTTTCTTCCCGTCGCGTTCGATATCGCAATTCGAGTTAATTTATCACGAGGCAAAGAGAAGGAGTTTATTTTTTTAACGCACGTGCGCGTTTGCGAATGAGAGAAATTTTCTCATCAAAAGATTGTACGCTAAGCCACTTACCTTGTGCGCAAAGTTATCTTCTTTCTGATGGTCCCTTTTCAAGGTGCTCCTCACGCTGTCGAAGTCGCTCGTTGTTTGAAAGGTCGTGCTGTAGTTGTTGCTGAGCACTTCGGCAGGTGGCTTGTAATCGCGGTATCCGGTAGGTGAGGGTGTCTTATCGAGTGGTCGTTCCCCGACCGCGGGTGTAAGGCCACCGGAAAGGGCATTCGTGACGGTAGAATCGTCATCCATTTCGAATACGTCGTCACTCATGCTGTCTTCTGCTGTCACAAACTGCGAATCATAATTAACGCTCTTCAAATATATTTGCATATTTGAGTCTAAAATGTTTTAAGTGTTACTTGCAAAGAAGCATAGCTTGATGTAGAGAAATCTAGCATTTGTTTAATATATGAATTAATGAAAAACTTAATTACGGAAGAAGAATGTCGCGGATTGTGTTGCGTTAATTTTAATCAACTTTGGAATTTAAATTTAAGTGTTTTATAATTTAATTTCCTTTGTCTTTATCCAACTTTATTTTCAAAAAAAAAAAAAATCATTACTTAAACGATTAGAATAAATTAATGGTGACAGCTTTGAGTGTGCATATAAGTGTAAAAACATAAAGCTGGTACAAACTTCCCAAATTTCGATCGTTAACGCAACCTCTGTGGAAATCTAAATGAAAGATCGAGAAACTAAGAGTATCGGCGACTCGATCGAATGAGGAGAATCCTCGAATAAGTCCGATTCGCTATGTATTTCATTGTAATTCGAAACCCTTTGAAAATCACGAAGAACATCTCGCGTTTTTATCCACGATAACTTCCCGCGGAACGAGCAACACTTGTCGCATTATGAAAGCTACGAGAGAAAACCAGTTCGTTTGAGAGGATGCTCTCTGTCTACTATCGTCGCGCGGCGAATGCTGAAATAACCGTCCTTCGATCAGTCGAACATCTCCATCGTCGTCGAACACGCTTGTAATGCCACGGCCTTGTAGCACTTAAAGCCAATTAGTAAGTCCTCGATGGCCCCAATGTAGCGCCTAGATCTCAACACGATTGCGCCCGCGCGCGCGCGCACGATCGTAAAGTGAAATAAGACTGAGTATTAAACCTTTATGAAGTCGCGGACGCAACGTGAACGATCGACTCTCGCATATCGGTGCCATTTCAATTTCAGCTACCTGCAAAAGCCTCGCTGCGCTCTTTAACTGGAAACCAGTACCTCGTTCTGCGACGTTTATCCTATCAGTTTCGATCTTGTTTACGCTTCGCGGATCATAAACATTCCTATCGCAATGCCTATTGCAATGGAAGCATCACGTTTAAATTGCGAGCGTTAATAAAAGTTCGCTGTAATATCAAAAGTCCACGACGAGTGTTGTTTCGTCAGCTCAGGATTTATCTGAAATACAATAATGCAAAGACGCACATGTGTCCGTGACATCTCCGTGCCGGCGTCGTGACGGCCGACGATGGTGCTCCTTGAAATTGAAAGGCTCACGTGGAATCGATAAATTTGCATGGCGGAAAGCGAATGGCATACATGATTTATGGCGCTGTTCCTCGCGAAGAGGTACCGAAGAAGTCCGATATAATCTCCCGGGTAGCCGGCTCCCCGCTGAATATTTTAGCGAATACTCTCTGCGTAGGTTGCTTTAGCGACTGCTTCGGTTCTTCGCGCACTCGTCGCACGACTTAATAGCTCTTATCGATAGCACGTACAAATAGTAGCGCAGAAACGGATCATTGCGATCGCCGTTACGCCAGCTTATTAGCATTCAACGCCATGAAACTAATATATTTCACGTCATTCTGCGTTACATTCCAACTTTTCTCTCATTTTCGAAACGTAAAATTACGTCGGTTAATCATGGCATTTGAATTAACTCACGACACAGCTTATGCTACGCAAACCGCACGGCGGAACAAAGTGACAGAAGTGCCATGATAATGAACACATGTAATGCCCCGCACTCAATCCCCTTCCAAGCCCTCCATTTCACTTTGCCCTACAGACCGCCTCACATTAATCCCACCCCTCTCAGTTGTTGTCGCGTGGCGTGCGTTTCGCGTGCGGCGATCTTGATTGCGCAAGATCAGCCCAAACATCGATGTCGGATGCAATAATTATCAACGCGAATATAATAGTCCGATGTGTAAAAATTCTGATAAATTATCAATGATATTAGAACAGACGCATTTGCATAGATATTGATGAAATTAAAAAAAGAAACGAAAGAAAGCAGTTCTGCGTAGCTGAGATACATGGTAATCTATCACTGTCTAAAAAAAGATTCGGTGAAGGAAGGAAAAAAAAGAGGATGAAAATTACAGCTTGAGAAGTGCGCTATCGATCGAGCCAGATGCCTAATCGAGCACGATCGATGGCGAGTCCCGTGACCTGCGTACGACTACCGGGCTCTTGGGATACTTGCTGCACCGGTTCTCCGCGCTCATTACTCAACGACTTATACACCGGTGATAAAGTCGCCGGCGATAATTGGGTTGCGAAAGCATCGCCGAGATATCATGGCACCTTGCATGTGAGCGATCGATTCTTCAAAAGTCCACTCACATTAAAAGACGCCGAAGCGGGAACTGTGACCATGGATGAACCATCATTAGCACCGCCTTTCATTGTGCTCTTCTAAATATGAATGCCGTCTCTCAGTAGCCGCATTGAGTCACTGCAAACAGAAAAACGTCATTCATCAGTACAATCTAATTCTTTGATCAGTAAACGTATTTCAGAGAAATCGATAAACATATTTATTGCAATAAATTAATAATATTCGAGAAATTTTAATATATGGTCAACTTAAAACAACGTTCTGCTAGCGCTTTGGAAATTCTCTCTACAAACATTTGCATAATGATTACTATAAAAATAATATTCTGGTTCTTATCTTCCTAGCTCTGAGCTCTCGCGGCGCAAAACTTCCTCTGCGGAAGCAATACAAAGACGTTATCATATTTCCAGTCGGCCGCGCTTTCAGTGCGATAAATTCGCTTGAGGGGTATAAGAGTTTGCTTCCAAAATCAAAATTCGATTACTGACATGTGCCGCGGCGGAGTCATTACGCCGATTTCGTTCCGGCCGGAGAGAAAATCGAAACGCACTCTGTGAAATTTTCGCTTCCCCCGCCCTGATGCGCAGCTCAATCCATTCAATTTCAACCCTCCCCGGCTCACAGTCACATACACGCGTCTCCTCGTGACGCCACGAACAAGAGAGCGCTCGTGAGATCATTTCTCTCCCGACACTCCATCGTTGCGTGCGTCTCTCTTTCGGGAGCGCGGTGTTTCTCCCTCTCACTCCATCTCTCTCTGACTTGTGTGTAGCTTAACGCGCTCTACGGTTCCTCTGCTCATCCTTCCATCCCGCTCTTCCTCAACACGTGCGCTTTCTCACCGTCCTTCTCTCCCCCCAGCCATCTCTCCATTTTCAAACATGCAATCGCGCACGCATCATCTCCACACGCACGCCGCACATGAAAGCGTTCCGCGTGACGTTCCGTCTCTCTCAGACGCACACTCTTAGCTTAATCACATACGAGTATCGTTCGTCACACCCGACAACAGGACCGCTGCTTCGTTCTCTCTCGCTCACGCTCAATCGTTCTCTCTCTCTCTCTCTCGCTCTCCTAGCCGCAGCATCGCCGCTTCGTTCCATCTCTTCGTCTCCCTCGATGAATAGCGCGCGGCCATCTCGCTCGCGCTCACGCGCGCGGCTGTCCTCTCCGTCACGATCGGAGACCGGCGCGTCGTTCATCTCTGTCACACGCTCTCTCGGCGTGGCCCACCCACCGCAATAAGTTCCACCCGCCCACGTTACCTCTCACGCACTTCTTGCCGGCCGATCATCCGTTTGCGGATCGGGGAAGCAAGCGGACTGGCGCTTATCTCGCCGGCCGATCTTTCGGCGACCGGACGGCCCGAAAAAGGGAGACAAAGGGCATTTTTTCCTCGGTCGGGTTCAATCGTATACGCGGCTCCCGCCGCGTTCTCCTCGCACGACCGTAATTACGCGCGCGTAATTGTAATGCGGAAATTATACGTTCCGAGGCCGAGAGTGACCCGCCATTTATTAGATCGTTCTAGGAATTAGTCCATTTTTTTTACAAATCCCTCTTGAAATTTCTCCTCGAGCGGTATAAATCCTTCTCAAATCTCTTCTCCTACAATTTTTTTATCGATTTACAGTCAATAAATTTCACAAATTAAGTAAGTCGCTTCTATAAGGCGATAGAACCGCTTTGACAAATGCGAAGCAACTAAGATCGGAGCAAAAAGCGGCTCTTCTAGTAGAATGCTTCGTTGACTCAGAGGAAATTCTTTATCCTTGAACTCGGTACTCGGTACGCTTCCTTGATCTTTTAGTTTCTTCTCCGATTTCTGCGATCAGTCGAGCGAAACGTACTCATGGTTGGAACGTTACTCGAATCAGCACGCTCGGAAAAGAAGGGATGTCATTATTTTAGTTTCTAAAGCTATCGGCGATTTGTAAAAACATTTGCGCAAAGTGAGTTTCGTTAAATTGATCTTTCTCACTGCTTAGATAGCGCGGTCAACTAAAAACTATAATGTATCAAACGCTTGAAATCTTCAATAATGAATTCAATTGTTGAATTAATCAAGATTATTTGTTAAAATACTTTTTTCAGTAATCTCAAAATTTTCTTATATCTTTGCGCAAATGTGTAAATAGTTTTAAATGTCTCGTGTAATTTTTTCAGAGTTCTATAATATTTTTAAAAAAGATCGCATTTGGCTCTTCAATTAATCCCCATGCAAATATAATTCGGCCGTGCAGCTTGCCTTTGCAAAATTGCGCTGCGATCCCGCGCCTCGCGCTACGAAATCATGGTGATATTTGATTGCACGATGCTCGCTGGCCTTAATGAGAGTAAGTTCGATCTCGGGTAAAGGCCATCAGGGTCTGTCGATCGTTCGGGTCCTCGTCGGCACGACCGCGCGCGCCATAAAAGCATTCTCTATATTTAGCCCTGGCTTCGTATATATTTCCCACCTACACGTCGCCGCACATACGCGTCTGCTCGCGTGTTTTATGAGTCCGTGTCATGCCTTTATTATGTTTACACGCTCCGCAAAATTGACGTAAATTACACGCGCACGCCTGGAAGCATCGATCGACGACGCCGGGTTTGTCGATCGTCGCATTAAACGATTTGGTGGCGCTCCATATTCAAATTCAGTATGGAGATTATCGATCCCTCATCCCGATACACATAGTCGTGACCGCAAAGTTATCGCCAACGCACCATCTCGAATATTCATTTATCTATATGTACGATCTACCGCGTGACAGTAGGTTATCGCGATCCGGGTTACGAAATTAACGACAGCATCGACTTTACATGTAACATCCGCGAACGAGATCACATCGAATCGCGCTATTGTTGTCAATTCGTAGTCACGTATACGACCTGGCGTGGTGCGCCCGCGATCTGAACTTTCTAATCTGCATCTGCGCGATGCAATTATAGGTTGCGGCTTTTAACTCTGTGAATTCTACCGAGGTCATAAATCACTTTTTAGTTTACTTATCTATGTTTAAAAACGTAATGTGCAGCTAACGATATACGGGAAATTCCCACTGACCATATTTAGAACCGCGATTGTGACAGGAAAATAATCATAATTATCAACAATGATTACGAACGAAGGTGACGGGAAGACTATTTTTTATATTCGTTTGTATGTTAAGAGAGTTTATCATTTTTAATAATTTTTTTCACTTATTTTATATATCAGCGGAAAGATTACGTCATGATAACAAAAACTCGGTCAAATGCCGTGAACTGGAGTTATGAATGCTCGACAACTTGTTACACTTTTCGTCGCACATGCGCATCGTCGAAAGTGATTGCAATCACAAGTAAATGTAAGTGTATTTTCATAGTTTGTTGCTCCCTTTTATCTTGCACATACATATATATTTCTATAAATGCCAATGCAATTAGTCAAACAATATTTGCATCTAGAAATTTGCTTCACACTTTAAACACGCAGTTTAAAAGCATTAAAACAGGAAGCGAGAAATTGTAACTAAAACGTGAAACAACTTGATAAAGTATTACAAACTACGGAAACAAGATTACTGTAAATTTGCTTCACGTGCAAGGAAATGCGTTGCAAGGAAATGTTCTGTACAGACATAGGCGGTGACTTTGAAACAACGCTTGGGTATTGATTAAATGCCATTACGAAAGACTACGTCCGTCTCCGAAGTGCGTGCTACTCCGTCGACAATGGACATCAAGGTCGCACGTTAGCGATATGCTTTTCTATTTTCAGTATTGCAAGAATGCACACGATAACTTCATGGAGCAAACGGCGCAGATTGAATCTTGCATGAACGCTAGCACGCTAAATGCGTCTTTACCGGATGTTTCTGCCAGGAAATTGCTCCTAACTTTCAATTAGATAACATCGCTATCCACCGGTTTTCACACAGAAATTGCATTCCGAGGGAAACATATACCTTCTCAAAAGATTAAGCATTCGCTATATCTGGAAATGTAAATTTAAGATAACTGCGAGACTGCGATCAATACCGAAATACTTCTCAATAATAAGTTTCGAAAATAACTATTTGTTAGAAAAAAATTAAATAAAGATTTTATTTAAGAAGCGATCACTATCAGTGAACTAGTTACAAAAAATATGCCGCACATTTACTCCAATTACTCCACGATTATCCTAACTGACCATCCTACCTTTGGTCGATCCTCTAGCGCGCGCCGTCGGAATCGTCGTAGCAAACCGTAGGCACTCTCAATCAGAAATTGAACATTGACACACCTATGAATGAATTCTCTGGAGAATTGTTCGCGCTGCCTGTTACCGTTGGCCACCCGATTAGCGACTCCGTTCTGACCGATAACGCGCAGTGACGTAACAACGAAGGAGACACTCACCTTCCACCACCGTGCGGTAGGTCGACCCACTTTTCCCATGAACGACGAAACGGGCGGCGAAACGGAGTCCGCCCTATCGATCTCACCGCGTATCTTCTCGACGTCCCTTCCTGCGAAATCTCTCTTGGCTCGAAGACTCGGTCATTAAACGGCGCGTGGTGTTATCGGCGCGCGATACACATCACTTTCGCCCAGGGCCAAGGGCTGGCTCCTCCACCCTTCGGTGGACGCGAGGTACAAGTCGTCGCGACGCGTACGCTGTTCGCCGTCACGTGACAACACACAGGCCTGACCGACACACACGACTCGCTGTCACGGTCGTCGCACAGCTGACGGCCGGCCGCACAATGGAACACCGTGGAGCAAGGTGGAACAACGAGGTCCCCGTGTCCGTGCGGAACGCACGCGAGGACGATGCGAGTTTCCACGAGAGATGTATTCCTCCGGGGTGCAAAGAGCATGAAAGACGGACGGGCGGCGGGCGCGTGTGTATGCGCGCGCGATACGCGAAAACGAGGGCGCACGCAAGCGCAGCCCGCAGCGTCATCGCTGTCGGCTCGTGCTCTAACCTCGATTCAATATCGTTACACGTCTCCTCGCCCGCCGTTACGTCACTGCGATACATGTTGCGTCACCAAGACGCGTGCGCGCACGTGGTCGGATGCATATGTTCGCGCAAACATATGCGGCAGAGATCCCGTATTAGGCGCGCAATCGTACGGAATGAGAAAGATGCTGCTTTCAAGATCTAATTAGAGGGGAAAAAATGATGAAATTGTGAAACAGAGAAAACCGTTCTTCTACTTTCTAATTATTTTTCTGCAAACTTCCTCGACTTTAAATTAAAATGTTTTGAAAAGGGAGAAGCAAAGTATGAGAAATATATAACTAAAAGATGAAAGGAATTAATTCTTGCAAAACAATGCAGTTGAGAGGGAAGAAAATGCCAAGTTGAATCACCTGTTGATAACACATTTATCGTGAATAGCACTTTCTCGATAGATCCGTTATCTTTCACAATCCCGTTAACAGTAAACTCTGCAAATTTCTTTTTTTTCTTTTTGTCCATCAGATATATATATTGATATCTATAAAACGGTAGCTCTGATAATATTGACAAAAGTATAGTGATAACTATGATTTAAAAAGCAGTAGCATCTCTCGACAAATATGATAATAACATTCTCAGGCGCGCACATGTTTATCTCTCACAGGAGAAATAATTGTAAATATATTTGCTAATAATTTCCGATTTTATTTAATTTTATTGCGATAATCTCTTGAATTTTATTGTAATTTTTGGAAAGAGCTCATTTCTTTTTGTCGAATATTATTTACTAACTACCGATATCTTCTAAATAACAAGACTACTTTTCACACGCTTATTCAAAGCGAAAGAGTGCTTCGAAGTCGCAGCATAATCTTGGTATAAGATCAAACTTACGGATACAGCGGACGGCATCTTGCGTTAACTTAAAGTCCACACCGGTTCACCATGAATTATGTATGGCTATTGACACGAATACCACGCATCTAGTAGTTTTCCAAGGGAGGTAGATCACAAAACCTCATTATCATCTACGCGAGAGATCTTTGAAAATATCTCGACAGAATTTTTAAGAGGTCTCTGCAAATCGCATCTCAAACCAGCTTGAGTATAACTTTGAGCTTTTCAAACAACTTAAAAAATTCTCAGAATTTATTCGAATAAGATGTTACGTTTGATTAAAGATTCTTTAGTGATGTAAATAAAATAAAAGGTTGATCGATTGACGATTTCATGTGACGATGCTATCTGCGACATTCAACGATTGGGCAAGAAGCGAGACAAAACGACCTAAAGAGACAGATTAAAAAATACGCAATCTACCAAATTTGTTTTCTCAAAACATTGGTTTTTAAAACGGAATTGAAGCAATTGTCGAACGAACTATCATTGTAAAATTATACAGAAGTGTAGATATAAAGAATGCAAATAATTTCTATTATTTCCAATTTTAATTGCAAAAATAACAACTCTATTATCTTTGCATTACCAAAAAAAGCAATTGTAAAGAGGATAATTTCAAATTCGCACAGAATGTCTAGCCCAGACTAAATACTCTTTAAGCGCTCGTGTTTCACATATAACAAAAATCCACAAACGGACATTTGTGTCGGGAAATTTTTTCTTGCGAGGGACAAGTAGAGCCCTCGTCATCCCCCGCGAGCTTTTCCGCAAGTCAACTCTCGTATATTCGCGGCCGATAAAATCGCGCTCCTGCCGGAATTACCAACCCCTCTGCACAAAATAAGGGTGGCGAAAGAGGGTGGTGGGTCGGTGGAGGGACACAGAGGGTGGCTCGATGAATTCGCGTGCGCGAGGCTTTCCGTGGTTTGAAGGCCCGCCACACGATGGCGACGCTTCTTCGCACGGCAGGAAGTGCTTCGACCCCTGGCGAGGGCCAAGGACGAATCGGCCAATCGTGGAAGGAGCGGAGCCCGTAGAGTTTCTGAAACTCAACGGCAGCACACGACCGCCATTTTCAGGCGTGCCTGCCAATCGCCGATCGACTGCTCTCTTTGTCCCCGTGCGATTTCGCTAATTTGTTATGCAACTCGATAGATGCATTATGCAGATACACAGCTGCGCAGCGATTGCACACCGCAAAAGCGCTGCCAGGTAGGTAGAATGCCGCGGTTGTTGCGACAAAGAGACTTCGGCGGATATAATGATTCGCGATTAAGCGCGGACTGAATCGCACGCGACTGTTCAACCCTTTCTGATGTCGCGAAACAAGATCGTAGCGGATAAACGAAAAATTTCTGCTTTGGATCGAAACTTCAATCATGCAGATTTAAATAGCAATCGATAAGTATATTTAGCAATAACTTATAAAAAATTGAAGCCCGAATCCGAGTATCTCGCGGTAGACAATTTTCCGTGAGCCACTCGCGACGAATGTGCATTTCGCACCGGCAAACATTGTGCAGCTGCGTATACATCTGCATATTGTACGTGTAAATTAAAATAAACGCGCACACTCTCGTAAGACAGGCAATTTGCAAATAGACGATCCACGTGCCGAGGTAAAAACAAATGTATTTGCGTCGACCAAGCTGGCGAAAAACTGCGTAGATCTCCGCGCCGTTTGATTCGCGATTTTCTCGGCAGCTTATTTACGAACACGAGTCTACCGACGCGAAATGCATACATGATTTATTAGATTCATCCTCCGATCGTATCGTACTTATTAACCTACCTAATGCCGCATCGCAAGGACAGATATCGTAAAATTTAAATGGAAGCAACACTCGCCGACGACGACAGTGGAGGCTTTATTCGCAGTACGCCGTCGCTCTGCACTTATTAAACTTTCATAGACGCTTCTCTCCTTTATTTATCCCGCGCGTCTTCGAGCTTCGATCGCCGTCGACGACGACGACGACAAATTTCTCGAAAACGGGACGCATCGACACGTGAAATCTCCGAGGCGGAGACTCGGCCACACGCCCTTTATCCATCCGTCATCTCAATTATGCAGATCCGCTGGTATAGAACAACAACGGCGGCAGCGCGAAAGAAACCATTTACATATCGCGAAAATATGCATACTATAGAGATGTAAATTGCATGCGACCGATGCAAGCAACAACGACGCGACGTCGAACTTTATGGAGAGGAGTGTTCAAATCGAAAGGGGGAATCAGTGTAGCCAAGGAATGGAGGAGACCGTGAACAAAGGTACATCGAGCAGGCGAAAGTGCGGTAAAAACGGAGAAAAGATTGCAGCAAAGGCTCGACGAAGCTTTCCAATTAGCATGAGTGCGGAGATGCCACGGAATTGGACGATAGGTTCAACAATTCAGTCGAAACCGCGAACCGATAAAGAGTGGCATCCGGAATCGAGTGACTAGCGAGCAAGATACTTTTAGTACAGTTGCATGCTTTTCTGCATGCGCTACTGCTGTTATCGAGCTGAAAACTAGTGTTAACCATTTTATACGAAACAAAAAACTTTATAATTTTTTCCGGCAAAGAAATAGAAAAAATTTAATGGTTAAATGGATAAAATTATCTTGCAATAAGAATTATCAAGAAAAAGACTATAGGTTCTTTTGTATGTAAAAAATATCAAAAACATATAGCCAGTCAATCTCATTTTTTAAGTTTCGAATAGCGTTTGCAAAGAATTTTTTTTTTTAATAGATACAAAAATGCTTAATTAATGCTGAATTAATGCCGAATACAATGCTGAATTAAAAATGAAAATTTATCTTAAAAGCTGATGTGTAAAAATCTACAGAAATTTCTTGACTAGCACTTGACACGTCATTTTCAAAATCGTGACATTGATGTAAACGTAATCAATGTTGATAAGATTACGATTGATATTCCTTTTTTTGCATTGTAGAAAGAAAAACACTTCCTTCAGATTGTAACAAATATTATTTTCTCACAAACGCAGCGCATAACCATTTACCTAACAATCCAAGTACCTCGCGATCATCCAAAAACGCCAAGAACGAATAAATTGATTTTGAAACGCGTTATGATATGAAACGCCCACATATGTCTCATCGATTTTCCATGGGCGCGGTTTGATTCGAACGCGGTCCCGTCATGATCGCAAGGCTACAGTGCTGCGAGGCGCGGTATCAGTTGGCCGCGCGGATGCATTATCACTATTATTAGCGACCGTGCTGGCGAGTGCAGCGTCGCGACAGCAAGGTCGCGCGTGATCGCGAGAACACGACGGAACACGGCGTACACCATGGCCGACACATGCGATCCTGTTGCCGTGGCGGCTGCCAGCGTCGACGGCGTCTGCGTCGCGACAGCTGGGCGTGCCATCTTGCACGTCTGCGTCCGGCTGCCCATGGTATCAGGCGAGCATAATACGTGCCAACCGCGAACAGCGTGCGGAGTAACAGCCGGGAGAAATTATATCGTCGCTTAGCTCTGTCCAACTGTCTCGTCATCGAGGAGAGTCACCTCCTCGCTACCAACCGACAACCGCCGAGTGCATGCGCGCCAAATACACACGCGTAACTCTGCCTGCAACGCCGGCACTCGAGAGCGGGGGATTAAAATCGATTTTACATGATCGATGAAAATTTCCGTTCGACAAGAATTCTCGTGGCGAAAACTATATTTTACTTGCGGTCAAAATTAAAATGGACACCGCATTCGCGCACTCGTGGCGAATCTGAACCTCTTTTAAATCATACCAAAAACCGCCAGGTATTACTTATATCTCGTGGAAAAAGATAGTATCTTGATTGGGTTTAATGGTGATATAACGTCGCATGTAGCATTGCACACGCGCCGAGAATATATTGCGCATTGCACACGAGTCGGAGAATATATCTATCGAGTGGACAACGGCGAAGGTCTACTTCATCAAGGAGAGGAAGGAAGTGGAGCCGAGAAGGAGCACGCGTGCGACCTCCTCGTGAAATCGTTAAGACCAAACCGGTGCTGCCATGCGGGAGAGCGTCACGCTCTCTCTGCCAGTGTACCGTAGAAACGAGGAGAGGGCCTGTGCTAGAGCAAGGTCGCAGGAACGACAAGAAGTCGTCGGGAGCGTCGTACTCGATCGACTGGGTCCTACGAGCTGCGGATAGCTGATTAAGGTCGGCCATCTACTGCTCCCCTCAAAACTTTCCGGAGAAACGCTTCGCGGACGAAAGATATCGGAGAGAGGAAAAACCAAGCTTATCGGATATAAATCTGCGTTTAACATAATATCACGGTCGAATATCACGATAATTATTGATGCGCTAACATGCCTCATTAATTTACGCGTAAGACGCAGTTTACTGCGTTTAAAAAATTGCAATGCGAATGAAGAACCGATTAGATAAACAAGACAACGAGTCGACAACGTGCATGATCGATGAAAATCGATCATGGTGCGAATAAATAAAAAATTGCAATTACTGTATCATTGAACGATCGTGTACAATCTTTAATTAAATTTTTGCACGGCTGACTGCAATCAGAGCGGTATTTAATGTGTAAACTAAAACACCGAAATACACATACATAAAATGTACAATACAAATATGGAAATTTAAGGCTGGAATGTCGGTCAGAGTCAGATAAAAGCGATGCAGAATTGCATCCAGATTACGCGTGTATTCTTGTGAAACGAAAAACTCAGATATTAAAATCTAGAAAATATATTTTATCGTCAATTTCTAAAACTATGAATAAAAACAAGACTTCTCTGTATACTTTTTGAATATTTATCTTTCTGGAAAGTCAATTAAATTGAACGAGATGATTTCAACGTGGAACCAGCTCGGCCGATCGGAACTCTAAACCTTATGATTACATTAATTGATTTTCGATTAAGGTCAATGCGTGCATTATCGCCAAATACGCACAAATGAGTGATTGAACTTTGAGGCGGGTGCTCTTTAATATGAGACGATGTAAAAAATTAATACGAAATTGAAAATATTACCTTTCGCCCACCCGAGATCCGCTTCAATTTTAACAACTTTATTCTCGCGGACGTCGCCCTATCGCACGTAAACGTCCGAACTGTACCTCGCGAAATGGAAAATAATTCCCGACGACATACTAAAAAAGCGCATATATATCGCAGCCACGATCGATACTCATCGACAAAGAAATTCGCGGCGTGCGCAATTCGCGACCTATTTCGACAACGGCTCGCATCACGAGCAAGCGAACGAACGAATGAACGAATCTATGGTTACGCGATTTGATGACCCGCGATCGCTGTACGCGCTGCGTAATAAAAAAAAAAAAAAAAGCGCACGCTGTACTCGTGGAAACTCGCGTACGTCGAGAGGCCGACGATCGAGAAACCGGAAACGCAGCTTCGACAAGTAGCTGGTTCGCGTATCGGTTTACGGTATTTTTTACGTGACCGCGCTGCAACCGACGAGATTTCCGGCGGCTGCAGTTTTATCAAACGGCGACCGTCGGGGTGTCAGTGACCCCAACAGCGCGAGGTCGGTCGGTCGGCTGCAGTAGGAAAACGCGGAACCGCTGCGCTGCGCGAGTAGATATCGATTTGTCTGTGTCTGTTCGATGCGGCAGAAAAAAAGGAAGTTGGCCGGCCTCCTGACGTTCGCCGATATCGCCTCGTAGTCCACGCTGATGTACCGTTTACTCACTTCGACGAGCTATCTGCCACCTCCTACGAGCCCAAACTTCCTCGAGAAATACCTCCTTCGCGCCTCCTTCGCGTCAAACTCGCACGACTCCCCGCCGATCGAAATGGAGTCCAAGGATTCACTCGATAACGCCGAGATATCCCGTCAAATTTGTTACGGTACAAAACTTTACGATATGCGTAATAACGATATGCTACAGAAATAAATTAACTGCGTGTCCTTTGAGATGCTCGTATAACTCATCTTATAATTACCACTCTTCATTAGAAAGTTTTAAAAGTAAAATGGCATTGTCGCATATCTCGCATGCGGAAATAAAGACACGATGTGCGCCTCGAGATTTTCATACAGCTTCAGTCGAAATTACGTTTAGCGTAAAAGACAGCTGCCATTGTCAAACTTGGAAAATAAATTTCATTTCTTTCAGAAAGTTCAATGGCCATAAAGTCCTGGAAACGATGTCCCGCACGACATGCCATAACCATAAACTGGAACTCCCTTTTCGTCCCACCCACTTTCGAACCACCATAGCATTGCATCATCATTTACAATGTCCGGTGCGAGGTAACCGAATTCACCGACTGCCGAATATATTTACTTGTTTTTCATGATTTTTAACAACTATAAGCATAAAAACTTGCGATAAGTCGAGCTAGATATACAAGCATAATAATTAAAGAGGTAAATTTTACTTATTTCTTTATAATTTTTAAATGCAAGATAATAGCATGGCTTACGATTAGCCTACATAATTCTCTCATGCTTAATTATGATACATAATTTTCTTTATACTTCACTTTCAGCTCCATTTATACAGCTGATGGAAAAAGTCTGTTGAGAAGTCTGCTTTGAAAAAGACAATGTCGAGAGAGATATAATAAAGAACACTCTAATTTAAGGGAATTCTAGATCAACATACGATGAACTTACTTTCCGAGAGAGAACAAAGACAAAGGCGCGCGCGCGCGCGCGCGGCGCGATTAAAGTGGCCTTGCGAGACGCGCAAACCAAGGAAAGTCTTAATGAAGATCCGTGAGAAGCGGAGAGGAAGCGCATCCGTCATTACCCGGCCATGGCGGCGTTCGGGCGATTGAGATTTCTGCGAGCAGGTGGTCCCCCGTAATAAATCGTATTGTAAGCAATCCCCCTGGGCAGCCACCTGCGAATCGATATCTCGACCGGTCCAAAGGCGGCTCGGCATGCAAATTCGGGGAGAATCATGAGAGGAAAGGGAGTCTAGCTCTTCCTGTCGCTTCGCCCCACTCTCTCACCCCGTTCCACCTTCCTCTCGCTTTTTTCTCCCCGATCTCCTCATCGCCGGCCCCGCGAGCACAAAGGGAACTCTTTTCGGCCCTTGCAATGTCACCACGAGGATGCCGCCTGCATCCTTTCTTTTTAGAACTCGCACTTGCCGAAATTAATTGCTGAATAGCTAAAGAAACTTTGATCCATTCGTCAGCCCTTTTTTAATGTTTAACTATTTAATTCTTTTCTTCTTTCCTTACGCTTATTTATTTCACGGCTAAAAATAATATTGCAAGCTGAATATGGTCGTATTTAGCGCTACAAATTTATACAAAAACTGGATCGTGTGTATTGGATTTTTATTTTTTTTTTGCCATGATGAATGCGTAGTATTAACTGTGCATAACGATACATATGCGCATGCATTATTGTGGATAAATTGTATAATCATATATTTGTGCATCTTTAATGTTGATAGTAATCAACAAAATCTGTGAGAATAATATTCTATTGATTTATTCATAATTGGACACCGATGATGATATTCGAAGCTACTGAGGATTAAAATATACATTTGTAACTAAATTAATCGTAAACCCGATACGCGAGAGAAGCATCGACGAGCATAATAATATTCACGTCTCAAATAATAGTGACAAAAATGGCTCCGATAAATCTTGAAACCGACAGTCCACCGACGGTCGCGGCGGAAAGAACTCAAGCGATCATTTTTAGTCGCGGTCGCCCTTTGCCGAGAGCGCGCACTCGAAAGTAAGCCGAAATGAATGAGCGGATATCCCGGAGTATATAAGCCGCGCGCTCGCGCGCGCGAGAACCCGCGCGGCGCAAAAGAAGGAGCGAACGGGCAGAAAAAGAGGAGAGCCCCGCGGTGGCAGCCGGTTCGGCGAGTTTTTGACCGTCTGGCGCTAACTGTTGGCCCCCGTACCACCTTCGCAGGTACCACGGTGCCGTCCCACACGTCGTCCCACTCCAACCGCGGGGCCCTTTCACGGACCCTTTCCTCCCCCCCTCCAGCCCCGGCCGTGCGCCGGACGCCCACAATTCGCAACCTCGAGCCCCGTGATTTACGGCACTCGCGTGCATCCGCACGTATCGCGAGCTTCAAAACGACTAATTCCGCGCCGATTATCCCGTAATTTTTCGGTTAAAATCAGCGAGCGATGAAGAAGAACGGATGCCGTTTGACGCAGAGAGACGGAGCGCGCCGTGAAATTCTTATTACGACAAATATAGCAGCAGTGTTCGCCACAGCCGCGATTCGCGCCGTGACGATATTTCGCGTCTTCCTGCAAAATTATTCGCTCGATCGGAGAAATACGAGCACCGGCGGCTTTCAGCTGCTCGATAAATCAGACTGATATGTGGCGCGCATGTGGGTAGCGTCAACGCGCGAGAAACGTACGAACCTCGCATACATTGCATCGAGAGCGCGAAGATATGCGGCGCGAAGATATGCGGCGCTAAGTCGCCCGCTACGACCGCGTGTTTGCGTATGTGTGAGAGCGCCGTTTAACAGGGTTTAGCGCCAAACGGTCCCGGACCCCTCGCGAAATAAATCTCAGTTATTTCGGTCCCGCATCGGCGTTGCCGCCTGCCTCCCCGGTCTCGTCGTCGCTTCTGCGTAGGGAAACTCGCGTAAATTCCCTCGTTAACCCCTCTCTTAACCATCGTTAGCGACTAACAACTAATTTCCGGATTGTAGGAAGACTAGACAACGATACGCCGTAATGCGAGGCGATTTGTCGATGCATAACTCTTTAGACTTAATTAAAAATCCATCTTGTGACAATTTCGGAAAATATTGTCGCGTCAAGCTATTTCTGATTTTAGTAAAAATAGTATAATATTGCTCGCTTAACAACGAGTTGGAAAAGGCGCTACGATGCAAAGAATTACATAATGTATCCAATCGCCAAAAAAAGTGGCAATGAACATACAAATATGATCTATGACTCCAGAGATCCAAAATGTAAAAGTCGAAGCAATATAAAGAAGTAAACGGTTTAAAGCAAGTGTTGAAAGAGAGAAACATCTTCTACCACACAAGTAATTTGAGGTAGAAAAGGTAAAGGTAATTTCGCACGTATGCTAGCCGCGACGAGCAAAATTGCTCGGTTTACTGGCAGACACGCTCGGAATCCTGGATGAAACTCACGGCAAACGTTACGGTCCCGAAACGGAAAGGAAAAAAGACGATGTTCGCGTTACCGCGCGTTCTGGTAACCGCGGCGCAGTCTCACTTCTGGCGGGAGTCTAAGAACTCACCAATTCCCTTGCGAACGGTTATGAGCACTAAAATTCATACTGACATCATCCCGCTTTTACGAGACCAAATTTACATTGCATGTTTAATGAAAAAAAAAAATAATAATAATAAAAATAAAAATATACCGCCACCATTTTCACGATACAGAGATGTTCTAAATATCACGATTTTTTGGCTGAAATATTAAAAATAATGTAAATATAATGTGACGCGCAAGAGTATTTTTCAACTGTATCTTGTGAGTCCACATTTTTGAAAAATTACATATTACAAAGTCACGGAAAGCTTTCTAACGGAATGTCTGTTCTTCAAAAATAGATTTAAAACGCTTTGAAAATAAATTCGCCAATTTGTGCATACTAATGATTAATTTCTCTACGCAGTCGTCCTTTTAAGTAAATCAAAATTTCAAAATTTCTACAGAATTCCACAGATCATTACTCTAGTTTTTCTAAACCTAATGGTTTGTCAGATTCATTGAGGTTAATGAATGCCCTCGTTCTTCACGCATTCATTGCCACTCAACCCTCGTGTATCCCCGCGCCACCCCTGTTGCGTTTCACGTCATTGGCCTCTACAACTTCGAAAGGACGACCTAACGACTTGCTCGCGGGGTGCTCGACTTGATGTTTATCGACTGAGTCGTTTGGCGCCAGCGCTTATGCCACCCCCATTCTCGTCTCATCTCCTACCCTTATACCTCCCGTCTCTCGATACTGTCGCTATCTGTCACATTTAAAGTCCGTGTACACGAACGTGTGTGAACGCCATCTTGCAACGAAAGATGAGTATACCTTAATACGATAATTTTACGAAAATATATATTACAATCATTATTTTATAATAATTTTTCATAAAAATTTCCATCTGTATATTTTAGCGATATAAGATGTAAAACGACTTGAATTCGGACTGAACGCCAGTCAATTGCACTCGACAGTCGCGTCTCGAAGACGACGCTTGAACTTGTCAAGCGGAAATATCACCGGTCATGCCTTTTACTTTCGTACATTCTTTATACTCTGCCTTGGATTGTTTCCAGAAGTGATTTGCATCTAACGAAACTACTTTATTCTTGTTACCCGCAGCATTTCCTCGATAGATGGAGATCTACGAGACACATAAATATTGAAAACTTGCAAGAGTATGGCCCTCAAAAATGATAATTAAGAAAAAAAAGAAGACATTCGGAAAGAAAAGGAATATGTATTAACGATGCGGCTATGAAAAAGTTAAACGCGTTATGTTACTTATCGTTATCCGTAATGAGAACATTCTAAAAAGTATTCCTTCCATTATTTGGAGGGTTAATTAACGAAAAATAGACTTGTTCCTACAACGTTCAAGGATATCTTTATAAGAAAGCGGAAAACACTCGCTTAAAATTACGCCATTGAGTTTGAAGAGCAGCTGGGTGCAAGAGACTCATTAAAACCACAAAACACCGAGAACCCGTGGTTTTTCCCGGAAAAAAGAGAAGTTTCAGACTGTTGGATGCGGAGTGTTGCCGGCGATAAAACTCTCAAGCAACGTAAAAGAGAAAAAAACACTTATGAATAAGATAGTGACATATGCAATACTACACTAATCTTGACATTCGTCATACTGCGTTGCTAATGATTCTCGTCTCGCTTTTCAATTCGACCATAAACACCAAATAATTTATTCTTACTAATCACATTTACGTTCGTATTTCGATACCCAACGAATTTCGTTAAAAAATTCGCAATATTTTATTACACTTTCCACTTTCGAAAAATATCTTAATGAGAATCAAATGTAAATATATTAAAAATATTGCGGATTTTCTTTCGAGATAAAAACAGAGTAAATCGTTGCAAGCGTAATTCCGAAGTTTCTTAACTTGCATGCAAATTGTAAATGTGTGTAATGAAAGGTTCCTCATTTGCAATCCCTTCGTTTACATTGCGTAACTCGTTTTATATACATTTTATGTATTCTTATGTCATACATTATGTACACTTTATGTGTTTCTAGAGACCACAACTTCCGAGACGAGAAATAATACGCTCACGGCCATCTTCATGCGCCATTGATTATGATAATCGTCCCGTTCGCGACTGCTCGTTAGCAGCTCGTTAACCTTACTCGCCGAAGAACCCTTAATTATTGCGATCCGAAACACGGGGGAATAACGAAGGCTCGAACGCTCGAGATGTTCTGAAACGCGTCGTCACTAGAAATCCGGTAGATTCTATAAATTTTGCACAAAATCTACACGTTTTATTTATCCAACTTGCCGATTTTCATACAAACGTAACGCACAAGAAATAAAATTTGGAGAATAGAATTGATTAAAAAATGTGACGTGAAAACCATCTAGTTATTATCGATATTAAAAACAAAAGTTAATTTTGATTACGTGAAGATTATTAAGGTGTATTTAGAATCAATGAGATGATAAACTTCCGAATATCAAACTTGGTCAATCGTAACAAGCAACGCAAAGAGCATAATTATACAGAATAGCGAGCCACGATGAACACAAACGGGGAACGCTCGCGCACAGGACAAAGCTCGAAATCTACAGTCCTTCGAACTCCTTCCCAATTAATTTGAGCGTTCTCAAAGAGAAACGTTACGACTGATGCACGCCGCAAAGGAGATGATGATTCACGTCGCGCGGCTCGGCTGTATTAATAACTTTACACGCGGCTGAGCAATATCGATCCGGAAGCCCCGACGGGCGCGAGTCGTCCTGGCGCAGGATAACAGGTGCTTCTCGCTCCTCCCTCCCGGCAAACTTACGCACACACTCCCGCGTGCCGTCGAATCGACCTTCGAAAGCATCAACCCAGTCTCGGCTTTGAAACAGTTTCGAACTCGCTTCTCGCGCTACCACGTGCCAATATTTACCAGGGCACCACGAGAGAGGGTTTCCTGCTCCTGCTCCCGCGACCAGAAATCGCAGTTAGAAGTCGGAGGTAATCTCGAACGGCAATGTGGGAAGGAAGGACTCTCTAGGGGCGCGATAGAAGGGAGAGGACATGCCGGTTAGCAGGATAAGCGGGAGAACGTGCCTGGCCAAGTTCGCCAAGGACAATAGAACCCTTGGCGCGGGATCAGAGGAGCAGGACGCTGGGTTGGTACGCGAGACGACGCGGCGCTTTCGTGCGCGTTGCTGATTGGAGGAACGGGGGGGTGGCTCCTCGATCCGGGTCGCTCGAACACGTCGTATGATACGTCGGCCTTAGGTCGACCGACTTTTAATTAATTCCGCAAGGACTCTGCTCCGGCGCGACCGGTCGGTAATCGAATTAAAGGTCCTTCTTACAATTAAATGAACGATAAGCACTGCACGATTGTCGTCGCGCCGGAAATATATTTCAGTATTCTGAAATGAGTAAAGAATTCAACAGCTAGTCGGCGATCGATATGTGAGAGTATCAGCTTAGGAAATTCTACATAAATAAATGAAAATTTCATGAAAAATTATGCTAGGAATTTCTGTATAGACTCTATCTTACTCTAAATCATGGAACTTTACTGAACATTGTAAGTTCTTTTGCATAAAACATATATTAATTACAAAATGTCACATTTAATTTCATGTCAATTTAATTTTTCAATTCATTAATATTTTATACCGCCACCGTAATATTTTGCAACGCGAAAGCTATAAAAACTGAATGTTACAATAAAAATAATGTAAATTAAATGATGTATAAATAAAATACAAATTAAATTCCGATTAATTAAGTATCTGACAGAGCTCTCATAAAAGTCAATATATTATATAATATGCAACAAGTTCCTCATTTAAATAAATGTATCGAGAAACCAATTGTTTAAGCTTCTCTAAAATATAAACGCTTTTATATTATTAATCATATCTTTATGCAACTTATCGTATATCTTATTGAAAAGACAAAAAAAATGCAGCGCTTTTTAGAAACGTCTGTCATCGCGGTCAATATGTCCGACTCAGCATGCTACCGAATGCATTTCGCATAGAAGTACACCCGGTAGGTGTTCAAACACACACACGCGCGCGCGCGCACACACACATACACACACAAGTGACAGGGAACCGAGGCCCTTTCTCCGGTTCGCGCCGCGTACAACACGGCGTAGATCGTGCGATCCCCTCGTTCCTTATTCTAATGAATCCGGTTAGCCTTAAATATGGTCGGGGGCCTCCCCTTTTATTGGTTCTCTCTGCCGGATCGAGGGATTCCCCGGGGCCCGTAGTCACGCGATACCTGCCCCCTTTCCGCGTCGGCGGCGGTGGCATCGCACCGATGCTGCCCCCGCCGCGTGCGGCGATTCCGACCGAGAGAAGAGTACGAAAGCACCCACGCGCGCAGCGTAATCGGAGACGCGCCGCTAATTATTGCCCTAATCGAGTACGTGGCGATTACGGCCGATTTCCGAGCGCGTTTTCTCGACGAATCTTAATTACGTATCATCGCCGCTGCAACGCTCGGCTTCAAGCAGCACAACCGATCGTTGTGAGCGATTTTTAGCAAATTCCGCGAACCCTTTCGTTGCAGAAAAAAACAAATAACGCATAATGTTCAATGCAGTATTAATATTTGATGTATAATAGTATAATATGTAAATAATTTTTATTATAATAATTATATTACACAACAATTCATGCAATAGAATTGTACTAACCACATGATATTATGAATTTGTTCTCTTCTCGTTCTTTATCCACATAAGTATTTTCATCTCACGTTTTATTTCATCGTTTACATTGCAGCTTGCATGTGAAATATCGGATTTCGAATGTTTCAGTTTTATTGAACACTCTTATACGGTAAATATCTTCCGATAGCCGAGTGTTATATATCATGTTAAAATGGCATGAATCTTTTATAAAGGTATCAATTTTTGTGAAATATTTTCAATTTATTTTCAAATTATGGTAAATTTCTGGCAGAAAGAAAATCAAGAAATTTGTATAATAGATACTATTCTACAAATACAGAAACAATTTGTAATATAAATTTCACATGCAGGAGGAATCATATATTAATATGTGGAAAATAAATATTAACATATGAAATTCAACATCCGGAATATGAAATTGAGAGACTGCTTTTAATGTTTGACTATTAAATTTTTTCAATTCGATCGAAATGAGAGTGTAAAAACAATTTCTCATTTCGAGAAACATTATTGAACTATACGTATGTTCTCGATAATTATCTAAAAATCACAGAGAAGGAAGTGACATTTCGAACGACCCAATAAGATACTTATAACGCACTATAGACCATAATTGAACGTCTATAGACATCGGGAAAATATGAATTCTCCATTGTTCTACAAACGTCCATAGCGCTGAAAGGATTAATTTCAAGATGATATGAACACATTGCGCGTTCCCAGTGTTAGAAGTTCGCCTTGTTATCGCGTCGAAAGACATATCACCTACGAGCGGTCCGACATGCAGCGGATATATATTCAGCTGCAACCGTGCAACAACGTACAATGGTGCAATGAGAAGGTCGAATGAGAATCGGGCGACGAGCCAAGCAACGAGCAACTCAACGGCCGAAACACATCGCGGTGGAACAACGAGGTCACAACACGTTATTTCGAGATCTCTTTCACAGGCATCGCTCGTAATAATACCGCGTAATAATTCATTATGCGAACGAACGCGACCGCGTCGACTGCGGCGGCTCCGCGTGTCACACCCGGCGTACGTATATGTAACGTCGATATTGCGTTTACTACGGTTTTTCGCCGGTATCGGACGAAATTTATGCAGCTGCGCGCACAAATTACAATAGCCCGTATATTCGCGGATACGTCACGCGTCAAATAAATTTACATTCGGTAGCAGAAAAAGATAGAGAATTCATTCTGACGGGACGAAACTTCGATCTATGGCGGACTGAGAGATGGAATTGTCAACCGACGAAAATACATTTTTCAATTTAATTCCGAACGAAACGCAGGTCAAACGTTACTCCTATTATATTGGAAATTTGTTCTTATAAAATTTTTTAAAAATTTATAACTTTCTTTAACTTAGCTTTATGTAAATTTGACAAAGGAAATCAAGCTTAATGATAAAATAATCAATTTGTAATAAGTTGAGATATTTCTTAACTTTTGCCGCGAAATAGTCGCTGAAGCTTGGCGATTTTAATTCCCGGTTTAATACAAAAATTCAGAATTGACGTTCAGTTTGGAATTTGTACAAAATATGTGTGTGTGAGAAGATGCCTGGCGGAGAGAGAGAGAAAAAGAATTGCAATATTACTCGTGCGACTTACACTTGAGATACTAGTCGACGATAAGTATCTTCTATCTGTGGCGATAAAATGCTTAGCCAGTAGAAAAGACTGCGGTTGCAGGCGCACGTTTAACGCCAGTGCCGTATTTCGCTGAAACGATACTGGCTGCGAGTGGATACGAAAGCGTCAAGTCGATAAGGAGGAGGAATATGTGTTCGTGCCTGTGCGCAATTTTCTAGTACGTGGGCTTATCGATCGCTCAGCAACGTTACTTAGTACGCGGACAAGACATCGGTAATGTCGCAATAAATAAATTACACACACTTTTCTACGATTCATTCAACTCGACTTATCAAATGCATTTGTCGCACAACGCTTTTCACAAAAATACAAGAATAACGGCGTGATTCCACCGGAAATGAATGATCTCTATCGGACTTGTTTCGATTTGTCATTCTACGGATAATTAAATAAAAATGATAAATTATTTCCTTCCTCATTAATATTTTAATTAGCGATAAATTGACGAGAATAGTATAGATCTAAATTATAATAGATATTCTATAAGCGTTTTCATTTAAAGGATGATGATTAAATGATGAAATTATTCATCGAAATAGGTAAAAATTTTCCTATTTTCTTTCAGATCATAGCCTAGAATCGTGTTCACTCCCAAAGCTTTAATTATATATTATTATTTGCTTAGACGCGACAGAAATGTAGGCGCGGAAATTGCGAATGGTGAAGACGTGTTTGTTCAAAGAATACAGAAGGGACTAGTGTTTAAGGAGGGGTAATAATGTTTCTCTACGTACACTCCTATCAACGTGGCAGAGGCAGTTTGCTCAAGGCGAACGCGTGACGGTTTGTTGAGCGCGATAAGGTCGCGGGCATACGTGGGCGTGACGATTCATCGGCGTTATTGTTATTTAGTGGCAACGATAACAAGCGAGATTTTACAAGCGACGCGTTATCCGATATGGCATTGTCCTCTGTTGCGCGCGTGTAATTCATCGTTCGCCGTGACGATACGCCACTGAAAAGCATTCACGAGTGAAAGTCGATTCGCGATCGACGAACGTCAAATCAATTACGAGCGGGTGCTCGTTAACCTTTTCCAGTGTGCATCAATAAAAAAAACTCATGTCTTCTTCGCACGCCGGTTATCTACGAAATGCACGAAACGGAGAACAATAATCAAGCAGTCGTCTAACAGCTGCAAAGCTCTACGCGCCTGCAATTAACACCATCATCACGCGACTCAATGGCCTTAAAAATGTTTTTAATTATTGTTAACAACCGCGCACGTACACGGCATCGTCTGAGGTGATCAATTGCCGATTTTTCAATTTGTTGGAGAAATTCTATTCGCACTCGCGCGGACACACCCGCGGCGGCGCCGCGGGTCCAGGCGCAAGGAAATCCGGACGACGCGACTCGCTCTCGCCCGCGAGACGAAACACATCGAGAGGAGAGAGAGAGAGAGACCGGTCACCATATTGTAGTCAACCGAGGAGCCGAGAAAGTCGGGCAATAAAAGAGCCGGTAGGCGCGGCAAGTCCGGGCCGGTAGTCGGCCGTTACCGGATAAGATAAACCTCTCTCTCCGCCAGCTCATTCGTCGGTCCGAACGATTTCCTGCCGTGGAAATAAGGACATCCTCGCGCGCACGCTCCTGCCTTCCCTGCGCCCGTCTGTCTTTAATCAACTCGCACGCGCGGCCACGATTATCTCGCACAGAGATATATAAACTTCCTCCGAGGGATGAGCGGCGTTGCCATAGGCGTAAACGGAATGCGCTTTAGGAATGTACCCGGATCGCATTGAGATATTCATTCTGCGTCCTATTAGATATTTTCTCAGCCTGCGCACCTCCCATCCTTATACATAAGATTAATTGCGTCGTTAGACATCGCGTTGGGTTACATGGAATATATCGCATTGGCGATCCAAGTCCAATTTAGAAAAGTCAAATAATGAATTTATGAATAATTAGTAATGAATAGTGACATCATTATTCACTCGACACTACTTATCAAAATAATATTTCAAGAAAATGTGTAGAATTTCTTATTATTTTTCTTTTTGCTGCAATATAAATTTATTTATATGTAAAAAAATTTTACGCGCGTCATGAAAAATTGTGCGTTGCTTATCAGCGCGAGTCACATTTATGCGCCGGTTGACTAGAGCGATACAAGTTGTCGCGATGAACGCAAGCTCCATATTAATGTCGAGCATTATTTTTTAGTCATCCCGCAGATACATTTGCTCGCGCGCGCGCGCGCGCGCGCGCGCGTGCAGTTCCAATGGGTTTTAATGACAAAAATCTATAGCGGCGTATTCGCGCGTTGTGTCATACCTACTCGGTAGCGGATGCCTACGGGATTATCGACGAAAAAGGTAGGTAGGAAAAGGGAAGCGGGATTCGCCATTAAAATTAATGAAAGCGACACGTGAGACATGAATGGAAACACGATCTGTGTGATACATATATCCTAGAATCTACCGATATCCTGCCTCTTCAATTTCCATGCCGTTTGATACTTGTTTTCGAATCATCAATGTTTCGAACATGGCAAACGCAAATTTTATTATTGAATCATGTTACCGAACCGCAAAGTTCACCACAGCTATTTCGCAAAGCAATAGAATAAAGAACATTGTATATAGAATGATGAAGATTATATATTATGCAGTATTTTTTGGTAAAATAAATTGATAGAATAATTGGTGCAACTTTTAAAATAATTCGCAACAATACTGAAGAAATGATTTGTTTTAGATACCGAATTGATCAGCCGCCGTAAAATACAGATGTTAAATTACCGCGGCGTATGATTTCGTGAAACGTCCGAGTGAACAGATTAATGCATCTGACGCAACGCGGAAATGAACATATTCTAATCCGAATTAAGGCCCATAAACAAGCGTTTCGTGTTATTTATGAGCTCGACGTGTTAGTTAGCTGGCGAGAGTGAATAACGCGCATTAATTTACGAAAATCTCCAGTTACAGGCGACGGCGTGTGGCGAAGATTGCACGTGCGACCTCGTAATATCACGAACATAGTTGCATACTAGAGCTAACTCGAGCCAGGCGGAGACCGATTTCCTTGGCCGACTGCCAGAGGATAATGTATGCCTTCTTTTGAAGTCGGAACTCTTCCTCGCGGAATCCTCCGCGGATATAAACGCCTATATATCGGATAGGTAAAGAATGAGAATCGAGCGAGCGGGTGGCTGCCGCCAGTTTCCTGTCTCGAAAATCGGAAATTCCACAGTCGCAAGTTATCGTGCTAAACGTATTCAGAGCGCTACTAACTCGCATGCGAACATGTAATGCAATAACATCCTTCGCGGCTTTAATATCTCAAATAAAAATCTGTACTCCCAATTTATAACACAATTTCCGTAACTGTGACACAAAAATTATTTTAAAACTTATTGCAAATGTGGTTTCATAAATATATGTCGCTAAATAAATGGAACAATGACTTGTACACGTATCATCTCAAAATAATAGTGACGATTGAAAAGTCTCGATTAGGAATTTGTTCTTAAAAGTTTTCAGTTAGGTGTAAATTCTGTAAAATCTAATCATCATAAAATGCGGATGATAAGTCAACGTAAGGCGTCGTTCCCAGTTACAAACTCTACATTAACATCGTCATATCAACGGAATGCAGAGATATCCCAGCGGAAATCTCCCGTAAAAACAGCGTCAGCGACATCCGAGCATAACAGGAAAATAATGCATTTCACCGTTGCGACGTTACATGCATCGCGTTGGTGGTTGATGAGGAGGGAAGAGCGGGGGAGGGAACCGCGCGAAACAAAAACGAGAAATGTGGCGATGCGAGGGGAAAAAAATGCGCTGTCCTGCGCATCAGCATAAACGGAATCTCGAAGCGTCGATATTTTTCTCATCTCGACCACGACTTTCGGTCGGCGCTGGAACCGGTTTTTTTTATCCACCCAGTTTGCATACGCCATTATGTGGCGTGGCCGGTACGAACGACCGTAGAAAATTCTGTAACTAATGGCACACGTCAAACGATGCGGTAATACATTTCTCTCGTGTGTATGCACGTATACGCACGCATACGAATGTACGCGCGGTCGGACGAGCAGGCAGCCAGGCCAGGCGCACCGGCTGGAGATACGCCTGCACGGAATTGCATTTAAGGCAAGGACACGTAATCACAATTACGTAAACGTTCGTGGCGCACGTAATCTGCGCTTGACGAAGCTCTGATGCGAGCGCGAGCGTCAGCGAGTTACGTTCGCCGCGCGCGAATAACTTCGAACTCGCATTACGGCCTACCGCGATGAGCCTTTCATAAACCGTAGTTCCAGACACCTTGTTTGAAGTTACAGAAATTTATCCGGTCGCAACGGAACCGTGCGTAACGTAAAACAAATAATTGCCAAAGATAATTATTTTAGTTCATTAATTAAAGAATCTTTCTACAGCATATGTATTTGTGACTCTTGTTTTACAATTAACAAACCTTTTTCAATAAAATTGTGTAATATATTTGATATGAATCACGCGTTGATCTGCTCCGCATCAGTAATTAATTATTGCAAGGTAAATAATTAAAATCAACATCAAATAATATGAATTATTTGAGATATGAATAATTATTTCTGAATTGACAAAAACAAGAATAAAATTTCCTAATTGTTTTTGAATTGTTTCCAACTAAGATGCTTATAAAATGACTTTTAGATCATACAATCCAACGTAAGCAAGCCCATTGTAAAACATTCGCCAGAATGCAAATATCTCTAAATGACTCGCGCAATTATTAAGCGCGTATTTTACATCGCGTTTGCCAGAAGAAAAAAAAATTATCGTCATTGCCGGCGCGAAATCAGCGTCGCTTGCCGTTATCCAGGTTTCCGTACCGGATCTGACATTGGCATCTATTACACAGGTTTCGCGATGGAAACGAGTTATTGCTTTCGTACATTACTTCAACTCCTGGCAGAGCCACCGGCGACCTTCGACCCCGAGACACCGCAACGTTCATCGGCTACCTTCGCACCACCATCGACTTTACATCGACTCGAGCGAGAAACGCTCGTGGTTAGTTTGAGACTCGTGATAATTTAACTCGTTGCTGGGCTGCGAGAGACACAGATAGAGAAAAAGAAATATAAAGAAAAAGAGGGGAAAAAAAAAGAGAAAAGCATTGACATCGCTCATAAACGGATGGTTCCCTGAATGCCAGAGCTCGAGTCGGATGATTGACGTTAGTTGCACCGTGTGTCTCGGTAAAAGCGCGATAAATTATTTTTTCCTGCCGCCGATAGTTAACACGATAACTCGAGGAATGTCGAAAACGGACGCCGCAGGCGCGTCATAAAGCACACTTCGAGATCTCCGCATCTGACGCGCGTCATCTCTCTCACTGCCGGTGATCGCTCGCGCGATATTTTCCGCGAAAGCTCCGCGCGACGGTCACGATTCGCGTTATTATCCCGCGATTTCGGAGAGAAGAATACGCGACGAGCACTCGAGTAAATTACAGCAAATCCCGCGCCGACGTGTATTTATAGCCGGCTAAACACATACGCTTTTTTAAATCATATTTCTAGCGCGAACAAATCGTAAATACGGTACGCACGATGCGCGCGGTTATAAATATTCATCCATCCATAATAAATATAGCGAATTTTTAATTTTTACGTGATGGAAATACGTACTATTTGAAAACGTCGATATCTTAAAAGAATTGCGATAAACCAATTTCGTAAAACAGTCAGTTGATCTTTCGACGTTCATTTATGAGCAAGCTATAAAATTGTGAAGAATGTTCTACGAATAATTTCATTCGACTTTTGAATATGTTTTATATTGTAGTTATCTCAGTTAAATAAAATGATACAAATTACTTTTTTTTATAAGTGATTTGACTTTTATAGATAATTTCGCCATTAAATGATTTTTAAAAACACGTTTCTCAAAAGCTGCTTTTGTACGAAACAACAGAAAGAAATTCTACACACCGGTAAAGCCTCTCGGCACGCCCACTTGAATCGACTTGTCGAGTGGCCCATTATCTTCGAGTAGTCCGATAACCGTATTGACATGAGAACGATAATCTACCGGGTGACCCACGGTGGCTATATATAACGTTATGAACGCATTAATTGGAAACAAAAAATCTTTGCTTTTCTGCAAAAGTATTATTACAAGAGCTTCCACTCATCGATTTCCGTTATTCTGTTGTTCTCTAGATGTTATCGGTGTTTTTCCGATAGGGATTATACCATCATGATATTAATGTTGTACAAAAATAACTATTTAAAATATATAATTATAAATTAAAATATTGGTGTAAGTGCATTGTATTCTACAATAAGATACGATAAAGAACGGGATGTGGTTATGTATCCTACATATGCAAGAAATCGCCGGTATCGACGTAAAGCATTAATAAATTTCATCCGAAGCACTCGGCTTCCCTTAGCGCAAGGACAAAAATACACGCCTGTGAGCGTAATGTAAGAATTGATTGAGAGAGAGTATGAATTTTACAAGCGATTCGAAATGTCCGACGCGGGCGACCGGCTTATCCCGGGAGAGCTTTTTCTCGTCTAAGGATAATTTGATTATCGGATTATTCGCGGACGGCGATATAGGAAAGGTCGATGCCATCAAGAATAAAATAGACGCGATATTTAGCAAATGCAAGAATCGGGAATCTTAACTCTTGGCTTTTAAGCAAAAATAGATTTAACTGATAGTAATAACGACATGTTAAATTTAAAAACAACTTCTCGACCGCAACGGAAGGAAGAATGAACCCTAACAAGCTGCTGTGAAACGTATCGCTTCCTTTTTTTTACAAATCGTCTTACCAATGTCGTCGCATCGCGAGGGAGGCCAACCCCTATGCCACTTGTATTTATTTGTCGCCACCGAGGGTTTACTCGAGGGTTCCGAGATTTACAATGATGTACGCTCATTGATGGTACGAAATGGTTTGCAAACGTGAGATGCGTGCTTGTTATTTCCCATTGACGGCACCCATATTTTACTACGCACGAACAATTAATTAAAACTGTACGTTATCTGAGTCAGAAATGTTATATAATTTGTACACCTCAATCTCATTTATACCTCAAATATCTTCTTCATATTTATAATGCATTTGGAAATAGAATTTAGTCAAAATTTGCTTCTCACTAATTATTTTTACTATTGTAATAAAGTTATAAGTAAGAAAAGCATTTATAAATATTTAAAACCGTTTGTTATTCTAAGAGCTATGAAGAGAGGAAAAAGCTACTCGAACGAAAATAACTTTACTGTACAGTTTTTAAATTAAATTAACGGACTATTTCGAATCACTTGCGAATATAATAATACGTAAATCCGCACGGCGTTAATTAGTTCCGGATTACTTTTAGAACTTTACACCGGTGAAATTACATAATGGCCACGTATATAAGACATAGGTGCTATCGTATGTCGCGATCGCAAGGATGAAACACGATGGGAAGCGACGAGTTCTCAGCACCCGTCGACTTGCAATTACGCGACATTGTGTACCGGAATCGTATCTATTCCCACCTCGGTGCCGGCGCCGGCAAGAAGAAACATTCGATCGGTATTAGAATTATTACAATGCGCACCGGGGCGACTGTGTCTCTCCCGCGTGTGTATAACTAGCAGAAAAAGTGGCCTAACTTCCAGCCCGGTCCCGAGGGTACGCCAGCCTCGGCGTGCCTCCTGACACATGTCACTCACACCCGAATCTGCGAATTTCCCCACGATCTGCCAATCCCCCTTCGACAAGGTCAAAAATGAAAAAAAAGAAAAAGAAACGGGAGGATTCTCCGCGAGTTTTCTCACGAACGGAATCGACTGAGGCAGTGTCCGACGTTGAGCATTATTTTCTAATGATAATGAATAATGAAACTATTCTATGTTAAAAAAAAATCTCTTAATCATAACGGCGATATAAATTATGCGATTAAATTTTAAAACGATCTGTTCGTTGAACGCGGTTTCCACGTTAACACGATGTCTTTAAGCTCGTTAGCTCTTTTAAATTTTTCTAACAATCGTTAAAGATGAAAACGCTGTACTACATTCTCTCACATTTTCCCAGCGATCCTACGACGTGTCGTCTCGCTCGTCAACCCGCATAATTTTACAGCGGCTGTTCTCCGCCTCCGGGCGACCTTATGGTTCTCGTTACTCTCGCAGAATTCCCGTCTCCGGAGAAGTCGCGGTCAGATTTGCCGTAAGTACGTAATCACCGAGATGCCTCGAAACCTGCTCCTTCGCCCCTTCTTGATGGGTGCGTTCATTGAGACCTCATTCATATGCATACCCGGCCGCGTAACAGGCATAGCGTAAAGCGGCTTATTATTGCCGCGCGGCTCGCACGATAGCGCTCGAAAGTTACGACCGGCATGCCTGCGCGAGCAGTCAAATGATCGCCGTCGATAAGCCACCGAGGAAATGTCAATTTACTCGCCGCCGTGTATCGAAAAATAAACGTGATATTTTTTGCCCGTCGTGTAATTATTTACTGTATTTTATTACCGCTTAAATTATAGATTACTTATTATTATGCACACGCAACTCGCATATCAACATCCCCGGTGAAATTCCTAAACATCCGCGGTATGTAATCGTTCGCAATCAATTACGCTCATCTCCGTAGTTGGAAATTCCGGCAGTTCGCGATACAAAGAGATTCGCTCGAGTCACCGCGAGAGTTCTATGTACCTCGGAATCGCGGCGGACGTTAATGAACCGATCGAACGAACGCAAACGATGCCGCTTCTTTGCGCCCCTTCGTGTGCGGTGGCATGCATTTGCCGCGGCTCTTCTCCGCTCGTTCCTTCCTTCACTGCCTTCCTCCTTTGCCGCGTCGCCTCTCCCGCTCCTCGCCCTTCGGCGAGATTTATTAACACGCTGTGCGCGAGCGTGCGCGGGGATATACGCGCGCTGGGAGTTACGGGCGTTCGCGAGGAAGACGCGAGAAAGTATTACCCCGCATATTTACACACAATGCCGAGCGCGGACGGCTTATGAAAAATATATGGATTAAGTGAACATTTTAACGTGTCGCCCGGTTATTGTTGGTTCCGCGCCGCGCTAAATCACTGCCAAGATGAGCAGATTGATCGCCAGCGTAACGTGCTCCGCGATCATAATCGACGATTACGTCGGCGAGATAAGAATATGTCGGCGAGATAATGCAGCAATATTTATCCTTTGCATTAATAACGCATGATAAATAATCACGCCTCAATTTTGGAAACATCAAAAATAATATATCTTTTTGATAAAAATTATGCAAAGTATATTAAAATAAATTGCGCACATATTTAAAATCCAATATCTTGAAACGCAGCATCTGCGTCGGGATGCAAGTCTCCGGATCGTCCAATCGCGCGAGTTAATTCAGGACAACTAATGGCTATTCATAAAGTGATTTATATCCAGCGTAAGATTAATTGAAACGCATATGCGCCAGAGAACCGGCAGTCTACTTTTCATCGGGTCGTTGTACCCTGTGCAATTAGCGTTACTATTTCTTACTACGGCTCACTGGATGGATTCTCCCGCACGCGTTTCTGTATAATCGAGACCGAGAGCGGCGCCGATGTCTGCATGACCGATCGACCAACCGAGGGAAGGGATTTCACCGCGTTTCTCGTGACTCGCGTAAACAAACTCCCCCGGGGGGGAATTTGCGGCGTGATCGAGAAGAGGAGCGACCGGAGAGTAAGAGAGGGAACCGTGTTGCGCCTTATTAGGCTTTCTGATATGAGAATCCCGCTGATGCGAAGCGATATATCCCTTCCCCCTGCGTGCTCCCGTTTCCACCGCGACATTCCGTATGCTCCGCGTGCTTCCGTGCCCGTAATAGACAATCACTTCTCCCCGACACATCCCTGTCCTAACCCGAAAGCCCCCCTACTTCCCTTCCCATCCCCTCTGCGCAAAAGAACGCGCAATTACAAATTCCCACAGTGAACCGACGGTCCTTGCATCCCTCTTCCTTCTCGCTCTCTCGTCCCCTCTGACGTCGGCAACCTCCTTTTTCCTCTTTCACCGGCGTTGGACTTTCTCGGAGAGCTCTCTACTGTCTTTCTTTCTCTTTCTCTCCGTCTCTCTCTCGGTCCTCGATCCGCATCCTCGCTCTATCTTTTTCTTCATCTCTCTTTCTCTCTCTTTCGCTCTCGCTCCTCTTTCATCCGATGCATCCGGCCTTTCTCGCTATACGCACGCGGGTACTTAATCCCTCGTGAATGGAAAAGGGGGCGAAAGAAGTGAGAGGCGAATATATCTGGCACGTACGTGTATTTAACGCGAGAAGGAAGCGATGGCACGGAGGGAGCAAGGGGAAAGGAGAATAAATGGATGTACTGTGAAGTTCGTACGGTGCAGTGATAACAAGCAAAAACCACACAGAATCCCCGCGCTACAAACGACATCGTGATGTCGTGTGCTCAAGCAATATTAAAAGTTGAATTTGAACTTTGGAGATAGTGACTTTTTTTATTTGCAATAAATGGGGGGGAAGAAGGGAGAAGTCCCTTGCGACGGACATGGACGGAATTCGAAGCACGGGAACCTGCTGCATGTCACCGAGGGAATGTCTCGCTGTCAATAAAATTGTTTTAACTTAGCGCACGGCACTGCAATATTCTAACCCTAAAAAAAAACAACTATTATTCTTCCGCGAAATACAATATAGTTAAATTTCGTGAATGTGAGATATCGATGCTTTTTCGGAAAAAAAATGTTTGCCCCATTATTTGCTTGTTAAAGTTATTAATAAATAATTTCTTCTTCATATAGAAGTAAGCAATATCTGTCTTTATGCATAAAATGTCAATATTGTCTTTTTAAATATTTAAATAATAATATATTGAAATACTGAAATTGAATTATTTCAAAATATCTCTGTCATTTCTATTTGATTTACGGTATCGTATTTTGCGATACCAATTTGCATCCTATCGATTATCTAGTACATTCGAAATAATCGATCGTGCCTTCAAGCAGAAGAGAAAGATGAAGGGAGGAGGGTAAAAATCGGGACAGAGGTGAAAACGAGGGAAAGAAAGGAAGGACGATAGAAATTGTGTTGGTGAAAGAAGAGAAAGAGAGAAAGAGAGAATGGACCGGCGTTGAGAGTCAGAAAAAGAAAAGCATAGAAATCACGTTCTCTCCCACTCGAATGCGCGGTTCTTATGAATCGAGGGGAGGGCGTAACCCAGATTACTGCTCACCGGACTATAATATTACGCGAACAGATCGCCCGACGTATATAACGGGTGACCGAATTGAAACACTACCAATTTGCAGTAATGCTTAGCAATAAAAATTTTCTTAATTTTGCTTCTTATTTTCTAATTCATATATTAACATACTTAAACAGTAAAATATGTATATTCATTATCTATCTACCACAGTAGATAATTATTAGAATAATTATTACTATTGTTATATTTAACATTAATTAATTATTATTTTCTTAATATAAATTACAATTACTATATTTATTATCTTTTCCAACGATTGTATACCGTTATTTACTTTTCTACTTCTTTCAACGCTATTTTCATCTTTTGGGAAGTCGCATCCTCGTTTAAAAAAAAAGATTTCAATCTTGTTCAACTCATTATCGCGCGAAGTCACCCGCTAGATATTCCCGAAGGATAACCTCGGAACGGGACGAGACGATATGCTCCCCTCTTTCGTTCCCTTCCTTTCCCCCCTATATCTCCTCCCCACCCTGCGCGTCGGGTCTCCCTCCAGGCTCGGGCAGTGTCAGAATTCTGGCGCAGTACGAAGGGATGGGAACCCTTCATGGTCCGAATTCCCAACCCCGACACGACCTTGCGCTTGCCACATACCTGCACAAGCCACGCTCGCGCGCGCGCGCGCGCGCGCGGATAAACGTGTATGCGTGAACGCTCGTGCAGCGCAAACCGCGTGCATTCGCGCGCACGCAGGCGCATGCTCCTAGACACGCGGATTTGTGTGTACACGAATGTATCCATGCCAGCTATGCATCTCGGTCGTGCATTCCGCTGCACTTCGAGCGGACGCGCGTCGTACCGGGTAACTACATTTACAGCGAAAACTGCATCAAGTATCCTTCGGAGATGCACGAGCGAGAGTAACATGTGGGCGTACAATGAGAAGCAAGTCTACTTTTGCTAAAAAACGGATCCGATGGCGATAAATCTGCGAAACTCTGCTTTGTCATCGAGAGAAAAAAATTCCGACTCTTTCGTTTTCTTTCTTCAGAATTATTTCCAGGTTCTCGTGAGCAGCCTCATTTCTGTCAGTGATCAAGCTCTTGCTGCGGAAGCTCATTGTCACAATGTTACAATATAAAATAATCACACTTAATGCTAAACACGAAGGGAGAACGTAATTCCGACGCGATACAAGACGCAGAACAAAATCAACATTCAAAATGTCAAATAAAATCGGTATGTACGTATAAAAAAAATATACTAAGCTACTTTTTATGCTCGGCGATACACGTAACAGTTTGCGTGACGATCGAATCGAATGGTATTATTCCCGACGCTAGCTGCAATATGCTTTTTATTCAAATGAAACGCGCAGCACCACGTCGTAAGCATACTTAAAGGTTTAGCGGCAAGTGTATATGTTTATGCATCGCCTCTCGATGTGGGCCATACACGTATACAAGTGTAAGTCAGGTCACACGCCTGACCCAGATAGGAGGATCGTACGGAGCGAAACGCAATTGAAAAGAGCCGCTCTAGATTTCGCCGCGTTTATCATTTCCTCGTATGTCATCGACTAGCAACCAATCACGATATCATCGCCCGAGATCATATCTACTGTCCGGCCATTTTATAACATTGCGACATGGAAGAAAAAAATTCGAACTTAAAAGTACGGCCACAACAAAATAGAATCAAATATTAATTAAATTTCAATTTCTTTTTACGGTAATATCACCGCGAGTGTAGACGTGGTAAAAAATTTATATGCATTTTATGAAGAAAAAAAAAAAGAACCGGCAGTGTACGCGATATATTGCAGGTTATTCAATAAAAAGATAAAAGCTAATGCCATTTATATAAAGAGTAACGCTTTCCAGGCGTGACATCGCCGCAGTCCATCTGATACATCGTTTAAAACGCAATATCCATTACCTGCGAGCCTTTTCGCTCCGCGTAGACCCGATTTGCGCCGCAGCGGACAATACCAATTAAAAATAGCGAAGAGGGAATAGGCAGAGCGAGAGAACAGAGAGGCTACAACGAGCGGACCGACAAAGAGACAAGATTGATTACCGGGAACGCTGAGGGTGAATGCGGAGACAAAACAGATCGAAATACCACGAGTCTCGGGGGTTAGTTTCTATTTGAGCACCCTCTCGCACGCCCGACTGCCTTACTAATTCCATTAAACGACTACGCTCCGGCTTTCCATACTTCGTCGTCACACGCGGGACCCAAATTAACGCGCAATTATTTCCCTAATATAACACACACACGTATGTCGGCACAGCAGCAGCATCGATTTTACGATGCAATTGAGTAAATCTTTTCGCGCCGCTTTCCAAGTTATTTCAAAGATAGAATGTAGCCTCTTCGGAAACGATATTCCGCGCACGTTTTGTGTAAATCAGTCAATCGGCGTGACGCGCTCGCGATACCATTTTATCAATGGAATTTAGCGTTTCCTGTAGCAAAGTACGTGCTGCACCACCCAATATACGCTCGTATTACGCGTCTCACTCATACATATTCAAATGCTTATCTTTAAAAAAATGAGGAACTTATTCTTTCATCAGCCAATATATGGAGCGAATCAATATACTTTTCAAGCCAACTGTGTAATCTTATTTTCTAAACAACCTAATAATTTAAAAAAATATTTTGAAATAAAATTAATTCAATTATATAAATCGTGTCAGATTTGAAAATCATAGCGCAGAAAATTACTATTTCTGAATATGTAAAACGCTAGAGTTAAGTCTAGCATATTAAAGCGCTAAAAAATTAATCTCTATCGAAGATTTAAAAATTTCACTAGTATTTTACATGGGTTATTACGGACGCGAGTGGAAGACAGAAGGGACAATAAGCGGAAACGCCATTGCCGCGTCCGTCGTAATGAATTGCAGTGACGTACAGACGGGTCCACGACATACTACTCGGCCGGATGATGTAACGGCGACAAGCTCCCGTCGAAGCTTGCAGAAACCGCGACGAGCTGTCATCGTGATTATTGCAGCGAATGAGTAATATACGACTAGTTGCTTCGTAAAAAATTAAAAAGCGAAGAGGGAGAGAGAGAGAGAGAAATGCTTTTCGCGTCGCATCATTTCAAAGTGCATTTAACGCAATGTATAATCCATCTTATGAATATAGACGGTAGTCGGATAATCAATACGTATCTCGATTAATTGGTTCGTTAAGTCAATCCGACTCGTACCGACATGTCGGCGATATGGCATTTTTATTTTTTTATTTTTTATTTAATCGCATTGACGCGTGTCGCAGCGTTGTGACGAACGAATGCGCGCGTTATCGCTGTTTTTCGGAATAACAGCGCTGTTTCGCGGTCCGTCCGCGCGTCAGGTTGACGTTACAAAGCCGCCCGTGGCCGTTTGCGTCACAACGCTCCGTAATTGGCAGCAAATGGGCTCAGCAAATGGGCTTTAATTCCATTTGCGCAATCAACGGCCCGTAAACGTAGCAGCCATACCGAGAGAACATCGACAGTCGATGCCTGTCAGAAGCGTCAGCCAGTAATCGTCGCTACGCGTTAGATAACAGAATTACCCGCCACTTTTTGCGGCATGCATTTAGTTAACGCACTTTCGATTCGATTCCCGCGACGACATAATACGTAAAATTCGCGTGGTTTTTTTAAATGGCGTCCACGTGAAGAGAGATCTTAAAAGCCCAAATATTAATATTCATAATTTATTCGTTTTTATTCAGCAAAAAATATTGGTTAAAACTGATAACTAAAATATGATTTTAGTCTCCGCACAAATTACAAAAAGTTTCCACTAAACATAACATTTTAAGAACAATTATAATAAATTAATAAATAAAAATAAGCCTCTAATATAAAATTATAAGAACAAAAGAAAAGTTAATTAGAGTTTAAATTTAGTAATAAATATACAATAATTCATGGTAACATATCATTAAAAATTTTTTTAAATCAATGAACGTTTCATATTTCGGACTCTTCAATAATTGAAAGAAATTGTATAAATTATAAATAGTCGAGCAAAATAAATATGCCAATCATAAATTAAAGCATCTAAACTTAATAAATTTTTAAAATATCATGCGGTAAATAGTTCATATTTTCGGTTGCAAAAAATGCGTACGCAGATACATATGTACTGAATACTCTTTTTATGAAAAATATGTATTTCAGATTGTATAATGGAAAACGCGAAGCAAAAAAATAAATGCGGATGATTATATCCGAACCATCTCGATAGCAAGGAACGCTGCGCAAAGTGTTTCCTTTTTACGGTAATATGTAAAAAAATTGCTCTTAATTAAATAGAAGTTAAAATTAAATGCGGAAAATGTATCACCGAGCATTTTTTCGCATTTTCGCACCTGGTCATCCAACTGTAAAAAATTGTGCTTAAAAGCGTTCCGTCGCGCGCCAGGCAAATCGATATCGCGCTCGAGGTACATCATTAATATCACATCCCAATATCGATCCTTATGGATTCAGACACTGGGCGTGAGTGTTAACGGTTTGGTACGACGGTGTCATCCTCGTTATTCTTATCCTCTCAAAGAAAAAAAAAATGCGCTTGATGCGAGAGCGAAGCGACGTGTAAAACGTCGCGCATCCACTCGCGTCGGGAAATCGCTCGAGACGCTGCTCGTAAAGTAAGAAACTAAGACGTTAAGAGTAAGATTTAATCGCCCTTGTCTATGTCGTCCGCTGTGCCCGGGAGTAAAAGTCGATTTCCCGTTACCATCCATAATTGACGCGTCGCACCGTAATTGGCCATCGCCGTAATGTCGTTCGGGAATCGATTCGGTGCGTACGAACAAGCCGACATCGACCACTTTTCTACATTACTTCTGCTTATTCCTTGTCCATAAATCAACGATTCTTAGGGAACGAAATATCGAGCAGATGTGTAAGTTTGTCGTGGAACAGCTACATTGAATAATTAATTAAATCCTGGTTAACGAGCTCTATCAGAGCTTGAAATTGAGTTTGATGTACCGAAACGTTGTTACATCAATTTACTCCGGCACGATTAGATATTCGCGAGCGATTTAATGCAATTCCGTCATAGTTCCGGAAAGTTCGCGGCGCGTATTTCTGTTCGAAGAATGGGAGCAGTGTTTGCTGGCGGCTATCTCGTTCTTTTATCTCATTTCTTTTAGAATGCTAAATTTAAAGTTGTCTCGTTTTCGCGTAAAAGTGATTCAACAGCGCGATGCGTAATTTAGAAAAATATATGCAGTTGCGTTATGTACTCAAAGAGATCATCTCACGATAATCTTCAATTTTCTTCCCGTTCGATACCGAGTGTACGCCGAAATATCGCGCAGCGCGTAAGCCAAAAAGGCTCGATATTGGCAAGAGAGAACACCAGTTATATTCAGAAGGTTGCGGTAACCCGTAGCGCGATTTCCTGCGTGATCGAACCTCATATCCTAAACATTCAATTAAGAGAACGAGTTCGCGAGGAGGGACTCGATAGCCGATAATTTCGGCTCCGTGATGGGCCCTGCTGTACACTTACCCGCCGTGTAACGATTTACGCGATGCGGCAGCCGTATAATGATTTGCTCGTTTTTTGCACCACTCAGCGTTCTTTTAATTTGCCAATAAAAATTTATTTTTATGACAGATCACACTGTCGACAGCCTTGCTATAAAAAAGAAATATTGCCATTCTTATATGAGAAGCCATTATTATTTACCTATTCTTAAGAAAAAGTAAAGTTTCTGCTAAAGAATATATACAATAAACATAAATTTTATAATAATTATGGTAGTAAAAAATGCAACTTTTTATCATTACTACTCTATTTAATTTTCATCCTTTAAAATTTTATCACACTGATTTTAATTAATACAACGTAATAAATTGAATAGGATGACTTTCTATTATCGTTATTTAATCAGACCGTCTGAAAATAACGCAGTATTGGAAGCAATCGCGACGTTTTCGCCTCGCAAAAAATCTCTCCGACAAACTCGAGAGTTCATTGAGAAGCGTCTGATCCAACGGGTTTCAATAATGGTTCATGCGTACATTAAAACTCAACAGGTCTAACGACGAAGCCGAAACGTAGTCCGGATTACTTCGTGAGAGTGGAGGATCCCTTTTGATCCGAAAAAGCAGTCAACTCCCTCCCCTCCCTCCTTCTCCGCCGCCACCAACATCGACTGGCACCGATCGCGCCCTGTCTGCAGCTTTTAAAAGTCCGATCGAACCGCGCCACAAAGAGGATAAATGCGACTGACAGGCAACGAAGTTCGGAGAACAAGAGGACGGCCCTATGAGCCGAGCCGGTACGAGAGGACGCGGGAGGACGGGACGCGGAGGAGGATGGAGGTGCCGAAGGCGCAGAAAGGAAGAAGAAGAGGGCGGGAGGAAGGAAAAAGAGAGAGGGCCTATTCACAACTGTGCTGGTAAATGGGTTAAACGGCAGGTCGAGAGGGCAGCCAATTTAAATCACCGCCAATTCTGTGCAGTCCAATTCGATTCAACGTGATCGTTTTGAAACCTCCCGCCGCTGCTTCCGTTTTCACTTTCTCCGTCTTCGCCCTGCTCTATCACTCCCTGTATTGTTTCGCTACAAAAGCGGCGACATTCCCGATTGTGTGCGACAATCTAAGTTGACTTCGAAGTTACTTCGAACCGTTTGGCTGAATCGTTCGAGGCAACGACAATAACACGTCGAATAATCAACATTCAAACGCACTCGTCACCACGTAAGTGCCGCACGCCGGTCCGCATGCTGGTACTTATGGTCGCCGATGCGTATTTTAGATTACAGGTGCAGCCCTTTGTCGCGCGAATGTAATTTTGTCGGTGTGACGCGCGCGTGCATAAATGCGGGCCGATTTACGCACAGCGGAGCGTCATACTTTATGACGAGAAACAAAAAAGGTTTTTACCATCCATTATCTCTGCGAGAGATTCTCGAAAAGCAATTATGACGACGCGGAAAAAAGTATCAGCGCGTTCTCGATAATTTTATACCATGATCGTTCGCCAGTTAATAATTATTATCGATTTTTCGATCGACTCGAGATAAGCAACTCGACATTTAAGAGCAACGCAAAATGTAATAAAATTTGCATTTTAAATTCTAATCAACGGCTGAATTCTAATCAAACGCCTGAAAAAATATTAAAATTTAAATTTTGTTGCAGCTGACAATACCACGTCTAGAATATTCAGATTGTCAAATATTAACTCTACCGAAATTACGACAGCCACTCGACATATTCCCGAATGAGATACATCGTATCGAGCTTACACGCGTTTTCAATATCGAGCGCGCCGCGGAAAATCGACGACAAGGAATAAAAAAGATAGAAAGAGGGCGGACAGAGAGCGGCAAGGGTCGAAGAGGCTGAACCCTCTGAAACTCTCGTTGGCAGCGGGCCAGCCTCAATCCGCATCGTCATCGTGTACTTTCATACCGATCCGGTGTATAAGACTGTACGTAATAGAGATCGTTCGGGCACTCCGTTAAATTGGCGGCCCAACAAATTTAACAAGTCGCGCGGAAAAAGCCCAGAAGAAAATTGAGCCTTGACCGTATCTAAGGAGGAACGTGACACATCTTTGTTATCGAAGACGACTAACGGCGGCCCTTTTCACGAATTCTCCAAATACTTTCCTTTGATCGCACGCGAAAAACTTTTCAAGATATACTCGTATGTTTCGCGAAGTAATAAATCTGTGCTTCCAAAATAATTATTTAATTTGTGAGATATAATATTAATTTTAGCGAAATAATCGATAAAAAAAGAATTAAACGCGTTTAAATGTAGTAGAAACATTTATAGTAAAGAGATTACAATGTAAAAAAATTAGTGTAAAATTACAAATATTGTAATAAATCTTTTTTGGAGCAAATTTATACGTGAAATGTATAATAATTGTTACTCATAATTTTACATTAATTTTTTACAGTGTAAAGCACCTGTGCAATGTGTAAAATTACACAAAAAACGTACGCGACAGTTAAACGGCGCTCATCTCATTGTTTACAACGCTGCGTATATGTTGAACCGTGAAATGAAGCATTTAGCACACAAGCGTCGCGCGCGAACCGCCGGCCGTCGATTTATTTCCTTTGCAGCGGCGAACACACACCGATAAGATCGCCGAGAGGGGTTGCGCATCGTCTACGATGGGCGTGGCTCCTAGACGTACCATTTATTTACATTACCATTTGCGAATGATAGTAGCTCATCATGCAGCAAAGGTACAAAGTCCGACTCTTAATTGATTAAAAGCAATAATTATCCGCTAACTATTATTATCTCCATGTAAAAGATTAATTATTATTAATTATATTATTTATTGATCGTAGTTCGCGTAAGCATTTTTAATTTATATTACAATTTATTTCAATATTTTCTGCATAATTAACATATGTTTTATAACCGACATGATAACAATTCTCATTCTATAACCATTCGAAAATTACGCTACTAACACACTGTAAGAAATTAATTACAATCGTTTTATCTTGTCGGATGTAATATTCGAATATCACTAAAATCATTCATTAAAATCCCAAATAGTAATATTGTATGCGCTCTGATATTAATGCAATCGTTCCCCCTCTTTATTCTCGTCGATAATTTCCGCCATCCGCGTGCACGACGAATAAATTAATTAACTGCCATTCGTCTCTATTCGAATGGCGAAAAACTTGAAAATGATGAATGAAAATTTCAATAAATTATACATTTATGATATGACACGCCTGTGAAAAGAAGGACGAATGCAGGTGATCTTATCGTCGCATCAATTGACACATTGTACGAGCACAAACCGCGAGGAAAATAATCATCTCCCGTCTTAAGTGACTCGTTATGCTGTAATTCATTCCGTAATAATACAGCAATTACGAATGAAATTATCTGTATCCGTTTCCAGCTAGAATCCCGATGGGTGCACACTTCACAAAGGTGTCGTGAGACTACTTGAGTAAAAATGTGAAAGTTTAAATTGGAAGGATCGGTGGAAGGATGAGGCAAGTTCATAATTTGTAAAGAGGATCCGCTGTTAAAGTGCACGAATAAATATGAAACACCTAAAATGGAGTTTACAAAGTTATGGATTCGCTTTCGCAAAAATAATTTTCTTATTTTGAACAAATTATGCAAAGTAATTGAGAATTGATTAAAATAAGGCTTATTTTCGCGCGGTGTTCCAAGCAAATTATCGATACACATCGAACACTAATACTTGTTAAAAGTATGTTGCATTGATGTGTCATAAATCAGGAATTAACTTTTACCAGATAAAACAATTGACTTACACTGGCTCGTTCATTTATTTCTTATTTTCATGTTTATATATCAAAAACCGGTTTTATATTCATTCGACTGTTAGTCGATCTTGCGTGAAAGTTTTGCGCAAACCCCGATCATGCGTTATTATATCATTGATATACGTAATAATGTATCGCATACATTATTATATGACGTATAAATGCGCTGTATCTTATCCGCTTGTCATGTTTAATTTTTGTCTAATTGTAAGAACTCGAGACGTCACCATAAGCTTCTATCGCTTAAGAATACCATGGTTATATATCGCTTATATATGGTTATATATCGGTTATATATCGCTTAAGAATATCATGGTAATATATCGCGCCTTGAAGCGGAAAAAAGCAGTAGGAATGATATAATAAATCGTTTATATTTCTTAAACATAATATAACCACATACACACACATATACACACACACACACACGTACACACGATACTTTAGGCAAAATTTCGATAATTTAGCCAGAAAGTACTGCGAATTTTCAATAAAAAAAGTAAACATTTGTACGCTCGTTTGAAAAAAAATAAAACACCGATAATTTCCGTCTTATGCCCATTTCCACCAATGTAGATTAACTTTTATCTCGGTTCAACTTACTCGTCATCTTTTTTTACTTCTAAGAATTAGAAAAAGATGAAGAATAAGTTAAACCGAGATTAAAGTTAAACTACGTTGGTGGAACTGGGCATTAGAAGGCAAATCGCAAGTTTTCCACACGCACGTTTGTTTAAGAAGCAATAAGGCATTCCGACAATCGCCGATATTCGAAGAACGTCGAATAGCTGAGAAGAGATAGCCGATAGCCCATGAGATAGGTCGGTTAGTCCCCTTGAGAGAAGAAAAATTCCTCGAAGGCATGAATATCTATTTCTCGTTTAGCCGAGTCGAAACGGTTGTCGTCGGAAGGATCGTCAGAAGAGAGACAAATGACATTATCTCGTAGATTCGCATGAGTACGTGTCGGACAGGACGTGCGGCACTTCGTCGCATGGCGAACGTCGCGACGTTGTTTTACCGATAGGTCTTTCTAATCTGTGATCCTTCGCGGATATGTAAAGTAGGCGGAAACCAATAACGTTGGCGCTGTAAAAGGAACGGGAAATCGTTTCGCCAATATGTATTCGGTGGTGCGCAGTAAAAACGATCGGCGGATTGTGATCTGCACGTAAAATATACGACCGCGCGCGCGATTAACAAGGAGAGTATCGAGCGTTCGGGCAAATGCGATTCGGTGTCGTGAAACCTGGAAATTTATGGCAAAGTTGTCGTCAATTGATAGCACATTTCGCGGCGCTGTGGAGATAAGTGCGTCTTCGTTGCGCGAACGGCGAGACGAATAAAAAGGGTTCTTAAGAATATTTTGAAACGCGACGGAAAATTGACGACTATTCTTTCGATATTTAATTAAAATGTCAAATGGAACCTGTTAATATATCTCTCTTGCAGGATTTCGTTTGCCATCGGTGAGCTATCGGTTCTCTTGTAATTCTGGTTTCATCAAGGCAGAATTGTACTTAATCGTTGAATTAAAGATAAATTTAATCAATGAATCTCGCTACATTAAATCGACTGTCTAATTAAAGTTGTATTTTGCTCTCATAATTTGCAGTACATGAATCTTTAAATTCTTTTTTTTGATAATTATTGTACGAGAATTATACTAAAACATTACAGAAGAATATGATAAAATTATATGCACTTTTTTCAGAAAAATTTGTATTTATTCAATGTGGAATAAATATATAGTACGCTGCATTTTACTTGGATTTTAAAGTGAAAAACGAATAATATCGCGCTTTGATACATATTGCGTGTAGAATATTATGCACATTAGGATTAAATGCAACACGTTACGATCTAATCATCATTAGGCAATACTCGTACGATCGTCGGGAGAAAAATCTAAGACGGGTTGGCGATCGCAACGACTTACGAGGGGACTTCGACACGGCAGCATCGAGATCGGTGAAGGTCTCGGGGGTTTGGCCGTCCCTCGTGCACGTCGCCGCGTTTACGCGCGTATAAACGCGACCATGAAGAGCCGCTGCACGCGTGTATATATGTACGCGTAACGCACACGCTCGAGGGATCACGAGCGTCGCCCGTGGAGACACGCGTGCGTATTTCGTCGAGCCAAGGCGAGGTTGGCACGTACGCGTTCGAATGAATGCGTACGTACGGGAGAGCGAGAGAGAAAGAGAGGGAAAGGGAGAGAGGAGCGCTAGCAAGAATAGAGCGAGAGAGTATACATGAAATGCAACACGACTAGAGCGAGAGGGGACGAATGGACGGACGTCAGATATATCCGGTAGGTCGACAGAGATGGAAGCGGTCGAGAATAAAGAAATAGAGAGGGAAGAAGCGCGGGAGAAAGAAAGAGGGAGACGGACTTATCCGGTGAAACGAGAGAAAGAGAATTCTACCTGGCTAACCGACAAAGACAATCCCCGGAGAGAAGGAAGGCGAGCGCAGGAAAGTGACGAGGGAAGAAATACACATGTCGGTACAAGCAAAACAGACAAACGTATTCAGCGAAAGAGAACGCGATCGTAAGAGAGAAAGAGAAGAATTTCGCGGGTAGGCTTTCGATAAAACGAGAAAGAGCAAATGTCAAAAGAAGACGCGCGATTCCGGAGCCACTCGTCGAAGCGACGAAGATGGTTCGCGGTCGGAGAGAGTCGATCTAGGATTGAAGTGTAAGAACTCATCGAAGAGACGGAGACAAACTCGCATTATCGTTCCGAGTGGACAAAGGAGGATGCACGATACGCGTGTGAGAGGTCTATGTTTCTCTCTCTCTCTCTCTCTCTCTCCCTTTCTCTCGGAACATAGAGCGAAAGCGACGAGATCGAGCGTGGCGAAGGAGAGAACAAGCGAGCGGGAGAGAACGAGAGAGTATCACGTTTGACCCTCTGCTGCGAAAGAGGACGACTACAGCTGCCTCGAATCTCTCGAAGGAGGGAACCGGCCCGACGGGAGTGGAACTCGACGGTACGACCCTCGGATCCTTCGGCGACAGCGGTGCGACGAGGACGGCGAAAGCGAGAATAGCTGCTACGGCAGGAGGTCTGTGTGAGGGCATCGAGGTTGGGTGGAGGAGAAGGAGAAGACGACGGAGAGAGAAGAAGGAGAAGTCGAACCCGCGTGTGGGAGGGGGAGGTGTGCGACGACCGCAAGGAGCGAGACGAGGAGCGATGGTTCAAGAAGGGACGAGAACGTAGCGAGGTCTCGCCGCATTTACGACCGCGGTGAGGTCGCGGCGCGGCCGAGGAGGAGGCATGGCGAGCGGCGCGCGTGAGGGATCGTTCGGTCGATCCGGATAGGGGCGAGGAGGAGAGCGGACGGTGGGGCCCAAGGGGGGATGCTTATCGGATCATAGCATCGCGAAGCTCGCACGTACAGGCGACCGCAACACCGAGGGATCGACGCAGGAACCGAACGGCGACGCTTTGGCTTTGCGTGCACTCGTGCGGCACGGTTGTTCCTCTCTTTCTCTCTACTCCACTCTTTTCCTCGAATGGACATCGCGTCGCTCGCTCCGAATCCGATTATACTTGTAGGCAAATGATAATATTGGTGATCGAGAAATCCCAGAGATAAATCCCGACGCGTTTTCCAGTCCCTCAAGGCGGACGCGTTCGGTTCGAAAAATCCGTACTTTGACTTCGAAAACGAAACAAAGGCGTGAAATAATTATTGAAAGAAAACATTCGCGCGCGGACAAATCAATCGAATTTGTATGACAAATTGATCACTCATGAATGTCACAGTTGAAAGTACAACTGGTGTCATCGATAGTTTTAAGCACGCTGCAAAATTGTTCGAATGAGTCGTTCAGAATAACTTTGAGACAATGAAAGTTCAGTTCTAAATATCTACTTCTAAGGAAGCTGATTAACATCTTTCTGAGAACAACAAAATTTATCATCTCTGGACATACACTGTACATCCGACTGCATTCTGACTGCGATAATGATAACATGCTTCAAACACATCGTAAGGCCTGTAAATTCAAATGGCCATAGACAAAGTAACCGCTGATAATTTCATGCATCATCGACTATGCGCGTAGCAACGGGCGCGTTAAGGCTGACGCCACACTTGGTTGCATCTCCGGATATGCCATTCCCGCTCACGGTGGAAGCGTGTATCACTCACGAATGATAATTTAAATAAGTGATACCGTCTAGAGAGAAGCCACGCCTATCTCGGCAGACGAGCGCCGGTCGCAGATTGATTGAATAACCGCGAGAACACTCGCGTGCAAAAAGTTTGGCGGGACTGCACGCGATCATTAGGACCCGCGGTCTATAAATGCAACTAAAAATAAAGTTCTTTTCTCCGAAATTATTTTCCATGTCAATTATTTTCGCCTCCAATCTCTCTTAATTCTCACAATTATAAAATCTTTAATCTTTTCTTTCCAATTTCCTTAATTCTTTAAACTTTCCTTCGATGTTCTTAAGCTTTCAACCGTATTTTAATTTTAACGAGCTATTACAATTGCCGATGTTTCGCAAACTACTGTTGCACATCCGTTTTACGCAAGAAAAAACTTAATTGCATAGTAGAATTCCGTTGTGGAAAATTGAAGTTTTTCATTTTCCTTTAATTATTTGTCCGCGCACATAAGTATGATATTTATCTGTCGTAACGACCATCTTACGCTTTCCCAATCTCGATTCTCACAATCGAAGAGAATGAATGACGAACTGACAGTGTTCGGCTCGCGGTCGGAAGGGGAGAGAAACTCGATTGTTGCTTTCTACAAAATTAATCATGCTATTTGGCAATAAGCTGCGCGGCGAGCACACGGCCACGAGATGTTTTCACGCGCGGCGGCATCGCGCCGATGCGCCACCGCCGACTACGACTTTACGTAACAAGATTTATTATAAAATCGCGGAAGTACGTGCGGGTTACTTTCCAACATTAACGAACGCGGCTCATTGCGTGCGGCTCACGCACGATTTCGCGCCGTCAGATTGTGCGCGGAGTGAAAAGTACGAACGTTCACTCGCGCGATCGCGTTTCTTTCATGTGTCTAATAGGAACATTACGTATCATAATACTCGTGTAACTGAATTACTTTCTTTCGCTTCAAGCTTCATTATTTCTATTCACGCTTATTTAATGTCAGTTTGAGCGCGTCGAATCACATATAGATATCATATCGCGTTAAACGAGTTTATTTAAAGTTTATTATGTAAATACAAAGTCATGAATGTCAGAAACGATTAAGCGCGAGCTCTGATTTCTTCGGTACACATCTATCTATCTGTTTCTGCGAGATGTGCGATCATACCTCTCGTGAATGCCAGTCTAAGGCCAGACGCGAGAGAGAAAGAGGCGGGGAGGGCAAAGAATGATTCGAGAGTATAGTGCGAGACTCGGGAGGAATTATACTTGCATGAGCCAGTCCTCCCTCCGGCCCTCCGGCCTGAATGGTAATTAAAGCGTGCGAGACTTTCTTACAACGCTCTTAATTCCCAAGAGCATCAAAAGAGGACAACTCGACGAATTTGTTATCTATTTTACAAAAAAGCAACCTGATTTGCTTTTCGAAACTCGCGTATATGATTTTAAACACGATATATAATTTTGTAAGAAATAATATCAATATTTATGCCGAATTTGAAAAAAAATAATGGACAAATATTAACTTGTCATGAAAGAAGTATTGATATTTAAGAGAATTTGTTCATAATTATGTGCAAAAATAAACATATTTAGAACATCGGGATAAAAGTATTTGGATCAATGACATTAAAATGATTATTTATTAAGAGTTGTCGCTATCGTTCTAACTAATTCAAACACTGACTGGCAAATGCAAAGTAACGTATGTTTGATTTCCTGCCTCGAGTTCGCATAAATAACGAGCTGTGTGATTTGACGTGCGTGGAAAAAAATGTTCGTGACTACACGTACGTTCACTATAATACGAGAAAAAGCACGCTCTCGTATCGCGGTCCGCTCGAAAAACCGGAAGCATCGAATTTGTTTTTATTTCCGACATATAGGGAGTTCGTATGCCTCGCGATCAACAGGTGACCAGTTGAATATTGGGTAGAACGACGTTTGTCAGGAAACACACAATTGCCAGACTCGCAACCCGTGATCGGAGATCAATTTTTAAATTCTCTACCAAAGTCAGATGTGAAATATGTGCATCGAATGTAACTATTTCGCGTAAGCGAAAAAAATGCTGCAGCATTGCGAATAAAGGAACTCGTCAAATGCTTGTATAAACTATTAATTAATATAAAGTATTTTCAGATTTATCGACTGCGTAAACTTATAACTCTTACCGGTTCTTTACTGCGTTCATCGTCAGTTATTATCATAGCGCGATAATCATAAATGTTCTTTCAACTAAAAAATTAATTTTCAACGAGAGATTATGTTTTCAAAAATATTTTACCTCAAGTAATTAAAGAAAATTTGTCAATTCGCGGTAGATAATAAAAACCAGCTGCGCAGAACCCATCTTCGAAGAATAATACGCGCAGACCTCCCAATTTAGCTCATTCATCTCACGCAGCGATGTTCCAACGCAGAAATTCCAGTCGCAAACACAGCCTTGCGTTATAAATCACGTTCATGGAGTGGCAAGTATCCTCGAAACGCCGACAGACGGACGTCGACACCATAAATACCGCTCACGCAAAATAAACAATCCGGAAAGATCGATTTGTCCCATCGAGCCATTCCGGTTGGCCGACTTTCCTTCACCCTCATCCGCTCTGCCTGCCTTCCCGCCCATCCGGCGGACTTTTCCCTATGAACGGCATCATGAATTCCAAAGGACTCGAAATCTCGCGCGCGCGAGCCATCGACCGGATAAATCATGACTCCCGCTCGAGTTTGTCTACTTTCCTTTTTATCTCTTTTAAGTCGCCTCTGTCCACGTGTCCGCGTCACTATAGACGTTCGTGTGAGCGTAAACTTACATTACATGTGTGCGTATATATATATATATTTGTGTCGAGTTAAGAGTACACGTCGATGAGTGTCTACAGTCGACCAATGCGAGAGCAACAGACTGTAAAGACCTACGTGGTATGTACTTGTTGATTTATTGGCAGCTAAAGCCGCGGCGAGCTTCCCTCGCGAAATAACGGGCGGACGCTTTATACAGTAGTTCTTTTTCTCGGACAAATAGGAAGTGAAAAATGTCGGCACGCGCGCGGTACGAGCTCTAAAAGGCGAATGCGATTGGTTATGGTCGGTTGCAAGAAATAGGATGATCTTTATCCCTGAAACGAAACTGTCTCAGGGTGAATATGAAAAAAGCAATTGATATTTGACTATTGTAATCTTATCGCTATCTCAAATATAAATATCTGCAATTGATACGTATATTGAATATTTGAGATGAATATACTAATATAAAATTTACATTTAACATATTTCATAAGGTCTTGGTATTTTATGATGTGTTGTATTTTATGTATGATTCCAATTCTGAATTATCTTCATCAAATATTGAAACAATCAATCAATATTGCATTTTAATCTATCGAGATAAATTATTGCAAACTATTGTTAATATTTTTTTTTTTTCTAATTTTAAATGTGATTCGTTAATAAATTCAAACGTTTGTAGTGCAAAATTAATAAAGCAAACCTATGCAAAAATTTATGATTCAATTAAAAAAGATTGCTAAACTGATACTGTCATAAATCATTCTCCATTTCCTTTCATTTCAAAAGGAAGCAAGCGCAACGTGAACAAAAGAAGGAAAACCGAGGAATCTGTGAAGTTGACACCCTATTTTCGAAAAAATTAATATTTTATCAAAGTTCTCAATGCACCCCAAAGAATTTTAGAGTTCTTCATTAAATTGAGAAATAGTAACAAAGGTTTGTCACGACGGTTCGCGAATAATGTCGCTCTCAGTGATACGTTTATGAGTTAGAGCTAACGTTGCGCGTCTGCGGGATTTGATATCCACGCCAACGCGGATACCACCTGAATACGAAGGTCGTAGGGTCGGTGGTGGAGAGATCCCTGCAACGTCGTGGATAACTTTCATCGTGAATGCCGGCGCTATTGTGTATACATATACGAGGAGGAGAAGCCGTAGGGGTTATTACCGCGCTTTCTGCGCGCCTCTCCGTCGCTCCTTCTCGGGCCTTCCTGGAAGTTCCGAGTCGGGGCAACAAGGGCAGAAGATGAAGAGAGCGACGAGGAGGACGGAAACCGGGTAGGAGCACCGAAAGGGGAGGGAGGGGCCTACCGCGGAGAGGAGTTACGGCGAAACTAACCTCATCGCTAGAGAAGAGAGAGAAAGAAAGAGAAAGAGATAGAACAGATAAATAGCAGGAATGCGCAAACATTGGACAAACGGTAATGCAAGGCGAAGCGCCGAGATAAGCGATAGCGTGCATCCTCAGCGTTAGTGATTAATGATTATATGGCGGATGTATACGTCTTCACTACGCTAAATGGACATCGTCGAAGACGGCTAAATCTATATTCTATCTCTTCATTCATATTTAAAATCATTTTTATTTGTTAATGTATTCAAATTTATTTTATTAAAAGTAAAATTTGAAAGTAATATATTTAAAAGTGGTATATATATATCAAAAAATAATCATGATAAAAATAATGATAACAGAAAGGAAGAGAAAAAGATAACCAGATTCGTTAACCGGAAATGACTGGCGTCCAGGACTACAACTACAGATGAGTCGACATATGATCATGTGCGTTTATATCTTCAAGGATTTCCGCCGAAGAATTGCATGCTCGACAGTTTACAGATGAAACAGTATCGAGTGTTGTGCTATGCCGATCCTAAATACACCTTATCTTTAAACGATGAGTATATATTTAAGCGAACGGTACTGATATACGTATGAATTCGAAAGTAACTAATTTCGTACACGAAGCGCCCTTCGTGCTCTCTGTACAGACTTCGAAAGTGTTTGTATGCATTTGAACAATTTAGTAATAGTGCGGTCCGCTTTTAATCCGTCAAGATAAAATTTAGAAATGCTTTCGGAGAAAAAACCGACGGGCAGAAAGCATCGGAAGGGTCAAAGATGGCGGAGGGTCATAAATCTCTGATCATCAATGGTACCCATCGCAAACGCGACGGTGAGTGGTGGCGGAGATACAAGAGGCAATCCGACACGAAGAGCGAAAGGGAGAGACGGACAGAAAAGCGAGGAGAGGGAGGAGATGCCCTAGAGGACGGAGGCCGCAAAAGCGCCGTGGAAACACACGAGTGGCTATTATAATATCCTTTCCGGCCCGCGTGATTGCAACGTGCGAAGAAAAAGCTTATTAGGAATACCGGCAGTAACGATTTCAGACGTGGATAACGATCACCTTGAGCTGCCTCGCGCGCGTTAATTCAATGCGCGAAATAAAACAGCAAGGTTTAAACATTTAAAATCAACCGTGGAATCTTTTTAGAAATCGTGGTATCGAGTATCTTTGGAATTATGAATATTTATCATCTCAGAATCCCAAAATTCGCAAGAAAAATAGAATAATTCAGCTAATATCGAGATGTAGCAATTTGAAACTCTGCACGGACGAAAATAGTACGTAGACCAAAGGTGGACTACTATCGTCCCTCCATTGGTACGGCTAAACTGCCGACCCAGCGTTTTATATCTGGAAACCATTGCAACAAAAAACAAGTCCTAAATATGTCGAAAGTTGTGCAAATTATGAGAAAAAAATGGGTTTCTTTTCATTAAAAACTTCTATGGGCAAAAGTTAAATTGCCTGCAATAAATTTAGTTTCAGAGATAAAAAAAACTATATCCTTTTCATGTTAATTCTTAAAAACATATATGTGAGAATTGTAAGAAAAAACTCAAAGCTATCTAAAAAAACGTAGAAAATTGCATTTTCTATTGAACGACGAAAGTTACATAAGAAAAATCAATATGTCTAGTCGCGCGGAGAAAGAAAGCAACGTGTCAATTTTCTATTCTATTTTCTTTTCTACGAAGAATCAGATTTTTCGCTAGACATCGAGGACGAATCACGCTCTGTAAATAGACGCGATGCGTATCTGTAGATACACACAATTTTTATGGATGAGATTCGAGTCACAGAACCGTCTCGTAATGATCCCTGAAATAGATCATTGACGCTTGCGATAGTGTAATTTACGTCGCACTTCGACACGGCGTGACGACCGATGGATAAATGCAATCGACTAGCAGTGCGCCACAGAATCTCATAGCCGGTCACCGGAACACCCGACACACATCCTCGGCCTCGTTAAGGCACCGACGATATTTCAACCGCGGGACAACGACAACGATTAACGTCCGCGCGAAATTGTGACGACGAGCCGTGCTCGCCGTCGCGCACACCGATTTACGGCCAAGGCCGTAATTTCGGGATCTAACGCGCCAGCCGTTATTTCAAAAAATGTTTTCCGCGCCGTTGGACCATTTCGCACTTCGCGATTCTGCTCGTCGACGTTTATTCCGTTATGACTAATCACGAAAATTTATTTCGTCGCGTTTTGGGACGTCGACGCGCACTTACGACGCTTGACAAAGCGAATCCTCCTTTCTAAAGCTTTCTCGTTTATTTGCGTAATCGGTAAACTTTGTTTTGCATATGTCTGCTCGTACTTGACGCCAAAGATACGCGTTACTGTTAACGGATGTTTACGAATATTTATTTCTCATAAAAGAGTTGCTATTGTTTCGAGGACCCGAGAACTCACACATCCCCACAAAACTGTAGCTTTAGCGTAAGTTCTTTGAAAGAGTCGACGTTGCTGGCTATTTCGCAAATCGTACACACCCACTTGAATAAAAGCTGTAACTATCGACATGAGACAAATTTTTGCATCTCTTTTTATACAACAATTAACAACTATTACATTTATCGAGGATTATCACCATCAACGATAATCAATGTCTTCTAAACTGAATGCGGTTTAAGGGGGCCACGTAGTCCAATGGCCGCGTGCGCGTTGGAAATCCGATATTCCCGCGACCTCGTTAAGTTCGTATCGTGGAAAGATCTTTAGCACGTACGGCGCAGGTTCCGAGAGCGCACTTGCCACCTGGCGGTAAAGTGTCTTTCTCTTTCTCTCTTTCTCCCCGTTCATCTTTCCGCCTTTCGCAGTTACGCGACAAAAACTAGTCACATGCTTAGCTAAATGCTCTCCCGTTCCTTGTCCTTGGTCCTTTTAGACACGAACCAAAGTCATTCCTCGCGGCCACCGCTGCCGCCTGCTACCGTTTCCATTGCTGCTCAAATTTCTCGTTATTCAAGTTTAATAGAAAAGAAGAAACGTGCAAAACGATAGTCGTATGCGAAATAAGGTGACCGCAAATCTCTCCAACTTTTACGCGAAGATAATCTTGAGGACGTTTATGCGATCGCATAATGTCGACATTTAAAAGAGTAACGGAATATGACTGTCTACACCTTGTGATATAGTGTATATAAATATGACTGCAACGAGAAAATCTAATCCGGGTGAAATGTTCGGAAAAGTTATTTAATAATTAATGATAAGCGACAGCTTTATTTCCAGATTTGCGAAAGATACAGCAAAAGCAAGCAGAAAATCCACTACTTTTATTCACTACCTTTATTCCGCAACCTAATTTTGTGAGATGAGAAAAGTCGTATGGTAATTGACGTAATTGCATCAATCACATCCTAATACGGAAGTATTTTTAGAAAAGAAAGTTTATCTCTTTACGCTATTTATCAAGTGCTATCGATTTGCCCGTTTATAAACATTGTCCTCTGAAGCTTTCCGCGTATTGGTTTTGTCTTTTCGTACTACTGAGACGTTTGTTTGTTGCGATAAACATCGCCAAACGTATCGCACCATGTAATTTGACACGACGAAGAATCTCCTCGTATCTCTTCTTCGATACCAGAAGAATAAATAGAAATGAGTGACATAACATCCTTCACGAGAAGATTGATCGTACATTTAAAAACCGCCCGCAAATGCATCCTGCAAAGCGATGGAGTGTACGAGAGATAAAATGTTCCATAGATAAATTTGTATTTTTGTCACAAAAAAGTGACATTAATATTGAAATTTCGGCAAACAATATTTAGAATGCTGCTTCGTGTACTATACATATCTAACTCGCAGTTTCCAATCATTTAAAGATGCGCGCATATCTATAAAATTTAAAGTCGGATTAAAATAACATAAAATTTAATTAGTTTCATCAAGTTCCGATAATAAATAAATTTAAATCCTCTCTGATTATCGAATTTTTATGAATATTCGATACTTTGACTTATAATTTTATTAGACTTTCCGAAACATCGATAGGTTACATAAATTTTGCAGAATATTTTAATTATTTTCGGCTTAGATTTTATTACATTCTATATATAACGTAACTTTAATCTAAAAAGTTTTTAACATGTAATCTTATAAGTGTCTACAATTGACTGTCATGACATTTTTATGATATAGTCTTAATAATCTACTATATTTACTTTCGAAAATAAGAAACCCTAATATTCGTGTAATTATTTGTCTCGAAGTCTAAAAATATCAAACTTCAAACATTTCAAATATATCGTTTCTCTACAATATTTATTTTTTATGATTGCTTATCATTCAGATAAAAAAATTTCGATTCAATGAAAATATCTTTACTGACTTAGAATATTGGAACTGTCGCGCGCGCGCGCGCGCGCGTTTAAACGCCCTGTAGTACGTAGCTGTTCAAATATCTACGCTGACAATATGTCATTGAAGTATTAAATTATTATAGGAATCTACATAAAAAATTCGCAAGAATCGCCCGCGATTTTTCCTCCGGCACTAATCGATCTCTTCAGGGACAAGGCTATGTAGAGAATCGCGAGTTACGAGAGCGACTAAACGGGAACGGCACACCGTTATGCCATCTGGCACGGACCGCGAAACGGGCGACTATGAATCGTATAGTCACATAGTCGCGACTAGGATTATGACGTCATTTCGTCACGCGCCATCAAGCATCACGATCGTGCTGATTGCACTTCCTTCTTCCTCGTACGTCGCGCCGCTGCGGCTGAACAGCGGAGAAGCGCGAGAGGACGACGTCTGAGGAAAGACGCGAGAACGGCTATTACGGCAATTGTAAACGAGGCCAATTATCGTCCTCGTAGCCGACGGATAAGGATGCACCGATCTCGTTCACCGAGAGTACTGATCCCCGGCGTGCAGATAGTATCTAATTACGGGCTGCATCGATGACCGACAATTTTCAGTTATCCGCGGCTCGTTAGGGCCGGTGACTCTCTCTGCCAGAAACGCGCATCGCGACGCTGCCGTCAAAATGGAGTCTCGGGCGCTCTTTAACGCGTTCCCTTTTAATACGCATTTATAATTCTTTTTTATCTATTTTCAGACGTAGCTGACAACTCTCTATATCGCAATGAGCCATTTTTAATTTAATAATCATTTTAATATGCAAAAATAAATAATAATAAAAATATCGAAATTTCAGGATCTACATTTTAACCGCGTATTTTATATATAAAGTATTAAATTTACAACAAAATATCAAAATTAATGAAACGCCCGACAAATTATTGCAATTTAAAACTCGCATTAAAGGCACAAAGAAAGTTATGTGGAGTTTACTTGATTCCGAAAACTACTTGCATCTTTTTTTCCTCTTTCTTTCTCTCTCTCTCTCTCTCTCATTCTCTCATTCTCTTAGCCCTTTCTCTTCATCACGAGAAAAGATCGCCGCGTCATCGCGCCATTCTCATCGCCACAATGGACAGGCGTGTATCTAATTAGCGGTTGCCAGCGGCGTTCATGATAGAAAGCACTCGGAGAAAAAGGGAAGGTATACCTTTTTTTTCACGGGGGAAAAACTGGTCCGACGGAGATTACGGGCTGTCGCTTGAAATGACACTGCAGCATCCCGAGCAGAAAAAAGTCGGCACAAGTAAACTCGCGAATAAAGAGAAAGTACAGTTAAATCACGCTTTTGAAACCGCATAATAAATATTCATCTGTTACACAGAAACGATAATATCGATCTAATGATACAAAAAACACGTTACGTCAATATCGACTAATCTGCGCTAGATCGTTCACTTCGATATCGATTGACGCGTGTGCATTTGCATATATTTATATGCTATCTGGGCCGAATATTGAGCATTAACGTCACGATATCGTTTAATATACACACACGACACTACATGTACCTGGAAAGTTTCTATTGCGGAACATTCCATTAAAATAATTTCAATTCATTACAATTACGCGTGCGTGCAGTTATTACGAACCTTCTTGTGGGAGCCCACGGGAGCAGTGGATGTGAGCTCCTTCTATTGTTCCCGACAATGGATAAGCCATTCTAAATTTTAAGCAAACTAAGATGCATGACGAATTCATAGAGAAAGAAAAACACGGCACGCGGAAAAATGAAAGGACGCCTGAGAGGCGAAACAAAGCTTATTTGTGGTCGCGATCACGCATTCGTCGGATTCGCTCGGAACGGCGAGGGTGGTTCCACCCCTGATGAGCAGATGAAGGGATCGAGGCTTTCTCTCTCTCCGGGAAAGTCGCATGACTGGTGTTTCGGGATACAATAGGGTGTGTCGATACACCTACGCAGTGTATTGACTTGTATACGTGAAAAAGATTAAAGAGATTTCCCGACTTTTGAGTTTTCTAAGAAATTAACCGATTATTTTAAATGATCAAAATTTTTTATTCTTTGTGGCTTGTAAAAAAATAAACTAATATTAATGCTTCTATCAAAAAAAATAATTTTTGCTATCATTTTTCGTTGGGAGTAGAAAAAATAAATAATAAGTAATAAGTAATGAAAAATAAATAAATAAAAAATAATAGATCTTTCAAATCAAAATAAATTTTGATTAAATAAAAACCGCAGTAGTTCGATAATAATTAATATTTCTTTTTTTTTATTTTTTCGTTATACATATAAGCGCATCTGCTACGTCCAGCGTACTTAAATACACGAATCCTTCACTCGCATGCTTCAGGGAAAAGAAAAGAACAGTAGAAACAAGTGGATCGACTTTGTGAAATGGTTACAAAGGATTGCCTTCGAAGTTGCTATCGTTAGTCAAAGAGACGACTCGCACTGATTTACAGCTTACTAAATAGACGGCTCTTCGCGATGCTCGCGCCTCGGAATGCAGGAGGACGAAGGGGCAGAGGCGCGTAGAAGGACGGCCGTAGAGCGCGAGAGAGGAAGAGAAAGAGAGGGAGAGCGAAGAGGAGACAAAGATCGACAGGGATAGCAAATGAATGAGAGTACCGTCGCGCTGGCGCGGGAGAGAAAGAGCGGGCGAGACATACCGGGTGGGGCAGCAAAACGGAGCGAGACACCGCGAGAGGAAGAAGGAGAGGATATTGCTGGGCGATTGGTTAAGTGGGGTCCACACGAGTACATAAGCGAGGTCACGCACATTTCGAGTACGTTTCAGACGATACGAGACCCCGTCGTGAATTCTTTGGCAGTTAATCACCGATATTTTCTGCCGCGCGAATACTTCTAATAATCATATCATTTTTTCCCCCCGGAATGATAGATAATGATTGAAAACATGAAAGAATGACTTCTTTATGCAAATATTGAAATTAGAGCGAGATGTATGATTATACGCTATTTCGAAGTACAAGAACGATTTATAAGAATCGATTACAGATCTATGCTTTACCGTATATTTACATGCGTTCGCGAGAGAATTTTTACGCTCTATCGCTCTTCGACAAGAAACGATTTTAGTTTTCTTTCAATTTTCACGAATATAAATAATGTAAATGTAAAAAATTAATCTTGCGCTTTTTTATTGATATTTGCTCTAACATATTGCCTAAAGATATTGCTGCATTCAAACAGAAAAAAACCGCCAAAGATCGCAGAAGCGACAAAAGCTCCGACCATATTTGAGGAAATAGCTAAACAACGAGAACGAGAAATGTCAAATGGCCATAACTTAACGTATGAATAAAGAGAAAAGAGATAATATTCAAGAATCCGGTCTCGTTTTTTTATTGCAATGAAGTGCCGCACGGCACAATTCAACGACGACAGCGGCGATGGCGACGACGACGCAACGCGACGCGACGCTACGTGCAATCGTCACGGTCTCTCGCGAGACGAGGACTTAAAGACCTTATATGCTCGGTTTTCACGAGTCTCCGGTGTCGCTGAGTAATCCTATCCCCGGGCACATCTAGCTAATATAATGTCGCCCGACTGGTAGCGCAAGGAACGGCGACTAGTAACTATGTATTAAAAAAAATCATTAAAGCATTCTGCCGAGTCCGTCGGCGCGTAATCGTGAATAATAAATGCGTGAACGCGAATTTTGCATATTCAATGCACGATCATATAGTGAATTAAATAAGTGAGATGTAGAATCTCCCAAGACGAATCTATATTTTTCCTTAACTTTAGTCGGCAAAAATAAATAACTATAGAATTTTATGTGACCGAGAAAATAAAAAGTGCTAAAGATTTTACGAACAAAATTAATTTTTCGCTAAAATATTTTTAGAATTTTAACGTATAATTACCAAGATATTTTGCGCTAAATTAATTATATAGATCAAACATCAATATTTTTCAATACAATGTATTTTTTACAAAAGCGGCATGTTGCGCCGCATAACGATGTCATATTAATTAATTCACGTCCTAAAAAAAAATATTCTTTTTAGGACATTTTTCCGGACGTTTTAAAAATGTCTCGCCCGCTCTTTCTCTCCCGCGCCAGCGCGACGGTACTCTCATTCATTTGCTATCCCTGTCGATCTTTGTCTCCTCTTCGCTCTCCCTCTCTTTCTATTCCTCTCCTAGTGAGAATATTTTTTATAAAAAATAATATTATATCTTTTTTTATAAGCGACTATTGTTCATAGCTTCATAGTTTGTCCCGTTATTTAGTTTCCACGTTTAATAATTTTCTATTTTATTCTGCGGCTATTTATTTTCTATTTTAACATTTACATATATATTTACATTTTTGTACATTACAATATGAAATATTAAAACGCTTTGAATGCCGCAAGGCGCAATTGCGTTTTTCGAGTGAAAAAAATATTTAAAACACATTGAAGTAGATTAACGTAGCATAGCCGCGCGTAAAAATTAATTACCATTAATCGTTTCGATCTCTCCTTTTCTTCCATCGTTTTCCGACATCGTGCAGAATATCGAATGTATTCGTACAATAATATTTAAGTATTATCTTTATCCTAATATGACAAAAAATGCATTGCAAATGCCGTATAAAATGTTGCGCAATAATAATTATCGGATTTTCGCAAATAAATCGTGTACTGGGAGGAGGAGGAAAAACTCAAAACATCGGGTGTTGACGGAACAACTTTGAGATAATTAAGTATGTAATTAAAACTTATCTTTTTAAAAATTCCAACCACTTCGCTGTATTTAGAGTTGAATATCTATTTAATTGTTAAACGGATCGCTTTGATCAATAATAAGTTTTATTTTTTAAAATACTATCGGGAACTATTACCAGGATTACAACCTTCTACACCCATTATTTTGCGTGTTTATAATCAAAATCTGTACTCATTGAAATTGTAATCTATCTCAATTCACGGCGCTAAGCGATCGACAAAACGCCATTGATCGTGAACATCTGCGGTAAATAATACATTCCGGCAATCATTCATCACTTTAATCGGCACAGTCCCGACAAAAATTCGTACTCATTATAAACTTCTTATGGATAAGATACACGATTAATCGCGGAGCGTACGTGCTCTGCGTTCTGAACCAATGCGACGTAGATAGAAATCGGAGAGAAGCATGAGAGCGGCCATCCCTGCATTTCTCATGGAACATTTATCAATCCTTGTACAGTATCACTATCATAATTCATTTTAGAATCGGAGCTATATAAATCCATCGCTTTTTCGACATTGCCATATAGTATTACGCTCCGTGTTACATCCACAAATTATCAAGAATACACTTTGTATGGGTACACTTGTATGGATTTAATTATATAATGCAATACAATATAGTTCCAACTTTAAAATAAATGCAGATATTTTGTTATCAATAAAAACTGATAGATAGACTAGAGAAGATTAGAAATCAATAGCGTAATGTGTCAAATTTAATTTAACTTTTTTATTCGTCAGATATTCAGTGGATCTGTGAAGTTAGCACAACATTCTATTAATATAAAAAAAAAAAAAAAAAAAAACAAGTACAGTTCCAGTAACACTTTTCATAGTTCTACAGTTCCTTATAAAAATAAAAAAATTCTGTAATTTTTATACCAAAAAATCAAAAATGAAAAAATATCGTGCTAGATTCGCGAAGTTAGCACAATGTTTTTATTTTTTGTATAAAAATTACGAAACCTTTTTTTATTTTTATAAGGAACTGTAGAATTATGAAATGCGCTACTGAAACTGTAATTGATTTTTTTTTATATTAATAGAATGTCGTGCTAACTTCACAGATCCATATTCAGTAACACTCAAAAAAATGATCTTGCAATAATAGCTAAAATTTTCTAGGTGTAAAAAATTAACTAAAACAGATAAATGATCAGCAACTGTTGTGATATTGCATAAGTAATTACTTAATCAGTTTAGATGACAGAAACAGAATATATATCTGTATTGTTTGTGAACTTTAAAAAGAAAGTTTCTCTAAAGCGCCTATCTATATAAGATCAATCACGTGTTAGATCATGCAATGAATAACATTTAGCAATGGTACCTAAATTTTTCAGAAGCTATTGCTAGAACATTACTGCTATAAATTCTATATGTGACAAACAATGTTTTCACAGATACGAAAAATAGCGATACATTCTTGTTGCGATATCTAGAAATCTAACTACATCAGCGAAATATTTTTTTGAGTGAATAACAAAATATCTACATGCCGTTTCAAGTTAGAATTACATTGTATAATTAAAAACAATGTATTATTATATAATTAAATCTAACACGTATTTTCTGAAGTTACGAATGTAATACACAAACGATAATGTCGAAAAATGAATGTAATTATGTAGTTCAGGTTCTGTTTTGAGGCCGAGAAATTTTTACTACTGCATAAATTTTGTTTCTGCCGATTTTACGAGCAGATCTGTGTGTACGGCATACAGGTTTCATTCAATTTAAATTCATTCGACTAACTTCCCTTGCCTGTACAACCCTCGCCACGATAGCCGAGTCTATAGGTATCCCTTCACCCTTGTGATGCTTCACCATTGTAACTCCGGGCCCGTGCCAGAGCGTCTAATATCTCTCCGTTCTGTGTATGCGTGCGACTACCTGAGAATCCCGTAAGTAAATTCTTGGCCCGTGCCACGAAAGAACCGCCGTCAAAAAATACCTAACTAAATCGGTAACAGCTGTGTTAAGTGCAGTCCACAAAAAAAAAATTAATATGTTTTAAGTAATATGTACGAAGTATATAATTTACAATAATTATATATATTCTTTAAATAAAAAAAAAAGAGTAAGCAATGCAAGATAAAAATACAAGGAGTAATAGAAATTTTAAATACAAGGATAAAATGTATACAGTTTTTAAGAAAATGTAATAATTTTTTTTCAATTTTATAGAATAATATTTTACTGCGATATTCAAAAATAAAATTTTCTATTTGCCAATTCAATGAGCACGGTCTAATATATTTTCCGTTCGATCTCCCGAAACCCTTTACATGCGGAGTAAGATCAAGAAAAAGAGTTGCAGTCTTCGACGGCAGATTTTAAAGGTGCACGATCCGGAGCTTCTCGGGATCCGGATTATGTTCGATTCGGTTTACACACATGCCTCTACGACGTATCTAACACTATGTATCCTATACTTAGATATCGCGCGCACATGTGGAAGCATCTAACCGGGAGCGGCCAGGACGTGCATAGTATAGCGCGGAAAAGCCCGTTTGCGTGTACAAGCTGCGACCGTGCGTCATTGGCGCGTGTCACCGGAGGCAGCTGCCGGTTCGTCCGTTCATTGTGTTCGTGAAAAAAAAAGGGAAGAGGGAAAACGGTCCCTGGGGAGGGTGGTGGAGGGGTTCGCTGGATATATCGCGTATAATGGCTCGAAATGGCCAAATTATAGAGCGAATTTCGAGTGTGTTGGCTGGCGCACGAGCGCGCGCTCATAGCGGGTTAGAATTAATCGCCGGGCTCACCGGCTTTATACGACCACACTAATTTCGAGCATTGCGCAAGACAAACGCCTATTTCATATCTACATTCCTCATCGACGAGCTTTCTTAAAATATGTATCCAACGAAAACAGCTACTGCGCGTTAAAATCAAATATTACATCTCTTTTCGTAGATAAAAAAAAGTTAATTTAGAATTTGAATCTACTTGTTAATAAAATATTTGTGTTTATTCAAGACCAGAAAACAAATATGTCAAACACCGTAAATTTTTATATTGTAGAGAACGCGAAGTTTTTATTGCACGATACAGTTCTGCGAATAATAAATTTGACGTGTCGCGATGAATAAAACAAGTGGCAGAGAAGTCGATTGTATTCGTATCCAATGCAATAAAATGCAGTAATGGGGTCGCCCGATCGTAAAGCGGATCCAAAGGACGCGCAGACATCTCCGATGTACAACGGCGGTATTTATTAGACAAAAAAGTTCTGGGCAAACTACTCATCGCTCTCCGGCGAGACAGTGGTTTCGTTAATAAGTGCGTGCATTGCCTGTTGGAAAATAAAAGTTACGTTTCTCGACGCCTCCATGCCTGTACTACGTATATTTTCTTTGCTGTTACACGTGAGAGCAGTAGTCTTTTATTATCGCGACTGTGCATTTCGAATCAGTAGTTTATGATCAAGCGGTAACTGCGATAATATGGCCCTATTGCCAAGCGAGAAAGGTGCCAAGTAGTCGACGGTCTGATTTATTCGCCAAGCAAATCTTAATCAATGTTTAGCGTTACGAGCTCCTGAATTGCGATTTATTGGCTAATGGCCGGTTGCGCGAACAGTCGATACGGACCGCGTTTAAAAAAACAACAAAATTTGTCGATATGGTGATTATTATTGTCGCAAATCTGACAGTTGTTTTTTCATACAAAACTTACGATGAATTTTGACGAGAGTTCTCGTACTCGTTTACATCGTTTCCGATTCAAACATGCATGTTTTTTCCACTAGGTAAAATACGGCGAAATTTTCGCGCGAACGGCAACTGTCGAGCTTTTAATTTGTATAGAGCGCGGCCGATATACACGGATGTATCGAGTGGGCAAGTTGTTAAAAAAAATCAATTAGTCTTCATATGGTGCCGGACAATGTATTACACCGTGTGGAATGGTGTGTGAATATGCGATAAACGAATGTCTATATAAATATCGTCGAAAACAAGCAAAAGTAATTTTTTTATTTTTATCGACTTTCTAAATGGTTTGATTTTGAAATTTTATTTCTATGCTAATTTAAAAAATTTTGAAGCTTTTCCGATATTTTTAAGTGTTATATACACATTGAATTTACATCCGTTAATCATAATTTGAGTGAAAAAGTAATTGGTGCGGAAATAACGGCGAACAGCGTCAACGGAAGACATTCGTATATCTTACTAATCAAAAAGACGCTAAGAGAACTTTTCAATCTGCGTAGAACGAACCTTCTGCGAAGGTCAAACCCACCACCTGTTGCTCGATTGAGCAAAAGTCACGCATGAAAGGAGATTAAGTCTTTTCTACGATAAATTTATAAGATTGTTGCAGTTATTCTTAAAGCGGGACAAATCTTTTACGCTCTTGCTGTTTATAAAAAATCATAAATATTTTACAGAGGCGATTCAAAACAATTTGACAATTTTCTTCGTTTTTAGAGTAAGTACATAATTGCAGTAAGAAGCATTGAAAATGTTCACGTCATTCATAACTATATGTTCAAAATATTTTAGTGATTAACAATTATTATTATTTCTTTATAGATTTTTGCGTTTTAATTGCGAACAAATTAAATGTAGCTAATTGAGAATCGAAGAAGTTAGCTAATTTTTCTGATAAAGTGTTATCTGCGTTTGGAAAGGGTGCGTTTTCTCGATCGGCAGGAAGGCCGCAGCAGGCCAGGATTAGCCGCGTAGACGTAACTTTCCAGGAAACTATTACGATAGAGAGTCAGGGTACCGTAGCCTAAATTGCTGCGTTCGTGGCTCCAGAGGCGATCGATCGTATCTATAGCACGGTACGCCGCTGCGGCCTTGCTCGGGTGTATTACACTCACATCCAAGAGAGAACGAGAAGCTAGCATGGAAGAGAGACGCGAGAGTCGACGGCACGTGCCTTTTCATATAGAAATAATATCGTAATTGAAAGATCCTTTTTTTGTGCCTCCAAATACAAATATCTATTCATTGCTAATGCAAACATCTTTAAGATCCTCCTTAACAGATCATAAATAATTAAAAGTACGAAAATTTAATTGTATTATGAAACCGCGCTGCATTTTTTAAAAACCGTAAGTTTTGGTTTGCTAAAAATACTTTCAAAAATTTTTATTTTAAAAATAAAATAAAATTATCATGTTCTATTCCTAACAATCTAACACAATTCATACGGACGGGGAAAGACAGTTTAAATAAGTTTTCACATTGTCATGTTGTTTACATGATATCATGTCGAGATTGTGAGAAAACTTACGTGGGTCAGACTAAAAGACAGCTTAATACTAGAATCAAAGAACACAAGAATGATATTAAAAAGAGCTGTTCTCCCTCTGTTATATCCAAACATAAATTGGATTTTTCTCACGATTTTGACTGGGACAATGTGAGAATTCTGGACGGAGAACCTTCTTATGGAAAGAGATTGATATCCGAAATGGTATTCATAAAAAGACAACGTGCAGGCTTGAACAATCAAAATGACACAGAACGGTTACCTGACTCCTATCTCCCCATTATTAATTTGTTTCCCCCTTTATAATTGTATCGTTTTTCCTTTCATATATGAATTCCTGTCTTCCCCTCCTAGGTACTTATACCCTCCCCTCCATACTCCTTGTTCTTTCTGTCCCCCCCCCCCCCCCATTCTCCACCGCCCTCTCACTAATCTTTCTTAGCTTGAACTTATCGTTATTCTATCACGTACATTGAGGTTTCAACCATCACATTATATGGTTCTAAGTTTTTTCTCCTACCTCGTTCCATCTTGTGTGGACGAGCTTTCTACTATGTTTAACACAAGTATGTAAAAATTGTTTCTTTTTTCTGTTTATTTGGTTTGCGCTTTTTTTGTAACCGGAATTTTCTCATTTGGCTCTTTTTTATTACAGTTTAACGTGGTTTTAACTACTCTTCAGTTTATTATGTCAATTTTACTTCGGTTTATGTTTATAATTTTTGCGTTGCGTATTTTTTGAATTTTGTAATAACATTGATAAAGGCCTGATGACAGGCTGAAACGTTTGTTTTTTTTAATGTATTGTTTAATGGTTATATATTAATACACGATAACCTTCGCACGAATATCTGGCTGTTGGCTCTTTACGCTCCTTTTAAATTTATTGATTTTAACAATCATCAGAGCCTGATACATCTATTATTTTTTAAAAATAAAAATATGAAAATAGTCGTAATTAGAGAGTTTTACTCGTCGCAAAATATAAGCGTTTATATGTTTTATTGTATTATGACTTTTTACGATTTCCACATTCTTCTTTTACTGAAAATACCCTTAAAAACGTGAGTAGAAATGATCGATTTTCTTTTGTGGCTTGGATAACTAAAAAGAATAGATATAGAGAGAGTATGTAATCAAGTAATACGACGGCGATTTAATTTTCAGATGGTCTGTCGTCTTTCCTTGTAAACCCACGGTGCGCGTTTTATTTTACCGCATAAAATATCTCTCGATGCTTTTAAGATAATTTCAAGATCGCGCGATGTTCTCTTTTACTTCCGTTATACGATGTTGCGTAATATTTTTTTTAGAACCTAAGAAGTACTTGTCCTTTGAAATGCGATTTGAAATACAATTATTTTTTAATCTTTTATCCTAAACTTTACATCGTTTGGCAACTAGAAATATATATTTTTTAATATTTGCGTTTAAAACGCATCAGTCTTTTTTAATAAAATCATATTCTAATAAAATTAAATTCATCAATTTAATTATATATTAATTTAACTATCCATCGATGAACTTCCAACATCTTCTAAGCTCTGAAATTCCGATAAAATAATCTAGACTCCGCGTAGACGTCGTAGTTAAAATAGCAAATCGCCTTGAAGCGAATCTCCCTTCCCCCTTTCTCTCTATCTTTCTTGCTCTCTCCGTCTTTCATCTTTCATCTCTCGTTTTCCGTCACCGTCTCTTCAGCGTTGTCATCCGCCATCTCTCTCGCTCGTATCAACAGCACAAACTCGCAATCGCCGTACTGCGGACTTCTTCTGAGTCGGTTTTAGCTCGAGGTTGATTAATCCGGCAAACGGAGACGCCGCAGCAGGCGAGACACGACGGACGACAGTGACACAAAAAAGGGGAACGAGGGTCGCAGCTAGAACGCGATAATCATTAGCAGATCGTGGTTCTAGGATGCATCGCGATAGCACATCCATCACACTAGCGCTTACAAGTTCCGAGACTGGAATAAAAGCAAGAGAACGAGGCTAAAGAAACACGTGGCTCACCCTTCTTTGTTACTTTTGTGCCTACTGAGATGATCTGTTATGATTTCGGGACAAAATTTGAAATTCTGCATAAAACACCGGATTTAAAGCACCGATAATAAAGACTAGATCGTAATAATGGTAGAATCCACGACGTAATCTGTAAATCTGTATCGATGTCGCAACTGGGAAACGAGAAATTGTGCACGCAATCGACCTTCGATATTCACAATAGCCGTTATAATACCTGTTTATGTAAACGTGAATAACAATGGGATATTTCAATCGCTGAGGCACGAATGCATTGAGAAGCATACATAATTCTCCGTACAAAAGGTGTGTTTGAAAAGGACCTAAGCGCTATTTTGCAAATTAGACTGAACATTGCCTCACTGTTTGTTCCATTCATTAATATAATAGTCTCCCCGTGCATTATTTCATTACTTGCAGAACTGCTCTTTAAAATGGAAATATCTAATGCGTCAGAGTTTATCGTCTTATTTACTACACGGTGATGATCTTTTTAAGCGATATTCTCTTTGCTTTAATCAAAATGCAAAATTTGAATTGGAAAAATTTAAATTGATTTGAGCACACGCCTCGGTCGGCTCGGTCGCGCTCGGCCTAATTGCACGCGCGCGACGCAGTTCGATTTAGGTACGATCGTTTAAAACCGCAACACATGAAGAAACTTCTATCGCTATCGATAAGGGGGTCCAAAGGTATCCAACAGGCAATGCTAATGACTCTCTTATCGCTGGAAGAAACTTATTTGTCGATCGTCGGTAGCCGGTCGGCTCGCACGGCCCGCGCGTCCTTGATTGCTGATAAGCCTGCAGTGCGAGTTTTCTAGTGGCTTACAGTCATATCTATACGACAAAGAGCGCTCACGCTCGCTTATGTCGCGCTCTTATCTACGCACACAAGGCGAGGCGATCGCGACACGAGTCGGCAGATAAGGTACGTGCCTTTCAAAATGGACGCCGGGGTCGTGCCCTCGCGAACGAATCTCGGAGACTTGTGGTCCAGTGCAGTCGTATGCCGATTACACGCCGATCGCGCGACATCTTGTGAAATACATTTCATTAGCCTGATTATCGTTATTTGTTGAATATAAATTATATAAACTATTATGTAACGCTGTGCATTAAAGGCGAAAATGGCAAAAATTCTGACACCTGCTTAACATTTGTTTCTTCACACTAAACTCATGATAACAACGCCGAATATACGTAAATAAATTGTTGGCATTTTCAAACTCTTCGTTAAATAATAACAATTTTAACAGCGAGTTATATCGAGTGTTATCTTTCGTAAACAAAGTTCTGTTAAAAAAAAGAAAGAATTCAGCAAATATAAAAAGATAGACGATTACCGCACAGCGTCACGCTTTTCCTCTGCCTAATCTAGCACAACCTTCGTATATTTTTGAAAGCCGTCGACAGGACCATTGCAGCTGGCGCGAGGATATATAAGACCAGATGGTCCTTCCTCGTCGCTCTGGTCCCGACGTTGCCGAGTTCGCGGGCCACCGCCGCGTACGAATGAACCAGCCGAGCGAAGGAGAGTGAGACGGACAAAGAGGAATAGAGAAGGACAGAGACAAACTGAGAAGGAACAAGGGAGAAAGAACGCGGCGAGAGGGAGGATGAAGAAGGAGCGAGAGAATGAGAGACCGAAACGAAATGGTAGGCCCTCGAGTGGGCTGTTCTCCAAATAGCTCCACCTGCCCTCGAGACGCCGACAACATCGTGCTCATCTCGAAGCACAGGCTCGAGTGTCGAATTTTTGACCCGTGCCGGGACGAGTAATGATCGCTACGTGATCGGCAGGACCTGAGCCAGGAGGACCCGTATGAGCGGTTTCACGTGGCGCGCACCTGGCCCCGGAAGCAAAGCGGCGTTCCTCGAAGAAAATTTTTATCGTGTCCTCATCGTCGACTGAGAGAAAGAGAGAAAAAGTATTCTCGCGTCCGCAAGATTCTACGTGATAAGACCGCTAGGAAATTCGATGGTATCGTCGTTAATGCGCGAAATTACGGCATAAAAGAAGCGCGGTCTGCCGTGTAAACCGAGACATACCTTGACGGACACGTTATAGTTACAGTAATTTAATAACTCGTAATTACAAGCCTTATGCTGCTCGATGAGAGCGTAAAGAAAGCCGATGACGCGAAAAGATGCGAAAAAGTGAATTTAGCAAAATACCTGACGTCCGATTATTATCTTTAATAATGATTAACAAAATTTGATCGCCTGTGTAACTGAATCAGATAATTGACCAATAATTTCGTTCGTATCGTTTTATTTCCTCGCTCAATAAATTAATAAGTCCCGAAACGTAAACCTAACGTAGAGTGCAATGTGAGTCCGTTTAAAATCTACTTTTGCCTCTAATAAGAATACCGAAATTGCACAAACGTCTATATTAATCCTGAAAAAAATAGATGCGCAATTCCAATGTCAATTATTATTATTCGTATGTCCACGGAATTTGCCTGACCGAACAAACGGCAAGATTATGTTCGCATATCGATAAAACTCAGCACACCGTAATAAATCATAAGTTTTATTATAATACTAAGCACTTTTCTGTTTTCGTATACTTGCAGTTTTGAGGATCATGATGTATCGTAAAAGAATATCTTTTATGAGCTATAAGAATACTTTTTAAATATAATTCCTATTATATACAACCTGTAAAGACAAAATCTTTTGTTAACTGGTCGTCGGGCTTAGGAATTTTTACCGTCGAAGAAAATGACACTTACGGTACCGTTAATTTCTGCCGTACAATTTTTCCCAAATCTATAATTCCCGAAGTGTTCACAAAAAAACGATTTCGAGCGTCGTGGTTACGCGTTTTTCAGGTCGTGGGTCGTCGTCGCGCACCGATTCGACGAATCTCTGAAAGAGGAAAAGAGGGAGAGAAAACGACAGTGTATGGGCAGCGGTATTGGTAATCGCTAACAGGAGCGGCAGAGCACGGCGAAGAAATGAGCGAGAGAACGGGGTGCGAGCGGAAGCGTGTGCGAGCGAGAGAGGGTGCGAGAAGCGGGGGAGCGAGACGCGGAGAGCCCTGTAGTTATGGGAGTCGCTATAGAGCGGAGTAAGCATTGTAAATCAATATCCCGACGGCTGCCGGCGCTTCGAACGCGCCCCGTGTTTCAGCATGCCAATACATACATCGGAACATACCCTCCATCGCTGCTGGATGTCTGAATACAACGCTAGGCGGAGATACGAGGGGGGAGGGGACTAGACGAATCGGAGAGGATGGTGTGTGTGTTTGTGTATTGCTTTCTCTTAACGCGTGTATACGAATCAAATTTATCAAATCGCGGTATACCCGATAAAAATAAGAAAATAAACCTGTCTCTCTCGCACTTACTCCTGCATAAGTCAGGAAATTTAATTTGTTGTTATGAATCTAATAGAATTTAACAGATTCCAATTTAGTATTAACCAAGAAAATAATATAAATAAACGTTAAATTCATTTATTTAAAACTACGTTTGTTGTACATTCTATAGCGATAAATTAAAATAGAAATGGAAATCTTGAAATCATTTTTAAGCAAATAAATATATTGCATTAACAAAAAATGAATAAGATTGTTGGAATATCGCAAATTCTTAGAATTCTTAGAATTCTAAGATTTCTTAAAATTTCTTTGGAATCTTAGACAAGAATCAACAGATAATATAAGCTCCAACAAATCAATTCTGCATATCACTGTACACTTTAAATTATCAACAGATCAAACAATCAAATGGTGAAAAAAAGATATGTCTCCAAAGGTGGTCAAGAAGAAATGGTCACAATCTACCTGGTAAGAAAAGACTGAAAAGGCGGCTATGATAAATATCTTTGAACGTTATCTTGGTGATACCTCACTGTCAAAACGATTCATGCGATCGCCCACTTAGGGGGTCCGGGCGGAAGTTTATTGCCCGTATTTTTTCTTTTATTTTATTTCTTTTTTATGCTCTTTTTCCATGATCCTCCTTTCGCGTTGCAGAGCAATATAATTTCCAGAGAAATGCACGTTCCGTTAAACGGAACGATTCAACAGGTGACACCTCGTTGCGGAACGAGCATTTTTCCGTAGTTTTTAATCTCACTCTTTCTGTCGGTACTTGTTACGGACACGACAGAGTGTCAAATGTGCAATCCGTACGAGTTTTACTTTTGTCCTAATATGACAAAGTATGCATCGAGAGTGCCCTTTAAAAATATCATGCAATTTTTGTATTTGCGTCGCGAACACGTGTGAGTACCTTGAAGAACTGCAAAGAGGATTGAGAAGAGGAAAAAGGCTCAGGAAGAGCATGGAACATCGGCGGAGTAACTTCAGTTAAGTCGTCATTTATAAGTAAAAATATCGCGAAGTAAAAAATATCAAACATATGCAATACTAAAATACTTAAAGTATTCCTCGATCCCGGAAGAAATGCTACACTGTGAAAAACAACTCCCGTGGGGGAGAATCGCGAGTCGTTATCGAGTCGCGTTATGCGCCGAATTAAAAGGCTACGGTAAAACGCTATGGGGTCGTGTCGAAGCCACGCCTCGTTCTTCAACTCTATCACTTCTCTTTCTCTCACTCTCCAGACAACGGAGATAAAAAAGCCGAACCCTAAATGATATGTTTCGTTACTTGGAACAACGACATCCAGGAAACCATAAAAGAACGAAGAATAACAAAGGAATGCGTTAAATAGAAAGATGTGGAGATTGATTACGAAAATGCGAAAACACCCGTATTAAATCCGTTGAAGAAGAACATTTTTAAAGTTTAATTATTCTCACTTGTTCATGTAACGAAGGGTGCCACTTGCCATCGCAACCCCTCGTGACGTTCATTATCGCGATTATTTTCGTAAAATGTAGCTGAGGTTTTTGTTGAAAATTTAAAGTTTTTATTAAATATTTCATTAATGTCGTTTAATTAATGTTAATCATTAATAGTAGTGCAATAATTTGAATTAATTTACGATTATTAAACAAACTGAATATTGATAACTAATTGCATATTAATAAATTAACATTGTAAATACAATTTCTAAAGTGTGAATAGAGATATCGCGAGCTCTATTCCCTCTCAACAATGCGAGATTGCGAAAAAATAATTGCAACATCATAATTACACATTAATTGCTAAAACATATTAATTTCAAAATTGATACAATTTCATAAAAGTTGTACTAAAATATACATGAAAATCTGAAATTATTTGCAGAAATAAATAAAATTAAGAAACGAAATTTTGTACAAACCAGAAACAAAATTGTTACATGAACAAGTGCACTCACGGCATCATCCTTCAACATTCGATGTTTAATGAGGCAATCGAAAAAGCGCGCAACGCGTTACTGAAAAATTTACATTACCACTATACAAGAAAAATTGATTTCGATTAGCGCATTAGAGAAAAAAATAATATTAATAAAATTAATACCAATTATAAAAATTTTTCTTTTGGTATGCAGTAGGTATCTATTAGCGCATCAAATTACTTTTCATGCAAAGAAAATAAAAATATGTTTGTAAAATGTTTAGCGAATCATCTTATGTATCTATAAGGTATAACAAATCCCTCTCTCCCTCTCTCCCTCTCTCTTTCTCTCTTGAACATACTACGAACGGGTAAACACGTGTTTTTCTTTCCATTGTTAAATCATAAGACAATCAAACATCGAAAATAATAAAGCGCGTTTCGCAATCTCATAATGCAAAATTATCGCACATAATAAAATAATAAATTAATTCACTCACCAATTATTGCATCACCGTCTGTTTATACTGCCTCACTGCTTGTACTGCTGTATTGTTGTTATCTCATTGTTGTGCTGTGTGTCAATGTTGTTTCCTTGCTTGTGTCGCATTGCTCCTGTAAGAGAATTTATATAATTAATATTTAACTAGTCATTTTGCATTACCATTTTTATGTCAATTTTAAAGACTTTTATTATTTAGCTTTGATTAAAATACCAGTATTAGCACATTTTGTATCAGCAAATTGCATATTTTTAGAGTTATATAATTTACTTTTAATATTTCTGAGAAATTCTGCTGTTACAATGTGATAGAATAATAGGAAATAATGATAATAAAAGCATAAAAAACTAAAATAAAGAATAAAAATGTAAGAATATTTAAATGTTAAATACTTACCATCACGTCGTCGCTTTCACTGTAGCTTCAACCAAGATATCTTTTAGATGTTGTCCAATTCTTTTAAGCACTTTTATGTCACTGATCACACTCACACGGATACGAGTCGACCTATGAAATCGCGAATTAACAACCATACGCGATACAATCATTACGCTATGTTTTATTCCCCAATACGCAAAACGCGGAATACAGAGCACGGAGCATGAAACGTGAAACACGAAATCATCATCTATAAAATACATCTAATAATATAACATTCAAATCGCGATACAGCTGATAATAGATTTACGTTTATCATTTTATCGACCGATTATGTATTAAATAATGTGAAAAACAACAACCGTCCGACGATCGACGACGCGAAGATCCACTTTGCTCGATCTATCTAAATTACCCGTAAGATGTGACATTTCACATCGATGCTCGACGATTCGACAAAACAATATCCGACACGACGTGACGAAGTTATTACGAGCATCGAAAGACTGATATTTGCGACTGCACGGACTAATAAGCACAACACCGTTATTAGAGACTCAAGTCGCCCAATGTTTGTTTACATGCGGATTTTACTTCACGCGTACGAAACGTAAATAATACTCACTCGCGTCTGACCTTCGCCATTGTCTCATGAAATGATCACAGCGCGCGAAGTCTCGTGACGTCACGAGATGAAAACATCGGAAAGACGAAACAACTTCGTACCGATGCTCGGTGAGACGACAAGTAACGCTCGGCACACGACGCGGTCAAATATATGAATGCCGAAAGACTGATCATCGCGACTAGTATTCCACGCCGATTGGCCGACGCAATTCGACGCGTCTGATATATATTTAGGCGCAGATTCCACTTCGCAACCAAAAGAAACGCGCCCGAAACGGGACGATACTCATTCGCGCATGACACCCTTGCCATTATTTTACGAACTAACCGACGCACAATAGATGTCGCGACGTCACATGATACGTTTAAAATATTTGAGAGACGTGACAACTTCGTACCGATGCTTCCTAAGACGACAAGTAACGTCTGGCACAGCGACGACTAACACGATCGAATATATGAATGCCGAAAGACAAATCATCGCGATTAACACTCCACGTCGATTGCCCATCACTAGATTCAACCCGTCCGACATTTATTTAAGCGCGGATTTTCCTATGAGACCAGAAGAAATGCATGCTAAACGGAACGACACCCGCTCACGCTCGACACGTCCGCCATTAAACTACGAAATGATAGACATTGTGACGTCACGTAATATGTTTGAAACATTTGTGAGGCGCGACAACTTCGTACCGATGCTTCCTAAGACAAGTAACGCCTGGCACGGCGACGACTAACACGATCGAATATATGAATGCCGAAAGACAAATCATCGCGATTAACACTCCGCGCCGATTGCCCATCACTAGATTCAACCCGTCCGACATTTATTTAAGCGCGGATTTTCCTATGAGACCAGAAGAAATGCATGCGAAACGGAACGACACCCGCTCACGCTCGACACGTCCGCCATTAAACTACGAAATGATAGACATTGTGACGTCACGTAATATGTTTAAAACATTTGAGAGGCGCGACAACTTCGTACCGATGCTTCCTAAGACGACAAGTAACGCCTGGCACGGCGACGACTAACACGATCGAATATATGAATGCCGAAAGACAAATCATCGCGATTAACACTCCACGCCGATTGCCCGTCACTAGATTCATCCCGTCCGACATTTATTTAAGCGTGGAATCCATTTTGTAATCAGAAGAAACGCACGCGAAACGAGACGACATTCACTCGCGTCCGATACCACCGCCATTGAACTACGAAATAATAGATGTCGTGACGTCACGTAATACGTTTGAAACATTTAAGAGGCGCGACAACTTCGTACCGATGCTTTCTAAGACGACAAGTAACGCTTGGCACAATGCGACTAACACGATCGAATGTATGAATGCCGAAAGACAGATCATCGCGATTAACACACCACACCGATTGCTCGTCGCTAGATTCAATCCGTCCGACATTTATTTAAGCGCGGAATCCACTTTGTAATCAGAAGAAACGCACGCGAAACGGAACGACACTCGCTCGCGTTCGACACGTCCGCCATTGAACTACGAAATGATAGACATCGTGACGTCTGACGTCACGTGATACATTTAAAATATTTGAGAAACGTGACAACTACTCATCAATACTTCATGATACAACAAGCAATATAATACGACTAATGCGATTGAGTACACGACTATCGAAAGACTGATAATCACGATTTACACTCCAATATTTCACGATAATCACCCGATTTGATACTTTTAAATGCTAAAATTAAAAATTTAGAGTTAAAATTTAATGCAAAGTTTAAAATGTTTTAAAGACGGAGCAACCTCGCATTGATGTTCGTAAATTTGACATGATTAACGTGATTGATTTTACGAATGTTAAAAGATTAGTAATCAAGACCATACTTACTAATTAACATTCCATAACAATTATAATTTGATTCCACACACATGACGTTTGTTTACGCACAAAATTTATTTCGACGAAGAGAAATGCACATGAAACGCAGGACCCTCGTTCGTTTGTACTCGATTCCGTCGCCTTTATTCTACAAAATAAATTTTGCGCAATAAGTCTCATGATCATGGTGATTATCTAATTATGTTTCAATTAAAACAAACGCGCTATGCATTATTCTTACATCGTCGCAAATTATTCTTACATCGATGAATTATTTTCATCTATTTATTATATATAACACAGAGTCTAGTTCATATTATTTTATGATGCATCTCGTGTTATATGAATAAATAATACAAAATATATTAATTATGCATTTACGCAGACAATTTATTTTTATATGATCAAATAAAAAATGCAAAAGTTTAAAGTTAAATTACACGAATTGTCGCCAAAAATCGTCGAGACAAAATCTGGCAAAGAATATAGAATTTTAAACGTTGACTATAATAATAAAATACCGTAAATATTTTATAATATAAATTAACTCTCTCTCTCTCTTTCTCTCTGCATAATTTCGTATCTACTTTTTATGAATTATACCCGCTGAATATGTGAAGATAAAGATTAGATAAAGCACCAATTAATTTGAAACTACAAAAGAGCGCTTTTTTATATATTTCGCAATTCTTGAACTAAATTTTGTATGTATTCCACATCTTATTCTTACATTTTATTTTGTTTAGAAAAAAAAAGGAAGAAAGACCGAAATTGCGTACGTGATCAAGGACGTTCTTTATGCCTTTGGCCGTATTAATTGGACACTGCAGTTAAGCGCAGTAGCACGGTTACTTAGTCTCCGACTAATGGCTAATGGATAAAGCGGACGAGTTATGCTAATAAGTGTGCGCGGGCGCGCCAGAACGCATGCTCTCATGAATATTCATGCTGCTATCTGATTACGTCACTGATTGCCAGCATTCGAAAGTGTTTGCACACCGAAGTCCATTGGCGTATCGCGCTGCTCAATGATTCTATTGATATGTATCGTTCCCTGCCTGCAACTTAACTGAAAGAAATCACTCGACCGATTGAACTTTACTATTTATTAAATATTTTATGATTCTATTATTTTATTCATTAATCTAGCTTGTTCATTAATGTTACGCAATACTATGCAATATACAGGGTGTTTTAGATGAAACGCAGGTCCTTGAAGGAGTGGATAGATCTCGATAACGTGAGTAAAAAATGTCCATACAAGAAAATTGTGAGATCAATAGTTTTTGAATAAAATGCATTTGAAGTTAACCAATCACGGGGTTCGCATTTCGCGCCGTCAGGAGCAGCGCGGCATGAATCATTCTCGTTTGCAATACAATTCTGCCACATCAATTACATATTGTTTAGAAATTATTATTAACATTATCATATTAGTAGATATTAAAATAAAACTCAATTGTTTTAAACAATCGCTTGTGTATAAGAAATAAATTCTTCTGACGGCGCACAATGCGAACCCCGTGATTGGTTAACTTCAAATGCATTTTATTCAAAAACTACTGACCTCACAATTTTCTTGTACGGACATTTTTTACTCACGTTATCGAGATCTATCCACCTCTTCAAGGACCTGCGTTTGATCTGAAACACCCTGTATAACATTTCAAAAAGACTAACAAATATAATTTTCATCTAAATGTAATCTAACTTTCATAAAATTGTCAAAAATTTTATTTGTATTACTATTAAATGATTGATGAAAGCAGCTTCCAAATTCCTTCATCTTCCAAAATCACAGAAGCCATCATGTTCTGATATTCCATTTTGGAAATAAGATAAAAGATTAAGATTCAATGAAATCTGTACAGTAAATGTAAAAAAACCGAATAGCAGCGATATTTTGCACCTTAATTAAACGCGTGGTGAAAGTATGAAGGTACGACCCTCATTATCGTGAAGGGACGCATCGGATGTCGGATATCCCGATTCTCATTGAATATGTGCATACCGCGCGACTCATGTTTAGCAAGCTATTAACGCTATAATGCTCATTAAACGTGTGCGTTGCGTTGACAATGAAAAGAAAGCGTTACTGGTGTGTACCATTTCCTTTATTGCTATTTGCATTTACTGCAGTTTACCGCGATAAGCGTATGTGTGCGACTTGTAAGCTATAATCGTGGCAGAGAATGCTATCCGCTTGCTTATATAGCAAAAGTAAATTTAAATTATTAATATAATTACGATCAAATTTTTTTTCACTGATTATCTAGTATCTCTCGTAAATCTAAGATCTCAGATTATCTAGTTCGTGAAAATATCACATAGAGATACCTCATTGCGCTTAAATAAAATGCTTAAACTGCATTTATAATCTTACGTCTCATTATGCATATTGCGTCAAATAAAAATCCAAAAATTATTAGACCCATATCTGTAATAGTTAGCACTGCCTTTGGGGCAAAACGACAGAGAGAGAGAGAGAGAGAGAGAGAGAGAGAGAGAGAGAGAGATAATTTTATTAATTTACAATTTTATATATTTCATCGTTTTTCGCCGTCGGGGTAGCACGCAAGATTTCTCGACCGATGTAAAAACGCCGCACACGCCATGAACATTACGCGCGCAATTAACTTTCGCGTAGCCGTGATTAAACCGGTGGAATGAGAAGAGCGGAGGGGGAGCAAGCCGAGATAGGGGGTGAGGGTAAATGATTGTCTCCCCGGGCGCGAAAATAGAAAATCCGATTGGCCGTGGCGAAAGAGAGCGGAACAAAAGCCTCATGCAGAATTCAGTGTCGGCCGCTCCTCTATAATCGGAGCGAGGTATCGACCGGTTACCCGGCAAGCCAGGCAGACAGGTACACCTGCTCGGTGTGTGAGGCTTTCCCTTACGTTACGCTATTGTGCCGGCACGTTGCCGGAGAGCGGCTTCTCGCCTTCAGGTATTTCACCCCGGGGCCACCTCGTTAATCTCGCCCACCGACGTCGCCATCTTTACGCTAGCAGCTTGGCCAAGATCGCGGTCGATACCACGGCCGAACCTGCGATAATGCGCCATTAAGACGACCACTTCGCGTATGATTGGAAGGCGGATCGCCGAAACTTTAATAGATCACTCGGCGAGATCCCGTAATACGCGTAATTTGCGAGAACGGCTGGCTAAGAACCGCATTACTGCGACGATACGTACGGTGGCGGAATCATCGTGATTTTCGTTTCAGATTATCAAGCCAGAGTTTAACCTGTCGACACAGTCACCACGTTTGCGGGAAGATTCGCGTTTTTAATAATTCAGAGATAAATCAAGGATTTTATCGCCTAAAAATTCGTTATAAAAATTTAACTTTGTTATCAAAGTTATCAAAGTTAGATGAAATTACTTGGTTTTATCGAAGAATTTAAAAAATATATAAAGATATATAATATTAATTTTAAAATATGTAAAGAGGAATACGCGATATTCTTTCAAATACAGAAATATTGCAGAAGTATCGAGTTAATCAACATATCTTTATATTCTTATTTAAATAAAAATTGAATGTTTTAATACGATTAGCATTTCACAGCTGCATGAATGGCGGATATGTTTGCATTTTCTAGGCAAATAAAAATCAATATAAAGCTGTTGATTATGCTAATGCAAACACAAAGGCCTATTCTCGTACGATACGTATGTAGATCACATTATTCTCGCGCACGAGAATACTTTATTATTTTCGGCAACATTGCGCGCGTGGAACGTGGTGTTCCCAAATTAGAGACCGTTTTTTGTTCACGTCGCCACGGCCGGCTAAGCGAGGAAACACGCTGCACCTGGAGACGTTCCAAAAGACACTCGTTGGCGCAAGCCAATGCGATATTGTTAAGACGAATCCGAAGCCCCGAGCGAGTCACAGCGTAGATTTTCGAGCGGTCCAGACGTGGGAGTCGCCGGCGCGCGTGGGCCGCCATTTTTTCGGGACTTGCCGCAGTCCGTCTTGCGTACCGTCTCGCCGTATTTGTCATAACCTACTTTTTTCTTCATATATACGGTGTTTCAAACAAACAAAAAAAGACTTTTTTATATTCACAGTTTGTTTTTCAAAGTTTGCGATATTAATTTCCTCGGCAAATAGAAATTATATGAAATTTCTACTAAAAGGACGCCATTTTGCGCAATCACTCAGAAAATAGAGCTTTATTATTTATTTACATTTGCGAAATGTAATTCGTATAATCATTTCTCAATATAAAATGTCTAATGGATTAATTTTGTGAGAAATTTTAGGTAAGAAAACATCGGTTTCACATTTCTCTATCTCTTCTCAAAATATCTATGTTCCTAAAATACTTCAAATTACTTAATCATTTATTACTCTGTGTAATTTTACCGAATAAAGATCGACAAAGACCGATCTTTAGTTGTCAAATTACACAGAATTTGCGAATTAAATCGTTGTCGCTTCGCGAAGGTTCGAAATAAAAATTCTTTTGACATCTTACAGAACGAAACCGAGGAAAGACGATCGAGGAAAATACGTTGCAATAATCTTTGCGCGACTGCAAGCTTCTTTGTAATCGCGATTACGTAATTTCTTAAAATTGATATTACTTAATTTGTATCTGACAAAGGCAGCAAGGAAAGACGTAAAAAGGAGTCGGGATTCGAGCGGGCAAGAGCGCGGGAGCGGAAGTCGAGAATGTGGGGCGGTGATGGGCCGCTTCCGGTGGTCCCCGTGCACAGCTCGTAAGCCAAGTCAGTCGGACTGTGACTGTCTGTCAGTGAAACCGCAGACAGCCCGTCTGTCTCATCATTCCATTAAGCGATACGATACTCAGCTGTATGCCGGTACCGGTCGAAGAAACCTGTACCGCAACAGCAAAGCAGCCTTCGAAACTGGGCTCGATGGTGTCGAAGATACGATGGTATCAAACACCAGATGATTATACCATCACAAGAGTGCAGATATCATCAAACTTAATTAAAATGACATAATTCAACACTTGCCAATATTATCCTGTAGAATATATCTTTAACAGGGATTGGCGAAAACATTGCGCCACGCTCAAGAAAATTAAAGAGCATGCAAGTAAAATGATGCGTGCATATTGTATAATCCTATTTCCCGCTTCACAGCTCGAATGTCAACATGAAACCATTAAAACGTACGATCAGACGCGGTGAACTGAATTTTATATATCTGCAAAAAAAAGCGGCGCGGAGCGGGAGGCGGGATAAAATCTGGAGTAAAGGGGCGAGAAAATGACAGAAATGTATCGGAGTTACGAGGCTGGAACGAGCGCGCGGCTCATTGCACGAGGAGGTCACGTGAGAGCGAGTCGGGTCACTTAACTCTCTCGTTCACTCGCGTGCACTTCGTTTCGGCTTTCCGGTATGCATGCGCGCCTGTCCGTCCGTCCGTCCGTGTTCGTGTTCGTCACGCGCGCGTTCTCGTGTGCGGACGCATCGCTGCTCCAGCTCCAGCCATGGGAGGAAGAGGGCCGAGCGCGCGCGCAAAAAAAAAAAAAAGAAAAAGAAAAAGAGGAAAAACGCGCGCGCGAGGCCGCGAGCAGTGCAAGCAAGCGAGAGAAAGAGGGAAGAGAAAGAAGGAGCGGCGAGGAGAAGGTGAGCGAGTGAACGCAGAAGCTGAAAAAAGAACGACTGACTGCGAGCCCTTTCTCGCGTACATAAAAGCTAGGTAATTATAAGCGTCTCCGTCTCTTGTCTTCCATTCCCTTCTCTCCATCTCCCTTTCTCCTCCCTTCTCTCCTGATCTCTCCTCGTTCCGCTCACGGCTTCGCAATGGGGGAGCTGCGGCCGAAAGGGAGAGAGAAAGAGAGGGCAAGACGACCGCCGGGTGCCACTCATAGAAGCGTAACAATGGCTTTCCATGCCGGCTCAACCAACCAGACGACCGACTGACGATCATGACGAATCGTTCCCGTAGGATTAGTGGGACCGGCTTGGTGGGTTTGTTCTCGATCTTTTCCCGATCCATCATTAATCGAGTTTGTTTTTATTTCCGCGAGATGCGAGTGAGTTCACCTCGCTTGCCAAATGTCTTCATTGCGTTCAATATCGAGATGCAGTGTCTCTTACGCCACTTTTAATATTTTTCGTAATTTTATTGACAGACATATCGGATTATTCTGGGTTGGTAACCGGCTTGCTTAATTTACAATTTTGTATCCTGTACGCGATGGTGAGCCTGTTGTTCTTATAATTAAAATAATACGAAGCTCAGCATCTTAGAAATAGAGTAAATCACAGTTCAATGTACGAAAAATAAACGTATGTTGTTAAAAATACTTATTTCATAAATTTTACATTATAGAGACAATCATAAATATAGTTTTATAGTGTATCAATACTATGCTTATGCATAAATTAATGTAATTTTCTTAAATATACAGGCACCGGGCGCGAATTCAGATGTGTAAACAAGCAGGCACTCCAAAGACAATCTCCATCGCGACTTCAACTTCCCACGATAAACGATTGTATCTGAAACTCCTGCTCTAGAGACTTCTTCGATCGATACGCCTCTTGATCGAAACATTTCTCTTTCCCTCCGCTCCCTGAAAAACCTACCGCAACGAAGAAATCCATACCTTGATCAAAAAGTAAATCGACAAAAATATATTTTGTAGAAATTATTTGAAAGCAATGCGTCACGAATCACTTAACGCTGATTATCGAAGCAATCTTATGCAAATCACATTTACATTTCCTTGATGGCAACAGCGCTTACATATAGTTAAAACTCTTATTTATCGTTCAACTCACATTATTCACGAATAAACAGATGCGGATTAAAATAAATTCTTCGCTCAAATGTAATTGCCAAGAAAAGGCGTCATTCTTACACTTTGACAGTCAAAGTATCAACATTGTCATCTGTCAAATAAGAGATCGATTACAACAAACACTGATTGCGCGTATGATTCGTCATACAGCTTCATTCATTACACCAAGAACTATTTTACTTAGACAGTATCTATACGTTTCAGCATTCTCATCGGAGAGTTTCGAAGCGAAAAGTGCAATCGTGAAACATTTCTACCATCTAGAATTTACAATGAAACAATTCGGGATATCTGAACAATTCCTACTGCTTTCGGCAGGCTTCGTGTCCGTTTACTTCGCATAAAAAGGCATGAAAGACGCCAAACTTCTGCAAACGACGAGATATCTAGATGTGCGAAATATAGCCGTAAAGTTCTCTCATACGTAAAAGGAAAATGGAGTCACGTTTTGCGAATCTTTCGTGGATTTCGTCGCATAAGACAGCCGATAGCGCGATAAATTACGCCGAATACAAAGCTCTTTCGCAAACAAGCATAAAATTTTAAAATTTAATCCCAAAATAAGATGTGTTTTCGATTTTTCCGAATTAAACCTAAAAAATGATCTTTAAACTAGAACAATCTCTTGAGTACACTTCGCAGATTAAAATCGCAAAATTGATTCAAGAGAGGCAAGGTTCGACTAATAGAGAATACGATTTTCGAGCTGGCCAAGATCAGTAGGACGATGAAAGTATTTCGCATGCAAACGCGATTCTTTGTGGCGCGCGCTAAAACGCCAGCTAAAAATAAAAGTACAAAGTTCGGACTGGCGCGTTTAGCGGCTCGTTGACTGACTTTCTTCACGAACGCTCGCAAACTTTGCATATTTAATGAGCGGCGGTCACACATGAATATTAGCCGTAAACTCTTGGATTCTGCCGTTTAGATATTCGCGTTATGAGACCGACACTCGGCTCTGTCATCGCTGCATGTCGGCCCGTGAATCCTACAACAAACGGAGGAGCTCATCGCATCGCGGTGAAAGCGAGAGAGACGGTCGAGCAAACGAGCAAGACGAAAACAAGAGTTTCTTTATCGCGGCTCTGAAGTGCCGGCCGGTGAAGAAAAAGCACTGAGGAGAGAGTAAATATCTCATTTGCCGAAAGGTACAGGTAAGATATAAAAGATGCGGATAATAGAAGTTACATTTATGACAAAAGTACACATGAAATTTAAAAAGCACAAAAAAGCAAGAGAAACACAAGTAACATTTGATATTTTTGTTTGGATGAAGCGCTCAAATAAAACCGGAAAAGGGGAATTATATGCAACGGAGAGTAAGAGAGGCATTTAGTTTATTAATATAAGCTGAGATCAGATTAACGATATAAATAGCCACGTATATAATAAAACTATGCACAAATAGTTCACAGACTCGTGTCGCAGGAAATCAATCGATGACTCCACACTTACATAATTACCGCGCTGCCGCTATTGCATAAACAAAAGAAAAGTGCAAGATATTCTTTGACGGCGCGACCGCTTAATATCTGATATTGATATACGATTTGAATAAGAAACAAAATTTATTATGCAGGAATTTTGAGTAACATTTATCCTACAGGCTACTGCACAGAAGGCGTATTACGATGTTCATCTGGAAGATTATTCCAAAGCTTCAGCGTGCAACATATATAAAAGAGAGAGAGGGAGAGAGGATTTTACGCGGCCAAATGTAGGAGCGAGAGGGAGCGACTCAGAGAGATGGATGGAAGGGGGAAAGAGACGCGGACAAGAGAAAGAAACTCTTACCGCTGGCGAAGCAGCGAGAGAGACCGCCAGCACGAGCAAAGTGAAACAGAGGAGCGAACGTAATACGAGAGAGAGCCGAGAGGGCTGGCAAAAGAGCCGAAGGTCTCGCGCTCTCTTGGCGTAGCTGCAGACAGATAATACGCGCGCTACACCAAGCCGCGTGAGCGTGTCGCACGTGTACGTGTGTCCGTACACAGATCTCTCTGTGTGTACGTGGAAGCGTCGACGTACCCACTGACGCGCTTAGAGGCCCGTGGAATATCGTAAAGCTGCCTTCTCTCGCACAGCTCTTATATCGCGTTGTTTCCGAAACTTTCCACACTGCATCTTCACTTAACGGTGATATCGATATTCATCCCTTCAAAAATCTAACAACGATAAGAACGTTTTATCGTAGAGAAAGTGAGAATGTAAGATGGAGCGGAAATTTGGGATATCGGAATATGATTAGATTTGTTTCCAAAAAGTAGAGAAAAATGAAAGAGCGATAAGATTTTTGATAACTGCTTCAGCGAGTTGTCCAACGTACGAATGTATTAATATGGAAAAACAATTATTTTGCGATGTAAATAAAGTTTCTCAAATATTTTCCCAAAGCTGTTTCATTCCAGAAATGTTATCTATCCAGATTTCACGTTCCGCAATCCGGTGGAAATTTTATTTTGGCGAGCGAATTTTTGCAAGAGGCCTGTGCACCAAACGCAACAACGAACGACGACCGCGGCGGCTCCGTTAGAATTCCGCTAGCCGGAGAAGGACGCAAGAGAGAGTGAAATAGAACGAGAGCAACGAGCGAACACCGCCGCTGCGCGCGGCACCGACGAGAAGGATCCGACAAGACGAAGAGGTGGAGGAGGAGGTGGGAAAAGCGGGAGGGTAAGGGGACGGTTAGATCTTATTACGCCGCGCACCTCGTGGCTTACGATGCAGCCGAGAGAGCCGGGGCCGAAGTCATGACCGAAGCGAAATAGACGTCTAGAAAACACGAAGGTATATCGACCGTGATTGCCGAACTCGATTGAGAAAATGAAAAGGACACTTCGTACGAAATATGGAGCACGTGTAAACGTCGAGAGAAATAAAAAAATTACGCACACGGGCGAAAGATTCGCCATGTGAAGCTCGCGAATTTATCGTACTACAAATTTATTTTCTAATATTTCACTCTGACGTAGAAGATCTTAAGTTGATTAAATGATTTCTAACGCGTTCAGTTATAATTTTCTGCTTAATAATGCTGACAAAAAATGTATGGAATATGTAGATATTTAGCAAAATTTGACAAATATATGTACATAACAAATGCACAAAGTGCAAGCGCGACCACTTGTGCTATTTTTTAAAATACGACTGCTTTATAATTGAATTTTAATATTGGAGTTGCTTGTAAATTTCAAAGATCAAATGTATAGTGTACTGTTTTTGAGCAACCAAACATACATCTAATTATGCGTAAATTAAAAAAAAAAATTTGTTATGAGCTTCAATCCTTTTATATAATTGTTACAATACAGATGTACTTTTCACATACAGCAGTACGACTGTGCAGTTGCACGAGCTTCACAGTAAGAACTTCATGCTCAGATCGCTCCACATTAGTGAGCCAAGCCGAGCGATGCGACTAAGTCTCGCGTAAACGGCGAAAGATAGCGAAAATAAACCGAAATCCAATAACGCATAACGATTTCTAATGGCGAATGGAGCGGAGCGGAAAGGTAAACGGCGGCGAGAAAGTCAGGAAAACAGGGGTCCGAAGGAATCGAGTGAAACAGGCGGCAGTTTGAAACGTATGAGAAACGGGGAGAAAAGCAGAGAAAGGCAAAAAGAGACGGAAAGAGAGCGAGAGGGTGATAGCGGACGATCTCGTTGTCAGTAGCACTCCCCGTAGAATACGTAGGACCTCGAACTCGTCCGCGGATCGATACGGGTTCCTGGTGGACTCGCGCGAAGGGGGGCTTCAGCAGGGGGTTCGGGGTGGAAGAAGCAGCTAGGAGGGAGAGAGTGGAGGAGAAGAGGGGAGGTGAGTGCCGAGGAGAACGAGAAAGCGACGGTGGTGTTTGTGGGGTGCGGGGGTGGCATGGCGCGCGGGGACGCCTCGGGGGTGTTTCCATGACGACGGGAATTACCAGCAGGGGTGGCCTGACGCGCACGAGGGGGGGACCCCTCGTCGCTCTTTCTCTTTCTCTTTCTCTCAGGTTTGGCTTACCTTTCTTTCTTGCCGTGCCGAACTTCTGATTTTGCAACGCTGATTCCGACGCTGGTCCTCAAAAGGGTTCCTCTCTTTCTTTTTCCGCCGACAGAGAAGAATATCGCGGATGGCGCACCACGCTGATCAACCGGCAGGCTCGTCGAGAGCTTGCAAAGTCGAGCTGCAAATAACAAAAATTAATTATTTTGGATGAGCTCAGGCATGATATTAAAGCTGTTGATTGGTCGTTATTTGGACATGTCAATTTGGAAATATATGCATGTTTCGATCAACTGTCTGCAAAATATACGCCAAATTTCAGTACCGACCGTTCTTCCTTCTTTCATCGATATTAATTTACCTATTATTATTTTTACAATTAATACAAAGCAATTTCAATCTTTTACTAATATAGTATGCATCCATATAATTATTACAAATCTAATTGTCTTATATATTTTTTTAAACGTACAAAAGTATTAAACTTCTACGACAAAGAGGATTCAAAGATTTTTCAGCGAAAATATCCGAGTTTCTGCTATAATATTAATGATTTTGCAGGAAAACGCAATTAATAATCAGGGATATGTCAATAGCATACCGAGCGGTTAGAGGGTTAAGTAAATGGTTATTAGATGACTCACGGAAATAAGCGTTTCTGAAAGCGAGGCAAAAATGATGCAATAAACCGCAAGTTTTAAGCATCAATTTCTTCAAAATGTAGCATTCGCTGCAGTCGGCTATGCACAAATCTCCATTCCTACGCAATAAGCGCATCTGTATTTTATAGTAGATGTATATTTTGTCAAGGCAAAGTATACATGAGGTGTAGATTACGAGATTTCTGCGTAGGAGTCTATCCGAAACGTGTAAAATATTTCGAAGGAAAGACGCAGCGAAATTAAGATTTGCCGAAGTTGCTTTTGAAATGATCATTTATGGAGACGATGTAATTAATTTAAGAAACGACTGAGAGCCATTCAATTCTCTACTGTCTACTTTTAATCTTCGCCCACGTGAGAACGCAGAAGACGGCGCGTTGTTCAACCACAATGGCTTCGACAGGCGGGCGTGCCTCGCAGATGGCTCATTATTTGCTATCTTGATTGCTAATGAGCGAACGTATCACTCTAACTGTTTAGCTTACAATCATCGACATCGTAATGCATTGACAAAGTCTTAATCAATGCAGCTATACTTGTTCGTAAAGATATTCCATAAATTCATCCTCCATCGCGATCTAGGAATTTCTGCGAGGTACGCGTTGTAGTTTCAGTGCTCAAAATAACAAATATAAAGTTCATATATCGTAAAATGTTTTAAAGAATAATATCTCAAGAGACAAGTAATTAACAATTATAATGTAGTAAAAATACGAGAAACAATGTCTTACGATATTGGACAAATTCGTTGCATCAGCACTATTTTCATACTAATGTGATATGAACACGCGGAGAGGAATGTATGTAAATTAATTTTTTTTGGCAATGTTTCTGAGGTTGACTCATAACTCATTAATTGTCTATTCAATTACGAAATAAATAAGCTGTAACTTTTATTTTTATAAGAATATTATGCTATCAATAATAACAGTAACGTCGAAAACGAACGATAGAAGAAATACAATGTCGATATAATACAGAAATATAATCACAAGCATTTACAAGAAACGTTATTTGTAACGTTATTGTCAAAATGCGCTTCCAATCTTGTATTACGTTAATAAAAGATGCACTCTATGCAGTTGAATATCATAATAAAATATCAAGCATCACATTTAATTAAACGTTTGTTTGTTTCGCGACAAATAAATCCAGTCCAATAATCTTCGCTGATAAATTCTCGCGAAATAATAACGAGTCAATGAGATGCTTCTCAAAAATTCATTATATATTTAACAAAAATCTACTTTTACAGTGCCTATCGTTATTGATCTTTAGACAAAGTCGAGCAATATGTAAAGTTCTTACTAATTCTTGCGTTTTTAAACGCAAATTTGAGAACGTAGAAATATAATAATAATGAAAATGCTCAAATTATAACATATATCCCCGAAGGAAGGATCAAACCGATGATCTCACCTCAAGATATCAATACTAACGTCGAGGTCGTCGTGTCTCGTGCGGTGGAAAGTTCCAGTCGCTGAGAGAGGCAGGCAACATGCGCAGCGTGGTACGCAATCTCGACCCCTCGCGCGCAGACGAAAAACTGCTAATTTATATCACGGCTTTGAGACACGATAGCGATTTCGCTTTTTTTGCATACGATTCTATACCATTTCGCCGCTTTACCTTTTAAATTTCATCCCGATCGCTCGAGCGGAAGCAGAGTTATAATGAATTTCTGGAATCCATCTTTTAGGTTCGCACACGTAAAAAATGTTGATGTTTGTAACAAATGACTGACTTTCTAAACTTAAATAAAGTTGAATAGAGAGTAAAGATGCTATTCGCAACTTGTTATCGTATAATTATCACCGCACATTAGTTAAATCTTTGATAAACTAATTATTCGCTAAATTACGAAAATTACAGCGTGCTCGAGTTAAAGTACAGACGTATCGCATAGACAGATAGTGTACGGCAATTTTTTAAAACAGAAATCAAGATAATTATTTAGATATTACATTAATATTAAAGTCTCTTCGTGAAGCCCGACGTAATGTCCGCTGAGTTGAGCATCGCCATTCTTGAAAATCTCAACTTTTCAATTAATTTTTATTGTTTTTGAGTTTCGGAGAATGAAATCAGTGTAAAAATGTATCAAGAATAATTGGCACCGTCGTGCCAATAGTTAGTAATAGAGAGCAACGGTCAACTAAAAATAATTAATGATGTTCTAAAGGCAGTCAATAAAGAAAAAGGTCTGAAAACAAATTGAGAAGCCCTTTAGCAAACGGCAAAGAAGGTAGTCGTTTCGGTTCAGACTGGTTTCCTGCAGTCTTACACGAATGAATTTTGAAGGAAGGACGACCCAACGAACTAAAGCTAACAAAATGGAACCATACGGTTGTCAAAGATTTCTGACCTCCAATAAGATACATTTTAACCGAATGTCACACCTGCATGCCATACATAAAATACTAGAATCTTGAAAAGAATCGGACTTGAAAAATTGACAAATAATTTGTAATATATTCGTAATATTATTGATTCATTAATCAGGGAATATGTATGCATCTATTAAATGTATCCACATTTGATAATAATAATAAAAGATTACTAGTGAATTCGGTGTTAGTGTCGGCGTGGTGTTGATTAAAAATTGACGAACACGCGCGCGGAGTTTGAGAAATTAATTAATTATTCTTACTATTGCTATAGTTATTTGTTAATGTCTGTTTTAGTATGAAAGGAAATATCGATAGGGATCAAATATCCTAAAAATATATCAATTTTTGCTTCGTAACGCTTGTTCCAAGAGGAACGGCCATTTAACTTTCCTATTTTCTTTATCGATTTTTGTCTTTAATAAGCTTCTCTGAGTTTATTCATGTTATGACACCACATTGCACGCGACGTAAACAAACAACAGGTAAGTATAAACTATAATAAACAGCTCAGATAAATTTAACAAGCCGAACGTGATTAAAATATCCAGAGCAAACTTTGTTTAAATTAGCTTAAGAAGATCTATGCAATTCGCGACAGAATTCGGAATAGAATTCAATTCATAATTTTGCGTCTCGTAATAGATACATTTGAAAAATCAAAATACACGCATAATAAAGTATGTATATATGTATTCCGCGATTTGCTAGAAATGATTTGTTTCTTATTACATGAGATTCTAAATAGATTTCTATCTCGAATTTATTCGTGAATTGTACATAGATTATCTAAAGCGGACTTCATCGTAAATGTGTTCACTAAAGTTTCCTATTTTCGACAATATATTTGTTCATTTTTTCGTAAATTTTTCTCACAAAGTTTCTTCGAATTTTCCTTTCTCGGGATTCGAGTGGACTATGCAAAAATCATCATACCATCGCGCTCATTGCAAAACGTACTTAAACACCGCGAGACGAGTTCGCGCGATAACACGAGTCCGATAACGCGACGACGTAGAGTCGCGACCGTATTATAAACAGACGCATACGTTTATGTGTGCGTTACGTTGGCGACGCGCATACGTGCCACATGTGTGCCAACATTATGTGTCGCCTAAAGCCTAAAGAACGTGCAATGCATCAAACTGCAATTCCGCATTGCACGCGCCCGCCATTGAACTGAAAGCGTTAAGCGAAAAATTAATATACAGGTCGTAATCACTCCGAGGACCACACCGAGATTTTATTTTTGTTATATAAAATGGAAAACGATTTTATTAATAAATCTTTCCATTGTTTATGTCTCTCGGGTCTACGTTGTTTTGGAAAATTATCTATTATGGAATAAATATTTATTACATCTGAGAAATAATGCAGATATTGAAAATTAAATTATTGTTAACTTTTTTCCTTTTAGAAGAATTTTACGCGAAGAAAGAGTTACAGAATAGTTCAAAAAATTTTAAAAGCTACAAAAGAAGGTTATACAGGACTAGAGTTTTGTCTACTACCTGCTATAATGAATTCATTTATATAAACGTATTTTTATTGAACATGTTTTTCATTCTCTAGGTTTCTTTACTCTTTCAAGACATTTCATTCAAAGATTTATGATTTAAAAGTCAGTCCCTATGGTCACATATTTCACATATTTCACAGTGTCTTTCATGCTGCAGAAACGGATCTATATTTTCAAAGATTCAAAACTAATATTATTGAAAGCGAAAAAGAAGAGGATTCCTCGTAGACACATGTCACAAAATGTCTAAATAAGTTTGTATACTTTGCTATCTGACTACCGTTATTCCTTTTCTTAACGATTTCGTTTCTGCAAAATGTTTTTTAAAGATTTTACTTTTACACTAAACACAAAATCTAAACAACTCAACTGATTTTGTGTTTTTTCATTCCGGAGAAAAAAATTATTTCTTTATATTTATTCTCAAGATACCCTTGATTTCTCTCTCTCTCTCTCTCTCTCTCTCTCTCTCTCTCTCTCTCTCTCCCTCTCTCTCTACCATCATGCTTCGCTCAAAGAACGCTCGGCCAAAGGGCGATAAGGTGTCCGCCGTACACTCGGAACAAAGAAAGAAAGCGAAAGATGAGGCGAGAAAGAAGAAAGAGAGCAAAGAGGCAAGGGAGTACTCGCTCAGTGCATATGGTCCCTCGGAGTGCCGATACGGCCCGAGGGCAGGGACGATAACCGGAGCCCACAAATGCCGAGTACGTCGGCCGGAGCTGCATGCTAATGCCCATGTTACTGGACCACGCCGTGTCCAGAGAGATCCGCGGATAGGGAAATATCTCGGATCTGTGAAACGGAAATACCGGTCGATACGCGCTGTCTCGCTGTAAGCTTGTTTAGCAATTTGACGGATACAGGAACGTCTTTGCATGCTCAGCAAAAATTATCGAGAGGAGAGGGAAAGGGCGTGGTATTATGACGGTAACATAAAGCGCTATAATTCTTCATAATAAAAGAATTAATCATAAAAGAGTAATATTTTTCGCCAATAATCGGGCTCTCCGTAAAAATGGATGTAACCGTTGCAATGCAACGCTACTAATGAAAGTAGATATTTAAAGACTGATAATTCTTGCTTCGATTTTATCATTATTTTATCGCGCAACAGTCTATTCAGAGCGGTTGTTTATTTTTACCAGAGACACTTTTTATGTTCATTGTCACACGTAAAAATTGCATAATTTCGTAACGCGTGCGCGATGAAAGTGTTGCGTCTACACAGGACGATCTGGCATACACGTTGACCGACGTGAAAGCACGAGTTCGCATAAGAGCGAGAAGGATCTGACGATAAATCGATAATTCGTTGGAAAAGCATAGGTTGAAGGTATAGCTGTCGGTGAGTTTCGTTTATTTCTCTTCGAGCAGCTCGTGTAGCTGGTACTGGTACAGTCTGGCGAGCAAGTAATCACGTATGCTTCGTTATGCCGAGGAAATCACTTGGCGTATGAAGAATATTTCCGCAACAAAGAACTCGTTTCGATATTAAAATCATCGTTTGTCCGATTCTTATTAAATACAAAAAGCGCGACTTCATAAAGTTCGAAACGTAGCGTTTCGACTAAATACGATAGAATGTTCCAAATAATTTGTTTCCGGTAATCTCGATCGATTGAAAAATGAAAATCTTTCATGTAAATAGATTTAGAAAAAAGTAAGTCTTTGGCAAAAGAATTATACACGCAAGAATATTTTAGAGATTTAAACGCGCTTTTAAGTAGAATTCAAAAATAACGCTTTTATAAGCGCTATAAACTTTTCTAATTCTAAATGAGAAACACCATGGATTATGTATGCGTGTATTACTCTTTAAATATCGTTAAATATATTTTCTCGACACCATCTCATTCGTCTTTGCGTAAATAACGAAAAACGCTAATTACGGCTTAACAAAACGCCCCAGATCGCGCGTGTTACAATTTTCGAATCATCCTTCGCCTACCACTCGTTATTAAACAAAAATTTGGAAAAACCCACCATTAGTTTCCCGATAACACGCATGCGTTCCGTCGCGGATCTCGAACCTTGAAATGACTCTCACACGGAAATTATTAACCCAATCGGGTCCGCGTCCAAATAAATAAGCATGACAAAAGGTAGAGAATCGTTCAGTGAAGGTTTTATCGCGATATCCCATGTCATTCCTGAGATATTAAATAGCCACTTTTGACAAGCGACGCTTGGTAACGCGCGCGCGCACGCCATCGACATAGCTCGCGGCAGAGAAGCGTGTCAGGGCCTCTCACTCCCAGAGACGAACATAGACTTGTATAATGTTTATGATTTTGGAACGATGCTGTATACAATTTCGATTCGATATAGAAAGGACTGTTTTGCGAATTTCATCAGCCAATTATTTCATTAATTAGTTAGTTTCTGTTCACGCTGCATCTTTATATTTGTGCGTTTTAATTGAAATCCATTGTATTTTCTGTATTTAAGATAAAATGAGATTTATGAAGAACATAAGAGAAAAGAAACAAGCGTGGTAAATTTGTTTAAATTGATGAATCTGTTATCAAATTGCAATCTAACAAGTTGTAGCGCAATCAATGAAAAAAATACATCATCGATGTCGGGCGTCGATGTCGTTGAGAAACATCGGCGTATGTAAAAAAGGAAGAAAAGAATGACTGTACGATTGTATTCGAAATGATTTTGAAGGTATGCAATTCAATGACTTGCGTGCGCGCGCTCGCATTTTCCAATTTACGCACCGCTCGCGGGGTTACACAGCGTTTCGTACACGACGATTGATTGCGCTCCGAAGGGAGGCGAGTCTCGTTCCGGAGGGAGATTCGAGTTGGCGGAGCGGGCGGCGAGGGAGGGAGAGAGAAACAGGAAAAGAGAGGCATGGACCCCTGAAAGAGGGTACGAGGCTGGCGCAAGCACGAACGACACAATCGGGAGCGACGGAGAGAAGATGACACACGAGAGCAACGAGTAAGGTGGGGGAAGGGAGCAGCGAGGTTGGTAATCCAGGAGTCAGGAAGATGCGAACACAAAGAGAATGAGAAAAGGGGAAGAGGTGTACGGAGGAAGAGAGAGAGAAAGAGAGATGACGAATAGAGAGCGAGAGTGCGAAGAGAAGAGAAAGAGAGAGAGAGAGAGGGAGTGAGAATTGCGCGCGCGGTAGTGGTTATAGAAAGAAGCAGTATCGCCGCGCGGCTACTTGCCTCTCCAGGGCCAGGATATTTCAATACCGACGGTGGTCGGCCACCGACGTGGGGCCGCAACGGGGAAGGGAGCGCGACGACGACGGCGCGACGCGGTCATGTGTATGTATGCATGCATGTGTGTGCGCTCGCGCGTCTATATACGAGCGCGGATTGTACATACTTCCCCTCTCTCGTCGCCAGCCCGCGTCCCGCGTCTATGTGCCCGCCCTTCGCGGTGATACACACAGGCTTCGCATCGTACGGCTTTACACGGCTGTTCGGCGACGAGAAGAGAGGCCTCGATGGCACGGTAGCGCGGCTCCGCTATTCGGGTTTCCTGCGCCAGAAGAAGAGCGCGAAGGGAAGGGGCTCTGCCGCTCTCTTCCCGTCGGAGAGGGGGGAGACTCTCTCTCACCGAGAGACGCCGGAGACTTTATACAACGCGGTGGGTCCGGGGGTACGTGGGGGAGAGTTCGGAGTCCGAGAGCGACCGATGGGTTCGTTGGTAATGCCCGCCTTCGCAACGCGTTGAGGGGAACCGACGTGGGTTGTGCCAGGCACCGATTGGACGTTCGGGCGAGTGGGGCTCGGGACATCCGGGGCGCCTTGAGGGCTCCACCAATCAGGCGCCCGCGTCGTGAGTTTTTTATCCTGCTATTTACGCCGAGGACGGAGAAGACGGTTCTATCCCCACTACAAAACCGCGGCGTCTCTCTCGTGCTCGAGGGGTACGCATTCTCTGTCCTGTTTGCGCGGGCTCTCCCTATGTGCTCGTCGGCGCAGGAGAGGACACTCTCGTTTTGGGATCCGTGGAGGTAGCACGCGTTTTCACAAGGCAGGAAGAAAAGTGTCGGGTTGGGTATTCTCCGTGTGTGTACGTGTGTATGTGTTTCGTCTCTTCTGGGATCCGTACGTTACTAACGACACTGCTTGGCGTTCGTTTTCAAGTGTAATATTCGCCGTTAATGGGATATAGTGCCTACTACGAATCGCTGTGTGTGTATGTGTGTGTGTGTACGTGTGTACTGGTGTGCGTCGAGTACAGTGTGTGACAGAACATCGCAGGAGGAGGATGCAACGTTGTCGGATGTAGGCGCGAATACGCGTACAACTGTACGGTGCGGTGAGGCCGCCAAAGAGAAGAGTGGACGCGCGCGCGTTCACGCTCCGACAGAAAGGGAGAGAGCGAGTGGCGTCGATCGATCTCGACTCGCAGCCGGAACGTAGAAAATCGCGGACTGTTGGCGTCATTACCGCCGCCGTTTACGAGTATCGTCGCCGTTGGTACGCCAGTGACATTTGCGGTGCGGTGCTATCGACGAAACGAGCAATCGGCAACATCGCATTGACTGCACTCGCACACAAACGCACGCATACACACGTACCTAGAAGGGAACTTGGGGTGGCTGGCTGGTTGGCTGGCTGGCTGGCAAGCAGGCAGGCAGGCAAGCAAGCAGGCAGGCAGGCAGGCAGGCAAGCAGGCAGGCAGGCAGGCAGGCAAGCAGGCAGGCTAGCGGGCACGGAAGCAGGGCAGACAGGCAAACAAGCAGGCCAGGCAGACAGCTTTCTTGTTCCGAGGACGGCGCTCCTGGTCGCGCCGTCTCTCTTTTCTACCTCCATTGCGCTTGCTCTTCCTCTCCCTCGACTCTTCACCACCCCTCTCTCATCCTCAGTCAACTCAATCGCGCTCTCATTCTCTCCCTTTCTCGCTTCCACCCTCTCTCCAGTCTCTCTCTCATGCTCATACCGCACGTACCGTTGAGAGCCTCTCCCTTCCCCTGCTGCGATCTTTCTCTGCCTCTCTACCCTCTCTCCTCTCCTAACCTCGAGCGGATCGGGCGAGTCCACTAGGCTTGCGAGGGGAGTTTGGCAGACCTCGGCTCTAGTCGGCCTCGATCCGCGGAGTGCGTTAGACGCCGCTAGTCGATCGCTCCGGTTCACGTATAATCGTTACCCGTGGCCATCGTGCATACGTCGCAAGGCCTGCAAACGTCGTCGCGCATTACCTGCGCATAGCCGCGGTCCGCGGCAATCCGTATTGCGACCGGTTTACGCCTTCAGCTTGGGACGCACTCGATCAGCGTATATCCGTACGACGGCCATGTTTGGTGTTTACGACGTGAGGGGGAATCACTGACGTCACGCACGAGCAAGCGATTTTGCCCGAACGGTGCGGCGACCACGAACGACGATCACGACTACGACGATAACGGCAGCACTAGCAACGACGTGAAACGTGCACCGCCACGCCGGTAGCCACCGATACATACGAGTACGGTAGCCACCGTTATTTATGAAAAACTTCCACTGCGGAAGATTAGTCGGAGCATTTTACAAAACGGCATAACCATTTTACTCACTGCATCGCGCGTCATCCATTCCGGCTCCTTTTCCGATGGAATACGCATGTACACAGACTTCACTCGCCGTGCACATCGCTCGTGCTGCAACTACTGGCCTTTCAAAAAACATCGTGTCCATTGCCATCTTCTGCTCCTGCGTTTCTGCCGTGGTGCCTCTGAAATAACATCCCTCCTAAATGCCGAGCCGCATTTCGCCGCACGACAGATCGTTGTGAAAAGTACACTGGGCGATGCCGAGAGTACTGTCGCGCTGCATCAACAAACGACACGTTTCGCGACCGACGACGCATCGGCGATGTGTGTCGCAAGGATGCGAACTGACTGATTGTCACAAGGAAATATAAATATAATCACACCACGTGGTAATTGTGCACGTGTCTTACGTGTATTATTCGGCGGCGCATGCTAGTACCTGTGCTCCGCTTGAAGGTGCGGTCGATTGCTTTTTCCACGATATATGTGTGTACAGTGGTTTCCCCTGATTTCCGCGTGTGTGCCGTGATCGATCTGCCGTGCAGTTGTGTCGATACATATGGTGTTTCGCAGGATACCGCACGCGACACGCAATTATAGACTAACCAGAAGTTTTCACGCCCGTTTGGAATATCAGGATTAAGGATTACTAGAGAAGCCATGGATCTAGGCGATAGAGTTTACGCCGCGGAGCGGATCACGAAGAAGAGGGAAAAGCGGGTTAGTATTTGCGAGCTTTCAACTGTCGTCCCCAGGTGGCACCACTAAGCGGAACTACCACGCGCTGTTACCGCCTCTATTCCCCCTCTTTATACTACCTACTCATATCTCTTTCTTTTCTCTCTCTTTTCTTCTCTCTTTCTCTGACAGTTGCGCCTTGCGACACATCAAACGTTAGAATACAGGTTAAATAAAGGTTAGATAAAGAAATGCTGTGCTTGCATCTTCGATATATGTTCCGTACTTACCGAATTTGGAAGCACGCATGGACATCGAACCATCGATCGACCAAATTTACCATTGGCAGGATTATCGATTCGCTCTCGTTATAAAAGCAGTACCGTGCTTCCTCCGACGCCGTTTACAGTGCAATATGCCGGCATTAACGAGAAGAATAATAATGTGTGTCTGTCTCGCAACTATTATTTCAAACGTATATGGAAATATACGTTGCGAAAAAAGGAACTGAAGGAGAATGAGAGAATTTCTCTAGACAAATGGTTTGATTCTTATTTATACATTGATATTTTTGGAGCAGTTGCGATTTCTTATGTATTATTTTTTTATTATTTTGTCTATTATGATCTTGTATTTCCATTATAACTTTATAACCATTAATAATTTTACATTTCACAGATGCTAATGGTTCAGAAACAGAATTTAACAAACACTATTTCTAAACAAATCGACCATATCTAATAGATAATTATATCTGCTAAGTTAATTTTTTAATGATATGCAATGTGTATATATTGTTTTACTTATTACAGTGTCTATATAATATTTTATTTATTACAGTTGTATAATTCAAGGGAGACAAATATTCGTATATGTTTGAGACACTTTATTTCAGATAATTTCTATGAATTTAATTCTGTTTTATAGATGCCAAAATTGATAATAATTATTGAACATTTGATATAATTCTTTCGAGGATACATTGATTTCGTTGTGTTTAACGTTGGAATGATCATTATTATTTTAAGTTTATGTAAGAATATGTTTTGTAGATTGAGTTGCTAAAGAAAAAAAATGTCTCAACTGACGCCGAGACTATACAATTCTGATTAACGGGAATCTCTGGAGGCGGACAATGGTGGATTCACTGATGGATAGGAGAAAGGCCCCGTATAATGATCAGCTGGAAACCGGTGGCACGTTTCTATAAAATATGCAATAGAACTTTGCATTTTCAAAATTCTTTACGATGCACGCGAAATTTATGCATACTATGTTTCGAGATATACTATTTTATTTTACTTGAAGATTATAAAAAAGATCTGAATTGATTAGTCATAATTTTGCGAATTATATTCTTAACGTTGCAAAAAAATGCTTTGAATCAAAATGAAGGAACATTGAATTTATTTGATTTCGAGAGAATCGTCGCGAATAAATTACATTTGAATCTAACGAATTACTTTGAAGAAATCTACAATTTTTATTTGCCACTCGCAGAATTTTCTCTCATTTGACGCAACTTAATCATTTTACGCTATCTATTCGTAAACAATTTCAAACGTCGGTCAATTTTCCAATCAAATGGACTAAACTCTCGAGATGACTCACGCATAAAGCATTAAAGTGCATTCACTCATAAATCGATGACACGATTGTTATACACTATCGACATGTAACAATATCAGGTAACGGCTCGCGAAAGGATGACAACCTGGTCCGCGTTATCATGTCGATCATGTCGACGACCAGTGTGCGCGTATGACTTCATTCCCGCCGTTTTGCGACGTATCGCGTGTGTCATTGTTTTCCAACTGTCACATCGGTTGACTTGTGCATCGCGATGGACCGGCGTGCCGTTTCTGTCATTGGCCCACCGCCAATAGTTAAGTCGTGGATATCAACATAGTTCGTATTATTGTCCGTGCACTACGCGAAATGGATGCGAAAATTTACGCGTTCCCGGCTGTGCAAACGAAATCTCTTTCTCATGATTCTATCGAATTTTAGAAAAACTCGAGCACTGACAGTGACGTTAAATAAATTGCAGAATTCAGCGTGACGTTTTCTAATCTGTCTTTGATAAACTGAAAAGATTTAAAGAAAATCAAATTTATTTCAATTTTAAGATCAACATCAAAAATATATTAATCTCACAGTCTAAAACAAAATTTAGTCTAATTTTAAAATTAATATCAAGACAAATTGAGATTACTTAAATCAGTTTTATGGTAATCTAATCTAGTTTTTTTATGATATTTATGCTGTCTAGGATTTTTTTGTACTTTTGTTCTGTGCTGTCGGGAGATTCTCTGCTTCTGAAATATAAATTAAACGCATTCTATTCTATTTATTTCTGTATGCAATTGGCCCGGTTTTACAGAGTAACTGTTGATTGACAGCGAATGGCGTTAACCGGCTTTCACCAATCACCTGGTTTTATCTCTTCGACGATCGACGAAACGTGGAAAATCGTATTGAACAATCGATATAGCAGCCTCTCGCGTTGTATTAATTATCACGCGATGATAGCTATAATTACGCGTATCGATAAGTGTATTGGCTTTCATACCGATTGGCAGATCTTATCAGTAAATGATCGGTTGGCGTGCATATGATGCGCACAAAGCGCGTAACACGTGGACAAGTATAATTCCGCTGTTAATGTAACTGGCAAATAATGATAAATCTAATTATGAGTAAAGGTGAAAATGATTAATGTACGATTACATTTTATCAAATGCGATATCGCATTTAGAAAATACATATCAGAATGAGATGTGAAAATCTTTTATCCTCATGGCATTATTTATTTTTATATCTGTTAACATTTTATAAGGATTCTAAATACAGATTTTTTGCAAATATTTCTGTTGTATACTCAATAGAATTTAGATAAATATATACAGATTATCGCAGATGTGATAGTTTTATCTAAAATGCAGGTAAAATAGACTTATGTTAGAACGGAGCCAGCAATTTCAGGGAGAAAGAGAGAGAGAGAGAGAGTCACAGAGATTCCCGTTTTTTTAAAGAAATATATTTACTCATTAATTGTAGTCGTCTCACGTAGCGTGGACAGGTATCCACGTGTTGACGCCGCGATAATTGAGAATAATGAAATGACAACTCACACATGCTTCTCCATGTGTCATTTGATGCAATATTGGTCATCGTATTTGCTGTCAGTGCGTAATTCTATTAAACGATTCAATAATTTCTCTCCATGCTCATATATTTTACTTTAAATCAATATTTGTAAATTTTTACCCTAGGACAGTCTCTATCATTTAATGTGATTTCTCGATCATCAGTTAAAATGTACGCGAACGAAACTATTTACGTTCGTATTTCTAATTATCATTAATGATTTTATATTTATCGTGCTTTCTTTTTTTTAGGGCAAAGTCGAGTATTTTGTCAAATGGAAAGGATGGAGCAAAAAGTGAGTATAAAATCAAAGATCTGTCACTTGATTAAAAATGCTTGTGATTGGAATACACATTTGTAATTTTATCTTCAGATATAATACATGGGAGCCAGAGGAAAATATTTTGGACGTGAGGTTAATCGAATTGTATGAGGAAAGTCAAAAGGGCAGCGATGTGCCCGCTAGAAGGCCGAGGCGAAGGGATACCAGATATAGCGTAAGAAAGGATGATATTTACTTCATACATATTTATCGATTTCGTGTAAATTATAAAGAGTTACATTGTACAAGAAACAGAATTTAGACAAGTACCATGTTGAATTAATGTTGCTAAAATATCTGTTAAAAATTCCGTTACATGCAATGATTTGTATCAACCTTGTTTTGCCTCATTGCATTCAATTGAACATCCTTAAAAAAATATATCAAAGATGCAAAGAATTTATATTCTCTTTTCTAAAGAAAAATGTTACTTGTCAAAAAATGCTTTTTATACATAAAACTTTGTAAAATGTATCATATTAAAAAAGAAATATTCAATTTAAAGAAGTATTAATCTTAATAATAATGGGGGCAAAATTGGTTATGTATATATTTGATGTAAGATGCTACAGCGTTTCTTAATAATGAAAACAGATTGTGATGGAAGAAACCATCCACTATGTTCGTGTTACTCTGAATCACTTTAATAGCTTAGTATTTCAGCGAACTTTATGGTGTTTTTCACAGCATAAGTATAACTAGCCATAAAATTTTATCTTTTATTTTGTGAAACAATCGTAATTTAAAACAAAGAGTTAACAGAATCATAAAGTTAGGTTAGTACAAGACTGTACATGGTTGATAGCAAAATTTATGTTTAGGAACAGGTGCTGGCCAACCTTGTCGTCGAGGAAGAACCCGGTGGAGATGAAAGAGTAGGCGAAGACAGTCAGGACGAATCGACGACGGGCAGCACCTCAGCCCCTCGTTTAAATTCAGTAGCGCCTGATGAAGACACACTCCCGAGTTCCTTGGACGGCCATGAGTCTCCAACACCGCCGGAAATGGCGTCGACGTTCAGCGTCGACTCCGACAGCTCCAACAGCAGCGTTGACATACCTCTGTTGCCAAGGAGAGAAAGAGAGTTGCCTGCTGGCACGAAGAGGAAGGCGGAGGTCCTCAAGGAATCTGGAAAAATTGGCGTGACAATTACTACAAGCAGTCCTAGTAGTGGTAGTGGTAGTCCGCCGCCGAGCAAAGTTCCTCGGTTATTGCCTTTGAAAAATAACCCCACAACGCCTTCTTATCACGTGAGTGTTGATTATTATAAAAGTAATTAGCTGTTATCAGCGCATTAAGCTAGAGTGGAGCTAAAAAATCATTACATCACGAGGTATTTCTTGTTTTTTATATTCTTTCTTTCATGTTTGTAAAGAAATTTCTCAAAAATATGTAACATAACAAGTTATCTAGGTTAACTAATATTGTATCGGAGAATCAAACATTTAGTATATATAAAACTCTTATAATTCGCATCCGTTGCCTTGCAACTCGCAGAAAGATAAGAATGTTGCAGTGTTAAAATATTAATGGTATCTTGGCGTCTTAGCGTTTTCGGGGTAGCATAAGAGCAAGATCCTTCCCGTTACAGAGTCACAAAGTCAACGGTAGAAGGCCGTCGTCTTCCAGTGTGAAGTCGACACCAGAAGAGCCTTTACCGGCAGTGCCGACGACGCCGGCACCCGCAGTACAGGACAAAAAACGTCCTGAAGCCGATCTACCTCACGGCCCGCCGCCTTCTCTTCCACGTGCACCACCGGCACCGCTTTCTCCTCAAATAGACACACCTTTGGAGCAACCCGTGACGAAGAAGAGGCACTTGTCGGAGCAGAAGCAGGAAAAATCGAACGGCGCGGTTGCCACTGACAAAGCGAACGGTCACAAGTCACCCAGTCCCACAGATTCTTACACCAACAACAACAGGTTACCGACCGTTGTGAACGGGCATCACAGTCATAACAATAATAACAACAACAATAACAATAACAATAACAATACTCCGAGCGTTAAGCAGACAGAAATTCTGAAACCAGAGGTCTACGTTCCACTTATAAGTCCCGATACGGATTACTGGCAGGCGAGGAACCCCGTGGCCGATCAAGTATTTATCACGGACGTTACCGTTAACTTGAAGACCGTTACCATCAGGGAGTGCAAGACTGAAAAGGGTTTCTTCCGTGAGAGAGATCCCAAAGAAACCCTTTGAACCTCAAGAACGATATCCATTAACAATTCTGCCTCGGAAATATCTGCTCTGAGTTGTATTGAACGATTGTAAATATAAATTATTTTCGCATGTCGGATATTAAGCCGAGGATGTAATGGTACCAAGCAAGTTTAAACTTTTTTAACGATTGATAAAGATGACGTCACAGTGCGCGAAGGCAGTCGGAGGAAGAGATCTGTTTGTCCTTATGCTTCAATTGAAGGCCTCCAAGGCCTTCGAAACTGGACACTGAACTACGAACTTGGACTAGAAGCAAAATCGATTGATTATAAATCAGAGACTAAAATTCGTGAGTTTTTATCCAAACTGAAAATTAAGCACCAACGATCATTGGCGAACAATGTGTCCGCATGTGCTGCGAATCTATGTAAATTGATTGTAAAGACATTAGTGATGTCAGTATGAGTTTATTGTCGAGTATACGTTATACCTGCAGTCGTATATATACTTGTATATTTTAAAATGCTTAGTAGATTTTAATCACGCTGAAGATCTGGAAAATTAGAGGATATTATATCTTCTAGTTGATTTTATTATTTGCTTATCTTAGAACTTCGCTAAGGGAATACTACAAATAAAATCTTTAACTTTCGTTTTTACTACGAGATATATATACCAGATATATCTAGAAAAAGTATTTTTCTAATTCGTTTTTAGGATATCGAAACTGCTTCGCGGAAGCGATTCGGGGGGAGATGTTCCGAGTTATTCTAAAGTAGTTTTCAACGTTTACGAAGTTGTATCTCATTTATCGAGGAATTTTATTACGCGAAAATAAATAGAATATCGTGAAAAAAATTATGTAAATTAGATTTTGAACGTACGTACGAAAATGTAAATGTTTGGACAAGAATTTCGACGAAATTTGACATTTGATTTGTAGAAAGGCACAATTATGCACAGTATTTCAACCACCATCGGTGGTGATGCGTTCCTTCTCGGTTTCGATGCGACAAGCATACTAACTCGCGATATCGTTTAGCGACAAATGCATTTCCGTGTCATCGACTGCTTCGTTCGATTCTGAGATTTTCTCACTTCACTTTTATTAATCGAGTATTTTATTTATAGCGTAGACTGTCGTACATGTCGATTTTGACAATCTCGCACTAAGATCATTGCATATCTTAGTGAGTTTAATTTTTTGTAGATTTTTTATAGATCGTTATATACAATACTACCAAATGGACGCCTCCCTGGCACGTTCCAATATTGAATTCAGTACAACAACTAAAATCTGATCGTATTCAAACTTAAACGCTTCAAGCGTTGTCATCTTGTTTCAATGATGCTGTATCGTGCATTTTGCGCGCGTTTTCACAATTGGTGTGAACACGACACAATTATATCTCGACATTATCCAAATTTTGTACAGTATTGAGTAATTTTTCTCATTATCATTATCTTACATATCGCTTTCTTTATTTTTTTTTAATTCTTTAAACATTCCTATTTATAAAATAGATTTTTATTTATAATTATACGTGTCTTGTATAAATTTAAAAATATTTAAAGAATATACAAAGTATATGTATATTTTAATTCTTTGAAGACTAATATCTTGTACATTTTGAATTTTTAAATGGAGATTTTCCAACTTTAATTTTACTGTGAATAAGATTATACATATTCTAAATTGAATTTTATGGGTAGCAAAGATTTAAAGTTACTTCATGATTACATAAATGATGAGAAAAATTTGATTGATAAATTTGTAAAAACGAAAATGAGAATCTATAAATCGTCACATCAAAAATTGTTATTGATTAATGTATATTTCAATAGTGTAAAATAGCTCTACATCTTCCTTTTTTAACATAGAATTGGGCAGTGTGCCTCTTTGAGACACGTTTTATTCTTTTTCTGGAAAATACTTTGCTCTTTTTATTGCGTAGTATGCACATACAGCATCGGCAAAGCATGTTTGCAAAGAATAAATTGGCAAAGAATAAAAAAACAGCAGCGCGGTAGATTCTTATTGTGGACAATGTTAAGTTCAATTTCTTAGTTAAATATATATTAAATGTATATAAAATTTAATATATATTTAATATACTCATATATATTAAATCTACATATACGTTGCTTATTTATTAACTAATACGAAGATTTTTAGATTTCCACATTCTTAATATAGTTGTAATTAGACTGTATATGCGATGCGTCCCACTTGAAAGCGAGTTCGACATGACGTTATTTCTTGCGTTAGCACAAGATTACTGCTTCGTCAAATAGCTTCTCATTAAGTATATATTCAAAAATCTGGACGAGGTTTTATAGAGTTGTTCATAACAACTCGACAACCTGGAAAACATACAAATATTAAAAGAAATAGATCTTTGTTAAAACGGGGCCATTTTCGTAAGATTAGATTGACATTCGTTGCAATTATCAGTGCGGAAGAATGAAAAGTACATTTAGATTGTTGTACTACTTGTATATTGACAGTGTTTTTTGTAAAAATTGTAAATAGTTGAATGAAACTGTACGTTTCGCCGTAGCGGGCGGATCATGTGAGGATGGCTTATATAAATCTTTGAATTATCAGTTGTACATAGATAAAGAGAAGCGGAAACCCCCTCCCCCCCCCCCTTTAGTTGTAAACGTAACTTGCAACTATAGGTCTATAGAGAGGAATCCTTTTCTTAGCTTTAGAACTTCAAGATAGACTGTGCGCGTACCTTCGATATTGTTTCTGTACTTATAAATATTCAAACTTATTAAACTTATACGATAAACGTGAAACGATAACAGTGATTACGCAGGCATATACGATATATGAACCCCGATAGTACCAAATTCAACAGTAATTTTAGTTTTTCTGTCTGGTACAGATTCCTTATATTTCAATAAAATCTCTACTTGAAGTCACGCTGTTTGTACGTTCTGTCATTTCTTTCTGCATTCTAGATTTGGATATCAGATTGCATAAGATATATCGCTTTAATTTTCGCGCGTCATGCTCTTTGTATGTATCGACTTTATTCGATATATCGAATGAAGTCGATACATCGTACACAATCGCAAACCACGTGCGATACATGCTGCTTGTTGCGTTTCAATTGTGGCATCACTGCTCTCACTGTTACTTATTTCTTACTATATGATTTTACATGATTTTCAGTGTGATCATCGAGAGGTTGATTAGTTGTTCCGGTATAATTTTGCAATTAGGAATGTACAAGAAAGATGAGTGAACGTGCTTGTAGTATCGTTACAAATGGTTCTCACACTGATATCGTTTTAAAATCATACAGGTATTACAAAATAATCTCTATTAGTTTTTTTTAAGAATTTATTTACAACACTCTTACATCTTTATTTACAGCAATCGAACATTGTTAATTATAACACATTTCAAAAAATTTGGAACATTATTAACGGTAAACCGTGAATCTTCTGTGAATGGTTACAGTAGTGATATATTCACAATAAAGTAAGTAGCAGTGTATTGTAATAATTCTGAAATATTCAATGTGTGATGTTTTTTTAAACTAAGTTAATTAAAATTTCCAGGACTCTCTTTGGTAATGAAAACAATGATGCTCATGTAGCTGCTAGATACATAGCGCAACAGATTGACATTGAAAAACCATTGCTGCTATCAATAGCGCTTAAAGATTACGACTTAAATACTTTAAAATCTATTGTTGCTGCTGTGAATAAGATAAAATCATGTTAATGTAATATCCCAACCACACACGCACACACCATGAGTTTAATTTTTGGTCAACTTGTTATCGGCCCGCCTGGTAGTGGGAAAACAACATATTGCAATGCAATGTCCAAATTTCTGGAATCCATGGGAAGAAAAGTGGCTGTTATTAATATCGGTATATAAATATTTTAGTTGCTTCTCTATTTTTTTAATTGCTTTTTTTTTTATTAAATTTAAATGAATAATATTTTAGATCCAGCAAATGAAAACATGGAGTATACTCCAGCAGTAGATATATCTGAATTAATTAAACACGAAGAAGTCATGAAGCATTTTAAACTTGGACCAAATGGAGCTTTAATTTATTGCATGGAGTTTCTAGAAACTAATGTAAAATGGCTTATCACAAAAGTTTTAAATTTAAAAGATCACTATCTTATTTTTGATTGCCCAGGTCAAGTAAGTTATAACATTATCTTCAAATTTTTTTTATTCTGTGCCAAATAATACATTATGAAATAAAATAGGTCGAATTATACACACATCACAAATCGATGAGTCAAATAGGAGAAAAATTGAACCAGAACTTAGTGAGATTATGCAGTGTGCATCTTGTAGATTCACATCATTGCAGTGATCCTGGTAAATATTAATGCATACATTTCTTTTGCATTAGTTAATTAAACCATTATATAGAAATACTATATTTTCATTCTATGTGTGTTTATTCTCAACATAATTCTTAATATAACTTATAGGTAAATATCTATCCTCTCTGATACTTTGTACAACAGTGATGTTACAAATTGGTTTACCTCATGTGAATGTTATGACAAAGTTTGATGAAATGAAAAAGTTCGGTAGTTGTTTAGCATTTAATATAGATTTTTATACAGAAGTACTGGATTTAAAGTATCTCTTGGAGCAGTTAGATGAAAATCCCTTTACCGCAAAGTGAGTTAAATTTAATAAAATATGATTTTATTAATCGGCGTTTACGATATAATTTAATCAAATGTGTATATTTTATTTATGAATGAAATATTTTTTACAAGCTTTAAACAGATATAATATTTTATAGGTACAAAAAACTTAATTCTGCATTGGTATCTCTAATTGAAGACTACAGTCTTGTTAGTTTTGTACCGCTAGATGTTTCTAACAAAGCATTATTATTACAAGTGAAAAATGCGGTGGATAAAGCAAATGGTTATATTTTTGGTGGTAATGAGCCGCAAGACATTCAAACGTTACTCGCGTGTGCAGTAGGGACTGTCAGTGAAACCGAAAAAATGTCAACACTAGATGAGTATTTATGAACATTTTAATTACTCAATAACTTTAATATACACTAGTATTACATTATATTTCTCGACATTTGTTATGTTTACAAATAATAAATAACATAATTGATAAAAGTATTCTTCTGGCATATCTGTCTCTTGATTCAATCAATTGACGAAAATTTGAGCCAGATCATCATAGTCATACACTCTTTTTAGAAACGTATCTGTTAGTTTTAGACCGGAGATGGTCTGTAAAAGATATTATTTAGTAATATATTAAAATTCCCGTAAATAAATTACTTACAATAATGCCTCTATCCAATGTAATCAAACAGAGAGGTATATCCATAGAAGCTCCAGGTTTCAGAGTACCAATTGTTGTATCAGACATCCCGCACCAAGCTATGGAGTTATTCGATTCTAAGCTCAATAACAATTCCATACTCCTTTCCCTAAAAAAAAAAAAAAGGAGTTAAAAAGTGCTACCACATTTATACTAGTTTTCTAATTGCAATCGTACTTACGAAGTATTTATTATGTGACATTTGCAATTAACTGGTTCTTCCAGATCAACCTTCGGAGGAATATCCTTCATAATAACCCTTAGATCTCCATATTCAGGTGCCTGAGAAATAGTGTCCATGTCATTTTATATATATATATATATAATCATAATTGTCAATAATTAATCTAACATACCATTCTTTGCAATTGACTAGTTTGCAACCTTCCTCTCTCACCCAAATTGCTTCTCCACACAATATCCAATTTGCCAATATTAGTGGCATTTTGCATCATTTTTGGATCTTTTAATAAGCTTAACTGTGGTTTTAAACAATACAGATATTGTCTACTACAACCTGTATCTAATAGATTCATACTTCCATAAATAGATTCCCCTTTGTCATTTGTATTCAATGTGGTCACTAAAATTAAGCGATCCTTAAGATTCTTAACTTAATGTATTATGATTAATTCACTACTTATTATGAGAACTTACCACTAAACAAGTGAGATGATTCAAGAGCGACTTTTTCTAAACAAATTGGACCAGCAGTTAAATTTTGAATTTGCGCTTCGAGATATACCTCATCTGACTTTAGAAAACATTAAAATGAGAACATGGTATTAGAATAACAATCTATATAAGAAAATTTATACATAATGACGTTAGTACTAGATAGTATATAAACTATACCTCTGCATTATAAAATTTGGTCTTTACATCTAGTGGTTTAACCACTTGAAACTTAAAATACTTTCTAAATGAAAGTGGAGAGGTCTGATTTGCACAGGTATAAGATACCTCACAAACTAATCTAGAAAAATAAAAAGGCATATTATCAATTTGAAAGCATAAGAATGAAATTTTATAATAAATTATCAATATCCTTACATATGTGTACCTATTTCCTTAACCTCGTGATGAATAACTTCATCTACTGTACTGTCAGGTGCTAATTCTTTCCCTTCTAGATTATTGCCAGAGAGAGGGATTGTCTGTGTACTTGTTTGCAAATCTGCCTATAAAATATATGCAAAATATATAATACACTAGAAAATATACAAGGGGATAAATGCATATAAAATAAAATATAGATAATATATAATTGGAACTTACTTTTACAGTAACATTATTTACCACTTGATTGCTGCCATTATGTACACACAAATAACTAGAGAATATCTCCCCTAAATATATATTTCTGCAATAATAAATATCACTTGTGTAATATTTAAAAAATATACTTTTGTAACTCTTGGCCAGAAAACGTACCCAAAACTTTGAGGTAATACCATGAATTGTCCTACAGCAAGCGCTTCCATTCCTTGCAATGCTGTGCAATCATTCTTAAGTTCATTGTTTAATGTATTACCTGGCAAATCTGTTGAATCACATGTAATAACCATGGGACTTGCCAGAGTAGGTCGTGTTAATCTCATTACTATAACATAATTGTAGCTTTTATAAAGATAATTCCATAATATTATATATTTCAAATTTATAGTTTTTACACAAATATTAGAATAGGTAATTATATATTAATAGCATGGTCTAAAAATTGAAAAATGCAATTTTTATTTGTCACAATATTTTACCTTTCAATGCTAACAAATGTTCGCTCTTTGCTTTAACTTCCATTTTTTAAATAAATCACAAAAATAAATTAACACACCGTTAAGATATCTGAAACTTATTTGTGACTTCTGTCAAACTAACGTCACGTTCAGAAATCTAACCTTATATAAAATTTTGTCAACAAATAGAATTACAGTCGATTCAAGTCGATTGATCGAAATGAATCGAAAGTATAGTCGATTTATGATCAAAAGCTATTTTGAAGGAATATTTATCTTTTCTAGATATTGTTAAAATTAACGGTATAAAATTCATTATTATTAAAATTTATCTTTATTATTTTTAATATTATATTTGTCTAATTAATTTAATTTTTTTACATTTATTCAAATAATTTATTAACAATAAGATTGTTAAGATAATTCAACATTTTATAATCAAAAACAACTGCAACGATTATTGTTGGTCACATGATAATCTTCTAAAATATTGTATTCATATTTTTTCTATTCAATATTTTTGTATCGAAATCGAGAAAATATCGAGTATTCGATAATATCGAATGCAATCGAATGCAATCGAATGTACACAATATCGATAAACACAAGTCTACGCTATGCCTACTAGATGAAATTGAGCAACTTATTTCACAAATATGAATTTAATGGACTATGTTGTAATTTCTAATTATAATTATATGTCTGTTATTACTTTGTAACATATTTTTCATCTTTTGAGTCAAGGTATTATTATTCGTTCGTTTTGTGTGTATAATATATGAGATAACCTCTTCTTATGATATTTTAAATTTTGGGACTTGGATCATCAATAGATTCGCTAATTTTACATCATATAATTAGTGTTTTCCATTCACATGTTACGTAACTATTGCTTTGAGCTATATGTGATACTGTTATTTCAAGCTATTTATGATTCACTTCATGTATGCTGTATATTTTGAGCTTACTATGTATATAACATTGGATCCTATATATATCTACTAAGTTGTTTCATATATTTTTTAGTGTCACTATAAGCAAACAATTATGTTTGATCAAAGGATCATAGCAATCTCCTTCCTCGTGTGTTTTATAATAGTATTTAACTTCTCCCTTCATCGTATTGAAGAGGGTCATGTGGGAGTATACTTTCGAGTGAGTAATTTCACCTAAATTCTTCATTTGTGTATTCAAAACTTTATTATTTTTAAGTTATTCTATAAATCTTTATCAGGGTGGTGCGCTGTTACCTTATGTGAGTAACCCAGGATTTCACATGATGGTACCATTACTCACTACATATCGTTCGGTTCAAGTAACTTTGCAAACAGACGAAGTAAAGAATGTGCCATGTGGAACCAGCGGTGGTGTAATGATATACTTCGATCGTATAGAAGTTGTGAATATATTGGATGCAAATAGTGGTAAGCTATGATGGAACATTTATTTCTATTCACTATTAGCATTCTCAAAAATTTAAAAGAATACCACTATACCACTATTTATATATTTTTACAGTCTACAATATGGTGAAGAATTTTACAGCGGATTATGATCGTACATTGATTTTTAACAAGATACATCATGAATTAAACCAATTTTGCTCTGTACATACATTACATGAAGTTTACATTGATTTGTTTGATCAAATTGATGAGAACTTGAAGACTGCTCTTCAAAGGGATTTAAATGAATTAGCGCCTGGTCTTAATATACAAGCCGTGAGAGTAACAAAACCAAAGATTCCTGAGACAATCAGGAAAAACTATGAATTAATGTAAGCAATTGCTCTGTTAATTAATTTTCTTGAAGTTTTATTCTTGGATATTTCTATATTTTATATTAATTAATTTTATTTCTAAAAAAAACAGGGAAGCAGAAAAAACAAAGCTGTTGATATCTACGCAGCATCAAAAAGTAGTGGAAAAAGATGCTGAAACTGATCGCAAGAAGGCTATTATCGAAGCTGAAAAGGAAGCACAAGTTGCAAAGATTCAATATAATCAAAAAATCATGGAGAAAGAATCTCTACAACAAATGGCTGCAATAGAAGATGATATGCATTTAGCAAGACAAAAGAGTCGTTCGGACGCCGAATTTTACCAAATGAAAATGCAAGCTGAAGCGAACAAACTGCTTCTATCTAAGGAATTCTTAGAACTCAGGAAGTATGAAGCTTTGGCACATAATGCCAAAATATATTATGGACAAGACATTCCAAAAATGTTCGCATACGGAGGCTGCTCAAATGATCCCAGTTTCAATACATCACCACCAGTATCCACCATCAGCACCAGTACAAATATTGAAGAGAAAAAGTGATGAGTGATAGGTAACGCTGTTATTCTTTACTTTCATGATTATTCATTCATGGAATGAAACGATTGACTTTATCGAATAAATACTTTTAAGATAAATAGATTATAAAAGCTTTGGAAAATTTACAACTTATAGTGCACGAGCACATTTTTCGATATATAATATCATAAATATTATATATATATAATTCAAAATAATGGAATGTTACTTGTTCCTCCAAATTAAAAAAAAATGTTGTGTGGACTTAAAATTTTGTATAAATATATTTATTAAATCCATATAAATAGATAATGACAATTACAAATATAGATGATGTTTCTTTTATTATAGAATAAAAGGACCAATTTCCATAATACAAAGCAATATACAGCAATATAAAATAACACAATTATATTAACATAACTATGTTGATTACAGGTTTACAAAATAATATCTCGAACTGGAACCTTTATCATAATGAAATGATTTTAGTTCAATTACAGTGATTCAATAACTATTTTGGTTTAAAGTTTTTATTAAACTTTGATAATAAAATTCATATAATTATAATTTTTTTCCAAAATTTTTGTAGTGAACTCAATGTAGTGATTTGATTTGAATTTGATTTCATTAAATTAGTTTTTGCAGTTTTTCTTGTTTCTAATTATATTTGCATTTTATCTTTATGCATAAAACTCAAATCAAATTTGCTCATAATTATTTGTATTTTTATTTGTATTTTTTTTATGTATTACTAGAGATAATAAAAATGATAATACAAGTAATAATACAAATTTTTTTTTAATGTATTGCTCGTATATAAATGATTGTTTTAACATTACTTACCTTTACAAGAAAAAAGAAACTATCTTCTATATATAACTAATATTATATATATACTAATTCACAGAAAAGCAAAAGTATAGATATCATTTGATCTTTTTGCGGTGTACTTTTGCTTTACGAACATGGATTTTCGGTTTGTCTGACGGCAAAGACTTGACGTCGCTTATATTTTGGTTTAGCGTTCGCAATTCTTCCAGTGCTCTTTTAGCCAATTTCCCTTCTGGAGTTGTCACTGGTTCCAAAAAGAGCATAGTCAGAGCTTTCTTTAGAAGATCTCTAGCCTCTTCCAGTCGGCAGGCTAGTTGCGCCGATGAGATCTCACGTGCAGAATAAGATCGATTCGCCAGTATAATCATAGGTAAATGCATTTCGTACAACATTATGCCTGAAATCGATATTTATAATTGATAAATATTTTTATAATTACGTATGACGTAACAACACTTTCATAAAATGTTTTTAAATTATTTGTATTATTTTCCAGGTATTTATAATTTATGTTATTGATGTGTATTGATACCTTTTAAACGTGATATGCCTGGCTCTACTATATCTAAAACATTATAGACTTCCTTACACGTATCCAACATCTTTTGTATGATTTTTTTCTGAGGGTTCGGAGATATTATTTCTTTTCTACACAACATCAATAATTTCTGCTTCAAGGATAGCATCAGGAAATGATTGGTGTGCAATGATCGGGATAATCTTTTAAGTAAGCCCTCTATACTCTAAAAACCAAGTATTAATTTGCTACTAAGATTGTGGAAAAGATGTAACACATATGTTTGATTTGTATCATTACAAACTTTTATGTCAATATCGCAGTCATCGATGAGCGTTCGACATATGTTTAATGTAGCTCTGATAAGACGACCACTAAAAGTCCTCTTGCACATTTGACATTGCCATCGACTCCCTCGCTCATATGGATTGAGGCTGGAAGTATCTTGCATTCCTACGAATCCCTCTTTACAATGTGGACATAACACACTACTTAAATGCGACTCTAATTCGTAAGGATCTCTGCACAAAGAGCATTCACATTCGAAATACTTTCCCTCGCGAAGATGCTCCTTTCTGTCAGCTGTACCCTGATAGGTAAATATACACGTAATTTTGTTAAATTTTTAATTAAAATATCAGAATAGTGAAATTGTAGTTTAAATTAACTTATATGACATTGAGATATTAGCACGCTATATCGTTAAACAAGAGGATGCAAAATATAAATTTTATCATATTTCCGTAATCAACTGACCAAAAGCGATGAAGTATAATTGAAAAGAATAGGCTCATCCTCTTTGATCGTTACGCTTGCATAAATAGTCAACTGGAAATTGTCATCCACCGAGAGGTGAGTGTTACCCCTGCAGTCATGAGCCATCAGAGTCGCCTCGATGTATAATCCTCGAAGAAGAAGACCGTCAAGAGCGCCAGGTGATCGCAACTGGAAGGCATTCACATCTAAAATGCCGCATAATTTCTGCATTAATTCCGCACTCGGTGGCTCAATCTCAGCGGGCATGCGAAGCCTCCGAATCACCTATACATATATGTATGATCCATAAATAAAGCAGTTTAATAGCTAATGATCTTTTAAAGGAGTGAAGAAACTTTTTAGGAAAATATTTTAAATACATGTAACTGATACAAACTGATTTATGTAAAACTCACGTCTACAATATTGACTTCTCTGTCCTTCCAGATGGATGTGCCTATCCTTTTATCTAAATGAGCCTCCATATAATTTATTTTTTCCCATACAGCTGGATTTCTATATTTTATTAGCAATAATCGCAAGGCTAGCAATATTCCGGTCGCGTTAATTTCATCATCATTTTCTATCAATAGATCTCGATTGTTCTTAAACATCTGGCATTCATCATTTGTGTGATGAGTCGTTCTTATCTTCAAAAATAGAAAGAAAAATTAGAAGCGCTATTTTAATGTGGCATTATGTAACGCAGTGGTTCTCAAATTTTTCATTTCCTTTTCAGGCGAATATAGATTTGTGCAGCTACTAGTTGTGTATATTTTTCACGAACAATTTTGCTCTTTCAAAATACTTTAATCTTTTTTAATTCTGTGAATATATTTCTTTGTTTTGTATAATAATACATTTGGTTTCCAGACATTCTAAAGCTTTGAGGATTATTGATGTTGTGTATTTTAACTTGTTACCTCGCATGCAACGCTGCACAACGATGCTACATTACATTTGGAACAAACATACTGTTTTCCTCCGTCTATATTTGTTAAAGAACGTAAGCATGCAAAGCAGAAGCAATCTTTCCTATATATCGGGCCGACTACAATTGGTTCCTCTCGAATGATAACTTCTCCTGGCTCTATATTTCTAGCTGCTACAAGGTATCTTAGAAACAAAAGATATAGCTTGCAATGTAATTGAACGTGCAAAACGAAATACGTATATATATAATTTTTTTATATATAGCGCAAGTATCTATTTTATGTAAGAAACTAATAAGTATACTTTCAGGGATATAAAATCATACACACATGCAAATCTTTTTTTGCTTCTACTTTTTCTTTACTCATATTACTTAAAATGTTAACAGACAATAAATTAGCATATAAAATAAAAATCCTATATAAATAGCAATATTTTCAAACATCAACTTGATTATATGCACGATAGTTTGTATGTAGAAAAGATTGTACAAAGGGATGCGTATCGGGGAGCTACAACTGTACCTTCCAAGTTTCGTCGAATGCACGGTCTTATACTTCGGGGTGGGCACCATATCTTTAGATTACCTCCTTCAAGTTTGCGACTGTCAACCCGTAACTGGCATTAAGAAGGAATCATCAGTAATACGAACCGTCTTTTTCCGGTACGAACGCGACGGGTTGTATTATTAGACACAGAGTAGTATCGCGTGTAGTTTGCAATGTTAGTACAGAATTAGTAGTACGTGATGCACACATTGGCATAACACAATGATATAATCAAATTGCCATTACTTTCTAGACGTACTCTTATCTGATAACAGCGAATTTAATTGATTGATTTATTAGATATATTACTACACATACAAACCAAGTATCTTAATCAATTTTGGATGGAAAATCATAAATATCTATGTAAAAACGACCAAAAATATCTGGTTAACATTTTTAAAACTATATTTTTAGGGAGAAAAGGATTGTGTGCGTGTATGATTTTATACTGATTTATCATTATTTGTTCTGATGTAATATTTTTTTCAAATGTAAAAGTTTTCTTTATATTTCTGATATTTTCTATACAAAAACAATTAAAATATATAGAAGCGTGTGTTTATTAGCACATGTCTGTACAAATAATGACATTTACAATAAATATTCATAAGTTATTGATAGATTGTTCCAGCTGAATTAAAGATTCCTTCGCGACGAGTCCTATCTGCCCCTCGGCCATCTCCGATGGCTCCAAGGTTAATATTGTGGCTGCCTCTTTCAAAATATTTGCGACTTCCGTCATTTTGGACTTTAATCCGGCATCGTCGATCACACCGGCATTCCATTGCCCCTTAGCTAAAAAGAGCAATGGTGCGTGCAACTCGTATAACGTCATACCTGCCAAAAAGGTAAGGCAATAAAACTATTTATATAACTTTCCTCAATTCTCCGAATCGTCTAAAAAATACATACCTCTTATGCGAGAATATCCAGGCTCAACAGCATCTAATACTTGAAGCAACAGACGACACAAATCGACTTTGTGCTCTAACACAACATTCGGCAAATCGTCCAACAAATATTCGTCAACTCGACCGTACATTTGAGTCAATGAATGTCTAATAAACATCATATTTTATAATTTTTTTTAATAATATAAAGCGTCAAGTATATAAAAATAATATATAGAATTGAAATTATTTAATATATTATTAGAGTTGAAATTTCGCCAAAGAGTTTAAAGAGTTTAAAGAGTTTAAATAGTTCAACGCTACTATTAAAGTTACTTATTTCTCTTTGTCGTACCTCAACATCGTAAGAAAGGCATGCCGAGGATGAAGAACTGATCGATACTTTCTCATAACGGTCTCCCTTTCATGAATCGCGTCGGCTCCATCAGCTCCACTGATAGCTTCTGCGGCATCCACTTCTGCTTGAATGATCCGTAAAACTTTTTGTACTGCCTGTCCGTTAGTAGAAAAATCACAATGCGTACACTTCCACGTACTGTTTGAGTCTGAAAGATATCAAGATACAATATCATTTTTTAAATATTTCTAATCATTAACAATCTTTAAGCTACCATTTTCTATGTTTTTCATCCAGCCAATAGATATTGAAACCGATATAAATTCGGTGAGTTCAATTTTTAACGCTATAGCTATACAAGCTCTTTTGCTTCCTTTTTTTATTTGCGAATACGATGTGTCGCGCGATTAAGGAAAAATATATATATTGCAGTACCTAAAGAATCCAGTGGCAAGACAATTCCGTTCTCGCATTTGTTGCACTTAAGCGAGGACATATGAGTGCCCAATTCCGTGGGATCTGAACACCGCGGGCACGCGCATGCAAAGTGCTTCCCCTCGAATAGGTGTTCCCTCCGGAGTAACGTCGGCAGTAACGAGTGCGTGTAACTCGCGTAAAGTTCACCGCCCGCGGGTACTTTAAGCGTGGTACGCAGTCGTATCCTGTAGGCGCAAATACCGTACATAATTGCCGCATCCATATATAATACGAGAGTATCTTCATCAGCATAAACCTGAGATTTCCCGAGGATCGTGCGCGGTATACGAATTAATTGCGGAAGGAGCGTGCACGAGTATGAATAAATGAAGATGGCTTAAGATACTGCTAAATTAGAAACTTTTTATCAACGCAATTAGCGTTTTGCGTATCGCTAAAAGTAAAAGAAATTAATATTTTTATTTTATATGAGCGAAAAGCAATTAATGTACCTGTAATCAATTGGCGATATGCTGTGAGATGTATTCGAGACGCACGAGTGATTCATCATAGCGACTGTTGGATAGAGACCTCGCGCGGAGTATCCTTTTATCGTTCGAACTTCAAACGTATTAATCTCCAAAATCCCGCATATTGTCTGTATATGTTCCTCCGAGAATCTGAATTCAAGATATTTATTTCAGTGAAGAGCTTCATCGACAAATAATATCGAGTAGATTGACGCATACCTGTCGAGTTTGAGCCGTTTCCTCAGATAATCCACGACATTAACGTGATCTGACGCCCACTGTTTCTTTTGACACCTTACTTTGTTGTGCGCTTCCATGTCTTTCACTTCCTTATTCCATCTCTCGGAGTTCCTTTCCGATTCGAGCAATAGTCTCAGCGGAGTTATGCATTCTAATTGCGGAATACCGTTCTCATTATTCTCATTCAGGGCGGCGTCTACGTTAAACTTCTCGTTCGCCTGCACAAACACCTGTCGAAGAAAATTGATCTTCAGATATGCAAAACACGCAGTTTTCAGAATGAATAAATGTCCTCAATTATATATAATGTACTTCAAAGCATCAAAAATACAGTTATCTATTATAAAATTAAAAGTACAAAAATTTTTAAATTATATTTGTAAAAAATGGGGATTGCATACTACAGCTTTCTGTTTTTTTCATGATTTAAGGCAATTAAAAGCTCTTTCATTGTCTTACCTGGCATTCGTAATCTTTGTGTTGCGAAGAATTCTCACATTCTTCACCGCAAACGGGCCATCCGCACTTCGAGCAAAGTGGTTTTTCGTCTGGACTTGGTGGCCAAGGTGTGTAGCAAGAAAGACACAACGGATAAGTATATGCCTTCGGCCCGACGACGAAAGGCATTTCCGTTAAAATCTCTTCGCCAGCCTGCAGTTCTCTAGCCACGACCATATACCTGAGATCACACGCAGTTCATAAATTCTAATTAGAACACGCGTAATTAAAACAATCATTCTCCAATCGCTGCAGAAAACGTCGATACCATCTTTTTCCACGTTAGAGTAAGTATTTGCCATATCAATCGCGTATCGTAATCTATTTTACGCTAATTAATGAATACTTTATCAAGTGAATTAATATACCACGTATATTTTGTTTGAAAAATTTACTTCTTTCTAAAATTATTCACAGATTTCTAATTCTATCTTAAGTTAATTTAGGTATTTATCAATTTTATTGCTGTGTGAATCTATTTGAGTTTATACGAGCGAATTTAATTAAATAAATAACTTGCTAAACGTTTTATTTCTCTAATGAATTCATTCATCGCAGCGTTTCATTAAAAAATTGCTTCCTTTTGAAGATTATTCATAACTTTGTATTTTATTTCAGATTTGCACAATTTATTCCGCTCACCTGCCAACTCGAGCATTCTGAAGCACTTTATACGCCTGCAATTCTCCCGTGGATGCTCCGCTTCCCTGAAACATTCATCACAGTCACTAATGTAAGAAAATTACTTTGCAAATTAACATGAAGTAAAATGCAATCTTGAAAGCTTGCGTCACACGTCTTTACACTCTTTTCGCGAAATATTTGCGAATAAATAACAAATAAAGAATCGATTCAACAACATACCGATTCTTGCGACATGTTCGGTTGAGAGTCAAGTTTTGTCGACGACGAGAAATTTCCAGAGTAACTTTCTCGGTAATGAAATACCGATGCTGATTGAACGCTCGTTATTAAACTGAGCTAAAAGCGTGCTTACTGCGCGCTTTATATTCTCGGTTTATTAAAAATAAGCGCGCAAGCTCTGCCAATGATACAATCTAGAATGTACTGAGCAAGGCACGAGATTTGTGCACCGGCTTCAAACGTTGTGGTCAGTGCATTCGTTGTCGTGACCACACGACCGATGTATTTTTAGATCTCTAAACGTACAGAAAGATCCAAAAGCTTCCACTATTTTCCACTATAATTGCATACGCCATTATGCATCTATGATTCTAATTTTTTCGTGTGTTCTCTGTTTCTATTTTTAATAATATGCAATAAATTTTTAAATTATAATATTTGATTGTTAGAATCTGTAATTAAAATTTAAATTAAAATTTAAAAAACTTGAACTTACAAGTTGAATTTAGAGTCAAAAGCTATTTATTGCTTCTTTGCAAATATGTACTATTTTTGCTGTACTCTTAACTGTTCATTGACCTTTGGTCATCAGGAATCGATCGAACAATTTGATTATTAATCCTATTGAAATTGTTCCAATTTGAAGCTTGAACGCTTTTACTGTGAATTGTTCGATCGCGTAATTTATGAAAATTTTTTCTGCAAATTCTAATTTGAAGGTTGGAGATCGTCGCGTCGTCGTGCCGCTTCAGTTGCGCAGAAATAGGCCGGGCACTTTTTCGTATGCATCAGCGCGCATGCGCACCAACGTCCGTGGGTCGTGGCTCTCCTGTTCTCACCGCTTCCGTTGCTTCTCACGACGTATTTGCGATAAAGTTGCGCATTTTTCGTCTCGCATCTGCTAACGTAAAACTGTAAGTATAACATCGTTATAGAATTACGCGTGAGTAAGATCGTGTCGCGAATCGAAATCTGACCTCAATTCAAACAAAGTGTTAGATGCGAGAAGTGAATCGTATCGAGTTTTCTCTCAGTTAACCGGCATGGAGATCGCGATTGCACCGTCGTTCACCGTTCGATGGGTTTCCCAACTTATTGCTCGTTAAACGAAATTGTATTTTCGAAGCACTTCGCGTTGCTGGGTGAAAGAAACTTGCTTCTTGACATGCGGCGGCGTATGGAGCAATTTCTAAGTTATAATCTTGAGTAATAGTGATATCTGCTGGTCAAGCTACGCCTTATGTAATACCTGGGACAGGTCAATACTATTCCGTTGGTACCGTACGTTGGCGTAAAGTCGATGATTATACCTCGCGATACCGTATCATTGTGGATTTATTTGCTTTAGGCTTTTGTGACAGTAATTGCGTCATTTCGTTTACAATTTGTTGGAAAGAGAGAGAGAGAGAGAGAGAGAGAGAGAGAGAGAAAGAAAGAGAAAGAAAGACAGACAGACAAGCTCTTCTCAAATCTATGCATTTTAAGTTAGCATGTAAATTGCTTTGTTAATGTTTTATTTTATTATTTAAATTAATGTACATGTATATAACTGTATACAGAACAGAGTACATTGTTGGTATATATGGTTGGACTAAGTTTATCCGCTACTTTTTGTAGTTATTTATATTTATGCTTTTTCTATCGGTTCTGAACCTGATTTATTTGTTGATTGTTTGAATTATTCAATGAAAGTTTACACGGTTTTTTTCTTGCAGAACATGGCTCCCCCAACGTATAACGATTTGGGAAAGAGTGCTCGTGATGTATTTGGCCAAGGTTATCACTTTGGTCTTTTCAAACTAGACGTAAAGACCAAAACTAATTCTGATGTAGAGTTTTGTTGTGGCGGTGTGTCCAATCAGGATACTGGAAAAGTGTTTGGCAATTTGGAGACTAAATACAAGCTCAAGGAATACGGCTTGTCATTTAGTGAGAAGTGGAATACCGACAATACTCTTGCGACTGATGTTTCTATTGCTGATAAGTTGCTCAAGGGACTTACGCTTGGTTACAGCTGTACCTTTACTCCACAAACTGGGTGAGTTTTTTTTATGATTGTGCATATTTAACAAATCAGCCATTCTGTAAGTTTCAATATTCAAACATATTCTTTTTATGTGTAGGAACAAAACTGGAAAATTAAAGACAGCTTATAAACATGAAAACGTATCTGCAAATGCTGATTTTGATCTCAGCTTGTCTGCTGGGCCTTTAGTTTATGCCTCGGCAGTCGTGGGCTATCAAGGTAAATATAAATATTAAGTATTGTTGACATTATTGAAATTAGTGATGATATTGATTAGGTTTATCTTTCTATTGTAAAATTGTCAGAAGAACTTTCTATTTGGATCATTAATCCTTTGTGTCATCCTTGTGTCCCAAACATATTTCCTTGTTCTGAACATACGGAATGTTTTATGATAAAAAAGTAAGCCAGTTCTACAACAAATGTAAGTTGTATTGAAAATGTTTATATTTAATATATTGCTATTTTTTACAGGATGGTTGTGTGGTTATCAAGCATCCTTTGATTCACAAAGGAATAAACTTACAAGGAACAACTTTGCTGTTGGATTTACTGCTTCTGATTTTGCTGTCCATACCGCTGTGTGAGTATAATTTGAAATTAAAAAATACAATGTCAGTATTGAATTTTTGGATTTAAATAACATTACAAATTATTAATTAAATATAATATTCAATATGTGATGATATTTTCAGGGACAATGGTCGTGACTTTAACAGCTATATTTATCATAAAGTAAAACCAGGCTTGGAGGGAGCAATTAATTTGGCATGGAATTCCAGTAACAACGTAACACAGTTTGGTATTGGAGCTAAGTATAACCTTGAAAATGATGGTGCCATTAGAGCAAAGATAAATTCAAACCTTCAAATAGGGTTGGGATATCAACAGAAACTGCAAGATGGTAAGTAATATTCAAAAAAATATTTGATCTTTAAGAAAATAGAGTGGGAAAAAGATATGAAAATTATTTTTATCAGTGCAAAGTGTAACATGATTTTTTTATAAACTTAAAAATATTGGTTATGTCATGGTGCACATATCTAATGAGAGAAAATAGATGTTTTTTGTTCGTAATATTAGTGAGTTGGTTTATTAATAACTCGTCTGAGTTGCACTCAATAGAGAATAACCTTTTGGCAGAATAGCAATTTTACAGTGACTTGTGATGTAATAATCTCTACAATACATAATTCTTTAGCAAATAAATGTTTCTTTAAAAAATATACACATATATTTATAGTTATAAATAATTGTACATATATTTACAGGTGTAACTTTGACATTTTCCACAAACATTGATGGAAAGAACTTTGGTTCTGGTGGTCACAAGTATGGTGTTGCATTAGATCTTCAAGCTTAAATATGCACCATTATGAAATAACATTTATTACAAAACAGCAGAAAATTTATCCCCTTATAAATAAACATTTTGTGACTATGTGTCATAAAAACAATTTGGCAGTACATGCTTCAAATAAAATATATGTAATATGTAGATAAGTTGATATTCGAATAGGTACTACAAAAATATCATGCATTATTTGAAATTAAATGGAGAAAAGGTTAATTAATAAATATATTATATATTTATATATTATAATAAAATATATATACATATATAATATACAATATTGCATAATTATATGATCATGAATTTATGAATAACATAAAATCACGATTGTACAGATGGTAAAGTTTTAATACTACTGATGGCATTTGAGTCGTGCAGCTTGTGTTTCAGTTCCTGTTGATATTAAAATTCTTTCCATAAAAAAACACATCAATAATGCTATGATATAAAAAGGGGTAGCAATACAAAATATTTTAAAAGACAATTATTTAAATTAATTTTTGTTTGTTTGCTTTGTAGTATAAATACGTAATACATGTCAATAATTATTGACATACGGGACATTGCTATTCTTACACCATATCATCATATTCAATTGTTTATTAGCTTGTGCACAACGGCATAAATTTTGAAAAATGTAAAGTATCTTTGATAAAACTTATGCCCTAGTATTATATATGAAACTTATTGTGTTGTTTCAGTAAAATATTTAATATTGCAAACTAGTTATGGGTTTAGTAAAGAACGTTGTACGAAGTATGAATGTAATTTATTTACAACAAGAACTTACATTGTTTTTTTTTTCTCATCTATAATTTACATAAGTTATAATCTAATTTATCTAAATTTTAGCCACCGAAATGAAAAAGCATTTAACTCTTGAACAAATTTATATTTATGTTGCGTGTGATAAATTTATATCAATATTTAAAATTCTGTTTTAGTAAAAGTTAAAATTGACATGATAAAACTTAAAGATGCAATATCAAAATATGTAATCTCTAAAATGTGAAATTTAAAGTAAATTTTTTCTGTTTATAGAAATTTAGAAAATTTTATTGTAAGGTTCATAAATTTTTATTAAAATTAAGGATTTTTTCAAAGATTTTTCAAGGATAAACCGCTCGTGGTTGAATTAATTACTGTTCAGTTTAAAAACAATGCAATATATTTTTTAAAATCTAACATCTGCAACTTGACTGTGATTCCTACTTTCGTCATGTTTTTTTCACATGATTAGGAAACATTAAACCACGATAAACATGTGTAAAAATGGTTAAACATTACTACAAATTTAAATAAAGATACTTGAAAAATTAAAATGCAGAAAAATTTTTTGTGGATTTGAGTAGATACTTTGGAAGGTGCATCTAAAATATCTTAAATGCACAAGACTGTCTATTGATGAGTTTAAAAACAATGCGAATATATTTTTAAAAAAACCAATTTTTTAATCAAATAATGAAATATAAATGACGTATATTAGATACTATTGTTCGAACGATGAGCTATAATATAAATATTCACTTTTGGCTGGTTCTGTTACGTTATAAATGATTTCCGAGTTTTGTAGTTTTTTTTTTTCATATTAAATAATTAATATTAATGCACCATTTGATCGTCCATCGCTTTTGCAATCCATTCTGGCTCTGTTTGAGCTATCTTTTCAATTATTTGATTCACTTGATAACAGAGTGATTGTATTTGCTTGTCCCATGTTGGTAAGGTTTCACGTGCTGCACAGAGAAATAGAATATGTAAACAATTGATAATTATGTAAAAAATAAGATATTTAAAAATTTGAAGTAACTTACTTTCGAAATGTACTATAGAATCAATTTGATCTATGTAGCCATTCATTCTGCTTTCAGTGATCATTTGGCTAGCAATTTTTTCTGCTTTAGTAGGTGGAATATCCAACAAGGCGCCTAACTCTTCGAACGAAATATTGTTGTACAATTTACTAGCGGACAATAAATTGTGCTCGATAACAGCACGGTCGAGTATAGTGGAACCTAACCCATCGATAGTGCATGCTTTCTGATGAGGTTGCAATAACGCTTCAAATTCCTGCAATTCGGAGCGTCGAATGATACGATCCAAGTACATTTTCTCAAGAATTGAATAAGCAGGAAGTTGTTGACAGCGTTCATCTTTGAACAGAGTTGCTAACATCCGACTTCTTTGTTGTCCTGTAATAAAATTAATAATTAACAGTTCGAAATGCCTATAATGTTAATTAATGTCAATCACTTACCTGCAGAAGCCAATACCGTGCAAATTAGGGCATTTCTAAGAGCAGTCATGCGTTCGTCTTCATGAATTATGGATCTGTATGATAATTCATTGTATCTCTGAGCTGCCTCTATAAATTTTCTTCTATAATCTAGCACTCTTGCATAGCACACTTTGTAATAAATTTGTAATTGTTCATTTTTAGACTCAGCCTGTTAAACAGTATACAGAAAGAATTATTTATCGAATCAATTGAATTATTTGTAAAAAATATTTATAGCGGCAAAGAAGTCACCTGTAAAAGTGATGCTCGATTAATAAATGCTTCAGCCTGTACTGGGTCGTCATCTTCCAGATATAATCTGGCAATTTTGAGATAAGTCTCAAGTTTGTAATCGATAGTATATTGTCTAAAACAGTTAATTCCATTAATATCAAATGTATTAAAGACTGCAAAATTTAAATGTCATATAAATATATATGTATATATTACTTTTGTCCTGTTTCCAGTGGTATGCCAACTAAAACATTTGCAGCTTCCCGCCAATTCTGATTACGTTCATAAATATCAGCTAAATGTTGCCTTATACTAGCTACCTGTTCTTCAAAGGAAATGACACGCGGCTGGACCTATGTAAACATTACATTATTTTAATCACATGTTTTAATAATTTATTTTTGATCTTAGATTTCATAATTAATTAGAAAATAATTTACCTTATCTAGTGTGTAATGTGAAACAGCTTTCGATATCTCATCAGGTAAAAATAGTAAACGACTGCTGACATCGGTTAAAACTTGCCTTGAAATCACCAGACTCACATTTTCGTTCACAACTGTAATAAACACGCATTTAAAAGCATCGTTCTCTAAACTTACTAAAATAATTGTTAATCTCTTTTAATCCTACTTATATATGTTAAAGATAAATATACGAGTATTACAAATGTCTCAATGTTATGTTAAGTTCATCCTAAGACAATGTGATATTTTGCAAGATATTTTATTGCATGTTCTAGAAAGCACCTGACCTATCTAACCTAGTCAACAGGCGTGAAATTTGAGTAAATTTTGAGAAGATTTCACAGTCTCTCCCAGCGCTTCAGACGCTTCTGCGTGCTAAAGCTACCAGTGGGATAAAAATAACGTACTTGCTTCGATGAACGTCTTCAAGGCATCAACTAGTTCCTCGCCGGAAGACAACAATATCAAGTCCAAAGTTGCACGATATCTAAACAAAAAATAATTTATTCGCGTGTACGTAAACGAATCGATGAAGCTTGATTACGTTTTGTGAGCTTACTTTTCAGCCTGATCTTTATGGGAACCACCGGAATGCGCCAAATTGGTGAGTTGTTGACGTACGGAAGCCACTGTCACGACCATTTTTTCTCAGGATGATTTTACTTGCTACCGCGGCTACTGCTGATCGACTACATCACCATCAACTTCGCTACTCTGAGTACGTTCATTTATTTGTGTCTCTACGGCCATGTAGAGACAGCATACGCCATCTGACGGCTCGAATCACAAGCTCAATAGTGTCGATCGTTGTCGCTGGATAGCGCGTGCTGTCCTTCAGCTGCCTTCAGCCAACAATGATGTCATTAGCTGCAGCGGTATATTCATTCTTTCCCGTTCTTTTATCATTGCGTGGCACAAATGGCATGAAACGGCACGCGTATTGCTAGACACAGACGAGTTTGATGTCTCAAATTTGTTCTACATTTGCACGTGATTTTTTGCGCATATAAACATCTCACGCACGTATCGTCGCTCGGTGTGAGTTGATACGATCACGACCAATACATACGCGAGCTCGGTAAGCTCGTGTAAACCAACGGAGCCACGCTATTCTACGTGTTTCACGCGTTCTCTCGCATTTTTTACTCGTAGATCGATTCGTACGCCGCGTCGTGCCGCTTGTACCGCACGTTGCGCCGCGTCAAGTCGTCCGCCACGAATAATCGCGTGAGCCGGACGAAATAGCGACAGAAGGTGGAGAGGACGAAGCTTGGCCATCTTGGAAAAAGACATGTCGTTTTGGGATAAACGTCAACGGCACAGTGTTTACCGTATGATAAATGCTGCTCTCGCTGCCTCGCTGTAATTACGGTAGCGGTTGACCGATTATTAGCGAAGGGAGTGTCACGTTGCAGAGCATTGGTGACACGGTGGCGTATCTGACACGCGGACGCACTCCGAAGTGGTGGTGGCTCGTCGTAGTACCTGCATCGTACGATGAATCGCGGTGACGGGCTGGTGCAGCGACGGCGTGTAGTCAACAGCAGTAGCGGTGGCGGAGGCGCCAGTGGACTCGGCCAGGATGGCTCGAACACAGACCCCGCCGGTCACAATGACAAACTGTCCGGCCAAAGCCCGGACACCGATTGCTCGTCGCAGAAGGATCTTAACTGCAATCCTACCATCGACGAGGATTCCGACAAGGAAACACGTCTGACTCTTATGGAGGAGGTCCTGCTGCTTGGTTTGAAGGATAAAGAGGTTTGTTTACACTCTGGGGATCTGGTATTTCCATGTAATTACATTCTACATTGTTGACAAGTGTTGTTTGTAGGGATACACATCCTTTTGGAATGACTGCATAAGTTCTGGATTGAGGGGTTGTATCTTAGCGGAGCTTGGTTTTCGGGGTAGAGTGGAATTGGAAAAAGCTGGTATGCGTAAGAAGAGTTTGCTAACGAGAAAACTTCTCTTGAAAAATGATGCACCTACTGGTGATGTATTATTAGATGAAGCTTTGAAACACTTAAAAGACACAGATCCACCTGAGACTGTGCCAAGTTGGATAGAATATCTCAGTGGTTAGTTTCTTTATTAATGTGACATATATATATATATATTAATATGTGACATATGTACATATTAAAATATTATTATATATGCAAGGTATTTATATAAAATATTTTATATTTTTAGGAGAAACTTGGAACCCCTTAAAATTAAGATATCAATTGAAAAATGTCAGAGAACGACTGGCAAAAAATCTTGTTGAAAAAGGTGTCTTAACTACAGAGAAACAAAATTTCTTACTGTTTGATATGACAACTCATCCTCTTACTGATAATCTTGCCAAAAGTCGTCTCGTGAAAAAGGTAAATTATTTGTGCTTATTATATTTTGCTGTGATTGATAATGATAATTTTTTAATTGCTTAATTATGATCACAATACAAAATTTACTTGAAATCATTAAATTTGTAAGCTTTATTTATTATAGTCTATTTTCTTTAAAAGAAGTAATCTTTTATATGCAGAATTGTCCTATATTTTGTATATATATTCTATTATAATCTACGGAAGTAATATCTTATCTTTATGTATGCCTTACAATCTATATTAATTAAAAGCTGTGTGGGAGTAAAAAGATAAACAGCTCCCAAATCAAATCATATGTACGATTGATATAAATGTACATATGCATGATATTCTTCACTTGCATATATACATAATTTTTCTCCATTATTTTGCAAAGAAATTGTATATTTTATATCGAATAACAATAAAAGAAAGGGATTATTTATGTATAAAAATTTTTAATCTACAAGTTAAATTTGATTATGTAATATTGTTATAAATATTACAATTTTTTATTTACTTGTACTAAAAATAATACACATAGTGAATTTGTAGAGAAAAGCATACAAACATCATAGAGATAAAAGAAAATAAAAAAAAAAAGATAATCAGTTGGATATTTTGCAAAAAGAAAAGATGATAAAGAATCATGTGTTATATAATCTATGAATAGAGCAATAACATATGTTAACTTTTGTCTTTCAGATCCAAGAAGCTGTATTAGGTCGTTGGGTCAATGATGCTGCTCGCATGGATAGACGAACATTAGCATTAGTTATTCTAGCTCACGCAGCTGACGTATTAGAAAATGCATTTGCACCATTATCAGACGACGATTACGAAGTAGCAATGCGAAGAGTACGAACATTGTTAGATCTTGATTTTGAGGCGGAAGCCGCTAAGCGAAATGCGAACCCGGTACTTTGGGCTGTATTTGCTGCATTCACCAAGTAACATCCATTTCGTACATTACATTAATATGGAATAAATACCAGACACTAGTGTGAATAATGAAATTACAAATTTTGCATGTCTTTTAGTTGCAATACTATGCAAAATAGATACAATTGTTGTTATATGATGAGAACATTCAGACCAAATAATCTATATTCCACCACAGAAAATTGTTAGCAAATTACTCATTTTCATTATTATTATTTCATACATTTGATAACTGAATAACGAATGTTCGTATTTAAATATTATTAAGCAACAAATCCAGACGTGTGAATGCGCTGGGTTATTTTGTGCTGGGTAATACTTTCATGCTCGAAAATGGACAATTCTATTGTGCTGAACTTGATTCTCCACTTTTGCTTAGTGTCCACTGTGTTTATGAATGTGTCTATTTATAAACATCATGCCGGATATGGGATGCACTATGTGGAGTGCCTCAAAAAGGATGCTGGGTGGTAATGTTGAAAAATCTGGATTATATGATTTTAGCCATAATTGAGATATATCAATATGTACATATATTCCTTTAAATGCTAGTTTTTAATACATAATGTATACATGTGCCTCTTTACGTTATATATGACTCCGTTATATTCGCAAATTATTTTGATTTAATCGTGCCCTCTTATACATTTTTAATTTAATTAATTTTACATTCGCACTTTCAGAGGTTTTCAGATATTTTTAGAACTATTAATTATATTTTTTTTTCAATCGTTATGTGAATAATACTAATAGATAAGATTTTACATATGACGGACCTTGTGGATGAAACACCATACTCTTGGTAATCATTTAAATGTTATAAATCTTGTAAGAAATTCTTTATGCTGCTTCTATATAAATGTTCACTTTATACAGATCGTTATCCTATTGCTACGTCTCCTGATATGTAAAAAGATTATACTGATAATATTATCACGTGGCAGTAAAGTATTCAGATTTAAAGTAAAATAATAAATAACGAATTATTTGTTATATATATATATAATATATTATTTATATACTATTATATATTATATTCTATATATTATATAGAATATTCTATATATATAATATATTCTATATATTATCTATATAATATATAATAAATAAACGAATTATTTATTATTAATTACTGACATTTTTACTTTTTTAATGCAAAATTTAATGTAAAATTATGTTTGATTTTTTCCATGTAGAAAATAGGAAATATTTCTGAAAATTTATAATCTAATAAATCTTTTAGATGATTAAAATTATTAAAATTTATAATTTATATATAATAATACTTGAATTAATATCGAAAATTCAATATCTTTTTTGTAATTTTTGTAGACTAATTTATAGTATTTTTCGTGCTCTTACAGTTGTATTTCTGGTTTCTATTGCCTTTTTTTTATCATTCTTTAAAGAACGACAATGTTACATTTTTAATTTTAATACCTATGAATATTATTTTGAGAACACTTTATTGCTACTCGGTAAAAAGAAACTTTTCTCTTTCATGATGCTTTGACGTAAAGAGCCAAGTAAAGTTCTGCTTAATTATGAAGCAGAATATATAATATTTTATATGACGATATACAAAATAAACATTTGTATTTGACACTGAAATCTATTGAAACATCTTAAATTATCAGTTATAATTACGAAAATGTCATTTTATTGAGAATTAAATTTTTGCAATAAAAAACATATCTTTATATTTGAATATGTTATAGAAATTTAAGAATCAAAAATTGTTTAACAATCGATTTGTAATACAAAGTTTAATTAAAATTGGCCTATTTATCATTCTACAATTATAAATGCCTGATAATAATTTGTGATTTTTCATATTTCTTATATCTTGGAACTTATTATTTATTTATTATGTGATATTTTTTTGAAAAAACATACAAAACATTAAATTTTATTAATGTTAAAAATTATCTAAATTATCTAAATTATCTAAATCAAAACTTAGAAAATTAATTAATTTTTTAATTAATTTTAACATTTAACTTTTTAATATTTTGTAAATATGATATGATCCAATATTCTTACAGGCTTGGTCCATAATTTTATGTGCACATACGTATGTAATATACCGCCGATTGAAGATATCAATAAACAAGAAACAAACAACATTTATTACTTTTTTATTAATTTTTTAAAATTTATAGGTGCAACATTGGAAAAGTATGGTTTTATCATTGGTGAAGCAATGTTGAGCAGTATTTTAAGTTATATAACAGCTGATGTAAGGTGTGTCATAACTTATTGAATAAGGCAATCGACACTTTTCTTAGCCAATATACGAATTATAATGTAATTTTAAGCAATCATGCAAAAGGCGTAGCGTTTAATTGTAATGAGGATAAAACAATAAGAATTCTTAACTTACAGTTCCATCATCACTTCCAACTTATTGTACAGATGTATAAAAACATTACTAATTATTATCACGTGTATTAGCAATTTATAAATATTTATTAACATAAGATTATCTTTACCATGTTTTATCGTAATCTCATATTACTCAAAGTTGCAAATCAATAGTATATTGACTGCATTTATCATAGAAAACTTTCATTCAACCGAGACATATAACTGTGTATAGCTTAGTTGACAAAAAAGTATATAGATAAAAATTTTAAGTATAAAATACTTATAAGAGAATACCGGGAAATTATTGTCAGTAGATATAGATTTTATTTATGTACATATAGAAATTTATACAAGCTATAACAGATATTCATAATTGATATTCAATATAGCACGGAATCACATAAATATAGATATAATAAATATAAGTATAAAAATTGTTGATATACATATATATATATATTGTTATCCTTTGTACATATATTTTATTCAACATATACTTTTCACATTTGTGCAATGATTGTAATTACAATCAGTTATAATTATAATTCAATTAGCCACATTCTTTTATTCAGTTCTTCAAGAAAGATGTGATTTATGTAGACCAACAGCTGCTTGAATGAGACCATACTCTCCAGTTAGCAACCAATTTTTATTTTTTTCAAATAATTTTTCAGCCATACCGTGTGGCAATCCAACACAGACGTCAGACTTCAGAGTGCGTAAACTCAAAATGTTTGTAGGTCGAAAATCTCCCAATGCAGTTATGAAACTTGTACTATACTCAAAATTAATATCTCCTAGAAGTTTTCTATAATTTAAATCACCTTTAAATATTGCTAATTTAGCACTGGAAAGTTGAATATACGTCTTTATCTCCTTTTCTTTCATTTGCCTAAAGTCATATGGTCCTGTCCAGTAAGGCTCTTTCTGTTTAACAAAAACGATTTAAATTACATGATACAATTTTTAATAACTGAGCGATATTGAAAGATAAAATAGATATACCTTAACATTCCAAATTTTACGATCCAAAAATTCCTTGAAGGTCTTGCTCAATAATTGCAGGTTTGGATAACCGTCTCGACTACTCATGTAGTCTAATATCCAGTGAAAATCGTCAATTGTTGTGTCACTCACGTACCATGGATATGCTTTTACATAAAATGTTATCTTAGTTGTAGGTACAATAGTGACGAGAAACGCTGCTAAACACAGATCTGAGAAGAGTTCATATCCTGCATTGTCAAATACTATATGAATGTTATCACCATTTTCTTCCAGGTTTTCTTTTACGATATGCCATACAGGCTCCCAATCATTTACTAATATATCTTCATCAAAAGATTCCACTACATCAACCGGATTACCAGTTTGTTTAAGAGCAGCTCCAGCACTTAAAGACAGATCATACCTAAAACATACTAATGTTATTTATTTATTCAAAATGTGTATTGTATAAAAGATAAATGTAAAAATATTACCTGTTACTCCACAGGCTCAATTTTAATAATTTTACAAAATCATTTTTAGAGTTCTCCTTGTTATATTTTTCATCAGATATTATATTTTTTACATACAAGGCAACAGCATCCACGGAATCAATGGAATTAATAAAGACAGCTTGTTTATGTTGTTCAAATGGATCATAATTCTGTATGGTACTCCTAGAATTTTGTGAAAAGATATTTGACTCGTTCTATACATATATATATATATATATAAATTTATATCATATTAAATACACTGAAACTTACGTTAAACCAATTTCTTGAGCTAACACACGGTACATGTAAGTTTCACAGTATAACCATATTGTATTAAACCATGTGGGTGTTTCACCTTCTACACGAGTTCTATATTCTAGATATTTATTCCATTCCTCCGCATCATTAGAAATTGCCTTAGGATTTAATCGCAAGGGTTTTAAAGTCTTGTTAGTAACTATTTCATTTTTTAGTTGACTTATAAACCCTATGATATATTTGATATCTTCTGTTGCACCCTGTAATTTAATAACAATATTATGTTACAAGAAAATGACATAAACCACACTATCAAACACACACATACATAATGTCTGTAAGATTACCTGGCCATATGTATCTATAATCTGGTTTTTGTTTTGACAGAATGTATCGATAATTCTTGTTAATATCACTGGCAATCTATCTTTGATTGTTGTATAAGCAAAACTTCTGTAACATAAAGTAAAGTATGTGTTACTAATACATTTTTTTGTTTTTAGGTATCAGAAGCTACTAGCAGCGGCAAGTGGGAAAAAATTAAGTGAATAATAGAGTAGTCTAAGAATTACTGTTTATATACTCCAGACAATTGTACACCAAAAGGTGTAGCTGTGTCCTGCAAATTTGGGATCCTAGGACTGGCTGTAGTCATTGTACAGAACGATAAAGTCTCACCAAACAGCAACTAAAAAGAAAGTGACAAGAGAGAATATGGTAAGAGCAGGTATCTGTGAATAGTTTCAAACATATTTTATATATATAAATATATTAAGTTTTGTATCACATAGTTTTTATACTTTATGCACAACGTAGAGAAACAAATGCAGAGAAAGTTGACAGTTTTTTAAGTAAAAAGTAACTAAAAATGTATAAAGATATATGGCAAAACACTTCACAATGCATATACACTATTTCACGCTTCTTTCGCTGTAAAATATAAGATAGAACAAGTATATTTCATGTTTTTGAAGAGGTTACGAAAATTTAAAGCAAACTCACAGCTGTTCTCTATGACCGTAATTCATCAAATGTATGTAACATGACATTGACTTACCCTTTTATGCTCTGTTCTTATTGGACGATATCAAAAAATCACTATTCATGAACATGATAATCCACAAGCATCCACATAAATTGTTCAAGCAGCATAATCACTTGGAAAGCAGACGCGTGACATATGATCGCAACGCGCACGCGTGCAATCGCGCGTTTCCTATTTCTCTCCTGAATATAATCATTAATTACGAAAATTTACAACAATTATAATATTATTAAGGTGCGTATTCAAATGGCCGCAGATAATCGCATATAAGAATAGGGAAGACAGGGAGGGGGAAGTAATCACCACCTAGTTCCTTTTATCGTCTGCAGTTAACTGCACACACGGTTTTGTGGCGGCGTATCCTCCGCTACTTTCGCGGCGAACTTTCAGTCCAAAGAAATTTCATTAACGCGGAAAAGTTTTCGACGCTCTACCTTTACGACTATCGAATTGAGTATTGTCCGATGGTGTTACATTTTCGTCCTGCCTGCTTTACAGACCGCAGCAAACGGACAATGAGATTTTAGTCTGTTGCGCACTTTGGCGTAGGAGAGTTGAAGTTCCCGCAACACCGGTGAGTCTAATTTTGTGAATTTTATATTTCAAAAAAAACCTAATCTAACCTTCGCCGCGATCGAAGGAGATTTTACTTTAATACTAATTAATAATCTTAATTTGAGGCTCACAAAAATGTAGAATGTTAAGGATTGATAGGATGCGAAAAATGTTAATTTATTTCGACGCTCTAATTTTTTAGAAACAAGTTTTTATCAATCTCTCAATTCATCGATTTTTTTAACACGGTCTGTTTTCTGCATTCTTTGATACATTTGTATCACTTCAATTGGATATCGAGTAAACGATAAATGAATTGATTAGCTCTGTGAAAAAGTTTTGCTCGCGTTATAGCCAACAGCAAGCGCTCTATCACACTTGAATTTACATAATGATCGTTGTGAGGGTACATTAGCTTTGGGGGTAATGGTGCAGTCTCGGCGAAAGTTACGGCACAGATACGAGCAGGACGGAGAAAAGATTCGAATAAGGCGGTCAGATTGTCTCGTCTCGCTGCGTTCCGCGCACTTTTTGCCCCCGCGCCACCGAAATAGGAAACTCCAGCGATAATTCAGCTACAGCTGCGAGACACTTTAATAAACTTGGTAGGGAAGAGATGTCTGTGCACATAAAGCAAAACTCGGCGTATCGCGTGTCTTCCGACATTGTCGGATGGAAGAAAAATCATAATGAAATATAGCTGCTCTTAATTCTTTGACTATGAGAAACGCGTTAATATATCTTTGATTTGTATCGATTGCGATAAATAATACGGAATAATGTTTTTTTTTTTTTTAAATAGTTACATAATAAATTTTAATATTGTACTATTAGATATAACGTGCTGATTAATTTTTTGTTGTGCTTACCGACAATCACATTGCTCGATAACGTAAAAGAAGTGATAAACAAAAATATTTTAACTTTTCACACTTCTCGAAATGAATATGTAAATTGATACATTGGAAATGTCGTACATTAAAGGAAGAAAAATATTACGCGGCAAAATTATTTTAATATCTAAAATATATTTATCGAAAATTGTAGCATAAGACAGACAAGAGGGAAGAATTAATTAATTTTTAATTACCAGCATTAATTTGACTTGAACTTTCTTTTATTTTTATATTAGACACTATAAGAAAAAATAAAGATAAAAAAAATATTTAAAAGTTAATTGACATTATAGACGTCTTTTCAAGTTCTAATTTAGATATCGTAACGATTTTTTGCAAGTTTTATTAAGGAGGTGATTTCAGGTAACTAGAGGACACTTAAGCTAAGAATATCGCGGTATTTTTGTCCCGCTTTCTGGCGATTTCAAGTCTCGTTATGCCGATCATTAAACGTCACAGTCACAACGCAGGCAAGATAATATCGCTGTGCGTTCTATTCCTTCGAAATGAAATCTGTGCCGGCGGATTCGCCAGCCATCCTCCCCTCGGCCCTTCCCTGATCCTCCTCCCATCCACGAGATCTGGGAGCAATGTTGCTAATTACTACATACCACCGAATGCGGCATAACCCGCGACCCATGAATTCCAACTGCGCTGTAGCCGATGGTGTACAGTCGCAAGAGTCAGTTTTCATCCGTGTAATTTGTGGAAATTGCGGTTTCCTATGAGCGCGAAGCGAACTGATAATGCACTACCAAATGTCAGTTCGATTCAACACTTACATTTCCCGATATTATATACACACGCACGCACGCACACGAGGCAAAATAATTTTTTTTTTAAGATTCATAAATTTATTGGTAAAATTGCGAAAACAAAAAAAAAATTATCTTTTTTTATGCATCTTGAAAAACGAAGTTTTTTCTCAAGTATTATTATTCAAGATTTAATAGAATGGAGTTTTAAAATTGGCAGGTAATATGCGTCCTAAATTAATTCAGCTTTATATTACTTATTAACTCGCGAATGAAAACAGGAATTTTCATCATTTATGAGTCGAGATGTTATCCAATTCAATTTAATCCAATAACTTCTGTTATCATAACTTTATAATCGAAATTGGCTTAAGGGAATAAAGAAAATCATATTTTTAACTTTTAACGTTCTTATAAATGTCAGTTCTTCTGTCTTTTTTTTTTTTTTTTTTTTTTTTGTAAATGACATCTTAGCGCAAAATTGATTAACATGGGTGGTATGGGGAACATCATTACATATAGGACAAAGTCATAAATACGAGGACCACATGGCTGGCATTACTTCTTGAAATGAGGAAAACCTGCGATGAAACCGACGATACGTGCGAGAGTATCGAGCGGCAAGAAGCATCTGTCGTTAATCGATGCCAAAATGATATTAAGCTGTATTAACGCATAGTGTAACTAAATAGCAACATTTTTAAATTAATTCTTTCCAAATCTTCTCACAAGCATTTAACATCCGATATGTGTTACATCGTAACACATTGTGTTATAAATACATAAAACAATTTATAGATTTATCAAATTTTTCTATAATTATTAAAAAAATTTAAGCAATCAAAAAAAATTTATGAAAAATCTTCACAAGTTAGCAGCAAAATTAGTCGATTCGACTACATGCCAATAGTATATATTAATTAATTGGATAGTTAATATTTGTACAATCGAAAAATTTTGAATTGCACATTTTTCTTTTAACTTTTATATTCTTTAATTCCTTCTCTCTCTAAGAGATTTTATTCTCCAAATGTGAAATCTCCGTTATCTGATGATAAGAATCAGTGTCATACGTATTTTTACGATGTTGCAACAATATTTCTTCGTGGCGGTGAAAAGTTTCCCGCAGCTGTTATATTCTATGTCATGCCAAAGGTATATTCCAAAGGGCATAATTTAAAGAAGTTTCTTGGGGTTGTCGCGAACTAGCACAGCAGCCAAACGAAAACCCAGTTTGAATGTAAGAGTATGTAAATGATAGGAGCTGCTAGGAGAGAGTTCATTATAACCGGTATGGTGCGACCACAAAATTGTTCGCGGAAACTTTTGTGAATGGCAGTTAATTATAATTAATTCCGTATTGTCTACTCGACAGCTCGTGCTAATTCCTCGCCGCCGACGAATCGCACGCGAACGCTACTGTGGAGTTTCAGTTAGCACTCTCTCCTGAGCAGACAAATTATTACGAATGTTCAATTAAATCGTGCGTTTTCAAACTAACTTCCGTACTGTAGTCTTTTGGGCAAATTTTGCATTTCTGTGCTATTGTATCACATAGCTGCCTAAGAACTTAGGGAATGTTCTATTTTATATATTTTTAAGTAAACGCAATGCTTTATTTTCTCATACCTCAAATCTTTGAAACTTTATGCTACACAGAAATTTTCGGAGCATCTATATTTTTATTCTAAATTCTTTGCTAAACCCGACGTTAATTTCTATTGAATAAAAATACAGAGAAACCAAATTATCAATAATTGAAGATTGATAGTATTTTGCAAAAACTAAATTTTAAAGGCGTTGATACCTTATAAAATCTTTAAGATTATTTAAAAAGAAATTAGACAATTGTCTCTAGAATTCATTGTTTGGCAATAGTTTCTCATAAGATATCTCGTAGAATGCACGCGTAAATGTACGTGATAAACCGAAACCTTTTCATTAGTCAATTAATCTAATCGTAACGCTTAACATAAATACAATTTAACGAGCGTATAATGGAAATTAAGTAATGATTAATTCGATCGTAGTGTTACATTGTAAAAGTACAATACAACTCGATTCGATGCAAGTGCCCCGATGCTCTGTATCCGCAATTAGAACGATTTCGCGAGTTTAATTCCGCAGAATTAGGAGTGCGGAACTGGTTCTTCTCATCCGGGCAACTCTCGGAAATTTCAAGAGTTTATCCCGATGGAAGGAGGGAAGGATTACAGGAGAAAAAGGGTAACAGAAAAGGATGGTTGGTCCGGCACGAAAGAAAAAGGAAAAAGAGGGACTGAGCTTTGTCTTTAGAATAGCTGAAGCCTCCTATTCTTTTCAGCGACAAGTTTCGCGATTTTCAAAATTAAGAGAACATAGTTGCTAATTCAGCGTAATGTATGAGAAACTATTGTTTGACATTATTTCTATTTTACAAAAATTTTCTATACTTTCTGTGCAGTTTTCTTCATTCATAAAAAAGGAGTTTCTTTAATTCTTGAAGAAAAGCAAGTGATTATGTAACATTTATATATTTATATATTTGCCAATAATTAAATTTGATACACAATACTGTCGAAAAGCTTCATATATGCGAGGAAAGTTTAAAAATTTAATTTTATATAATACAGTATTAAGATAAAATATTTTTCGATAGGTGTTTATTGGTCTAGAAATATTTTATACGCATTGCAAGAGATTGATCGTCCATATAAGATAATGTTCGGCGCTAACGTAAACAGTAATAACGTAACAGGGCAAATTAAAGTTCAGCACTGATATCTGCTTACGCGACGGTCGAAAAGATTTAACCTTAATGGAAGTTGGGAGTATATCGTGGAACGGAAATGTGCGGTGTATAGGCCCAACGAATTGCCGCGGGAGTGTGTGCGAAATAATAGGGTAATTGTTATGCTACGGCACGGTAGGTGGAGGATCTGAGCTCCGTGTCTTCGATAAGACACGGCTCTCGGCATACTTAACGAACTTAACTTTCCGCGATCGTATGGGCATCTAGTTTTCGCCGGTGCGATACCGCGGATATAATGAGGAAAATGTAATAAAACCCGCTGTCGCAGATGGGAGACAGCGTTTACGTAATCTCACACACAGTGCAAAGTCCAAAATTATAAAATGCGATACGTTCTTCTTCGATTACGTCAGTCGAGAGCGTGTCTAATTTTCTTAAATACAAGTATTCTTTATTTCTTTCGAAAAGAAAACTATTTCTAGAAATAGAAATGGAAATATAAATGGAAATTTATATAATTAATTCGGCAAAGTTATATAGAATTTAAAACAATGTTATATATATAAAATTCTTGCGAAGACTTTACATTTCTCAAGTGTTCAGCAGTTCAGTATGTATACTCATCTTCTTTCAAATGTAATGAACCTGTCAAATCTGCATCTGTTGCTACCGTCGTCGATGTTAAATTAAGAAATTTGTCGTACGGGCATAATAATGTGCAGCCCGGAATGGAAAGCGTTTCTACTTTCGCCGGAATACCCCAGTAATATAATACCTAGAGCAAGGAAAATAAGTATTATTCGTTAATTATTCCTCAATCAAGTGCTAAATATCACTCCTGTTATCATAGATAGGCGGACGAAATGAGATACTTACTTTGACAAAATACTTGCCCTTCCATTCACGCAATTCAAAAATAACGCCACTCGTAAAGTTTGGCGTACTGTAAATCTCATTTTTTATATGCAGAGTACGCAGTATCGCGAATACATTAATGTCATGTCCGGAGAAGAGATTGATCTTTCGATTTTTTAATGTTCCATTGATCACTTTATTCATGTCGTCGATTATTTGCCGTAATAAGACACCTGTAAAAATTTGTACACATATATTACACATCTACGCGCAATATTTAGCGGTCCGTATTAAGCATATATGATCGCAACATATATATTTTTTATTCGAACGTGCCTCCATTAAGTCTGGTAAGTTCCTCATTGTAGGCTAATAGGTCAAAAGCTAGACGGCTCGCTTCCGAAAATTGTGTGTTGTTATATAACATACGCGCTGTTTCGGGTATCTCCAGTTTCATAGATAATTGCAAATGTATAGCCATGTGCACTATCAAAAGATCAAATAGAGTAGTAATATTAGTGCCTGCATACACCGACACTTTTTCCATTAAATCACGATATTTTTCTGTTTTTGCTATTATTTCCAAAGAGTTTAACATTTTTTTGAAAGTTGCTTCATATCTATAAAAAAGAAAACATAACAATTGCCTAAAAAGAGATCTATAAGTTGCTGTAAGAAAGAATCTAACATAAATAATAATTAGAATTTATGATAGGGCAATATTTTTAAATATATGCGATTTAAAAAAATGTAATTATTACTAAAAGGTCTTTAAAAAATACGCGTAAAAGTTTAAAAAAAATTATCTTTTTTTTTAAATTAAATGGCAATAAATTGAGATAATTAGTCTACGCTTTATCAAATACGTTTAGCTTATATATTTAAACGTATTTTTTTTTCGTTTGTTAATTTGCCACAATTAATACTAAAACAGAAATTATGCCATCCGAAATGTACAACTTATCATTACTAACGTTAAAAGGGCGGAGATTACTTACGTAGGGAATGTAAATGACATCATTAGAGCATCTTCGTGTAAAGAGGCATATCTCACATTCATCGGCTGCCAAAGCAGCGCATGATTCCATTGTTGCATGTTATTAGGCGGAAAAAGTGCAGCGAGCACTAATTGCAGGGTCATCTTGCATCTAGTAACGAACGTGGAACGTGCGTAGATATGCGGTTGATAGTACGTAGTGCCGAGAAAATGGTTGTACAGTTTTCTCAGTAGCAGTCCTAACTCATACGATCTTTTCTTACCAGCCTTGACAGTAACATCATTAATAAAAATTAAAAAAGAAGAAGAAATCATAGTTTTTGCGTAAAAACAAAGAATTCAAAAAAATATCGATTTTGCTGTCATGCATTTACATGCGCAATTCCATTTGACTTTGATACAAAAAGTATTATAAAGAGCTAAAGACACGATACGCTTTGATTTTTGAAAATTATTTTTGCAGCTACATATATATGCGCTTTATCAAACGATTGTAGCAGCAAAAGAATTAACATAATGTATGTTTTAACACGTATGTCATATCTTACATTAGTTAATTCGCCGCGGCCAGTTGGATAAAACTTCTCATCTTTGTAGGGATCATTTGGATAAGTTTCTCTGTTATCTGGTGTACGATCGCCGTGTCTGAATATCTGAAAATTTCGGCGTTTAATTAGTCTTGAATATTTTCGAGAGGATGTATTTTTTTCGAAATATCAGTTTTTCGTACCATGCTGACAAATCGTAATGTCGTCTGACTAGCTTTTGCTTCTACAAAAGTAAAATTGTGAAAGTCCTGGTATTCGTCTGCTGCCTGATATAAGCTGATATTATTAGTAATCAAAAATTCTTTCTCGTTCTGTTCCGTTATAAATAAATTGGAATAAAATATTATTAATACGATGTTCAGGTAGTATTGAAGTTTCGTCATCCTGTAGATTGTATGTAGTGAATCAAATCTAAATGTTCCACGATAGAATACGTCTACGACAAAAGAAATTCACTTTTTTTCCAATTGAATGCTTTCCAATACGGATTAATCTTAATTACTGCTATCCAATACGGATTAATCTTAATTATTTCATAATGTGTCCCCACAGCAACTAAACTTCATATTTGAAAATAATTAAAATTGACGAATAAGTGATTATGTTTTTAAATGATTAAAATAGTCAATGAATAAAATCATCGATTTATGTTTAGGTATTAGATTAATCTTTTATTTTTGCATTGGATTATAATACGAAAAGAAATTTCTTACATTTTCTCAAATTTTATATGGAAAACTTATCATATGCAAGAATAAACAGTTTTACAATTAATTTAAATTTATGGAAAAATTACAAAAATTCAAAATTAGGCTCGTTAGATTAGGTTTTTAGTAACGACAAATTTTTTTGTGAAGTCACACGGTATCGGCAGTGACAATACATATTTGAATATATAATATGTGTATTTGAAAGACGAAAGTAATCAAACTTTAATTTAATGAATTTTAAATATATTACCTTTTATATGTTAAAAAAATTTACTGCTTATGGAGTTTGAAATCATAATGAAAAATGTTATAGAAAGTAATGTTTCAAGTAAACCGTCTGGATATTAAATCTCTTAACATTAATGAATTACAGAAATTTTCAAACAAGTATAATATACTTTTCTTTTCGGTACGTGTAGCACTTTCCCGAGAGCTAATGCGCGACTGACAATTTTACTTACATTCTCAACTCAGATCCCAAACACAAATTCTCTCTCGTATAAAAAACAGTCAACATATTCCAACGTATACACAGCACTGTATCGCCACAATACGACACATGCCATATTGCCTAGGATAATATTTCGATTATAATTCGTGCACTCATTTGCAATGCTAAGTTCTCCATCACCGTTTCGGTACTAGCGAAAAAGGATCGAAAAAAGCATTTAAATTTTTTCCAGATATTTACTTGTTAACTATCATACGACAGGACTAATATTCGACTAATTGCTTATGTAAAAATCGATTCTAAAGAAATAAATATTTAAAGACCCAAGGTCTGCATATCTGGAAACATATTAAAAACGTCTGGCAATTCTATTAAAATATAAATTCTATTAAGTTATTAATGAAAAGAGATATAAAATTGCTTGAGAAAATTTCCATTTCTGTTTCTGTATCCACACGTAAGTGATACGAAGAGTTTGCTTTCGAAATAAAATACGTACGATTTACATTGGAATAAACTAGGACTTCTAAGTGTCAGTACCTCTTGAATAATGTTGGGAGAATTAGAGCCGATGAGAGAGGTCCGAAAATATAGCTGTTACTTATAATTTTTCGACAAGAATGCCAGATGACATATTTGCGATACATATTTATAGACAACCCACCTTTCTTGATGTTTTTCAGGATTTTTCAAGTGTGTTTCTGTCCCATATGTCTCTGCTAACATTTCTTTTTGCCCCGCCTCAATACGTTACACACAAAGTCATTTTAGCATTGATAACTGATCTGCTTTATCGTTTTTTATACTGGCACTTGTGCTTATATCACATTTGTGCACGTGCAATTTTATAATGAAAGGTTATCTTAAATTAATGTAACGTAATCATATTTGTTCAATTTTTTTTTTATGTTAAGATAGATAAGCATACATCATAAATAAGACTTCCATGAATATAGCAAGCCTTATTATTTGTACAATTTGCAAAAGCATATGTCAAATTTATCATCGCTTTTTCAGGTTATAGAATTGGAAAGAAAGAATTTAATTTTTAATAAAAGCATTCCATAGGAAAGAAAGTGAAATTTTTGATTGTGCATGACATTAATTACAAATTACTATTTATATCAAGAGCAGGCATAATTGTTATTGTTCACTAATTACAATTATTACATTTGTTATTATGTATTCCTTTAAAATGATGAAATACCTTTAGTGTTCTTATTTTTAATGTGCATTATACGGATATATATTTGTATCTTGAGCGACTAATATAAGTTTCTTTATTTCTTCGAAACGATTTCTAGAATTAAAAATAGAAATAGAAATTTATATAATTAATTTTACAAAGTCATATAGAATTTAAAACAATGTTATAAAAATCATGCACGAATTCTATATTTCTTTCAAGTGTTCAGCGGTTTAATACACGCATTTGCAGACGCATCTTTTTCCAAATGCAACAGACTTATCAGATTTGCATCTGTTGCTATTGTCGTCGATATTAAATTAAGAAATCTGTCATACGGGCATAATAATGTGCAGCCTGGAATGGAGAGCGTTTCTACTTTCGCCGGAATACCCCAATAATATAATACCTAGTGGAAGCAAAATAAATAATATTTGTTAATTACTTCTCAATCAAGTGCTAAATACTATTCCTGTTATCGTAGATAGGCGGACGAGAAATGAGATATTTACTTTGACAAAATACATGTCTTTCCATTCATGCAATTCCAAAATAACACTACTCGTAAAGTTTGGCATACTGTAAATCTCATTTTTTATATGCAGAGCCCGCAGTATCGCGACCACATTAATGTCATGTCCGGAGAAGAGATTGATCTTTCGATTTGTTGTTCCATTGATCACTTCATTCATGTCCTCGGTTATTTGTTGTAATAATGTACCTGTAAAAATTCGTACAAATATATTATACACCTACGCATAATATTTAGCAGTCCGTACTAAGCGTATGATCGCAACATATATATTTTTGATTTGAACGTGCCTCCACTGAGTCTGATAAGTTCCTCATTGTAGGCAAATAGGTCATAAGCTAGACGTGTCGCTTCAAAAAATTCTTTGTTTGCATATAAGATATGCGCTGCTTTGGGTAACACCAGTCCCATAGATAATTGAATATTTATAACAAAACGCACTATCACAAGCTGATATAGATCAGTAATATTACTTCCTGCATACGCCGACACTTTTTCCATTAGATCACGATATTTTTCTATTTTTTCTAATACTTCCGTAGAGTTTAACACTTTTTTGAAAGCTGCTTTATATCTGTCAAAAAGAAAAAAGACAAAATTTGCGTAAAAAAAGATCTATGAATTGCTGAAAGAAAGAATTTAAATAATAATTAGAATTTATGCTAGAGCAATATATATATATATATATATATATATTTTTTTTTTTATATACGCTGTTTTAAAAAAATGTAATTATTACTAAGAAGTCTAAAAAAAAATTATAAGTTAAAAAAAACTATTTTTATCCAAAATTAAATGCCACTGAATTGAGATAATTAATCTATACTTTATCAACTACATAGTTTATACATCGTTTAGACATCGTTTTCGTTTTGTTAATTTGCCACAATTAATACTAAAACAGAAATTATGCCATCCGAAGTGTACAACTTATCATCACTAACGTTAAAAGAGTGGAGATCACTTACGCAGGGAATGTAAATGACATCATTAGAGTATCCTCGTTTAAAGAGCTATATCTCATATACGTCGGCTGCCAAAGCAGCTGATGATTCCATTGTTGCATGTTATTAGGCGGAAAAAGTGCAGCGAGCACTAATTGTAGGGTCATCCCGCATCTAATAATGAACGTGGAACGTGCATAGACATACGGGTGATAGTACGTAGTGCCGAGAAAATGGTCGTACAGTTTTCTCAGTAGTAATCCTAACTCATACGATCTTTTCTTACCAGCCTTGACAATAACATTATTAATAAAAATTAAAAAAGAAGAAGAAATCATAGTTTTTGCGTAAAAACAAAAAATTCAGAAAAATATCAATTTTGTTGTCATGTATTTACATGCGCAATTCCATTTGACTTTGACATAAAAAATATTATAAAGAGCTAAAAACACGATACGCTTTAATTTTTGAAAATTATGTTTGCAGATACATATACATGCGCTTTATTAGACAAGTGTAGCAGCAAAAGAATTAACAAAATGTATGTTTTAACACGTATGTCATATCTTACATTAGTTAATTGACCGCGGCCAGTTGGATAATACTCTTCATTTTTGTAGGGATCATTTGGATAAGTTTCTTTGTCCTCTGGTGTACGATCGCCGTGTCTGAATATCTGAAAATTTCGGCGTTTAATTAGTTCTTGATTATTTTCGAGATGTATTTTTTTCAAAATATTGATTTTTCTATCATTTTTTTGTACCGCGCTGACAAATCGTAATTTCGTATCATTGGCTTTTGCTTCTGTAAAAGTATCCTGGTATTCGTTTGGTACCAGATTTGCTCCATGATATAACCTGGTATTGCCAGTATTGTTAGTCGAAAATCCTGGCGTTATAAATAAACCGGAATAAAATATTAATACGATATTTAGGCAGTATTGAAGTTTCGTCATCCTGTACATTGCACGTAGTGAATCAAATCTAAATATTCCGTAATAAAATACGTCTACAACAAAAAAAAGATTGTATTAATATTATTTTTTTATACGGATAATACGGATAAATCTGAACTATTTCATAATGTATCAGCAACTAAGCTGATTATTTAAAAATAATTACAGTTGACGAACAAGTTATTATATTTTTATATTATTAAAACAGTCAATATTGAAATAAAAGCATTGATTCATGTCTAGTTATTAAATTAATATTTTATTTTTGCACTGGATTATAATGCGAAAAGAAATTTCTTACGTTTTCCCAAATGTTATATAAAAAATTTATCATATAAAAGCATAAACATTTTTATAATCAATTGAAATTTATTGAATAATTGTAAAAATATAAAATAAAGCCTGTTACGTTATTAGTAACGACAAATTTTTATTGTCACAGTATCGTCAGTGACACAATACTTTTGAACATATAATACATATATTTGAAAGAGAAAAGAAATCGCATTTTATTTCAATAAATTAAAAATATATCATCTTTCATTAGAAAAATTTACTGCTTAATTAGAAATAATGAAAAGTGTTATAGAAAGTCTGTTTTAAGTAACGTCTGGACGTTAACTTTCCTAAGTTTAAAAATTATTAAACTACACAAATTCTCACACAAGTACATACGTCTCTTTTCAGTGTGTCTTTCCTCCGTGTTAATGCGCGACTGACTATTTTATTTACATTCTTAGCTCTGATCTCGGACACAAATTTTCTCTCGTACAAAAACAGTCAAAATATTCAAACGTATACACATTATTTGTATCGCCACAATACGATACATGTCATATTGCCTAGGATTATATTTCGATTATAATTTTCTGCATGCACTTGCAATGCATTCTTCATCACCGCTTCAGACTAGCGAAAGATGATCGAAAAAAGCATTTAAATTTTTTCTAGCTATTTACTTGCTAACTATCGTACAACAAGACTAATATTCGTCTGATTGCTTATGCAAAAATCGATTCTAAAGAAATCGAAATCTATAGATCCGATGCGAAGTCTGAATAGCTGAAGACGTGTTGGAAACGTCTGGTTATTTTATTAAAATAATAAACTCTATTAAATTATTAATAAAGAGACGTACACAGAAAAGAGACAGTGAGGGAAAATTGCTTGAGAAAATTTTTATCTGTATCCACACATAAATGATTTGAAGATTCCGCTTTCGAAATGAGATACGTACGATTTACATTAGAATAAACTAGGGCCTCTATGTGTCAGTACCTCTTGAAAAATGATGGAAGAATTAGAACCGATAAAAGGTCCGGAAATGTAACTGTCACTTATTATTTTTCGACAAACTAGACGATTTCTTTGTGATATGTATTTATAGTCAATCCACCTCTCTTCCTCATAAATTTTTCGTGTGTGTATGTGTCTGTCCCTTATGTCTGTGCCAGCATCTCTTTTCGCATCGATACTTCACACACAAATAAGTCGTGTTAGCTCCGATAACTGATCTACTTCACCGCTTTTTAGACCAGCTCTTATGCTTATCATTAAAATCTTACAACACAATTTTCAATTATTTGGAGTTCGATATGGCTCGCGTGGTTCTAGCTATATAGAAATATATATATATATAACTTATGTAAACATACATATATGTATATTTGCTTATTTTTATCATGTTTGTGAGCAGAGAATTTTATAACGGAAGGCTATCTTAAATCAATACAATGTAATCGTATTTCTACAACTTTCTTTAATGTCATAAAATAGATAAGCTTACATTATAAATGAGATTTTTATCGATATAACAAATTTTATTATTTGTACAGTTTCCAAAGGCATATGCCAAATTTATCACTGCTTTATCGCGTACCATTTAATTGGAAAGAAAGAATTTAATTTTTAATTAAAGCATTTAATTGGAAAGAAGAACGCTTCGTCGATTACGTCAGTCGAAAACGTCTCTAATTTTTTTAAGTATAAGTTTCTCCATTACTTCGAAATGAACTATTTTCGTTAATTGCATTTTTATTTTTTATTTTAGAAACAGAAATTAGTATAAATAATTTTGCAAAGTCATATAGAATTTAAAACAATGTTATAAAAATCTTGCGAGAACTATACATTTCTCAAGTCTTTAACAGTTCAGAAAGTACATACAATGTAGACTCATCTTCTTTCAAATTCAATGACAGGCTTATCAGATCTGCATCTGTTGCTACCAGCGTCGATGTTAAATTAAGAAATCTGTCGTACGGGCATAATAATGTGCAGCCCGGAATGGAGAGCGTTTCTAGTTTCGCCGGGATACCCCAATAATATAATACCTAGAGCAAGGAAAATAAGTATTATTCGTTAATTATTCCTCAATCAAGTGCTAAATATTACTCCTGTTATCATAGATAGGCGGACGAAATGAGATACTTACTTTGACAAAATACTTGCCCTTCCATTCACGCAATTCGAAAATAACGCTACTCGTATAACTTGGCAAAGTGTAAATCTCATTTTTTATATGCAGAGCCCGCAGTATCGCGACCACATTAGCGTCATGTCCGGAGAAGAGATTGATCTTTCGATTTGATGTTCCATTAATCACTTCATTCATGTCCTCGATTATTTTCCGTAATAATGTACCTGTAAAAATTCGTACGAATATATTATATATGTATGCGTAATATTTAGCGGTTCGTAATATAAATCCGTAATATTAATCACATATGATCGCAACATATATATTTTTCATTCGAACATGCCTCCACCAATTCTGATTAGCTCGTCATTGTAGGTGAATAGATTAGCAATTAGATATATCACTTCAACGAGTCGTTTGTTTGCATGTAAGGTACGCGCTGCTTTAGGTAACTCCAATTTCATAGATAATTGCACATTTATAGTGTGATGCACCATTCCAAGACGAAATATATCAGTAATATTATGTCCTGCATACACCGACACTTCTTTCATTAAATCACGATATTTTTCTGTTCTTTTTAATAGTTCTGTGTTTAACACTTTTTGGTAAGCTTCTTTATATCTATCAAAAAGAAAAAAAGACAAAATTTGCGTTAAAAAAGATCTATAAATTGCTGTAAGAAATAAATTAAATAATAATTAGAATTTATGGCAGGGCAATACACATATACATGTATATATATAAATAAACGCAGTTTTTTAAAACTGTAATTATTACTACAAAAACTCTTGTAATTGATAAAAATTTGAAAGTTCAAAAAAATTATTTTTATCTAAAATTAAATGCCACTGGATTGAGATAATTAATCTACGCTTTATCAACTACGTTAGTTTATATATTGTCTAGACATTGTTTTTGTTCTCTTAATTTGTCGCAATTAATACTAAAACAGAAATTATGCCATCCGAAATGTATGTACTACTTATCATTACTAACGTTAAAAAAGTAGAGATTGCTTACATAGGGAATAAATATGGCATCATTAGACCATCCTCGTGTGGAGAGACATATCTCACATTCGTCGGCTGCCAAAGCAGCGCATTATGCCATCTTTGCTGGTTATTGGGCGGGAAAAGTGCAGCGAGCACTAATTGTAGGCTCATCTTGCTTCTAACATAATGCGTGGAACGTGCGTAGATATGCGGTTGAAAGTACACAGAGCCGAGAAAATTGTCGTACAATTTTTTCAGTAGTAGTCCTAATTGATATGATCTTTCCTTACCAGCCTTGATAATAACATCATTAATAAAAATTAAAAAAAAAAGAAATTACAGTTTTTACGTAAAAACAAAGAATTGAAAAAATATCAATCTTTTCACTGTCATATATTTACATGTGTAATTCCATTTGACTTTAACATGAAAAGTATTATAAATAGCTAAAGACACGATACGCTTTAATTTTTTAAAATTATTGCAAATATATATGCGCTTTATCGTACGATCTTAGCAACAAGAGAATTAACACAATGTATGTTTTAACATATATGTCATATCTTACATTAGTTAATTCGCCGCGGCCAGTTGGATAAAACTTCTCATCTTTGTAGGGATCATTTGGATAAGTTTCTTTGTCCTCTGGTGTACGATCGCCGTGTCTGAATATCTAAAAATTTCGGCGTTTAATTAGTCTTGATTTTTTTCGAGATGTATATTTTTCAAAATATTTATTTTTAAATATATCGATTTTTTATACCGCGCTGACAAATCGTAATTTCATGTAATTGACTTTTGTTTCTGTAAAATTATCCTGGTCTTCATCTGGTATCGGATCTACTTGATATAACCCGGTATTGTCAGCATTGTCAGTCGAAAGTCCTGGCGGTATAAGTAAACCGGAATAAAATATTAATACGATGTTTAGGTAGTATTGAAGTTTCGTCATCCTGTACATTGCATGTAGTGAATCAAATCTAAATATTCCGTGGTAGAATACGTCTGCAACAAAAAAAAGATATTATAAATATTATTTTCCAATACGGATAAATCTTAATTATTTCATAATGTATCTCCACAGCAACTAATTATTTAAAAATAATTAAAGTTGACGAATAAGTTATTATGTTTTTAAATTATTAAAATGGTTAATGTTGAAATAAAATCATCGATGTCGATTATAATGCGCGCACTCACTTGCAATGCTAAATTTTTTATCACTGTTTCTTTTTAACGAAAAATGACCGAAAAGAGTATTTACATTTTTTCCAGCTATTCATTGTTTAACTATCTCAAAACAAGGTTAACATTCGACTAATTGTTTATGCAAAAATCGATTCTGAAGAAATCGGAATCGATAGATCCGACGCGAGATCTGAATAGTTGAAAAGATGTTCGGAAACGGTCAACGTCTTGCAATTTTATTAACATATAAACTCTTAAATAATTAATAAAATAGACGCACACAGAAAAGAGACGGTAAGAGAAAATTGCTTGAGAACATTTTCATCTGTATTCACGCGCAAACGATTTAAAAGATCCGCTTTCGAAATGAGATACGTACGATTTACATTCGAATAAACTGGAGCCAAGCGTCAGTACGCCTTGAAGAATGAGTTGGAAGAATTAGAACTGATAAGAGATTTAAAAATATTACTGTTACTCATAATTTCTTGATAAACCAAACGATTTTTTTGCGATACATATTTATAGTCAATCCACCTCTCTTGCTCAGGATTTTTCGACTGTGTGTGTATCTCTGCCATATGTTTGTGCTAGCATCTCTTTTCATCACGCCTCAATACGTCACACACACAGACATCACAAGGCCATCACAAAGTCATTTAAGCTTTGATAACTGATCTGCTTTATCGCTTTTTATACTAGCATTTACTCTTATCGTTAAAATCTTGTAACACAATTCTGTGTTATTTTGAATTCGATATAGTTACTCACGTGGTTCTGTTAGCTATATATTTGTAAATATACATATAGCTTATTTAAATATATATACATTTAAAACATACAATATATATTTACATAGTACATATATATATTTACTTATTTTTATCACGTTTGTAAGCGTGAATTTTAATGAAAGATCTTAAATCAATATATTGTAATCATATTTGTAGAACTTTTCTTTTATGTCATATGATAAGTTATTTATTTGCTAACTATACGTATGTGTATATCTCGTATGTGTAAGCGTACGTTATAAATGAAACTTGTATCAATATAGCAAGCCTTATTGCTCGTACAATTTGCAAAGGCATATGCCAAAAATATCATCACTTTTATCACGAGTCATTTCATATTAAATTGGAAAGAAAATATTTATTTTTCAATTTAAGAATTTAGGTGAAGAGTATTTTTGATTGTGCACGTCATTAATTACAGATGAGACACTTTTATATCAAGAGTAAGTATAATTGTATTGTTATTGTTCTCTAATTACAATTATTATATTTGTCATTATGTGCTCCTCTAAAATTAGTTTATGTGCCTTTGGTGTTTTCATTTCTAATATGCATTATACGGATATTCTTGAGCGACTGAAGTTAAAGAAAAAAATTTTTCTCTCGCGGTATTTGCGTCTCGCAGTGCGTACAATTCTGACAAATATTCGCTTAGACTTATATGCATATTGCATTTATATGCTTCAAATTACCGAACCGCATTTTTATTCACACTGCATTTTATTTGCTTCATTATACATTATTTGAATTTTTGCACGTTGAATTAGCACGTATATATATACATTATGCGTTACGATCTATTTCTTCCCGAGATACCCGAATGGAATAATGATGCAAGTAGCACAGCAAAGCTTTAAAAATTCACCGAGCTTGATTATATTATTGCTTCTCTTTGCTAGCATATATGAATACTGTTCCATGTGCATTCTTTCAAGAATTTTCCCATTTTCTCACTTCGTAGACAGGACCTGTATCACGTATACAAATAGTGGCTATCCCGGTATCGTAGCTCTGCAATTTTCCATTCCGTCTCGCGGATACGCTGGTTTTCACTCACTATGAAAGTCAAGTGCAACGTCAAATTAGAAGTAAAAAATTTCGGTTTGTCAATCTTCTCACACATGACGTATTATATATTTTCTATTAACGTTACAGTTTATGCAGGTTTTTTTGTAATTTTGCTCATCATATCTAAAACGTACAAATATCGTAATTAATTAATTTAATAATGAAAGAGCGAAGCATCTAACATTTTGCTTCTTATCGATCCTATTCGACGATAAAAACATCTCAAGATTGAAGTTGCGAAAAAGATTCCATAGTACTTGACTTATAAATCCATCAAATGAAACTTAGCTTCATATGAGCGAAGGTCAAGATTTTTCTAATCTATTTTATCTTTTAGAAACCATAAAATTTACGAGCGGATCATAAAATTTACGGAGTCATCCATCTTCCGGGACAATTGGAAGACAAGCCGCTCCGTGTTTTTGCGGTTGAGATCTACGTCGAGCGCGCGGATACTGTTTATTGTTAAGTAAGCAGCAACACGTCGGCGCGAATACATCACGCCAACGTCGCGTTACGGTGCGATACGAGGCGCCGGGACGCGCCGGGACACGACGACATGGATCGAAGGTAAGTAATTAAAATGGAATCCGACCGCATCGTAACCGCCCGCGGGGGCGGGAGGGTAGAGAACCCAGAAGTGACTACGACGTGCGTAGAACATCCCCCGGTCGAATGGAACTGCGATTACAATTCCAGAATGCTGCCGAACAGCTCGAAAACCCGTTATATCCGAGCGCGCGCGGGTCAACTGCCAGCACCGGGGGGCGGCTGGCCCCGTTTACTCCTCCACTTCTAACCGTTTCCTGGCATCGTCCCCTACCTTACTCCAATATCCACCGCACCACCCCCTCCCCCTGCCCCTTTTGCTCAATTCCTCACCCCGACCGGCTCTTTCTCTCTCCCTCCCACTCTCTTTCACTCACCCCGTCGTCAGCCACGGCACTGGAATTCGAATTGTAATTTCTAACCGCGCGACTACGCACGAGCCATTACCTTGCCGTTCGAAATTCGTAAACGGATTGCGGATTCCGGGACTTCGGCGCGGCTCGCACTAAGAATCCATCCCCGCTGAGGCTTCCGTGCCGAATATGCATGATACGTGCTGCCCGAAGAGCTCTTCGTTTGGCTCGCCTAGTGTCATATTTCGAGATGTATCGATACGGCATTCTCTCGTATTTGCATCATTGCCTTCGGAATATCGTGCATGAATCGCTCTCGAGTGTGAATCCACATTCTCGTTGATGATGCAACTATGTGCCACTTTTTTAATTTTCTCTAAAATACTTGTTGGGGAAACTGAGATTATTATTTTTTATTGTCGGTTTAAAAAATGAGTAATTGCTATCAAAATCACTCGTACAATAATTTTTTATGCTAACAAATTTAACATATTAGACTTTGTTCTGACTATTCTTTAACGTAGTGTTTTATGTTTAATTTTTAAGAAACCACTTTGCATTAGAAATCTGTTGTTTTATACAAAGCATACTTTTTTTTTATTTATAAGCAATATACCAACGCTGAACGGTGAAAAAATATTTTAATGTTTTATTCTTAAGCAATGCAGCATGATGGAAAATGTAATCTAAATTATTTTTATTACTTGTCATTTCTTTTTTATTTTCTGCACTACACATTTAAGAAAGCCGCCCCATAAGACATTCTTCTCCACTTAATAATGATTGCAACGTTATTAGAAATAGCTTGCCCGCTATTTCCGAGAATAAATGTAGACTAGCCGAATGTAATAGCGCCCTAACTTCTTCCGACGTCAATTATAAGAGAGTATATAAAACTTTCGGTCGTCCGCAGTAAAGATATTTTCTTTTCCTATTGCTGTAATCGAGATAACGAATCCTTGCTGAGGGAGCACGATTATATCGATATCATGTCATCATACGTAACTCTGCGCGTCGCATACCCTGCTTCTTCATCTTCTCCGGTCTTTTATTTGTTGACATTGATCACTTTTTAGAAGATTACTTTTATGCTTTCTTTATTCATCTGTAAAATTAATTAACAAGGCTAATAAATTTAAATTTAAAATTTTTTAATAATTTACTGAAGAAAATTGAACCTTTTTTTGAATTTTCAATCTTTTAAACAATATAATTAATTTGTGATTTATATTTAGTGAAAATTATTGCAAAATTCTTAGTATTCTTTCATTTAACAGACTTAAATTTTAATTGCTTCTGAAATTATACAGTCGCATATGGTTTTCTTGGCAAATTAAAATGTCGCGAATTAATTTATACTTACCCACTTTGTGATACGGCAAAGTACATTTTGGCGAGTCTCTCGAGAGGAAAAAAACACGTTGACAAAGCGGCCGAACGAAAGAGAAAAGACGATTGGAGGAAAGAGAAGTTCGAATGAATGGACGAAAATACCTGGCGAGACGGCTGCTCGCCATGGGTCGTAGCTATTATGAAGTAACGTAAAAGAGGCCAACGCAGGGAGCGAACCGAGGGTGAATTTAATTCATAATCCGCTGCGATGCCCATTTGCCAGCAACTCAGCTCATCAAGCTTTCAGGAAATCTTCTTTTTTCTTCGACCACGGAGAGCTCGCTCTCCGAAAATCTCATAAATTTTCGCAACTATATTTCGCTTCGCGAGCAACGTTGATTTTTTCTTCATCCAAATGTTAAGATATACATCTCTTGACAATTGCTAACAATCAGGCCAGTATTGTGATAAATAACGCATGAAACTTCTGCATTGCAAATTTATTCCGGAATAATATGATTGCACATTTTACACCGCCAAATAATGATAAATTAAAAAAAAATAACGCACAGCTCTGAATAAAGCGGACGGTAGTGTCGATGAAACACCACTAAATATTCGCCGTCATCTCGTCCCAATTCTCGGACGGAATAGCGTAGTTTTAATTAGCGACTGCGGGGCTTACGGGCTTATAAACTGATAGCGACTTGTCAGTGCGAAACGCCGTGTTACGCGCAACGGCTCGCAAGCCGCCTCCTCGGGCTGCACGTGGAATTAATCCTCCGGTTAGTATGCGACCGGCGAGTCACGGCTTGTTACAATGTTAGCGACAATAAGCGGCGAAATATTGTGTAAAGGTTGACATATTCCCAGCCGCGCTCTCGATCCCCGCTATAATGCGGTCCGCTATCTTCGCTATACCGACGTATCCGACGTTGTTGAACTTTCGTGCCGTCCTCGGCCGCCGCATAAACACACAGTCGACCCGATTTAATCCGTCGATGGTAGATAGCGTCTCACTTTGCGAATTCGTGCGGCCCCACCACGCGACCCAGATGTTACGAGCGCTCAGCACCTTTTCCTTCGGCGCCGACGTATTTAGCTTACCCTTGACAAACAGAATCGTGCATCGAGGGATGAAGTGTTTGCGGAGTTTCCTATAATCCCCAATGCGTTTCATCCCGCGGTGGACTTAAGCGTTTAATTAATACGAGTGAGTAAAACTAATAATAAACAGTTTATTAATTTAGCGATAGACGAATCAAATAATTTCATCACGACTGCCTTTTATTATCAATCAGAAATCAGAGGAAAATTGAATTTCAATCCCGTATTGCCCGCTGTGATTTGCCGTTTGTTTTTACTTTCTGACGATGCTCTTTTTATAATTGACTATAACTACTTGGTCAGATCAAGACATTTAGCCTTCTATATTTCTTCGTATTTACGAGAGACAATATTTTATTTATCAGAAAGGAATGAAAGATAGGGAAGGGGACATTGAATGAAAAGAAAAATGCGATTTTTAGAGTTCTTACGTAACCCTTGTTTTGTTACATACGCCGAGCAAATTCATAAGAATTTCTCGTTCTTTTTCTTCCAGTTTTCTTGTAAATAACAACATTCAACTCAACGACGCAAAGCATATTATAATAATATATTTTATATAACATATATATATATATTCAATATAGTCCCCCATAATTCGTATATTTATATTTATATATATATATATATATTTGTTTTTTTCATATATTTATAATTTGCGTTTATGTATACATATATACCTTCGCGTTTAATACGTCTTATCACGCACTTACAATACTTAAGACGGCGAATTTTTCACGTCGATTCGTACTTTACTTTGGGCTACGGTCAAAATATCTTTCGCTAAGATTTACCCTTCTGCGCGCTCCTCCATGTTTGCGGAGAAAACGACGGCGTACGAAAGAACCGAAAGGCGAAAACCGCGAAACGGAAACACGGATTAATAATAATGTCGGTGTACGCAACGCTATTACGCCGTACACTATTATCGCAGGCTGCGAAAGCTTACTCTACGTGTTACTCTTATCACTTGTATACTTGTATTTACAGAATTCGTCAGTGACGAGTCAACGTTCGAGCATCCTTAGACCGATAATTTGAATAATCCGCGCCAACCATTCTGCCTTAATTACTAAAGCACCCACAAATTTAACGAAGTCGTACGGCCAGGAATTTAAATAACTTTTGAAAATTATTTGATACCTTGAGTTCCGTCGCGCTAATTCGTAGGAAACTGCGTGTAATTCATGATCCCGGGGAATTTTTACGTTTTACACAAAAGGATTTTATTTTTAGACTAACAGTAGTTGATTAATGGCAGGAAAAAAGATACATCGCGGCTGCGATGTCGGAAAATGACAGAATTACGCATGGGTACACCCGAGAGTTCACTGTTGTTTTACATGTAATCATATTACACGCGTATATCACACACACACGTACATACACAGGTATTCGCTAGACGAATTCTACTTGAGTATGGGCAGAGATCGATTCTCAGGTAGGTGATATTTTTTTTTTTTTTTGAGATTGTAGGCACGGCCGAAGAGAGCGACTTGTTCTTTTATTTCGTCGCGCAGCTTTTTTATTAGATAAAATTATTTGAAATATTTAAGATTTTTTTAAAATCCTTATATTTCACAAAACACACGCGCTTATCATGTACTTTATTGATTGATTAAGAGCTCATCATAAAATCAAACTGTATATTAGTCTTTTAAGTGTCATCTAATTGGCCGTGTCTTTATGGTAAAAAAGATTTACCCTGCTTGTTTTTCGTATGAGTGTGCGAAAATCGCGTGACTATTATGAAATATTTATTTCACAGTCAGAGTTTTCTTCTGATTGTAGCAAGTCTCAATTATTGCTCTGAAACAAATGACATCACCTTTGTGTGCCAGATTATCTTAAATCAGTTCAATCGTATTTTAGGAAAGGATTGTCAAATATTCGTGTCTATTTCTCTCTCGCTCTCTCTCTCTCTCTCTCATTTACGTGATTACAAAAGCGACAAATAAAGCACAAATAATCACTAATTTGTGATTAGAAAATTGAACTTAATCCACTTTTTAAACTTTTCCACAATTTTACTTTACAGACTCTCGCTCTTTCTCTAAAATCATGTATGATAATATAATGTACCCATAAAAAATGACAATTTTTTAACGCAAAATGTTGGTTAATGTTGATGTGCACATACAAATTATTATGACGATAGTCGAGAGAAGTAATCATTAGTAGCGTTGATCAGATCGGGATTTGAATTTTGTTTAATAAGATTTACAGATTGCGCACCACCGCGACGACTGCAATGCTCCAAAAGCGCATGATCCCTTCATGTTAAATGCTTATGACTTTAAAGGTCGGAAGACTGCAAGGTAGTCTCGCGAATGATACGATTACAGACCTCATCAGGAGTAAGTCTGCGTAATCCCTAAGTCGACCCGTTCCCTTCTTTAATCCATAGCGGGCATTAACTCCTTTGCGCGCAGAGAGTGCAGGGGCTCTCGAACCTGTTGCTTTAAACAAGATGTACGCTGAATAATGGATATTCCTAAGTAGTTCGAAGTCCGCTTAAAACCGGCATGGCCGACAAGGTAGCTCCTCGCGACTGCCTACGAATAAATTCCAATTTGATCAATTAACTCGTAAATAAATTGATCTCGCGGGTGCAGCGATGTGAAATCGATTGAACTCAATATCTTCAGCAAATCTCATTTATTTAGCAATTAATTGCATTTTAAGATCATAAATAGATTACTAGCTTAAAAAAAAGCACTGTGCTGATTTAGAAACCCATTTATCTAAAGCACATGTCGACATTGTATTAATATGAGTCTTTCTTTGTCTGTTTATTCAAGGGGCTTAGCATCAATAAAACTAAAATAACAAGCAATAAAAGATAACTCGTAAAACGATAAATGTTTTAATGCTGGCGGCCTCAAACTACTCATATAAGTCATGTACAGTTATATAAGATTGTGACGTCAGAAGTGGAAATTGCAAATCGCACTTGAAAAAAAGTCAATTTCTCCGCCACCGTTCTTGCGCCCGATAAATGTAGATTGGTGAAGTATTGCTGAAAAGTCCCTTTTCGTTTGTCTAATTTATTTTGAGGTATAATTCGGGAAAAAAATTAATTTTTCATTTTCTCGATCGAACGTGGCAGTGAGTAATCGTGAGACTTAAGTAAAAAAGATCTATCTGTATAATGTGAAAAGAGAATTGCAGCGCTTTCAGAACACCGGCGCAATATCGTCGGACTGATTTGAAAACGCTCGCAACTAATAGTGTTCAACTCCTTGTTACGACGCATCTCCGTTTCATTCTCTGCCGCGAATTTTCCATTTTCTTTTTTCCCCCTCTGCCCGCGCGCTTCTTTTGACTACTTCTTCAAGCAAGAGCAGCTCCTCTGTGTCGAATCTGACGTTTTAATCTCAAGTATCCAGATGGGATCCATGATTTCGTATAAGGAGACGAGGATGGAGGGGGGGGGGGGAAGGGGAAAGAGGAAGAGAATCGGAGAATTTAGAATATACTCGGAAGAGAAAAGGTGTCTACGAAATAAAGAAGTGAAATCGATGCTGAAGATAATACACGTTCGCAATTCCATATTTCTCAATTTTTTCTTTTTAACATTTTTTTAATATATATTGAAAAAAAAAACGATGCAGATGCTTAAGGAGTACATGCAGATGAAACTGAGCCGAGTGATAACATATGTGGGTGGAATTTGATTTTGATATCGATAGAAAATGAATTTCTTGCTCGAAACGTGACAAACTTGTATATAATTTTTCTCGAGGCGCGTACCGTAATGAGGAATTTCCAAACGCAATTGTTTCCACACTGATAAAATCGAAAATCTTTAACCATTCATCGATCATCTTTAATGAAAAAGAAAGAACTATTAAAAACAATCTCTAAACTCGAAAATAGTGCAAGCAAGTTGGCTCGGTCAAACTTTAATCCAGTATTAAGCTCGAATGTGGTTTCGTTTTGATATTCCGGAATACCAGTTATCGCGCGACTAAAATTCTCCCGTAATGTAGTTAAAAAACGTAACGACTCACTCTCACACGTTCTAAATTGCACTCGCAGAGACGAGATCACTGGTATTGTTGTTGGCGTCATCGTAAACGGCGTTATACAATATATTACACTGAAAGCGATAGTCGTTGCACTTTGTTAATATCCCTTCTTCCTCGTTCTCGTTGCTCTCCCCACTTTTGCGCTGCGTACCTCATCCCTCGTCTGAGTCATCGCGCACGATTTCGGTGCGAAGGGGATCCGTGCTCCTTTAATTCTTGGCCACTCCTGGACTTTGTCGCTACACTAAACTTGGCACGCGTAAATTATTCTCCGTCATTTAATACGACGCTAACTACCCCGATCAGTCTTTGTGTCACTTGTGTAATTATGTGTATGCGTGTTGTGCGCGTGTGTACGTATGCAATTGTGTACGTGTCTGTTTGTGTCGTTTAAATTCTATTTTTTTTTTTTTTTAATTGAGTCCGTTATTTAAGGAAATCAACACCAACGATGAGGACTTGGGTTTTGCTTATCGAATTATCGTTACAGCCAGAGCGATTAGTAGTAGTGTCACGGTCGTCATCACGCCCGTCGCTGAATCTGAAATTAGACAAAGTTTCACTATTTAGGACAAAAAAGTACTGAAAAAACTTTCTATAGAAGTTTCAAATTATGTAGTATTAAAAATTCGTATAATTTGCTTAAAACTATTGATGCATGTTTATTTTGAAAACAAATTGCATACATTTAGATATTGAACATCACTAAAAAATCTTTGTACACGAATTATTATTTAGTTCGTTCGAAATAGCTCAATTTTTCAAAGTATTTTGAAAACCCCGTTTATTTTTTTGCAAGACACTAACGTCTCGTGAAAAAAAAGAAAAAAAAAAGAAAGCACGGAATATTCGCTGTCGTTGTCGTGAGACAACACGCGGATAAAAAAGAAGGGCTCTCTCACCATCGGTACTCTCGAGAGGTCAATGTACAATCAAGGACTTCCCGACGAGAATCTGTCGTTACCTCGTTGCAGGAAGGTTGCCATGAAAGAATCCCTCTTCCCTTCAAGAGGGATAGGAGGAGACGGAGACGGGGAGAATGAAAAGGGGAAGGTGCCGATGGCCGACGGACCAAGCGTAGCGGATACAGAAGGGCCGTGGGGCGGGGTGGGAGGAGGGGGGGGGGAGATAGACGAAGAAGGGAAAAAAAGAACGGGAAAAATGGGAAGTCAGTTATTCTTCCGGTTGGCTTGCATCGTACCGTTAGCTATTACTCGCTTGGAGAGAAATGTATTCTCCTGGCCTTTTCCTGGCCTCACTCATCTCTAATTACGAATCAGAAACAACCCGGTGGGCCGCCGGCCGGAGATCACTCTCTTTTCTCTCCCACGGCCTTTTCTTCGTCTTCCCGACTCTCATCCAAAGGCTCGCGCAAGGCAGTAACTTGCCTCGACTCCCCTTTCTTTTATCCGGTCCCTGGTGCTGCCCCGAGAGAATTCTTCGCTTCGCTACTTTTGTACGATCTTACCTACCTTCAATTCGCGATTTCTCACCCCAATCCACCCTCCCGGTCCCCTCCTTTCTCGTCATCTTCATTTTTACGAGAGGAATGTGCGTTATGTATTTATGATCGATATTTATATTTCATTATTGCGCGCGCCAAAGATGCGAAAATTGTAGATTGCGTCCCGGGTCTGACATTAGAAATTCAAATCAAGGTGTATAATTTCGACGGGACCGAGAAGGTCTGATCTATATTTATTCGATGTAATGGGAAAGCGATGTACGGCGCAATGTGTGCCGTATAATTTTTCGCACTCTAGTATCGGATATTGAACTCACCGCAATCGCGTCGGCATGAAACATAGCGTGGAGTCTCGAGGCGGGCTTTAAGAAACTGTAAGAAACTGAAGCTTCTCCCGCGTCGAACAGTCTTTGTTAGCGATTTGACGTTTGTTTCAAAGCAAGACGCGCTGTTTCCCCGAGTTTCACGGAGCGTTCGATATTTCTTGCACCGACGTTCTTCCCGGCGCAATGAAGCACTTACATACAGAAGCTTGCAACGCAGTTTCCCTCGTTACAATCCAACCCCGCGCTTTTTTCTATGCAAAATTACCTACTTCTCCGAGACTATCGCGATCGTCCCCGCGGAGAAAACGGATTTTCACACTACGCCATTATGCAAATTCCTTTTAAAAGTAACCGCGGTCGGGCGAGATATTGAGAGACGGTGATATAGAAGGAGAGCAGGGAGGAGGGGCGAGACAAGGATTGAATTACGGGAGAAGGGGGTGAAGACGGCTCGTGGGAGAAGGAGGAAAAAATGCGGGCGTAGAAAAGAATTATCCGATAATGCCGAAGGCTCGGCGGAATTATGAAAGGTGCTACACCTGGTCTGATCCCCAGAAATGCGGTGGACGCGGCCGCTTAAATGCCAACGGCGAAGCCGCGAAATGCCGGATAAACCGCACCTTCGGCGAGAAAACTCGTCGCGTTTTGTCTCTCACTGGGCGCTCTCTCTTTCTCTCTCTCTCTCTCTCGTTTGCTTCCACGAGGGCTATTCAGGCTGAATTTCAATGAAGTAACGGACGCCTGCTTATTGTCCAGCGTGTGTCCGATATTCGACGTACCACGTATTTCGCCTAATTGGCCGCATCGGGCGAATATATACGGCGTTACAGTAACAGGATATTTTTAAATACTGTATTTCATGGAATGTTGTTTTATTAACGATATCTGAAAGACGGATATTTTCTGAGAAAATAAATGTAATTAAATCGTGAACTATTTTATCTATCGGAAATATCTTTATGAAGAAAACGAGAACATTTATCTAAAAAGTAAAAAGACACTCTTCCTTCGACATATGCATTGTTCATATATTTTGATTATATTGTTCTTTCACAAGTAGGATTTACTCGCAGATACATGAGAGATCGCATATCTATTTGTCTTTATGCTACTAACTTTAATCGCTAAAGATACATGTTTACATCGGGGTTTAGTCCGTCTAAAGTGTTAGTTACTCCTGATTTATATTAATATTGTTAATAAATGTTTACTTTTTAAGTAACAAATAAAATATTATCATGCAAGAAAATAATTTTGGTAAAATATTATATCATTATGTAATAAAATTTTTTGGTCACGTTCAATTTTGCTTCTTACTCTGTATTACGGAATAATACGGATAATTTGTCACCACTGAAAAAAAGTAAAAACAAAAATTTGATCATTTTTTTAATTGAAAAAATAAAAGAAAAAACACAATGTATATGTTAAAGGGTTAAAGAGTGACTTTACGTCAAACTCACCTTTATCAGGAGGCCAGTTGGGATTTCTATCCGGTTTCGACTTGTGCTCCGATTTTCCGATGTTTTCGAGCTGGTTTGATGCGACCTTGTTACCTTGTGAGAGAAAAATGCAGAACGTGATTATGTAAAACAACTATAGAATATAATATGTATTAGCCTGTAGTTAATACAGTCCTTACGAACGAAATACAAGAATATTCCCGAGAAAGATGTCTTTCCGAGTTGAAAAGTTCACTCGCAAACTAACGACGATTTGTTTCTCGGATGTTATGGGAATGAATTTTCCGGATGTTATGGAAATGAATTAAAAATTGAATCTTTCGCTTCGAGATAGTGGCAAGCCACCGGGTGAGACAGAGGAGATGAGATCTGAGAGAGCAGAAGGAGCGAAAGGAGGACTGCGTGGTTCGCATAGTGGATCCACGGACAAAGGGACGTACAACGAGTGGCCCTCTCGACTGAAGATGTTTACGAGCCTGTTACGCATAAAGTGGGTGGCAAACGCGTTAACTAGTATGCAAACTCCGAGTAAACACAATTCCCTTATCCGCGCCAAGTAGATTCTATCCATGTCACGACACACACGCCTGTCGCAAGCCCGCCGGTTTGGATTACATTCTTGTAACGGCACGATGTTCGTGATGAGTATATTTTGATAAAATTACACAACCTCCTCATGTGTGGAGTTTATCGTGTTTTCACGTGCGCGTCTGCCAGGTGCAGGTTGCACACAAATAAACACAAACCAATCTTTTAAATTGTTTTTAAGTCGTATTGACAAATCGTATTTTTTTTACCTGTCAAAACTGTAGTACATTGTTTGTCGAAAAAATCACGCACCTCAAAGCAAAAGTTTGCGCATGCTATCATCACGAGGAAATAAAGAAAAATGATAACGATATCGCAGTAAAAATGACTTATTTACGAATTTGTGTCTTAAATGTTGCAGACTGATATTTTGCAAAGTCAATGTCGCGGAGCAGAAATTATTTTATCGAAGTGCATCGATTTTTTTTAGCAATAACACAGATTACGACAAGAGCGCAAAACAACTTTTTCGCTACTTGTCGCAAGATTCTCAAATCGTTGCAGGCTAGTATTTTACGATTTTTCCACGATAATCCATCTTTCACGTTCAGATATAAATCGTGTATTTCTCGTTATTTCTCGCTATTTATCGATTGGATATTAAAGCCGATTATTGTAAGATAACGCTCAACGATTCTTCTCCACGATTAAGTGCGCGTATAAGCAAGCGTGTACGCGTATCAAAGTCGGCCAAAGTCCCACTGACAGATGCAGGTGCGCTAACGGGAGGAACAGCAGACAGCAGAAGCCGCAAACCCGGCAACCTGCACTTACAGCTTAATTTTGGGGTACCTACGAAGCAAGGTGCTTGTGAATACCGCTTTGTGTCTTCGTTCGCTCGTGATTAGATTTGTAAGTTCACGGGCCCCAGGGCAGAGCAGTCAGTTTGGGCGAGGGGCGGAGGACCGCACCGAGAGACAGCACCGAGGAACACGATCTTGGCGCGATAGTCTATTTCGTGTAAGGTAATGGGCGATCATGACGGTGTACGCTTGCGCGTACCACAGGTCGCATGTATGCACGTCTCTGTATAATGCTAGGCTGATAGCACAGAGAGTAAGGTCGCCGCCGCCGCCGCCGCCGCTGCCGCTGCCTCGCCGGATACACCCTCGGACAACGAGGTGAGACACCGTTGTACGGCGGCGCAATGGATAGGCCAGACAGACGTATGCAAATCTCGACCAAACATTAGCAGTGACAGTGTGTATCATGCTCTATACGTATCGCGCCGCCCGCCCTGTGGACCAGTTCTATAGTTTCCTATACGCGAGAATCTCTATCGCGATGTGCGGCCGTTTCTGTAGCTATGCGTGGGCGACGACGTGTTTAGGGAGCTAGACATATAGCCGCTTCAACGCGGCGGCATGGACGCGTGTAAGCTCACGAGAGCGTAAGCTTCGTTATCTGTAATAGTTCAGGAGATTTCGTTCGTACGTATATAATAATAAGACGAGTGGGAGTTTATCACAATTGCATGCGGATCAATTTTTGAGAAAAAAAACTCAAGCTCGCTTTCGACGATCTGTAATCCGTGACACAATTCGGGACAGCAGCGCTCTGCTCATATTTTTATGTGCTGTTTAATGCGGAAGATATTTGAAAAATTAGAGTATACACGTGTACAAAATATGTATCGAACATGAAATTTGTATTTCTTCAAATGTTTTCTCTCGCGATAAAATTAAATTAGAGATGGAGATCTTAAATTCTATCGAATTATAAGATCATCTTCTCTCTGAAATGGGAATTAAATATTAATAAAATATTAATCAAATTTAAATGGTTAATTCGTATTAAAATTTTACATTATTGACTTTCCGTCGGATCCAAATTGAAATGTTTATTTGTATCATTAAATTAAATATTTATAAAAGTAAACTGAAAAATAAATAAAAATAAAAGTCTAATTATTTAGAACTAATCGATAGACTGTTAAACACCGGAAGCTATTTGACGTAAATTGTTGTTAGAAAATAGAATTTTCACGAGTTACAAAGATAAAGCCATTAAACGCTTTCAAAAGCTCTGACCTGAGGCAGAAAATCTGTATCGTACATAAAACTGCAATGGAACATTCATCGGTGTCATTGCAGTTACGTCCATCTGTGTCACTTCTCTTTTCAGAGCTTTGAGATATTTAAAATAAGTCAAACATGGATCGCGCAATTTATAATAACTTAATCTGTCAATATATCGATTTTAGTATCAGAAATAGTTTACTGTTCACGACATGTTTTATAGTGATATATAATGAGAATTTTGTACAATGAAAATTTAACTATAATTGCAATATTTCGATGAAATCAACGACATCGAAAATGTATTACCTAAAATAGCTTTTCACCTAAATTATATATAAAAAACGTGTTTCTCTTTTTCGAAGAGAAAAGAGCAAATGAAACAAATTCAAACTGTTACGATTTTATTTTTTGAGAAACAAAATTACATATTATATATAAATGAGTTTCTTCAAAAGCTCCGGAGCTTTGCAGTCGCAATATTTTTCATCGGCGCCGTTGATTTTATGTCTGGTGGCTCTGATGATGTTTCTATTTATTCGCGTACACGGCTTATGCGACAGGTCAGTGCAGTTCGCCGCCGTTTAACTATTTTCGCTGAGCTTGTAGATTTAGCTAGCGTTTTGCATTCCGTGAATATTAAACTGCTCGGTTCTTGTCTGTTTGCATTGGGATATCATGCAATGCCGTACGCAGACACGCGACCAAAGTCAATGCTACTTCCGTTCCAAGGATACAGGTGGCTGGCCAACTATTCCTCAAGAAAATTAACGGAGGTCTGAGGTCACACGCTGGGTTCTAAACTTATACGACCGTGTCATGCGGCGCGTAATATTGTCACGGCGTCACGAGCGCGTGTTACGCTTCTAATTAACGTGCCTCTACAATGTTGATCCACGCCATAAATAATTTTACCAAAACCGACGTGCACGCACTTTATATAAGTATAGCTTGATAAAGTGTCTTTATATTTTATATCTCTACAGTCGCGCGCGACACTTTTTCTTCACGATTGCGCTCGTTATATATATAAATACTTATTTTACACACGCTTTTAACTGATTTAAGAAAATAACTAATAAATTTATTACACGTCGCGCTTGTGATTTAATATTATAGCAACGTGCGCATGTTACCGAATATCATTTATGCGCTATTCCTTTGCTTTTGACGCTATAGGTATGCGCGCGCGTACAATAGAATAGGGAACATGTTAATCGTACGAAGGCACGCGGCTCTAAACCAATCGCTATATATACTCCCAGAATTACAGGCGGACAACGCTGCCCTGGGGAATTAAGCGACACCTAAGGGCATATGTGCCCCGTGAGATGTCGCGATATCGCGACAATACTTGCTCTGTTTCCCATCGGTGCCTCAAAGTGACTTATCGCCGTAGGCCGTGCACAGTCGCGCCGCTGCAAGTGGCCGTCGCGAGCAGCGCGACGCGAGCTGAAAGCAAACGGAAATAGACGGAAATGTTTGCGAAAGGCAATTGTACGAGGACTTAATGCGGGTGCGCATTAATCACAGAACTCGCGACGTCGCGCAATTATGCAAAATTCGCGCGGAAAGAAAGTTTTTGAAATATTGTTTAATCTTTCACGCGCATATTGATATAATAAAGGCATTCGCGTGGAAACTGTAAACATTTCCGCGCACGTGTTTATATTGTTTTAACTCTTGCGAGTGAACTCACTTTTCCGCGTGTTGCGCCGTACGCGAATAACATTTATACCGTCTTGTACGGAAAGTTAAGACGCACCGCTACGCGCTACGTTTAGGTATTCTCAACGACAGATTGTCGCGATTCACTACAAGCAAATAAGACCCTGTTTATGCTTGGATTTCCTTCACGCAGACGGTAACCCAAGCAAATCTTCTTGTTTAATCTTAAATGTACACTTGCGGCCTTGAATTTTCAACGATACAAATAACGAGGAGCAACGGCGCAAATAGAGGGCGACCACTGGATTGTTTAAAGAACGCATTACAAGAAGACCACGCAGCGCAGCAGTGGGACAAGGAACTGAAATAAATTATCCCGTGGGAAGGAAAAGGGGGGGGGGGGGGGGGGGGGAAAAAATTCCCTGCGAAATATAAGGGAAAGGGGAGGGAGAGAGAATTGTAACAAGCGTAGCGCGGATATAAAAGGAGACGTCGGAAGACTCTAAAAGGGAATAAGTCAAACAGATATGTTAAGGAAAGAAGATGACATAAAAATAAAGTGCTTAAGAATACAAAAGAAACGGAAGCAGACGCGGTTAAAAAGTAACTGGAATAAGGAGGAGAGAAAAAGAAACAAGAAACGGCGAAAGGCAAGAGGAGCGATTCTCAGGGCGGGATTGGTGAGGCGGAAGAGGAGGAGGTGGAGGAGGAGGGGGGTGGCGCGGGGGGGGGAGAGCAGACGAGGGAGAGAGCACGAAGAGAGCAAACATTAATGCCACCTTGCAGACCGCAGATGTTGCACCAATTACAAACCTCATCCTTCCTTCGCAGCCCGTCCTTTCCTTCCCACCCGGTCTCCGCAAATAGAGAAGGAGAGACAAGGAGGACATATGCCGTATTCAAACTTACCACATCCCGTCGCGTTCGCTGTTCCTCACCCCCGCCGCCCACTCCCGTTCTCTTTCGCCGCCTCATCTTTTCACTCTCTCCTTTCTACCCGCCGCTCCCTCCCCCGGGGCGATGACATTGGGTTATACGCGGTGAAAAGGAAGATGGGGAGAGGGGGGGGGGGAAAGAGACACGGTAGAACACGGAGACGGTGGTCCGACGAAACACGAATTTTCGATTAAATTTAACACAAGGCGCAAAAGGATGCTAGGGCGCTGCACGATGCTGTTTTAGGGCGATAGAGCAAAACGCGGGACAAAGAAAGAAATAAAGAGGCGGCGGGCGCGCGGGGAGAGGCGAGGATAAGGGACGGAGAGACAACGCGGACTACAGCGGCGGCTGATATTATTCTTGGGTCTTCCTCGCCGGAGCATTATTAGTTCCGGCGTGTTAGCATACATGAAATATTGATGTTACAGGGATCTCTTCTACTCCAGTCAACCCTGTTCCCAACTCCTTTCTCTTTCTACCTCGCCTCCGTCTATCCATCCGTTCATCCTTTTCGCTCCCTCGCGTAACCACCACTCATGTGTTCCTGTTACGAGCATCACTTCAGTTGCTTCCTCTTTGTTGCCCTTATGTTCATTCTTCTGTTCCTTTTCCTTCCCATTCGCGTTCTACCCTAAGCTTTTTTGACAGTAACCGCATGTTTTGATTTCCTAAGTAAACGTCGGAATCTCGAGCAGCGTGATATATCAAAGTCGAAATCTTTTCTTGTCGAAGCTCACAAGTCCCGGCTTAATTTAAGACCAATTTATTTCTTTTCTTAAGAACTATAAGTATACAAACATCTATAGTCGCGTGCACGGCAACACGTTACTTTGATGCAATTTATTGCGTAAATATAGCGAGATTTTTTCCGTATTTTCCGATAATTTTCATATAATAGCGAAAGAAGGATTTTTGTTTTCGACAGTCCGATTGTAGATTTTTTTTAGTAATTTCAGGAAACACTTTTGCTCTATCAGCTTTGAGCGGGCTGCTTATCCTTCTTCAAACCGCTCTTAAAGCCGCAATCGATTCCCGGGATTCCCCGTGGATCCCCTGGCTCTAGTTAACATCGAAGTTAATCGCCGGAGATTCAAAGTATGTTACTGGAAAACCCAGTTATGGGATCGCATTTGGTTATACGTGACGCTGGATTGAGTATGTAAATTCGGTAGCGAGTTGAAATTTTACTAGGCTATAGGATATACAGATTATAGTTGTATAAAACTTCTGAATCTCTCCGCTCTTCATATATTCACGAAGAATGTTTAATGATAACCATACCGCTGTAAATACATTACGGGAGTTAAGACAAATAAATTCGATTATTACATGCGCGAGATTCGCGCTTTAATATTCATTAACATCCATTAATATTCATCCGAAGCCCTTAAACTTGGAAAATATTCTATTTAATAGACTTCTCCTGTTACCACTTTCAATATTACATCGTCTCGAAATTCTCTTCTCCGTTTCGTTACTTCTGCCTTTTCTTTTAAACGTGTTTCGCGAAAAAGATGCGAGTGATTGATGCATTCTTCGAACACAGATCAAGATCGAGGAGAACGCTCGTATCTTTTTTCCAAATATATACTCTCAAGTGCTTCTTACTCATCATATATACTCGCGTGACAGCCGACGACTACGCTACGTTGAAATGCGAAATTGTAAGATCAATTTCAAATAATTCGCGAAATTGTAAAGATATACGTTGAGCATTATGTAAATATAAAAAAAGAAGAAAGATGCACCGCTCCGAGTGCTTACCTGACTTGGAATTCTTCTCATTATGAATTGTCAGCGAACTTGGATTTCCGTAAACAGAGTTATTCGTATCCATGAAATCCCAATCTGTGAAGGTAAACGCACGTTGGAAAATTAGATTCAAGCGACCGAGTATAATATCGATTGCAGTATATGGAACCATCAAATTTTACGACGCGAGTCGCGATCTTAATAGCGTGATACGGAGTGATTTATCAAGTCTGCCATGATTTATGCTTAACTATCGCGAATATGATAGAAATGTGCTTAAAATCTTACCTTTCTTGGAGATCTCCGTGGTAGATGGACTGGGACTGGTGCTTGGCGGCGCGGACTCTGCGACAAAACAAATTTTCATCTTTAATATAAATCTATATTAATGCATCCAAAAAAAATTAACTATAGAATTCTTCGGCAATATGTTTTTACATTCTTTCCAAAGTGCTTATATAAGAAAAATGAACTTTTTATTCATTTCCTTTACAATTTTCGTGAAAAAATTATTATTTTTAATGTTCTAAAAGAATTTTTTAAATCTTTTACTCTCAATTGCAATTCATAGCACTCGCTCATTTATTTTCTTATCGTTCTGTCTGGAATTTTCTTATCTAAACGATAATGTAGGATACGTATTACGTATCTATCGTTTCAATGTTTTATTTTGAAAACTTTGAAACTATGTTATAACAATTACAATCGTGAAATTAATATATAGAGTTAAACGTTGCGCTATTATGCATGAAGTATTTACATGCGATCAGGTAAAAGACTTTTGTCTTTCTAGATTAGGTAAATTTCACACTGTGCGCTGTTATGGATCGCGCCACCTGTTACTAACTTCTCCGGCGGAACGTATTAGCCGTCGTGGCGCCGGCCAAGCCGGCCAAACTCTACATCATATTTTACTCCGGTACGCGCACTACCGACATCCACACCTTCCTTCCTCACATGTAACTTATCTCGGGGTATATATCTCAATAATTATTCGTAATTTCACCATTTGTCCTCGGCAACCGCGTCATCGACCGTCATTTACTACTAAGTGCGTGGCTGTCCACGTGAACATATTTACTGCAGCGATCTTTGCTAAAAGTGGCAGAATACATAATTGTATGCAATAAAGAGAAAATAGAGTGACCAAAATACTGGTGCAATTAGCAGTCGCCGTTTTTTAACGTTTTACCGGAAGCCTATTAATATAGGCTATTGGTCGTGATAGGTAAAGTGTTAATAATTGCGCGAATTCATTAAAATTAATTCATATAGCTTTTGATGGTTTTATAATAATTATTATGCTTATTATTAAAAATATTGCGGTGCCGCGTTAAGTGCGTGCCATATTGCAAATATGCTGTCTAATTTTACCAATGCAAAATTTAGTTTAATTATTCAGTTATTTTTGTTATACTGATCCATTTTTATTTTTCACATCTCTTGTACACACTGCTATAAGTATTATTAAATTAATCGTCAATTTTTCATTAATGCAAATAAATTTTTGCACGATTGCACGGCAAAACAAACGTAGATTAAAAACTGTGCTAAAATATATTTGCGTCCGTTTAAATTCGAATGTGTACGCAAAAAAAGAAATATGCAAACAAAACGGAAGAATTAAAAATAAATTTTAGAAAAAACATATTCTTAATATCAATATAAACATTAGTTAAATTAAATATCGTGTTTATGGCATCGAATGGCCCATCTATTTTTTTGCAAAATTACAAGGAATAATCAAACAGCAGGCAAATTACTTTTGTTCATGCCGCGTCGTGAAAAAGACGATATCTATCGATTCAACAAGCTTTAATACAGACGTGAATGCACACGGCAAAACAGGTCATTGTTATTTGTCACAAGCGTCTGAGCGATTACCACCGGCAAGGTGGCGGAAAGGGTGCCTCTCCTCGCACGCGATGCACGCTGCGAAGGTGCGTTCTCTCTAAGGTAAATAGGATAGGATGACAAAGTATGCGCCTCAGCAGACGTGTTTACACACGCGAACGTAATGCAAATATGTAGCCGCCGTCTTTTCTGTAAGATAATACGTAAATGACTTTCAACCCGTTTTACTCGGCTGGGCGCGATGTTTGCCGCAAAAATTACAACAACGGCATGCCCATGCAACTTTATCTCGCGACATTTATCACCGTACATTACACACGCGCGGAAAGGTGTGCACATCAAGTAATATATCTTTTATCATAGAAAATCATAGAAGATGTGAAAGCGCACCGCGTTCATCATCACCGTCGTCGGTCGTGCGAGTTCTTTACGCACGAAAATCAATATATTTCGATATTCGAGCGAGAAAATTACGATTCTTGGGAATTATCATCATTCCTCGTCATGGTTATTACGAGGACATTATCCAGTTTTATAGATATAAATATGGCACGCGCGGTGGATGAAATTCATTTATCACTTTTGCAAGTCACCGATGGAAGGCAGAGAGATTAAAGCTGAGAGCGCAATGAGGAAAAAGCGAGATAGCAGAAGAAAGTGAGATAGAGCGGGGGCGCGGGGGAGGAAGGAGAGGAAAAAGAGCAGGAGAGGGAAAGAGAGAGAGAAAGTAAGGCAGCGACTTTTCACCTTTGATTTATCGCGCTAACTTTTATTTTCCTCAGGAGATATTAAAACCCGTTGTCCTGACCATTTAGCTTCACTGCGCTGATTGATGATTGAACCAGTTAACGCGCCTCTGCCGACGAATCAACTCTTTCATTATGCCCGATTAATATGGCGTGTGTCTTTAACGAACCAGAGTCGAGAAATGCGGGGAAACTCGATTGCCATTTAATCAATTCAAAGAGTTCAATGTATCGAGATTGGTACTTTGATACGGGTCGCAATGGGTAACTCTCTGATCGTTAACGGTGACCGTTCAAAATTATTACGAAAATTCGTCACAAACGAACACGACAAATTGTGCTATTTTTTTTTAATTTAACAGTAATTTTGCAAGGAAATATTGTAAGAAGTGGAATTCGATAGAAACATTGTAAAAAGAACAAACACTTTGCGTTTGCTCCGCTCAAAGTTTGTATGTTTTCGTCTTTTCGTCGTTAGTGAGCGAGGAGAACTCATTACAATCTTAAGACGCCTTAATTAGTCTAATAGCATCATCCCTTTTCATCGGTACGTCACTAACGCTCCGTTTCTCCCTTTCCCATCCGCTCATCTGCCTGCCATCCAATTTCCCCTTCCACCGTGCGGCTACAACGAGTACGCAAGACGTTCAAATATTGTCTAGTGTAAATGTTATTCATTGCGCGAGTAATTGTTAGCGTATCCTAGTGTAGAATGAATTACGTACAACTGGGGAAACCAATGAATCCATTTGTAGAATGTACCAAGACGTATAATAAATTTACAGCATCAAAGTTGATCTAGATAAGCTGAACTAGACGCGTTAGAAAATTGAAAATTGAATAATAATAACACGGGGAATTTTTAAGAATTATTTTTAACTATTTTTAACAAGTGTCATTGTTTCAAAGTATTGAATTGAGAGCGAAATCAAAAAGTATGCAACATTATTTAAAACGCGAGATATTTCCAACCTACTCGAAGCTTTCAGATATAATTCCTTTAACCGATTCGAAAATAATTTGTCTTTAGAAAATATTAAAAATCTTGAAGATTATTTTTTTATGCACGTTCCAATTTCTAATACAGATATTTTTGTGTAAATGAGCTTTAAGTTAAATTCCAATAGAATAAATTTAAACTAAATAACGAATAGAATCATACTCTTCATTGTCTTTTCTCGAATTGAGCACGCCAAAAATATTCCGCATCCTCAATTGTTTGCTTATTGAAAATTGTTTTTTCGATATTCCATATTTTTTTATTTTAATTCTTCCTCATTTTTATCGCGAAAAAATGTATTTTGAGCTGACCTAACTCTGGTAGAGAACGATGGATTTCAAACGTTCCACATGATATTATATATTTTTATTGCATATCGAAATGTACGTAACTTAATTACACGCGGCCTGAATTGTAAATCAATCATCGTACGCGGATGCGCTAGAGCAGGTCCGATGCCACCAATCGTCAATGCTGCCATTATTGCGGTCGGACCGCGATCATTAACTAAATCGACGTTGGATCCGTAGGAAATAATTTGCCGTAGGCGTCATCGAATCTCGTCGCGGCCTCCGACAAGCAGGAAATTGCCAGCTTCGTTGGGTTACGATCGCGTAACCCAATTCCCGCGAAACAATGGCCGGGCTACCGATGCTTTTGTCAGCAGCTGCCCGCTACACGACTGTAATTACTCGTGACGAAATCCCTCACTAACATATCGATCGAAGACGGCCGACCGTTTGATCCAATTAGCGATAGGGTCAGATGTATGTATACACAGGTTGTATTAACACCCTGCCGGCGCGCATCTTCGCCCGTCATCGACCCCGCGCCGTCTTCTCAAACGCAGAGTCAAAGTCCTCTTTGATAATTACCGGCGTACGGTTCGTCACATTAACACGTCCTGCGCATCGATCCATTAACACGCCAACCGAGGTGAGTCTCAAGGCGGATGTTGCAACGATCCGCCTTGATACCCCCTGGGATTACACCGAGCCACTGGCTGCGAGAGATCTGGCTTCCTCTACGACGTGTTGCCGGCGTGTCGCGTCGCGTCCCATACGTGACAAAGGAGCGGGAGAGCGAACGCAGCGTGTGTGCGAGTTTTCTCTCGAGCCAGAGCGAACGCGGCGGCGGTATCCCCGGCGTAAGATTCCTTTTATGACGAGTTTCACGTTTTGTGTCGAGCTTCTGGTAAATAGGTCCCTTAACGATCAAAAGGGTCGCGGTGGCTAGTAACATAGTTATAATTCTATCAAGTCGCTTGCCTTTGTCCGGCGCCCGTATTTCCAAACGGTGATCCCGATAAAGTAGCCGTTGGTGCCCGCGCCGGAAGGCATTTTCCTCGCGGAGCGTAGTCGTCGTCCGAACGGAAGGGCGTGGATGCGCGCGGTTAAAGGTAGCTAAAGGCAACTCTCTCTCGTCGGTGGAGACGAGAAGAGAGCGAGAGACCGTGGCAGGGCAGGACGGGGGGGAGGGAGAAGAAGTGGAGAATTAGTATGCGGCGGCTGTCACGGCGCCATACCCCAACTGCGGCGCCTTCCTGCACCTTTTGCCCAACCCTGGACCACCCGGGCCAGACCGTTAATTTTCCATCCCGTGACTCCAATCAATCTTAGCGCCGTCAGCGGGTCTCCCTTATGGCGATACCCCGCGGCCCTTTCCCACTCCTTTGGCTCTCGATACGTTACCGTCTGCCACCTCGGATCCCGCCGCCCCGCCGCTGTCATTTCCGGCTTCCTGATTTCGACGCGCGACTACTAAATACTCGACGACACGTCGTCGTTTGTCCGACTGGCCTGATGTATGCGCTAACCGGACTATTGTTTGATTGCCGTAGCCAATAGAGGAAATTTCAATTTTGCATCACTAAAACCCAACGGATTAATTCGTCAACGCGACTTTTTTCATACTACTGGGCATTCTGCACTTGAGAGTGAAAAAAGAAATTGATGAAATTTCATTTATAAATTCGCAATCATTTATATCGCGAATAATTCGCATTGTTATAAGTATGTTTCTTGCAGCAATGAATTATTTTTCGCCGTTTGAAAGAATTATTCAATTAATATTATTTTAGCAAGAATTTTAATAATTGTATCCAATTTTGCGCGATACCATTATTATTAAATTATGCATTATATTTTAATTAGCATGTTTTCGAGAAAATAAAATTTTTTAAATTCTCTTCTAATTGATTTTTTTTAATTCTAGGTTATTATCATATTTGGTGTGTACATTCTGCTATTCGATACTTTTCTACGAAGCAATTGAGAACCGAGATGCAGTTAATTCGATGCGGAATTACTTTCGCTATTGCTAAGCAACCGCTCTCGTTCAAAATAACAACTACGAGAGCTCTCTCCCGGCGAAACATCGAGGATTATTATTGTCTGAGTTCTCTATCCATATTATCTGCTTTCGACACGCGCCTCGGGGCTCATCCTGTCGCGAGTGAAGATTCGCGCAACACGTAGGGTAATCGGTAAGTGTGTAAATGGAACGCCAACTTTAACAAAGTACGCCAATGAGATGATTGATTTAGGTATTAGAACGCTACTTTAGTAAAGTTTAAATAGCTAGTTTTTTTTTTTTACTTGCATATATATACAATTCAACGACGACTACGTAAACTCGGTAAATAATCACGCGATGTTCTTAGGAACAAAATTATTATCATCAAATATACAAAGTCTTCGAAGCGCAAATAAACGTTTCTCGTTATAATTAACGCGATGCGTTGATAAATAAAGGTAGGAAAATTAGTGAACGCATCGCCGCGCTTCGAAAGACAAACGCGCGATACTCTCGCAGCGTCTCGGAGATCTATGGAAAACTTATATTTTACGGCGCGGAATGAAATCGCGTCGACGTCTGAGGAGCGGGTAGCGACAAACCGCAAGGACGGATTTTGGATTCCAGCGAATTCACCGAACGAGAACTAACATTGGCTTTTCCTCGAAGGCATCGTCTTCGCGGATTTTATGGAAATATTTTCTCCTCCTACGAGGATTTTCTTTTTAACGCGGGTTCCGTTTTCCTCCTTCTGCTCTACGCCCTCCTCGACCCCCTCCCTCCCTTTAATCGCATTACCGTACGTAGATACATATTTCCATTTGCCGAACTGTTCGATGTCGATTGAGGTTCGATGTCGGTTGGGCCTTTTTGCCATCCCCGCGGACGTCTCATCTTTCGCCTATTTACGTGTTGTACATCGCCAATGTCATTGATAATTGAAAGTCTCGCTCATTAAACGAACGTAAAAGTAACTTTTGCATCATTTTCGCATTTATTATATGTTTAATCTCATTTCTCGAGATGTAAGAAAAACTTTGGTATACAGAAATGGAATGAATTAGTGGAAATAATTATATAGCAGACTTGTAGATTAGTTATTTAATCTTATTTAATTACTGCTGCATTACAAGATATTCTTTGGAAAATGTGAAATTAATTTCAAAACTTTTAGTCAGCGATTTATTTTCTCATCAGATCAAATATTATTTGATTTTTTCACTCTTGTACCGAATCTTCTTTATCCGAATTAGCACTCGTCTCGCGAAGAGAAGACACGTAAGAGCCATCGGCAGGGTGGGACAAAGTTACGGCGCATTAGTTTGTTTAAGAGACAGAAGCCGGAGGGTTGCAGCCGCCCGGCGGCGATGTTACTGGCCGTTTGAGGAACGACTTTCGGAATCGACTTTCCTGCCGGAGCGAAGAGAAGTTTGGCAATTTCCTTGGGCTAATCTGCTGGTCGGTCAGCATTGAGATGCTGCGGGGGTTACTATCGCAAGAAGACTGGACGAAGAGAAAAGAAAAAAAAAGGGAGAAAGAGAGAGAGAGAGAAAGGTGTAGCGGCATGGCGGGTTGATCCATCGACCACGAACGTCGGGTGGTCCCATGAATTATACAAGCGACTCTCCATCGCTCTCTCATTTGGTATCTCTTTCTCAGAGATATCCCCCGCGGGGCCGGCGAGTGAACGAGAGCTTCAAGAGAAAGGGGCTGAATGAGCGAGAAAGAGAGAGAGAGAGAGAGAGAAAGAAGGCGAAGCAGAACCCTCTTTTCTTTGGAAAAGAAAAGAGAGACAAACAGAAAGGAGACGCGGATGCGTGCCAGAGTGATCCGAACTTACACGTCTCCGCCGACTGTCTCGACGTGACAACGAGCGACTGTCCAATAAAGGATGACAATTAAAGCTGACACAGACGGCGACACTTTTTCTTTCATTATCCCGGGCGCGTCCGCCGGCGGAAACGCAACTGATAGGGACCGCAGAAAGAATCCCTGGATTGATGGGTTCCAGTTTGGAACGGCTTTTATAGGTGTTAGCTTGCTTTGCGTGGCTCGTCGCAATAGAATGTAAGTCTTTTTTCCCTCTTTGTCGGTCATTTGTTTTCGGCCGTCCCCTTCGATTTAACCGGCGACAATATTGCGGCGTCGTGTTCCATTTTTGACGGTATTTTAATTATTCCTAAGTATCCGCGACGTCGAATTTACATAAACACCGTCTTAACGCAATAATAGTAATTCGCGGAATCTTCCGGTTACTTAGGTTACGTAAAATGATACGCGAATCTATTATCTATTATCGTTGTCGAAAATAACGTTCCTGAATAATTTGAAATATCGACAAATATCGTTAGCAAGGTGCAGAATATGACAGCACATATCATCGCATCCTCCCGCCTGTGAATCAAGTTACAGCGTGAGATCTATTACATTTGACAGAGCGTGAAATGTAAAACCAAAGATCCAATTTTTAGATGTAATACACAGTTTTAAATATAGAAAAGGGAGAGAGAGAGAGAGAGAGAGAGAGAGAGAGAGAGAGAGAGATCGAATTTTAGCATTTAGAAAATAACATGGATTGTTGGATTTCGCATTAGCCACTCTTACCGATATTTCGAACGCATGAAAAACAGCGTATGCTGTGGAAATCCAAATTTTTATAAAAATTTTATTACAACACACTATACGCGCGTATCTAATTTTTTTATGCCACAAAAAAATATGCAGAACAATACCTAGTGTACACTGCGGAAACAATAATGGCTTAATAAAAAATGGATACACGTGAAACAACTAAATACGTATTGATACGTTCATGCAAAGCAGTTGTTAGTTCCCGAAGATATTTCCCGCCGATTTTTCCGCTGACCTATTTTTACGGTTTTGCACGTCGCGACAAATCCGTACAATCTCTCATAAAAAGTACTTGTCGCTCGTTCCCACGCTTATACATACGCAAATATGTGTGCACGCATATTGTCCGCGAGTGCGGTGAGAACGAGACATTTAACGAATTTACCTTTCAGGAAGTGTAACGAAGCAGTGTCCGCTACTCCGCAATTAATTCAACCGTGCGGCCATTAAAAATACACCACGTGAAATTTGCACAGTAAAGAGACAAAAATGCGTTGGGAAACCGGCAACTCTCTCCGCTGCACCGCATCGAGGCGTGAAGTTAATTTCCCCTCGTCGTCGTTCTAAGATTTTCTCACTTTCGGAAATGTGCCACAAAGTTGCTATGAATATTCATGATTGCCCCAAGAATATGGAAAATCGTTCGGGATGCACTAATAGATTTCGTGACTCAATTCTACAAGCGAAACGTACGATCGGTCCTCATTTTCGCCGTTGATTGACGCCGCAACTTTAGAATTTGCAAAATAGCGCGTGATTTTTTTTCACTCCGCAATCAGAATAAAGCATACAGCGAATTTAGGTAACAATGCCACCGTTCATAATTACTTCGCATGTATAGAGAAATGCGTCCATTAAAAATGGACTCCCAATTTCCAGGACGTGGAAGTGAGAATGCCGTGTCGCGACACCAGCGCACATTACTTCCGATTATGCAATATTAGTGCGTTATAATAACGTGGATTAATTTTGTTTAAATGAAGTCATTTAGGTTACATAATATAATATATATATTACACCGTTATGCGCGAACCATTTTTTTCGCAATTATCATCTCGCACTTCAACATACAGATCATTTTTAATACATATTTTGTTATCGCATTTTAAAGTGCGGTTTCTAAAAATTTTTAATAACTCTAAAAGCACGACGACGGCTAAGCGCATTTTTTTTCTCGTGCTTTCCTTGAGAGATTTTTATTTTTTAAAGTCGATAAGCAAATAAATAAATATCAATGTTTGCGGTGAGGGTATCGGCAAAGTTACAGTGCCATGGTTGCTGGAACGGCGCAGTTTCGTAGCTAGCAAACGAGAGTGTAAGATTGCTCGTCCATTGCATCATAAATAATTTATTGAATCGGGGGGGTTAGTAAGAATCGCGACTCAACGAGGAGGACAAAAGTTTCAAAGCGACCCCGAGGCTCTCCACGTTAAAGTTTCGGCCATGCGGCACGAACTCATGCCCCGAAGGCAGACAGCGGGTCTCCATACAACCCGGTACAAAATTTTTACGCCTCTGCGCACTGACGAAGTTATAGAAAGGTGTGCTCTATCGGTGGGGCGTCCCGTTTTGTGTCTGCCGAGTTTGCGGAAGTCTGATCAATTCATAATTAAAGCGACCGAGGGTAATAGAGAACTTTGCGGTATCGCGCCGTCTAAAAGTGTTCGCTACCGTGCAAGTAGTTATGTTCGCTCGCCTTCCGAAATAAAGAATTCATTGGCAAATTCCTCGAACGGGAAGTCTCACGCGATTTCTACTGTAAATTATACTGCAGGTTAAATCCTGCAGAATTGCAGTCACCCGTGAATTTATACTGCGTACTCGCCCGCGCTATTGTTACTTATCGCTTTTGCTGCAATAACGTGAACAATCTTCATTTCGCTGAAACGGCTTTAAAAAAATGCTTAATTACGATAGCATTTATAACTTACGCAATCAAACAAAAAAAATTTTTTTTTTAAATACTCTTTCAATGGAAATATAATAGCACGAAACAATTATCATCGATCAACATCGAATGTTGATTACGCTTCGTGAATGAAATATTATTTACGAATAAATAAATATTCTATAATTGTCAGATGAATCTCTTTTCATCGTTTCATGCAATCAATTTTTTGCGAGTTATTACGTTTCGATAATCTGGCATATGCGTGCCACTTATAAATGATGAACGAGGCGCGCATGTGTATAATGTAGCGCGCGTAAGCAATTACGTAATTATCATGCTACTGTAACCAACTGATCAGCAGAGATCAATAGTAGTAAGTCACGCGATTGCTCTGACGGCTCCGTCTTAGATCAGGATCACTTAGGATCGTCACGAGCCGATGTAAACATCAATATGTTTGTGCAAATAAATCGAAGTGGATTGAAAGTTTCGTTTGAGAAGACTGAGATTCTAGCACTTCTGATAAACTTAAGATTATTGATATCAGATAATTAATTTGCGAGATATCATTAATTGCAAAAATAAAATTAACTCTTTTGGAATTATCATCGATTACTTGCCAAAAATAACATTAACTTTTTCCGGAGTTACGGCGATATAAAAATACGAAACAGTTGTTGCCAGCTGACGCGTCGAATCCATAGATTAGGGTGGCGTGTGTGTACATGTGTATGTGTGCTCTGCGGCCGCAACAAACTTTATCAGACGGCGTACATTTACGCCGCTAGTGTCGAAAGAGCAAACGGAACATATTTGTGTTTCGTAATCTGCAATATTCGCAATAATCGTGCAAAAATTACTCGAGAGATCTCGAATGCTAATATGGCTGGAAAAAAAAATGAGAATGAATATTTCTTCACAGCACTTCGGATAAGTTAAGAATATAACTTCGCGGAATATCTCTCCGTGAATATCAGCGAGAAAATGCTTCCCCAGCAACGTTTCCAAATCTAAATGAGATTTTCGGCGAAATTCGTTCCTCCTTGTAAGTTCCTTCCTTCTAGCGAGCAAAATTGTGCTAAGTGTCGTTGTGTTACCGGATGGTTCGGGTTGCATGTGTGAAAAGAGTTTTACAACAAATTTATCAAAGTCACGCCCGGCTGCGATTTCGTTTGCATCTTACGCGTTGAAGAATTCGTTAGTGAAATTCTCAAATCCACAAATGAAAAGAGCTCATGGAACTTTGCGAGCCACGATACCGCGACCGCGAAAGTTTTCAAAGTCCGACAACTCAGTATAGATTTGCGGGAGGAATTTGAGACAACGGGAAGTTTTCCGTTTGCGAGAATTTCATCAAGAGCTTGTTAAGTATTAAAGAATTTTTATCGTCGTGAGTCACGTTGTAATTGCCCTGCGAATTACAATTGCAGACGTTGAGAATTTAAAGATTGTAACAAATCAATCGCTAAAACAATGCAGTTTGTAAAAATAACAACAATTATAATGATTTATGTACAAATAAGAAGCCTAAATGGCTTTGAGCAGGATGAACAAAATTTGATACACTTTTTACCGGCGCGCTCGGTAATTTTGAGAAACTCGTAAAGAGTAATAACTAATTATTTAAATACAGTTTGTAATCGCTGGAAAGTAAGTTACGAGTATAAAAAAGTAAAAAAAATTGCGGCGGTACATTTATACCACATGCTTTTCCCGACAGACCGCGCATAAAAAGATAATACTCTATGCATAAGCAAGCATGTCCGAATTAAGGGAGCGAAAAATGATATTATAAAGGCCGACAAAGCGCCCGCGTAACGGCCGTTTATTAAATCCGCGTCTTAGCGACGACACAGAGTGGTTGAATCGGCGCGCGACGCGGCAAGGTTGGACGTTGCATTATGTATACGATGCGGGGGGGGGGGGGGGGGGAGACGAGCAGCCGAATGAATACGATATTGTTACTATCCGGGAGCGTCGTAAGTTTCGCCTTCGTTCTTCCTTTCGTCACTCTTCGCGCACTAAGTCCGCGCTTCAACGCCGCTACAAATAGCAGTTTGACTCGACTACGGAATAAATTAGCCAAGGAATTCGAGCTTCTCTACGGGGGGTGCGGGACGGGCGAAAATAGAGACGGGGTTTCGCAGGGGAGAGGAGCACGCGACGCGATGGAAAAAAAGGCTCTCGAGGTAAGACGCGGGCGCGAGACACGCTTGGATATCAAGAAACAGGGGTACTTTGCCCCTCAGGCGGTCCTTAATAATAAATTCATATCTCGGCCCCACCGCCTGTCTCCCCTATTCTTTACTGCCGCCAGACGAGCTCGCCGCAACCGGAATCGTCCGCGTTTCGCGGGACGACGACGCCGCGTAGGAGGTGTCCCGCCCGTCTCCTTCAGTCAGTTCACAAATCTCTTTTTTTATGCCGCTTAATAAAACTCGTCCGACGTATCTCTAACTGCCGCCACTTAATTTCAACCCGGTCGCGCGACCTTCCTCGCTCCTCCTCCTTGCCGATGGGGTTTCGTAACCTCCGATGCTTGTTGAGTGACTGTACCGAAGTGGGTTTGTTTGCTTCTCTTTTCCGGACCGTCGTACATCCCTGCCCAGCCTCCGTTGGACCTCTTCGAAGTTATTTCTCCTTTGGAGAAGCCCGGAGAAATTCGAATTCCTTTCTAGTCCGGCTTTTTCCTCGTATTCCCTCATCCTCTCGCTCTCAGAGACGGAACAATGGAATGGTCGCAGTCGATTCGAAATCGATGACTTTAAATGGACGGAAAAGTGCGCGCACCTCTCCCTTATTTGTTGTTGTTTATTTCCCGCCGCGCGATATGAGAATATTAATTTCCGTCGGACAGCCGGCATAATTTTACACACGCGGTCCTGGCTTATGAAAGATTCCATCGAGATTCTATGATTAAGAATATTTTATTGCATTCCCTTCGCGTTTTCGCAATCTCATTGTTATGCGAGCATCGCTGCACACCGACGAGCGATGCAAGCGATAAGCGTGTTCGCAAAAATCGCAGAAATTATACCGATTGCACAAATCGTACATACATTATGCATATGTATTACGATACATTAATGACAAATATACATAAGTCGACTCTTAAACGTTTGCAATAATTAGCGATTATGCGTCTCGGAACAGGATTATAGCGACGCTCGTATACAACTCCGCAGCGCATTTGATTATGGAGCATGACTCTTAGCGCGCAGTTAATCCTGCATCCCTTTTGGGAATACCAATAATTCAGTATTAGCGCCAGACCAATAGCCCAACGAATCGCCCGGTCGGAATATAGGATTTCGTCGCGAAAATGCTTTTCTCAATAATTTACCGTGTTCGTTGTGATAACAGTTAACTTGAGCGCCGTTGAGGCGTGTGATAAAAAAAAATGGTTCTTTCAGAAAAATATCATTCGCGTGCACAGTCGAACGGGCACTTTGAACGATTTTTATTCTGCCTGCGCCGCGATACGGACGACACGCACGACGCTAATTGCCACCCAACTCGGCTCGAAAGAAATATCAATTATAAACTCAAGATAAAAAAACTTTTTAATTATGAGAAAGGAGATATTTTTATAAATATAGTTTACAAATAATTTTCAAGCGCATTGTGTGTAATGCAAGTTTTATTTCTACGAAAATATCAATTTCTCGTGCAATTTTTCTTACGTAAATAAACCAGATACCCAAGAATTTTCTAGTTTGTTAAATATTTATGCACGGAGATCCGTGAGCTCTGGAGTTGACAGCGAAACAGAAAATATTGCATTTATCGAACAATCATTTTTCTCTTTATTTTCTATCGAACCAGACAGATTTACCCTTCGCCACCTCCTCTCTTGTTGGTAGTCTTTTATGCTAAACGCTCACTTCATTTGAATGTCGCTAATGCGAAAAACCGATCCATACTAATGGAGTGATCTCCTCTCCGCGTTCGTTTTCGTAAGCGCCGTCGATTGACCGATTCTGTTTGTTTTTTATGTTCCGATTTATACTTTTTTTTCCTCATGAAGCACATACGTGCATTCTTCGATCATATTTCATTCATATTTCTAGCGTGCATCATCATTATTAAAAATAGATAAAATTCTCTATGTTGGATTATACGCATTTTATTCTCTCTTATTTCGCACATGCTGAAAATACGTGTAATGCGAGGATACTGACGACTCAAAAAAATGCAGTGTAAATTTAAAAAAAAAAATTTTTTCAACACGCTAGATACGCTACATATTTGAACCGTCGCGTTAAAAAATTATTCTACGCGCGAGTAATATTGAAAATTAATCATATAAAAACGACATTAGAACCGTCTGTATCTACACAGCCGCGTTAAACTGTAGCCAACTATGTTGCGATTTAATTCGAGGAAAGTGCCACCACGAATCGCGATCTGTTGGCAAATATTAGGCCGAGGTAATTAACGTAGGTATATTTGTCTAAGAGGAAGATCGTCACGCGCGTGCGTTCACCGCGCGAGTTAACCGTGTCAAACCGTGTGCGCCCAGCGTGTTGCCCGAAGAAACCACGGTATATCCGTCGACGGGTGTGTCGTAGAAATTACGTAGTTCGTTGAGAGCCGACCGTCTTCACCGACTTCGTAAACAACCGGGGAATGACAGCACGACATAAACGCGCCAAACAGCTCGCGACGAACCGTCATTACCTTAGTAAACGGTACTGCGGGATGGCTCGGGGCGTAGAGAGAGAGAGAGAGAAGCAAAATGAGATACTTACTATACAGGCGAATCGTTCCGTCGGTTTCTCCACGTGGATTCTTGGCGATGCACTTGTAACTACCAAAGTCTTCTGCCTGAAAGCAAACCGGCGAACGAATTATTAATATATGAAGAAATTTTAATAGAGTAATTATGAAATAAAGTACACTTAAAAGTATAAAGCGTATACGAAGAGACTTTTAATAACCTTTTTATAATTATAAATTTATTTACCATAATTAAATTGAGTTTGATAATTAGAAATACAATCAAAGTGCTTTTTCAATTAGCGGCTACAATTATGTCCTCTGCAACAATGATATCAAGTTATTGTCGAGTGGTAAATTATTTTAATATTCCATATAGTAATTATCGCTATTTAAACTTCAATATTACCCATTTTTTATTTTATTTTATTTTACATATAGATACTACAGAGGAGTACTTTATTACGCTCTCTCGCACCCATCGTCAACGTGCGACGGTCGTGATTTACGATACGGTGTTATTATCCAATCGTGAATTTTAACGCGGTGCACGCGATTAAGCCACGCACTTTTTTGCAACAATTACGGCGTGTTTTGCTATTATTATTGTACGCTCCTAATTTGTTATATACGCCAGCAAATTTGCATCGCTCAATTTCTCGCGTTATTATTTTGAAGAGCGAAAAAGCGCGCGTTATTGTTGTTGTTAATTAATAACTTTTTTGTTCGACAGGCAAAAATATGTGATTTTTTTCTCACGAGTCATTTCGACACGATTACAAGTCGTACAGAAATCGTTTAGAAATTTTTCATGAAATTAGTTTCGAGAGAAGCAAATTGAATAGTAATTTGCCTTAAGCAAAACGCAAGAAGCACTCACCTGTATGTCGAATATTGTGAGCGTCATGTGCGTTTTGTAGGAAGGTCGATCGGGTGACGACGTAGCCTTGTATTTACTGCTCTCGTGAATCATTAGGCCGTCCTCCCTCGCCCAGTAATTCAAAGAAGTCGGATGAGCTTCGGTATAGCATTCCAGCGTAACGGAGTAACCCAAGGGTGCGCCGACCAATTGGTGCGGTATCCAAAGCATAGGGGGGACTGCAACAGCAGAAGTGATTGATTGGCTCATAAATGTTCCAATTACTAACAATACACGATGGGCCTACGATCGATATCCCTTCCGCGCGTCTATAAATCTCAAGCCCGACTCCGCGCTTGGCTGCGAGCGCCCGCGCGCCGCCAGCCAGCGTGAAGAATGAATCGAGACAATCGCGAATTTTTTCGCTCGATTTTACAACACAATTGGCTAAATTATATCGGAGTGAAACCCAAGTCATACGACTTTGTCAGTCCTCAATTAAAACTGGTTAATAAATATATTAATTAGTAGACTCTAATAACGTTAAACTTTGTTTAAATTAATATACATAGAATACTTGTGAAAGTTGCGGTATAGAATCGCTGATTCACTAATCATATAAAAAAGAATCAGAACGTAGATATTAGCGCGTAAATATTTATATCAACTAAAATGCGATTAGCTGTATCAAAAAAGATCCAAAACGGATTGAAGCGTTTGGCGTTTTTGCGATCGTTATCTCTTCAATCACTATAGAAGCAAAACGAATTGAAGCGCTTGAGAATGATTGCGGAAGCGATTTCAGATGCATCAACATTTGCGCTCTGGTTCTTTTTTCTAAATATCTTTAACATCGTTTATATCATATAAACCCAATTAAAAAAATCTTTTTGTACATAAAATAAATCTTGACTTTTTTTTCCATAAATCGATTTGGTGCGGTATTTTCTAAAGTTTTACATAATCGCAACACGGAAAAGGTTGGGCTTAATTTTTGCTATACGCCGTGAAACCTAAATGCGTATCACGCGGCCCTTTAATAAAAAAGTAATCCCATTTCGATGAACAGCCCCTGGCGTTGTTGTCGGCGCCGGTGATAACATTTTCTCGAGGTAAGAGCGCTTCAATTTAACTTAAACCTCCTAAGAATATACCTAACCCATCTTCCCGTAGTGTCGCAATGTTCGCGAGAAAAATATCACGCAAAATAAGCCTGATACAAATGGCTAGCTATTACAAAGAGCCAAAATATAAACAAGAATAAATGGGTACATTTCTTATATATTTTCAAAAAAATCAAGATATATTATTCTTAAAAAAATAGAGATCGATAAAGAATATAGTATCGTACAGGAAAGATTTGATAGAACAGTGCAAAAACATGCGAAAATATCACGTAGATGATTTCGAAGTTTAAATAATGTCAGCCATCCCTGAATGGTTTTCGGATAGGAAGGGTAACTCTATAAATTTCACAGAGAATTAAATGCTCTCTTGTCTCTGTACTATTGCCAAAAATAGTTGAAACCCCATTTTACAGAATGAAAGACTTGTGTGCGATGGATGGGCATCGTAAATTTCACAGCTAAACTGTAATTTCGGGATTACACGGCATAATTATCGGCGAGCTAAAATATCCGTTCATCTTTCCTTACATACATCTGTCTCTCGAGGTACTTTTTTGGCGCGGTCGCAAATCTTTCGGGTAATTCTTTGGAATAAGTGCTGTCTTGGCATTTTTTTCTCAAACTTAGCAATTTCGAGTAAATTACACGGTAGAATCTATAATTCATCGTATAAATTAACGATTTAATATATATATATATATATCCATTTAATTATTCAATAAAAGTGAACCGTTGAAAAACGGCTTGAAAAATGTATCTTACGAAGAAGGAAGTACCGTTTTTTTAAGACGGTTTTCAGGGAAGAGAGAAAAACAGAGTTTGTCGACTCTTGGATACCGGAACGATTGAGTTTGCTCTCGTTTCATCTGGGATCTCCTTTAAGCAAGAGTCTCGGTAAACGACGACTCGATTAAATGCGATTGTCCTTCGAGTCCTCTAGAAAATGACCACACAAGAGCCCGACCAATCCGTTTCCCGGCGATTATTTTTCGACTCCTTCATTTATTCGTTGCGGATCTTCCGAATTTTCATCGCCTTCAACATTTATCAATTATTTATCAATTTTCCTCAGCGGAGATGTCAAGAAAGTCCTTTAGCCTTTATCTTTTTAAATATTCTAGAAATATTAAAATGTACATTAATGTTAAAATTGTCTAGCGCATCAAAATATTCAACATCATAAAACAACGAATTACAAATCACATTACATATATTTAAAAATAACTGTCAGATTTCAAAGAATCAAATTTTCTATTAACTTTTTAACAACTATTGTTTTGGAAACGATCGATAGGAACGTTAAACGTGCAGGTTTATATATAAAAACACTTTAAACAAAATTAATTGGAAAAAAGCGACGACTTTTTATAATTTAGTAAACAAGCCTCAAGAGGAAAAAGTTAATCCAGCGTGAATTTTTCCATAAAGTTTATTTTCGACCGTAAAATATATAAAATGTTAATATTATGTAAGATCATAAGAATTTAACGCGGTTATAATTCGGGGTGAGTAAAAGTAACGCGCATTTAAAATAAATGTTAAACGAAACTCTACTGCTAAACACCGCTCGCATGGATTCTTCGCTCGTTCACTGTAATGCGACCCCGCCAGCATCGGTCGTGGGGGTGTTCTTTTTGGCACGTAATACAGGACCGTGAATTACTACGGATTTCAAGGGAGGGTTCGCTCTTGTGCCTCTTGTGTCTCTCTCTCCACCCGTTTTCCCTTCTTTCCCCATTGCTCTTGCTCCTCGACGGGCGACGGGCGACGGGGGAGGCCTGTCTTCGGATAACGCAAAGGATATCCGACACCTTCTTAAAATGCAAAACATTCCGTCTGATGGTGAGAAGGGACGGGACCGACCTAGGTTGTCTGTAATGCTTCGGATCCTTATTGCACAGACAAGCTCAGGCTTTGCTATACGGAAGCTGCCGACCGGGGGGCTGGGCGTTGGACGTCTTTCGCGCGTTTTTTTTCCTCCTTTTTCAAATTGTCGGTTACGCGCGATGTCAAATTCGATCGATAGAAGTGAAGTGCTTTTAGCATAAGACAGCTCTTCGCGCTCTCAGCGCGCATTGAGCTTTATTACGCGATAATGACGGTATCGTGAACGTATTCGGAATCTCCTCGCATTTTCCTTCATGTTTGTGTCCTTTAGTTAGATTAATTCCTAATTAAATGCCATGATTTTCTTTCTCAAAGTTTAAAGTTATTAGAAATCTTAACCCTTTTCTTCATTTAATTTGAAATAACACTTATTTCAACGTAATTTTAATCAGCATGACAAACACAAAAGTTTGTAAAATACACAAAATAATCTTATTACATGAAAGCGCTGAATAATTTCGCTCACTGCCACAGATTCAAAAAGTAATTTCTGCAAAATTTCGCTTCACCAATCCGCAGTATGTGTGTAACAACGTAACAATGCCTGCGGCGGGAAATTTTTGTAAGGTAATAGATATTTCACCGAGCAAAGTGATCCGCGGCGAACGGTGAAGGGTTTAAACATTAGCACGGGCCACTGCGAAATGTAAACGACGTTGAGTTAGATTGCGGAGAACAATGTGTGGAACGGCCCGCAAGGTAGATGAAAGCTAATTCAGGTGGAAGTTAAACAGAGTTAAAGGTACGTCCTTTAGGTGCGCAGGGTAGAGTAGGTGGGTGAGAACGTAGACCAGAGGATAGGTTGGGATGGGTTAGGTTACGAGAGCTCGGCCTTACATTCATCACAGAGGCCTTGAAGCTTTCTGGATCGGTATGCCCTTTAATAAAGAATGGCTGGACGCGGGCTTATTCAGGCAATATATGCAGCGTATGAAATTTTGCCTCGATGTTTCCGCTCGAATCGCTATGCGTTACCTTCCCGTCAAATTACCCACGATGAGGAGAAAAAAAAATGAAAATAAATGCGCATATTGATCAATTAGGAAAACTTTTCTCTAATCCGAGAGAGAAATTAAAATTTAAATTAAAAGGAATGCGAACGAAAATTAAATTAAAGGGAAATAAATATGGGCGTATTACAAAAATGTTCCATATTTATTTTCTGTTATACAGCGTGTTTTATGAAAAAAACTATTATTAACTTTTGTAATTCCATAGAAAAATTATCGACGTGTAAATTTAAAAAAAAAAAAAAAAAACACGTTTTAATTTTCCAGTTTTTAACAACAATTTTTTCGAAAATAAAACGATGATATACATGATAATTAATTCAACTTATTATTTTGTTCAAGTATTACTCATTACTACTATTTCTTACTGCTTCGTTTGCGTAGAATCGTGAAAAAATCCTCTTTCATTTACCAGCAGTTACGGAACATTTCATATATAAAACTGTGATAAAAATATGAATTCAATTCATGACAGATTCCGGATCAATGCTTTCGAATTAAAGGGCAATAACCGGTTTGCAAAATATTACTAAGCGATAATACCACTCAAAATTTAAATACATTAAACGTGATTGAAGCTGTAAAGCGATTGGAAACTGTAAATTATCGGTATGCATCCTTCATTGGCAAAATATTCCCAAGTTTTCCTCTTTTCTTTTTTTTTAACTTCAGTATTTTTAGGAATTTCAAACTTCAACAGTATGCAATAAGAACAGTGCTAAGTGGAATGCTAATATAGAAACACGCCCAAGACGTTGGCGAAATTGTGCTGGATCATAGGATTATTTGCTCGATCAGATTATCGGAACCAAACGCAATGCGCATAACGTTTAATGGTGGGGAACCTGGCTGCGATAAGCAAGCAGCTGTTTCAGAACCGCGATAAGAACATTATCATTGACCTTGCCCTTCCTTAATGCTTCCGCATCGTCAATCTTGAGGCTCCCCTGACCTCATTCTATATCGTGTAGAACAACAGTGGTTTCCTTAGGGCATAATCGCCTCTAATCGTTTCCTGTGTAATCATTTATCTTAATTTATAAATACCTTTTGCCCGTATTATGCGTTAAATACATTTATAAATTAGATTTTGCGATTTTAGATTTTAGTATCGCGTAATTATTCTTGTATTTCTATTTCTCGAATATACTCATTAAGAATTACTGACTCTTGAGTTTATTCGTTATTGAACTGTGTACAAATTTTTGTTCATTCTATTATAATAACTATTAATTTTGACACAATAACGCGCGATTTATATTAAATTAAGAAAATATGAGGACTTCACGAAAATTTAATAATGAACAATTGACAATTATATATATCTTAATTAACAAGATTTACATAACGGTTATCGGGTTAAATTATTTTTGCTTCCAAAGTTAATGAACTTTAATTACATTTTACCTTGTTTAATGTCTAATTTAAAGCAAAGATATGAGCTCGATTAATAAACAATCGCTCAGCATCGTAAATAACTTATCTTTTCAGTCACGCGTTTCAGGTACTTAGAGTTAGTATGAATTTCATCATTAGCATGGAGAAAGAAAGGGAAGATAAAAAATTAGCGTGGAAAAAAGTTGCATCTCGGAGGGTGCGCGGCTAACTTTGATCGAAACTTGATCTATCTGAGAAAAATTCTTTGACCTAGTTTTAAAATTATTTAACGCTACATTAGCCTCTTTCGGTGACCTTTAAGAGATCGTTTAGCCGGCCTAACCAGCGTCCGGCAGAGGCAGCGGGATTAGATTTACGGTTGCATAGGGTCAACTGCATTAACCGGAGCTGACGAAGCCCTGTGAGAAAGAGGGAGAGAGAAAGTGCGTCGAAAGCGCTATCAGCCGAAACACATTTTCCACGTGCGACTGCCCGCCATTTTTCACGGTTCGTTTCACACGAAATCGATTTATCACGGCAAGCGCGCGGCCCTGTACCGTCGGTTTTCATACTGGCGGTTTTGTAACGTTTTCTACTTTATTGGTCCCGCCTTTAATCCAACCGATGGCCTTCCTTCCAGATTGCGCGAATTATTCAGGTGTGATTTCAAATCACTACGATGGTCGCGCTGTCGCTTAAGAAACTGTCGTCGGAAAAGAACGTGACATCGACAAGTCTTGTTTTGATCGTCAAATCCATAAATTCGAATATTTATTTCCGCGTAATACTTTTATTTCAAAAAAAGAGAAAGTATAAAAATGATATGAAATAAATTTCACATTTAGTAATAAAACTTGGGTTGTGTGAAGATTATCCTAATTTGTATCAGAATCGAATAAAGTTAGGCGCTGAGATTGTTTGGCTTCGGAGCATCCGGACTACGTATCCAGGCGCGCAATGAGCTGTGATCCCTGTTTTAGAGAGCCGAAATTCAGTAAGCGCTAATACACGGGCTTAAGATCGGGACTTAACCGTCTCCCGGGATGCTTTGGAAGGTGGCTGGCAGTTCGATTTACGGTAATTCGACTGGTATTCGGCACCGGTGTCCCGATTCTCTCAGATGTCAAACGGCCGCCGGAATGAGGACCGAAAACGCGACGGCGAAGATGGGACAGAGGGTGAAAGGTCGGGCGATAGGAGAGGGGAAGGGAGAAATGGTTCTCCGATTTAGCTCGGAGTGTCTTCGCCTTTAACGAGGAGAAGCCGCAGGAAGGGTTCGCATAGCTCCGGACTAGCTCGCCGGCTTACTGCTCCACTTAACATCGACACAGCGGTGTTAATTACAGGCGAAAAGTATCGCTTTGTGCAACGTATCTTTCGAGTTTGCATTTTGCATCGACGCTAATTTACGTCTGAATTCCGTTAACTTTAAGTGAAGTGAATGAAGTAAAATGTATTACGAAATATTATACAACAGTAATGTGCACCATAATTTTCATTTGATATTATAAATCTTACAGTTTCACGAAGCACGCGATGTTAATTATCCTCTTTTGGAACAAAAAATATGGAAAGAAAATATTTTGTTCCATTTAAAGGATAATAATTCTTCAAATGTACCATTAATTTCCGCATAGCGTGTAAAACTTTGCTTTACTTTAGAGAAACGTTGTGTTTGAGGACTGCTAACATGATTACGCGAATTGCTGAAATATCACTATATGTATATCTGTTTTAAGCGTATGCAGACGCGCTGCTGCGATTTTCATCGCGGAAACCAAGGCTTTCGCAAACTTACTTAACAGTATCATGAAACTTGACTGGTACAAACTATCTTCGTAACGACAACTGGCAGCAACATTACGCCACCAGTTACTATCCCGCGTATACTCCATCCGTTCGTATCAATCACTTAGACGCGCAGCATAAACGATTGACAATACTTTCATACATGTATCCATATTTATATTAAGCACAAAATATTATATTAATTTTTCGCATTAAAACAGGATACTACATTTATAATTAACATTAAAATAACATGTTAAAAACCGTCATTACAATGCGCGCCGTGAATATTAAATTTCTTTGCTTCATCTAAATTAATCTAGATATTATTTTAAAAAGAATTTTTGTTTTTTATGTACATTTATTTTGGTTTCCCCATTTTTTTATGTCAAGTCTTTACTTCGTTTTTTGAACAAGTAATTATAAAAAAAAAATTTTTTTTTGTAGATTGGATAAAATAATACATTTAAACGTATATATTATATATGTCATAAATAAAAAAAAAACAGTGAATAATTTCTCTTCTCAAAAGCTGTCAGAAATATTTCCATTAAAACCGACCTCTGTAGCCTGCTTCCTTTCGTTTAAATTTGGTGAGCGCGTGGATTCGAGACAGCCGAGGATCAAAGGACACTTTGCGCGTTGCCATCAGTTTCGGTTAGCAAACGAAAGGTGCTCGCATACATCTCCATGAGATACGTGCAACGAATTGTCGTGAGATACTGTGTCAACTAAAGAAGAGCTGTTCGTCAATAATGTAGACATAGAAAAAGCCAAGATGGTAGCGAAAAAGAGAGCGAAAAAAAAGAAATTAAGCTAAAAAACATAACTAATATTTGAGGGAAAAAATTCGTCAGATCCTTGCTCCAAAGAAAAAGAAAAATATCCATGAAAATTAGAATGGGAGAAAATAAAAGCAAAACCGTAACTAGTTAAATATTGTTCGTGTTAAAATAATGAAACACCTACAGAATATTTATATACATATATACCATGAATAATAAATATTTATCAGTGGCGTGTCCATTAGATATGAATCTTTGGATAGTATCCTGACACGTGCGACGAGATAAGCTAGACGAATGTATGCGAGTAAAAGCGAAGGAGCGCATGCAAATACGGGTCTCATAAGCGGTAATACAGTACGTGAAAAAAAGTAAAAAAGAAAGCGATAAAACGGATGACAAAAACTGCGGGAAAAAGCAGGCGGTGAAAGTAAAATCTCTGGTAAAATCACAAAGATGTTATCGAAAAAATGCGAAAGATGCATGAGTATTTTGCTAGAAGATTAATTAGAATAGAGACACTGTTATTTCTAACAATAACTTCTCTCACATGGAATTTTCTTTCCATGCAAAGTGCAAGCTTCAACGTGGATTTCATTATAAAAAATCGAGCTAGCAGTCGACGAGACGTATTTAATATTAGAAGTGACAATCAAAGAACAAGAAATAAAAATTTCTGGATGGGTAAAGTGAAAAAGAGGAATTTAGGAACAAGAGAAAAATGAAAAATTAATTAAACCAGATCTTCTTTCGCGCGCCCGACCAATTTTAAAATCAAAAAAGACAAGTAAATGTATTTGCGAACGTGTATTTCGAGAATAAAATCGCGCGAAACCGTGGAGCGCACTTAATGGCGAATATGAATCTCTTAAGTCCGTAAAAATCTGCCAGCACTTGTAAAAGACTCGTTGCAACATCTACGTCAAAAAGCAAGAGGTTATTATATTCTCGCCAAAAGAGATTATATTCATATTTCATAATTGTTTCCAAGTATATGCGACTCAATTGTTTCGCAAATCCTACTTTTATGAAAGAACAATGACTTATTTATAAATAATTTCAGCCCAATAAAGAGTGTCATAATAGAATTATAAGAATTATAATTAATTCCAGTTCTAATTTAAACTGCCTCATAAAGGATTCAAGTATTTTTCGAGCAGATCCTTTTCGTGATATAAATAAACTTATTTCCTATCTCCATTTTCGTTGCAGGCGTGCAAATATTTTGTCCTCATTAAATTATATATCATATGACAATACATCAATAGCCATAGAAAATAAGAAAACGAATAAAATCACATATATAAAGTCAACGTCGCTTTGTTTCAATCATAAGTTTATTAGTCGTAAATTAATGAAAATTAGTTGGAACGGACGAGATCTTGAAGGAAACGCGAAATCTTCAGATGATAAACAACGGAAACTTTGTAACTTCGGTCGCATTGACCAAATGACGCGGGTCATCGTGAAAGAAAGCAACGATAGGACAACTTCTCCCCTTCATGTCTCTGGATTACTATATATTTTTCAACAGGGAAACGCTCCTACGTAATAAATAGCACCGTTTGCCCGGAGCTTGGAGCTACTTAAGGCACTGTTTCTCACTGTCATAGGTAATGTAACAGATTAATGTTCCATTTTTCGAGGCTCGGTATCTCTGCCCATGCCGCATACTAATGCGCACGGCAAGGATACGCAAGGCGAAAACCACTCCGGTGGCGTCTCTGTTATTTTTAGTATGATTAACGTAAAGTCAGCTCGCCCGGCTCGCGATAAAAATCCCCGCCGCGTTCTGTCCGCATTTAAAATGGGGGATCGCCGTCGCGCTGGCACGCCAGACCGAGGAGAGAGAGAAAGAGTTCGAGCGCGGACGATAAGTGAAGTAAAATGGATGCGTAAAACGTGAACACTTTATGGCTTGTTTATGGCGATCTCCGTTGGCTTTCTAGCAAATTGCGCGCTAAGTAAAACCGAGCGCGCGAGGAAGGAAGTGGCCCAAGTTTTTCGCGGGGCGAAACGCAACGTAGCCGGCAGTCACGCGGGTTACCAAGCTTTAATTTACCCTCGCCGATTTACCTTTTCGCGCTTCACTCGATAGGGCTCTCGATTAACTGAAAGGTACGTTAACCGCGTGTTCGGTCGAAGGAAGCTGTGAGTTAACCGATAATTAAATGGCCAGAGTAAAATCTCAAAGTTTGTCTTTCGGCTGCCTAGTTTTAACTGCAACTTCGCGAAACGTTTACGGCTCCAAATTTAATAAAATTAAAATGTAATTGATATACACATAGAAAGTTGTAAAATACAAACAAAGATATGCGCTTATTTTGAACGAATTATTGATTAGCTCTGCAGCTTTAATATTAATACAGTCAGGCTTGTCGAAAATGTCGATACTTGGAAGTGCGCGGAAAGCGTGTCGGAAGTGTATCGCAAGCAATGCAATTTTTTCCTCCAACAATGAATTGAAAATTGATTAAATACTTAATAAGTAATAGGAAGATTTGATTAAGCAGCGAGCGAACTCTGCGAAAAGTCACTTGGAATCTTTAATTATCGAATAGGGGGGGGGGGATTGATGGGTGGAGGGGGAGGGGGAGGGGGACAGGAGAAAATTGATCACACGAGTCATATCGCGCTGAAATGTCGCTGATGAAACGCATGCATTTCGTTGAAACACGCCAATCCCGCGAAAACTCGCGCACAGCAGTATGCATGTTGCATTGGTTTACATATGCGTGCAAACTTTCATTCAGGAAATTGAGAGATAGACATCTGTCGACGGTGGCCATTGTGCACGTCGATGGGATTCGAGCCTTAAAACTCCCCACGAATTAAACAGCATCCCTGATCCTTCGACTCGCGCAGTAGATAAATCCTTGTCTTCCATCATGTACACGGCCGTTATCGTGCCAATCGATCGGATTAGCGCCCGACGCACTGTCCATTAAACTCCTGCGCTATTTCGCATAGCGCCAACACTTATATCGTGCTTTAGCACATTTTCTTCCAACGACGTCCGTGCAACGGAATTCGTGATTAAATTCCAATTAACGAGCGTGCCAACTAGTGTTACTTTCATTGAGATCATTATTATCGCTAATCTTACATCTTGCGGGCGATTCATCACGGGATCATGAGATCGGCGCGGAGGATCGTCTAAAATGACGCGGAATGAGCAAATCGGCGCGATTATCTGCCGAAACGGAACCGTGTAATACATTTCGGAAATTGCGACGTTGCACATTCCTCCGTGTCGCATCTCGCACGCCACATGCAGTTGGTCGATTCGAGCCGATAAATTGTCAATGCTTTCGCCATCGGTTGCGCCGCAACCAAATCTGTGAAATTCTATACCTAGGTGGAACGAACCCCGCTAGTTTGCGTTTCATCCAACCCTTGTGACAGAGTTTTTCGCGACACTTCACCGACGCGCCATTCGATATTATTCGTTAAAATATCTTGAGCACTTTGTACATTAATAATACCATCGTTTCGAATATCGATAACGGTAGCACTTTAAACTCTACCTTTTAAACGAATCGCAAAGCAAGACAAATAAAGACACGAAAAATTTTACGCCACATTTCGAAAATTATTTTACAACTCTGTGCCAGTTGTATGTGAAATGAGTATTAATAGTGGAATGTGAATTATACCCTGCGAATTTTATGAATCTTGCAAATCTTAATTATTACGATGAGTCCGCAGAAGCTATTGTTCTAAATTCGCTGTCTAAATGAATGATATATCGCGGTACTAAGTTTGCTGTCCGAATGAATGATATATCGCGATAGAGCGAAAATATGTCTTATTGCAACGATGAAGCTTAGAACGGCACACATTTGTAATATGTTGCAAAGCTAAAATCATTTCGGTATTGGCGACGCACCGGTGACATAACTTCATAGTCTGATCATATCCCGCATATCAGTCACACGTATGGAATAACTCATAACCATATCAAATGTAACGCTTGCGCTAAATATGATACACATGACATAATTTTCGTATCATGTCGAGTTGATTAGTTGATGTACGCACCGTGCACCGTCGAAACAAGCCGAAATGCGTATCATGAAACGCGTTATTAGCATATATCGATTTAAAATGCAGCACACGCATAGCTGGCGCGCAACACCGCAGTTTCCTATCCAAGCATGAATTTAATTGCTCGCAAGATGTACAGCGAGCAGATTAAAACCGATACTCGTGCGCGTTAAGGTTATTAACTGTGATTAATTGCAATTAATTGCTCAAACGATACCGATTCACCGATGAATAACTTCCGTTCAATCCGATGAAACGGGCTAGTCGACTGGTATAACGAAATGGTGATTTAATATCTTGCAAATTCGATTAGACTTTATCTCTGAATCAACTAATATTTTAAAATATTTTGCGCTCTCTAGAAATTGATTTTTAATTTACCATTTTTCTCACTTGTCCTTTAATAAATAAAATATCATAAAAAATATACACGTATTTTCTTCGTAACGCCACTTCAACGAAATACACGCCGCTAATTACAAATTGAATAACGTTTACATTTTTATGTGTAAGCGTCGAAACGTTGAATTAAATATGAAGGCGTGTCTTATTTGCAGAAGGGCTGAAAGGTACTACCGGATCTCCGCTGTTACGAGTACTTTTAACTTTTCCATTCTACGTACGTATCGGCGTTCAGTTTTGTAGCTCCATCGAGAGAACGTAAAGCCGAACGGCTGGCTTCCCCTGCAGGAGTGTACTTTATGGCACGTGCATTAATTCACTGGCTTGAAAAAGAAAACAGGGAGAGGAGAAGGAAAAAAAAAAGGGAGGGAAGCCTGACACGCCCTTCTCATCCGTGAAGACACTCTCCCTCTTGCGCGTTTTTGCGCTTTCAATGTAATGTCGTAAAGCAGACAGCTCGGGAGACGATTCGACAGGAAAGGAAAATTATGTATAAACCATTCCCTCCCATGTCGCAATAATTAACAAGATGCCATTTCGGCGTAACGTCAGTATCGTTGATAAAACTTTATCTACTTCGTCAATGCAACTTTAGAACTGTATTAAGTTGAACTATTTACATCGAATTTGCATAAATACGGTGTGATATCCATATTAATTTATATTAATATCGTTGCTGGCAACATTATATTTATTTTTCCGCAAATTTCCCGCGTGGTTCATTTTATTCACTGTCTACTTTGTCATCCGAAGACAGCGCAATGCGACGGAGAGTTCGGTATAGGATTTAATGCAACTATTTAAACGAGAAAAAGAATCAGATAAAAGGAATAGAGACGCAAGCACGCGTATATATATCTATATATATCGTATCGCGAGCGTCGTTCTAGGCAGACGACAGTGGAATACAAAATCGCCTCCCTAATGCTATGACCGATTACTTGCGCATTCGTCCATTCCGTTTGTCTATTGCCGATACACGCAAAGCAGATTCATCTTCGCTTCCCCGAAATGGGCGAGAATCGCATATTTCGCTCGACAAACATTTGGCGTAAGATACGGCGCGGTTGATCCCGGCGATTCACCAAAAGCTTACGCAAACGTTTAAAATTGATTCCGATGTCGTATTAAAAATGTATAATGCCAAAGCTTATTTATCGACCCAAAAATTATTCAAATTTTCTTATGAATCTTTAAAGCGTAAACTTCGAGTGCCGTTTCGCCTAAACAGAGTTTTAGAGCGGCTGCGCGTGATCGCATCATTCGCCGGAAGCGCAAATGATTATTTCAAAGATTAGTAATTACTTCCCTTTCGTTTTATTCCCGCCAATCTTCCCAAGAGCCGTTAGACTTCCTTCGTTTTGGGCAAGGGGGCGGAAAGCACCGCGACGGCGGATGGAGACAGAGCGAGAGAGGAAGAAGAAGAGCAACATCTTGCTCGGATTAGAGATTTCGCGGGGAAGGAAGAAGCTGCTTGGGAATGAAGACAGTTAAGAGGGTCGGGACTGTGAAGATGGCGTCGGTGCCGTAGAATACGTATGGAGAGGGGGGGGGGAGATGGCCGGGATCGTAATGACACAGTCAAATTCATAGAGAAAGAGGAAGGAAGAATGAAAGAGAGAGAGAGAGAGAGAGAGAGAAGGAGGAGAGAGCGGAGGAGAATCTCGGATGAAAAATTACCGATGATAACAGACGCCGGCGCGGAAACCGCGCTAAATGATCGCTCGCGGTTCTTTTGTGCGATTTGCGGCACCTTTACAAGCGGGCGCGCGGGGGGTTTGGCGGCGGCGCTGAAAAGAGGTCCGGGTTGCGCGAAACCGCCGCCGCCCGCGCGGCGAACTGCCGTTCGCTATTGCCGCGGTTTTACGAATTGTTCCTTGATGCAATACGCGCGATAAGATAATGGCCCGCGTTTTCAAAGTCAAATATACGGCAGTGACAAAGGTGATAGAGCGTAATTAGTTGGCGCATATCTCACTTTGGAACAAAGACGCGCAGATTACGTTACGTCGGCGTAAACGGCGAAACATTTTAATTGACGTTAACGTGTGCAAAAGTGCCGCGGCAACCAGCGGCGCATACGTCAAGTAAACGTTACGTAAATTTTAGTATTCCCGGCCCCGTTTCTCGCAGCGTGGCCCCGGCTTAAATTGGTGATGTGGCGCGGCTGGAAATAGAGCAATTAGACTATCTTAACCGTTCGCGAAACAGTAACGAGGTAATTTGCGCATATTCTCGGTCAGACTGGGCCTGCGAGGGGTCGCGCTTCCGTTTCGACGAACTTCAACCGCGCCATCAAACGCGCTATACAATGCCATTGAGTCGCATCTATTTGCGGGACAAAGAAATTATTGTCAAGTTTACGCGCACATAACTGCAGCGTGTACGCTGCGATATATCAAAAAGATATGATTTCTTACTTATACGACATCTAAAATAGAAACCCGACGAACATACCACACATACGCGCAAATACCACACGTCGATGTAAATGTAGATACAATTATCTCTATAAATGATAAAACTTAATATAATTGTGAATGACATAACGCAGTGCAAAATATAGTGATTTTCAGGAAAAATTTCACAATTTAAAAATTTCACGACATTTCGCGGCGAATTGAATTAAGACAACGCAGTCACGCCTACCCGATGGTCCCTCGATCAAAGCTCTCTCTTTTCTTTCAAAAATTCCGTCGAAACGCTAATCAAGGACCGTGTAACGGGCCTAGAATATAAATTTGCCCCTACCCGCGGATCATCCCCTCCCCCCGCGGCCACCCTTTATCGCCGCCCAGGCTGGAACGCGCGCGCGGCGCATATCGTCGCGCGAGTATTCTTTCCACGCGGCTGCTTATCCGCACGGTGCTGAATTATTTCCCTCGTTTGCCGCCGCAGATTATTCTGTCAGTCAGCTGGGACTTAAAGCGAATAGAAGAAGGCGAAGGGGGCCGCGACGTGCGACGACGGCCGTTGAAAGGGGGGGTGTGCTCCGCCTCGCCGCTCTCCAACGTCTCCTGCACTCCCCCTCGCGGCCCCGCGCTCCCCATCGGTGGTATATGATAATTTTACGGTAGCCGTCTACCGGAGTCCGTGACAAAAAGACGAGCATACCCTCGGGCCCTCGGCCGCGAAAGCACTTTTCCGGACGACGACATATTCGCTGATTCATTCGCTCAGGGCCAAGCCGCCAAGGTGAAGGATATGAATGCGGAGAGAGTTACGTGTCCGGACTCGCGAATCCACGTCGACCGGTTTGTATCATCCGATGGGAATTGTTAAACAATTAACGGATTAATTTGCCGACCGAAATCTAACAATAACCCAACGAAAGTAACTGACGCTACATTTACAGTAATGGCTTGTTAAAATTTTTACAATTAAATTTTAAAGCACTCGGAATTATTGTAAAAAGTAGTTTACGAGGAAACTTTTGATTTTACTTTTAATTGAAATTGAAATTGTTCAGATATTCATAAATATTTATAACCATTTGCTATTTGTAATTAAACTGGTGCTCTCAAGTAATTGTCGTGGAAATAAAACACTTGGGACGAAAATGATTGATAAATTAGACTCGAGACACCTTTGGGACTGCGCGCCGACAGATAAATGGCCGCGGAAGTGTCTCTGATCGTTCTGGGAAAATTACCATGGGCCGACGCGTGTGGCGCGCAGAATCGACGGCAGTGTTAAAAGTCGTGGAATGATGAAATCGAAGAGCAACTTTGCCAGTCCGGGCACGTAGTCCCCGCCTGTCTCGCAGGAGCGTTCGCTATCTTCGGCCAGACATAGACGAATGAATCATAAAGATACGCGGTATCAAAATTATAGAATTGTGCGATTTCTTCTGGATCGGCGATATCGCATTATCGCGACCGTTTCGCAAACACATTAATCGATAAAGTGATCGCATACTAATCGCCTTCATCATTCCGAGAGAAATATTTTATGCGATAAGTCGCTTATTTTCTCACAGTATAATAATGCTTATGCAATCGTAAATTTGTAGCAAGATTTAAATATTAAAATGAAGTACGATATCAATGGTGAAGACAATTTTTTTCACGAAAGTTACTTAACTTTTAAATGCGAGGCGTTGGCAACACATCACGTAAAATTTTTATAAGCCTCAGGCAGTATATAACTGCAAAAGTTGTTACGAAATACATCGAATATTAATGCAAGAGTATTAAAGTAAATTACATTCCTTTGCACATAAATGCAATATTTAATAACTTGTTCTTATTTAGCGACTTTTAATATTCATTATAAATTAAGCGCTATACTGGTTAAAGATTAATCGATCAATAATAATAATTTAATTAAGCAAAAGAATGTATTAATTCCGCGAGGTAATTTTTACATAGTTGCGTATTTTAATTCGGGAATGTTTTTTTAAATATTAAACTTAAAATGCTAAAGTTTTAATTATTTATTTCGCGAATGTACAGAATAATAAAATTTTTACATCTCTAAAATTTCTGTTGTGTAAAAAATTGGATATTTTCCACAGTACAGGAATAGAAAAAGTACTTCAATATCACATTCACACTTCAACACAATTATTCTAATTAATTTAAATTAATTATCAAATAACAATGACTATCCGACGCGGATATTTTCCAGCGTGGACCACTCATCTGAGTAAAGACATCGGCGAAAGCCGCGTATTTTCCAGACCAGCAACGCGCGGGAAAATCCCACCGTGTCAAGCCCTTATCGAATTCCACGGACTTTGACACTACAAATGCGTCTCCGGAACGAAGGATTCGCAGTCTCGTTGCGACAACGCGTAAGAAATGTAGTTTGCCCGAGTGGACAATGACTGCTCGAGTAGTCGAGGCACGTATCGCGCGCGCCGGAGGGACATCGTAGTCGCTTCACTCTCGACGAGGACGAATGAATCGAGAGACGCTTGACATTACAATTATCGGATAAACGTGGCGCGGGCACCGTTGCGTCCGTCTTAAGCCAAAGAAAATGGATGACGCGCTCTCTCCGTTGGAGGAGCTACGGCGATTAGCCAAACGCATTCCGTGATTTATGACGCTGGGACGGACGGAAATGACAAGAAGAAAAAAAAAAGAGAGAGAGAAGAATCGTTTGGACGGAACGAAGATAATCCGTCAGAAATATACGATGAATTCAATGGCCCGAAGTTGGGAAAGATCGTTTTGTTCCGCGCGATACGATTTGCGATTTTCGGCAACGTAAATACGTCGGTCGCGTTATCAAAAGCTAATAAATCATTGGTTGGCAAGCGTAACCGGAGCTTAAGTCACAATGGCTCTTATCGTGTAATATCAGATTATAATGTGAGACGTATAATTAAACTTCAATATGTAACCTGGCGCGACGGTACTTTGAAAGCGCCGCTTCTGTCGTTGACATCGCGTCCGTGAAGGACGCAAGCTCGTATATACGCAATTGTACAAGCACTTTAACGTGTGCGTGCATCGGGAGTCGATGTATGCCGCGTTAAAGGCTATAACGAGTCCTCGTGTGGCGCGATAATTACAAGCCTCGGGTACCCGCGGAAAGCACGCGCGGATTGCGTTATGACATGATTATTGTAGCTCGCCCCGCCAGCAATATAGTGTAACGTGCCTCGCAATACACTCTCCGGCGATATGTCACGTCGCGCGTCCACTTTATACGCAATTACAACGCGTTATAATTTGCCCACGAAAACGCGGCGATATAAAACGTTTGGTCCATCGAGCGGAAATCAAAACACAAATTATGCGTTCTCGCACGCGCGCGCATTTCGACAGAGTGAAATAATTAGCGCAACTGCTAAATGATCGCGGACGCGTTACATTCCGGTATTAACATTAACGATACATTTTTTTTTTTTTTTAATATCGTTCGCCGAATAAAAAAGTTTTAATGCTCAAGTCCGAGCGAGAGCCTGAAATTTAGACGACACGCGTTGCGGAATATCAAATTTCGCATTTGAAATAAAACTGCGAACACTCTTGCTCTCAAACGTACGAGAAAAGGATTCCATTAGCGAATAATATGCGCGGGGCAGATTAACGCGCGGTATTTCTCGCTCTCTCTGTCCCTCTTCCAGGCGCAATCTCCGCCGTACTCGACAGGCAGGGTCAAAGGCTGATAAAGATCGTTATAACAATTATACACGCACGTGAGCGGATTGTGTTATGACATGATTATTATGGGTGGGCCCTGGTTCTGGTGTAACGGCACAGTTACAATACACTACCCGGCAATGCGTCAAGCCGTACGTCTACTCCATGTGCCGTAGTTGCATACTGGCTCTACGCGACATGCACGCCGCTCCCGCCTCTCTCGGCGCGCCGCGTCGGACAGAGAGAATGAGAGTCATGCGATGAGAGACGCGTAGACGCGGGCTTGCCCGATGAGGAATGAGCAGGAAGGTGGCTCGACAGGCATGGCAGGCAAATTTACCGTGTACTTCTCTCTGCGCGCGTTACATTTTTCTACATAATTTTGATTACGTTACCGTTCTACCGGATATTTCTTGCAAGACTCAAAAGTCGCCTGCATAAAATCTATTTCGAGCTTAATTCGTCAAATTTTGCTCTACCGAACAATGGAATTCCCCTGCGACGTATGCTTTTGTTTATTATTTATCTCTTCTTTATGCTTATTTCAATAGTGGCGCTGACGCCTAACTAAAGAGTCGCTGCACTTTCCATTTGCGCCGAATGCGAAGTGAAATGTAGCACACTCGGAGGACTAGAATGAGAAGATATTGGCGACTGGGGGCGGAAATCTATGCTTTTCTGCAGTATTTTCCGCGGGCCGGAAGATGTTCTGATAATATACATACTACTGTCTTTCAATAACGGAAATATTAAAGTATAAGAGACGTTTTAGCGGTCCTTTGGAACATTACTGTAAAAACTTTAACTGTGTCGACAGAATAATTTATTCGTTTCCGGTGATTTCGGGCATGAACGTTCAGCGCATCTCGATCCTATAATTGTTCGCATCAGCGGGTTCCGCGCAAGAAGTTAAATGGTAACGGCGATGCACAAACGTGTATGTGTGTGTATATATATATCTGTGTGTGTGTATAAGGTAGGAGAAACGTGGGCTAATTCGCGGTATGCAAGCTCATAAAAATTCAACGCCCCTCGGAATTCATACGCGTCGTCGCGTCGCGTCGCACCGCGTCGCGTCGCCTCGATGCGGTGCAGCGCGACCGCATTTAAAAAGGGCAAACAAAAGCTGCGTCACACCGGGCACATCGTCGCATCTCCGTTCTTCTCCCTTGAAGAGTGCTACGGTGTTCCGTACTCGCGTGATGCGGCTCCGGAGAGAATTATACGCGGCGGAATGCACTGTCGCGTGCGCTTCCGAACAAGCGAGCCGCGCCGTACCGAGATCAAAAACTACGCCACTGCCCGTTCATCGTCTTTATGCCGCGGACTTGAATGACTTTGAAGCTTAAACACTGGAAAGTGACACGACCGTGTCACTGCAGCGCGCATCACGGTAGACAAGCGTAAAGAGATGTTGCGCAAGCACAATTACTTCGAAGAAACGCGGGAATTATATCCGCTTCGACGACGCGCCTTGATAACGCGCGCACTTCATTGCGCGAAATTGTCTTTGTATTATATTACAGCGATTAAATTTCTCCTTCTGAAAAATGCACTTTGATTATCACGAAATTTTACAATACGTACAAATTGTAAAATAATGCAAAAAATGTCCTCGGAAAGTAATTATATTTGACATTTCAATAAATTACCGAGAAATCTTACGATAAAACAGACGTTCGCTACGATAAGAGACATTTCCTGTCAGTTTGAATGGCGGTAAAAAGGATTTCATTTTCATAGAACTGATTTGCTATGCATTGTGTGCCAATTGTGTGCAGTCAGGAAAACACAAACTGCGCACGAAAAGTCCGCATGCCTTTTCAACGAAGCCACTCGTCGTACCGAGATCAAAAACACTATTTCGAGCACTCAAGGCTTTTCAACCGCGAGCTTTCAAGCTTAACTACCTGCACATCACTATGCGCACTTCACGTATCGTCGAAACTATAACGACCGGAAACAACTGTCACTTGCCGGTCCCGTTGAAACTCCGGCAACTTTCAAGTATGCCAATATAACTTGAATTAAAATTAAGTTACTCATCCTGCAAATCGAGATTATTTTATGTCACTTTGTGACACGGACAATTTTGCGACAGAACGTTTCTGTCCTTCGTATGTTTGTACGGATATCTTGCCTCGACTCTCGTATATAAAGCACATTTCATATCATATCAATGTCGATTATAAAAAAAAAAAACGCCACTCACAGAGGGAGAGTCGCGCTGTAACATTCCGGCTTTTACGGTATTTAAAATTCACTCGACAGTAAGTCGGAATTTCGTCCGCAGTGTTTCCTGGTTCTGTTAGCGGCATTAACTAAATTGTATTAGCGTCGCATAAATTTCCAACGCACTCGGAAATGAGCAAGCAGTTGACGCGACCTGCGTTATTTCACAAAAGTAATTCTTCAAAGGCAGCCTCGTGTAAACGCATTTCGCATGCAAGGGACGCTGAATGACGCGACGTCCGCCCGCGCAGTCTGATATTTCATCATATTGCGCGCGCGATGCTCGCTTACGAATCTTTCGCCGTAAAAGAGGAACTGCACCAGCCGAGTTCGCGTTAAATGTAACGGGCGTTAGCAGATAAGTCGGGGAAAGGGCACCCATCTAGACGCCCCAAAATTGTTTCGCGTTCGATCGTCTCGCTGTGTTCGGTGAACCAAATACGAATTGGAACGGCGTGCCCGTTCTAGCGAAACTCTCCGTAAAGATACTTAGTCCCGGTTGCGTCGAATGTAGTCGCGCGTAGTTTATCGGAGCGACGTAGAAAAACAGCGAACACCACGCCACGGAGACGGCAAAAGTAAAAAAATTGAAAGGCACGCCGCCGCGCGATGATCTCTCCTTGAGCCGCTCTCCGGGAAAGTGTGGAAATAAATTTAAATTTCATTCTTTTAACTTTGAGATTAATTTTCTCAAGTTCTTAAAAAGAAAAGCAAGCGTGAAAGCTTCAATTTTAACTTGTGATCGCTTTTTTTATACGTAATACGCATACGTCGTCGTGTCACTGTGCTCTCTCGCTGCGGTCGCAAAAAGATATCATTTCCGTTCTTTGAGAACGCGCGGCTAGAATTCGCGTCTCTTCGTATGTATGGCACCGAGCGTTTTGATATGCTGCGAAGGTAACAGTGACGGCTTGGTTTTAGTCTTCCGCACATGACGAGTGAATTTTGTGAGCGCTGAAATATCTTATTTATCGGCCACGCGCAGAAAGATCCGTAATCCTAAATTTATGCACAAACGCTTAATGTAGCGCGTTCCTTTAATAGAATCTTAACTCGCGGCTTCCTTGCGAAGACATTCGGCATTAAAGCTTGAAAAGTCAGAAGTCGACGCTCCGTCGAGCAAATAATAGGAGAACATAAATTATTTTTTTTTTTTTCGACGAAAAATATTACTTTGCTCGCCTGAAATGCGTTTATCATGTCAAATTTTTTGTATAACAAAAACGTAATGCATTTAACTTGTTAATTTCGATTAAATCCTAGAAATTCATAGATTTATTCATTCATAGATTGATTCTGAGCGACATTCTTCTATTTTATGACATATCTGGGATTCTGGATTTTCGGATCTCATATCTAGAAAATGATAATATTTGAGTGTTCCAAAAAAAGGAAAGAAAAAAAACATAAAAAAATGCAAAAATAGAGAAACGAGAAAACGAAAGAGTATTCGAGTTCAATCACTGAAATCCGTTTCATTTTCACATTAAGGCGAGTGAGGAATAGGGGCTTTTGCGGCGATTTATTTTCGATCGTATCTTTATATGACCGCATCTTAAGCGCGCTTTCACGTGCTTGATTTTCACAGCCCGGTTTTCGATACTTCCCTCTCAAAACACTCGGCGTTTCGTTGCGTCGCGGCGACGGGTTTCCCATGCTCGTGCCTCTCCGCATCGCTCGTGCACACAAGGTACCGGTGAGTAGTGGAAAGGAGAGGAAGAGAGAAAGAGAGAAAGAGAAAGAGGAGGATAGGCCACCGAGACACGTTAATGAGTTTTTCGAGGGACGTGCCGGGCGCAGAGACGATCGACAAGAGGCGGGAATTAGAGGTGCGAGAAAGCCACGAGGTGGGGTCGGTCTGGCAACAAAAGAGGAAGCGAGCGAAAGCTACGGGATAAGAGAGAGATGGCGGTGAAATCGAGGGAAGCGGGGTTCGGTTCCAAGATCGATTCCCCAGTTTTAAATTTAAATAAACGCCAGCTCGCGTAGCCGATAAGGCCCTGCCTCGCAATAGACGCGGAACCCCTCTCGTTTTAGTGGCAATCTTTCTTTCTACCGCGCACACAGCTAAGTTGTTCACGCGCGACAGACCCGAGCGCAGACCTCCGGTAAGATCAATATCATCAGAAAATCCGATCGTCATTACACTAATACGTACATCCGCCGGAGATTTCCGAGGCGCTTTACAGCGTAGCGATAAACGCTTCGAGAGCAAATAGTGCTTCTGAGAAATATTGAAGGGGGCGTATGTTTGATGTTGTCACTTTGCTTTTGCTGGGATAGCTTTGCACTATATAAAAATATTATTTCAAAACGACGTAGCGTTGAAAAAAAATATGATATTTTGATAACAGCCATTCTGACAATAATTGCTAATTTCAGCTTTATTTTATTGCAAAACAAATGTATATTTTTTTAAAAATAAAGTAAAAATACGCATATATGGAGTTATGAGTTTGAAGAAAATATTACGAGCAACACTAACGCCATTTTCATGCGCGATGCGTATCGAGCTGACTGAGAGCAACTATAAAGACCAGAGAGCAACGATAAGATGATTCGCCGTAAGGCAACAATTAATTTTAAATTTATCGATAAATTCACTAGGGTTATAGAATCGCATTTTCGTCGGTCGGAAAAGCGGATGATTTCCAGGCTTTACTCGGATAAACCGAAATCAATGGATTCAAATGCCGATCTGTAATATCGGCGCCCACGTGGCGTGCGCTCCAAGCAGAATTCCAATTTCCTCGGGCGTCGGACAATTAAATTACAATCGGCAAACACGATAAGCACGATCGTTCCGATCAGAATGGATGTTGCAGGGTAGCATCGTTTAAATCAAAATGTCGACTCTTTTTTTTTTTTTTTCGAAAAAAGAGACAAATAAAAACACACTGTCCCGCACCATTCGTCAATGTATGTAGATCAATACTCCCTGTATCATAGAAACTGATCCTCGCTTTTCTGAAAGTGTCGCGCCCATGTTAATAACTTGACACGTAAATAATATCATGATTGGCCATCGTGACACCGCGACGACTGTGCATCTTTTTTCTGCGCGACGCCGTAAATATTTAACAAATTTTCTGAATAAACTTTCCTTGCCGCACCGGATTTCTCGTTAAAAATCGTTTAGTGAGAAGTGCGAAAGAGCGATAAAAACACGTTTCGAAAGACAATTTTCTAAAACCAACATTTAGTTATTTGCGAGAGTACATTCATCTCTTGCACGTAATCGAAACAAACAGTACCTCTCGCCCAATTACACTACTACGATCCATACTATTCGGGATAAAAGAACGCGTAACGCTACGTGAGATGAGAGATTAATCGTGTTTAAATCAACTGATGCTTTCTGCGTGATAAATTTACATTCGAAGAATGAAAATTATCTTCCTTTTTCGCCAATGTATGATATATTTGCAGAGAAACGCCATTCAAACATAAAAAATTCATTTCGCGTAGAATTATCCGAGGTAAACGAAATTTTCATAATTACACAACGATTATCAGCGATTATTCCGTGCGGTTTACTAATAGCATCTTATATTTTCCGACAAGCCAGAAATTTTTAACATCACGTTGCAGCAATAGCGATGGCCACCTTTACGTAATTCCGTTTCCGAGTTTGCAGGTGGCTTAATTTTTGCCGTAACACGTCTGTCGTTGCGCGCGCGCGCTCCGCTCCGGTGCGTCCCGCGGAGATACGGCACGGATTTTTCTCGTTGCTGATTTTAATAACAGATTGCTACTGGAAGCCGCGGGAAGGGAACACAGGGATGTTAGCGCCGCAGAGCTCGAGGGACAAGGAGAGAAAGGAGAGAGAGAGAGAGAGAAGGGTCGTGCCTGAGTCACTGCTTATACGTGACTACGGCGTCGGCGACGACACCGCCGCCGCTGCCCCTTTTACCACCTCCGATATAACACCCCCGTGCCGCATTCTCTGCAATGTTTCGCCGTTACATTCCCTCCAAATGCGATACCTATACCCCGCCTACACGAACGACGGACACGTTCGAATAAATTAAAACGATTCTTTCCGTGACCTGCAGCCTCATTTCGTCCGGTTCCGCCCGTCCGGGAAGCATCTTTGGCGACGTTAAAGCCGATAAATAAAATTAGCACGACCTGTGACGAATCGCTACCAATTTCTAAGTACACTCGCGTATGAATGGTTCACCGCGTTGTTTAGTAGGTACATAAATCAAGCCGTTTATCACGCCGGTAAATCGCAAATCAAACATATAATGACAAACGACCGTCGCTTTGTAAAGTATGTGTATAAATAAAGAGGTATTTATGTAAAGTCAATTATATGTAATAAATTGTATATAAACGCGTTTGTAACAACTCGGAAACAATGCGAAATAGATCGCATGTTAATATATTAATGTAAACCTGTTTTTATTGTTCTCCAATGCTGGATTCGTCCTTAAAAGGTATGCATCATATATTAAAAAAGTTGCGCTCCGCACGAATAAAACTGAATATTTGCACAATTGCACTCGTGTATCTCTAATATGTTATTGAATTGAAAAAATAAAGTATGTCAAATAAAAACAGGCAAATAAAACTGCAAATTAAATTTTTTTTAATATCGCTTTAGCTTACGCGCATGTCTAATAATTCTTCCGCGTACGCTCAATTAGGCTTATTTGGCTACGTTGTTACCGAATTTTAGTGAAAGTTGTGAGGCTGAACGTTTCTAGAACTTTGCTCAAAAATTCTAGTTTACACATTCGCGTTTCTTAATGGAAATTTATGCAGAACGCGCTACGCGTAATTTCGGCTTTCTCCCCTTCATCAACAAGTCCGTTTGTCCGAGTCGGAAACGGCGACGTTATCATCCTAAATTCGTGCTAACTAATGAGAGTCGAAAATTATATTCTTCAACGGGATGTTATTTTGCTAGAAGTGATATTCTTTGACGAAACACGCACAGTGTTTCACATTCTTGAAAATTAAAGCGCACGTAAAAATAAGCCCCGCGTAATTATCATGAGATTAATTAATACCAAAGTTGTACCGGAAAGAAGTTAAGTAGAAATGTTTATATGATAAATATTTATATATACATATATGTAAATATGTATATAAATATTCCTTTAGCAAAGAATAATAAAGTCAAGATTAAAAACCAAAATGTCTAAATTGCAGATATTGCCGAGCATAAAAATTAAAATATCAACAATGTTTATCGAACATATGTGTCATAATTTTGTGATTTTAGAATTATAATGCGTGTAATAAAATATCTAAATATAAACATATATCAACACTTGCTGAATATTAATAATTGTACCAACGATACAGTGTTTGCTTTTTGTCAACTGTATTAATGGCTGCAGCAAGGGAGTCCAATTGTATTTACTGAAATTACATTTGCCGATAAACAAATGCGTCGTCATAAATGCGACGCTGCAATCGCATTGGTGCTACGCGTTCGAGGATGAAAATATTTTACGAGACGTTTGCAGGCATGACGACAGTATGTTTGACGATACATGTATAATTATCGCGCTACAATATCGCCACGTACGTCACGTTGTCGACGCGCCAAGTTACGAGAGCTGAAACAGCGGCGACAGCAGACAGGATGCGAGATCGGGAGGTGAGAAGAGTATACAACAGTTTTTCAGGCCGTAAACTTGTAATGTCATCAGGCCGAGGGTCGCCCAAGGTAGGATGGTTGTAATCTGTCTGACCATTTAATTAATCTCCGCTTGAACGCGTAAAAACGCGCCAAGTGTTACGCTGATCTTTCAGTTGCAACCTGCGCGTTTTTTTTCTGAGGATGTGTCATCATAGTCATTTAATATGTCAAAGCATTATTTAACAATTATGAATTCTTCGCTAGCTAAGCACAAACTGTAATACATATCTCAACAAAATTAAAAGATTACTTATTGTCAGAATCGTCGATGAAAATAACAAATTTCAAATTTATAAAATTTCGCCAGAAATACTCGTAAAACAATTTCCAAAAAAGCATTTTAAAGCTTGAAAACTTAACTTTTAAACTCCGCAAAGGTTTTTCCCAACGACGTATGAAAGCTGCGTCTTTAACCTTTTGAATGCTCGTCTGAAAATCGTTGTACGGCCATTTCTAAAAAAGTTAGACGAATATGTATTTCGTCATCTTTGTCAACGATTTCAAGTTGTCTTTCAATTTGGTGGAAAAGTGTACTTGGAGTATGAAATTCTTTTACTCTTGTACTAAAATAGTTATATCGAAGTTTATACTTCTTACAGCGTTCTCTGTACATCGGTAGCGAATCTAGTCCTGCGGCTATTTAAAAAAGCTTTATATTGCGAGTGAATCGTCAAAATATACTTGGCAAAATATTCACCTAGCAGATACGACCGATTTCTGGTTACCGCTAACATTTATGTCGATGTTATTGACCAGGGAATATTCCGCAGCGATATGCAAACAAGTTATAATATGAAATGGCCACGGGTCAATGAGAGAGCCAATACGAAAAGTGTTTCTTCTAAATGAATGCGAATCGAAATGGGATATTGGACAAAAATATATATCGGTCAATCGCGATGGAAACTATATATTATATCGAACGACAAACGCCACGTGATGTTTATAGTGTATTTGGAGATTTTGCGAATGCTAACCATTAATCTTTAACAACAATCGTCGAAACAAATCTGTTTAAATGTATGTGTGTAATGAGAAATTAATTATCCTAATACACAATACATTGCACGGTATAGACTTAGTAATTAAACAGAATAATTACCCTGATGATACAGATTGATCACTGTATTCATTTTGTTAGAGAAATATTCGTTTCGATAAAGGGGAAAGTGGTATTACCCCTATTTTATTATTAACATTCTGCGTTTATATAAATCGGTGAATATATGCGCTGCGATACAGTAATCTGCGGGGAGTTTAATTAAAAATTAAAGATAGAGATAAGAGTTTTCATGCAGAATTATGAAAATTATCTCAAAAATAATTCGCTGGTAAAATAGGACTCCACGAAATACAGCAGTGAATGTTTCAAAATAATAATAAACACTTATGCGTACAAAAAAAAAAAGATAAAACGTGTAATTGCATCGCTTTCAGTATTTCGTTTATACAAATTAATTCTCGGTTGTTACCTCGAACTTTTTTGCCAAAGTGCAACGCATCTAGAAGTAAACATTCGCTGCGAAATGCAGTGCGCCGTAACAATGGCACTGTCAATTTCTCACGCAACTTCTCGTTGTCGGCGATAGTTAGACATATCGCGGACAAAACAATTGCATTACTCGATCGTAATTAGACTTCAAAAGAGTCCGAGGTAATACTCGTTGACAAAAGGCTTTTGCGGTCGCAAATAGAATTAAAGGCCACGTAAAAGAATAATCCGCGGCATATCCGCGTCGAGCAGCGTCGGCAAATATATTCGTCTCTTTCGAATAACGTTTCATCCGAGAATCATAATTACGACGTATATTTCTAGTGCGGCTAAATTAATTAGTTTCGGTTTAAACTATATAGAGAAATCGTCATTTTGTTTTCTCATCCTGTTTTCGCAGGATCTCTCGCGTGCAGCTTTCGAATTGGTTTGGATCTTAACATAGAAACTCGAAGGAGCCGTCTTAAGAATACGAAGATTATGTTTTGCATAAGCTCCGACAAACTTCCGCTTCCCTCGCTCTACACTATCTCTTTGTAGTCGACTTAAAAGGCGGATGCAATTTTACTTTACGGATAATTAATAATTAAATATCACGGCGCTTTCAAAGGTAGCGCAATACGGCACGAAGATCGTCCCTCCTTCATTGGATATCGCGATGCCCGTTTCTCACTCATACATATTTTTAACGATCCAGTTAAAAATAGTCGAAGCTCCGTGTGTGTTTCGTGTCTCTGCCGACTCAAAATCCGTAAAATTCTTTACAGTTACGCGACGCGAGGCAAAGAACAACAACGCGCAAAGGGCGATCCCATTCGATATGCACCAGCAAGTGCGCCCTACCGGATGCGGAAATGAGAAGCAAAACGTGTGTCGCAGTGAGGGAGCACGTCATAGAAGAGCTACGAGGAGAAGAGAGGCACGTGCCCTCGGTATTTAGGTGGAGCAGTAACGTAACAATAGGCAAGTACAGGGGTGGAAACGGTAATGGTGTGTCGCGGTTCGCCCGAGCTTACTTTTATGTCTCACCGGGGAACCGCCGTTTCTCTCTATCCCTCTCTCTTTCTCTCTCTCTCGTCCTTCGCCCTCTACATCCCCTTCACGCGCTCACTCACACATGATCGTGACTTTCAACGCCCCTTCCGCCATCTCTCCCTCTCCTCGTCGTCGTCTTTCACTCTGTTTCTATCTCTGTCCCCTTCCCGCCTCTCCCTCGCCACTCGCTCTAATTCACGCTTATTTTAGCGCAGCGGGAGCCAGCCTAGAGGCAAGAGAGAGGTGAGAGACTCGGTAAAGCCCGCTTTGTCGCCGGTTTCCTTTCTATGTTATTAAATTGTATGTTGTTGAACCTCTTTCCGAGCGGAGTGCATAGTACTGAGCATAGTGCGACGCCACTTAGAGGCTACCTTACAGATGTAGCGACCTATATACCTTATTTGTCGGCAGGTATCTTTACTCCCGCGAGAAATCTGGTTTGCCGAAATCCGGTTATGCGATTTTTTTCAGGAGGGTTTTTTGTCAATACAAAATAACGTTTGAATAAATGTAACGCTGCGACTATGACGCATCGAGGCGTACGATAAATCTCTCCATTGCAAGTTCCACTTTCAATCGATGTTTGTTTATTTCGGTGTAACAAATTTTAGACGCGAAAACAAAACTATTAATAAAAAAATCTCACCATAAATTTGGAAAGAGCTTCTTACCTACTTTCATAGCATCATAATATTTTCTCGCCAATTGTGAAAAAATTGCATGTCGATCGTCGGTAAATTATTCGATCAAAGTTGAACATAAAATGTACTTACAATCGACCGATACTTTAATCTGCTTGCTGACTGTCGGTGGTATGCCATTGCTGGCGATGCATAAATATGCACCCATGTCTAATCTCGAGATCCGCGACATCTCTAATGTCTCGCCTTCCCATTCTGCCACTGAAATCACAATTGTCTTGTTAAAATTATAGGTCAATCGATTGAAATTAATTATTTCTCATTTTCTCTGATTTCTCTTTTTCCATTTAATTGAGTTTTATTTTTATATTTAAAAATGATCAAATATCCTTTGTCTATATAAATTTTCATTGTTAAATTCTGTCATACGTACCGGACAAAGTTTTGTTGATCGAGATCTTCGAACCGTCATCTCTTTTCCAACGAATGTTAGGCGTTGGACTTCCGGTCGCTTTGCAGGTGAGACTCACGTTGGCGCCCTCGCGAACAATCGCGTCTGACGAACTTTGCGAATCGTCAATGTTCGGTGGCACTGTAACAATAAAAATATGATTGGTTAGCAACATGAAATTAATTTTTTTCAACAAATTATTTCAAATAGCGCATTGTTTGAATTTTTATCGTTTTATTGTTTCAAGTCTTTTCAATATCAATCCATTATGAATATTGTATTTAATTCTGTTATTTTTATTTCTCCAATTATCTGGAATTAATAAAATTAATACAATTAACGATTCCACGAACGTACAAACACACAAGTCATTAATATATGCAGACAAATGTTGACATATGTAGAAGAACTCAATTCTGCGGCTGTAAAAAGATCTCCATTGATTAATCTGACAGAGTCGAATACCGGACATGAACAGGGCACAAAAATGGTGTGTAGATAAGACGCGGTGGAAGGAAACCCCTGTGAAAAACTCGTAATCACTAATGATAAGAAACGCTCTCTCCACTGTAAGAGAAATGCTCCGGAGGACTGCGGACGAAACTGAGAAAGTCTTGTCCCGCCGCAGCACGAGAACGGAAAGAAAAGAGCAGACTATGCTTCCGCTGTGTGGGATCTCAAGAGTTCCACGCTATTTTGCATACCCTTGACAGATTCTTCCGTTCATTCTCTCCGCGCCGCGCCGCGCCGCTCTCCTTCGGCAATTACTAAACCGGCTTAACATCGAGATGAAACGGAATCCCACGTTAACGTAATAACCGATTAAAAATCACGCCGATGCGGCTCTTCTGCGAGGGGAGAGCAGTTCAATCAGAATCGAATTGAAAATTTTTATCGTGAATTACTTCATAAAATAATTTGCATTTGCAAAAGAGCCTGTAATTACACTCGTGAATCCGGCGGGATTTTGTTTTGACAAACTGTCAATATTTCGTTAATCATTCTTAAATGTCATAACTTTATGGTTTACTAAATATTTATTACAACAAATAGTATTACGTTGTTGAAAGAGAAAAATCGATACGTACAGATATGTCACAGAGTCGATACACGCGATACAGACAAAATATAGACAGCATATTTGTTCAGTAAATTTCTCAAAATACCAAAATACGTTTCTTCGTAAAATAACGGACATAAAAATTTTTAAAAGTTTTGTAAAAATTTGTTGTGTAAAGTGTATGTAATACGTGTAAAAAATATATAAAATGTATTAAAAAAAAGATAAAATGTATGAATCATAACCATAGTTCACATATAACGAGCAGCGCATAATAACTTTATTTAATTGTGCCGTGACAGTGATATCATAGCGTATTTCACATTTGTGTATATTGAGCACGTCGTCACTGCTCTTGAATTAAACGGCTAACCGCGCGTATGCGCGCGCGCGAGAGAGGCGTATAATTCAATTATATTGTCGCGGTGACGAATAATATTAGTATATGGACATACGTCGTCTGCAACGTCGACACTGATCAAACCTGGGAATGCAAGTTGCCAGATTGACTGACACGCTTAAATGGACAGATATCGCATCGCTTATATGAGACTATGACATACCAGACAAACTATTTCTCTGCTTCGTAATATTTAGTAATTAATTAACTTGTGACAATCAATGTATTAATAGCATATTAACTAACAAAGAATATTGCGGTAATTAGATTGTGATACAAAAATGTCACGTACATTGTTTGCCATTGTTTCGATTTTCATACGGAACAGTATATTGACTTACTTGAGTATCTAATTAACTTTAATTTACTTAATTAATTTTCCGCAAATTGGTGATAATCACTTCATTTTAATAAACTGTTAGCAATTTCTGCGATATTATACAAATTAACACAATGTGCTACATCCCTCTTAAATAAATGGAGCAAATTCGGCGCTCTTTGATCCACAAAAGGTCGAAGAAACTAAAATGACCTAGAATTGAAATTAAAAAATCTTATAAAAAGAGATCAGAGGAAACTTTTCTTTGTTGAGACTTGAAGCGTGCCAACCATAAGAACAGAAGGAACGGGACTACATAAAAAAGAAGTTAAGACTGCTTTAAATATAAGTATAAACTAAAATAAATTCATATACATACTATTAATATTCATTGCTAACGGATATTAAAATAATAATATCCATTTTGAGCGTTTAATAAATTTGACATGAAAAGGAATTCATTTTATATATTCACGTACAAAACCTCGGTGGAAGATTTAATTTCTCCAAATTATTCACGTCTCGCAACCTCTAATGGTCAAATGTTTAAAACAGCAGATTATTACCTATTTTTAAGTTCAATTAGGTTCTTCAGTTATTCAGATTCTAATCAATTCAAGCAATTTATAAAGTATTCTAAAAGAAATTAAAAGTTATCACGACGGACAATTTCTGAATGTATGATATAAAAAGAGATATCTTATATATTATATAAATTGTGCAATTTTGTAAATGAAGGTAGCGTAATTGAATGGTGGCTTTGCTTCAACCTATGCTCGGTAATGAAAATTAACTCGAGTAGAAATATTGCAATTTTCAAGATATTCACATAACTACATACGTGATTTTTTGCGATATTGTGTTTTTCGCGCGTTCCTCTGTGTATAAAAATAAAATTATTCCGTCCAATATAATTTGCATTATTATTACAACAGCAGAGATGGTGAAATAGAACAACATAATTTTTAACGCGTCGAATATATAATTTCTCTCCCCAACGGAATTCACCGTTGCATACTTTGTGTGCAATTACGCGGCGATTGTTAATTGTAAAAATCATTTGGATATACCACGATTCAAATTACTCCGCCTGATCTTACATCAAGAGTAACTAGAAGAAAATCCGCCTTTTTGTCCGTCAACAGCCGCGCGATCACCGCGTTACAAGGGAACGCAGCCAATCCTATGAATTACCGCAGGTGTCCGCCGATATCCTGCATTAATGCTAATGCGGGGTGTTACCGAATTGTTGAACAAGGGCAGATTGAACGCGCGCGCGGGGGACGGGTTTGCCCTCACCTACCTACCCGCCGTTCTGCACGCCGTTATACTGCAGCCGCGTAACGGTCTGTTGATGCATTATTCAAGCGCAAACGCCGCCTCTGCCGCGCGCGTGTTGCCGCGCTGTTGTGCGTTAACTTGTCCTAAACTCCGGCAGCACAACGTTCGAGAGACGTCGGGGAAGAGATCGCTCAACGATGCTCACCGGTCGAAGCGGAGTCTTGGGGGATAAACGCGCGGCAGCCATCTCCCGATATTTTTATTTTCACGTACACAAAAGTGTTACGTGTGCATCGCGTACATCTAAATATCCAAATATTGACAATTCTAAACAGGACTGCCATTTATTCGCCATATCGAGGTTGCCGCAGTTTCTTTCAAGTTTTTCCGATAAAAGAGAAAATTTTCGCTTTTTTCCGATAAAATAGAAAAAACACTTGGACTTTTTATTGTTTTCACAAAAGTGATGGATCTAATCGGTGATAGGCTATTTTTGCAATATTTTTAATGTGTCAAATTAGGAGCGACAACAATTTTAAAGATAAATATGGGAATCCAGGGATTGTAAAATAGTTTCTTTTTGCGAAAGAGAAAACTGTACAAACAGTATAAACATGTATAAACAGAATGTTGTGTCATTATAGTGATTCTAAGCTTGTTTGGTTTCGGCAGGACGTCACAATTAATTCAAAAGAGGGAACATACACCGAGATAATTATTGAATTCCGTCATGAACGAAGTCGTTGTAAACTGTGGATTGCTAATTACAGCGTATCCTTAGGGAATCTAACGTCAAGCTTATATCATATCCTATAATACAGAATATGAGATGCCTCTTGACAGATACGCTTATGCTAATAACAAAGACGCTTCCTTCGAGAAGAATACATCGTATATAAATTCACGCGCAGGATCCATTTGCAATCAACAAATGATTTTTTTTTCTTGTAAAAAAGTAATCGCGTATTGTCTTGTGAAAAATAATCCAATATTGTCATTATGCTTGCTTTAACTACCATCAAATGTAAAAAAATGTTTTAGATAAAAGTTATCAGTTAAAAAAAAAAAATATATGAAAACAAGACAAAAGTTATATATTATTTTATTTCCAAAAATATAAAAAAAATAAAAAGGATGATCCAACAACACTGCTTGTTTGTTTCATAAAAGGCTCTTAAAATATCAAAAAAGGATTTTGTGCTGTTATTCAGTATTGGTATTATAGTGATTTTCGAGAAAAAATAAATTGTAACAATTTATTTTCACCGCTCGGTAGATATAATACGATGGATATTTAAGTATGGAAATGTTTTCAGCAATAGTTGTAAGCGCAGTAAAACATTGCATGTCTGTATCCCAGTTTCGTCGCGGATTCTTTATCGTTTAAACTGGCCAACTCGTCTTTAAATCGAATAAAAGTCAGATAGCTCAGACTTCTGCTTTATTTATGGGGGTGACGGTCGATCGTCGTGCGCGCGGCACATCGAGAGACCGAAAAGCAGGTTCAATAACTAAATAAAGATAACAACAAGAGGTGTATGATATCCAGTACATTCACCTGGTCACGAAGTTAACGATACTACCGCTCGCCTTGTGGCAGAGGGCACCGATATTTTAACAATATGACATTTTTGTCGTAACGTTCCAGCGAAAATATATAAATAAAATACTAAATAGATGAAAAAAATTGATTTATAAAAACAAAAATTAACTTTGTAAAGAATATTTTAACCCTTTTTTTTAAATAGAAATGTGACTTTGAATGAAGCAAGCGCGTTTATCATTCATCATATCTGAAATAAAATTCCCGATAGAGTCAATAAGCCGTATCTCTCTCTTCTTTCGAAAAAGATTCGCTTAATCGGTTAACTATTCGCAAAATGAATCATGCGATTATCTCGACTGGCAAATGTGGAGACAGATAATACCTAAATGCATCGGTGAAGCTTGTTACGCGCGATGTAGTCATGGCAGATCGCCATTGTGTCGGCTCCATCGGCATTATCACGAAGTGTCGAGTGAGTGGGAGTGAGAGCGGGAGAGAGTATACCGCGAGGAAATCTTGCGTGTGTTTGTGCGACGGAGGGCAAGAGTCCCGTGGAAACAATTAATCTAACCCTCTGATTACTCCACCGGCGCATCTACCATCTCATCCCCCGGTATCGTTTCTCTCGCTTTAACGGCTGGCTGCAGCCGAGACGTCAAAACTCGAGATATTAATATGTTCTCTCAGCTGGCAGAGAGACGGCGACCGCCTCAGGTCTTATTGATATTCTCTTCTGATTAAATTATTATAGGTCTGTTGCTTCTATGTAAAATTAGCGGATGACAGAGGGGCGGGGAGGGGAAAAAATACTTTCGCTTTCTAAGCAGAAATCTGTTTGGACGCCGGCAATAAAATGCTTATGCTCCGTTTCATATAAACTCCGCGACGGCAAGCTGATTCCATTACGTGAAATGAGATTTATTCGGAGGATCTAATGGGTTCATAGTACGATACGATAAGGCCGTAAATAGCAATCGATCGAGGCATGTTCTCCGCTAATGGTACTGCAGAATTAACGTGTGTGCAGAATGCGAATAGTTTTTTTTTCTCTCGTAAACGATAAAATGTAGAAGTAAGACATGCACGGAATAAAATGTTATTTGCTAATAATATTAAAAAAGTATGAATCTTTATTATTTACTTGCAAAATTAAATATTTCTCGTGAGAAATCTATTTTCTAATAAAATACAAATATAATTAAAAATTTGGCATTAATGAAGGATAAATTACATAATAATTACATATCTGAAAATGTTATTGATAGTTTTTCTTTTTTAAGATATTCATAGCAGATTTAAAATATGAGAATAAAGAATATAAATTTTTTAAATAAAATATATATGTACGTAGATATATATGCTTCTTTATCTTTTCTTTTTCTTTTTTTCTGTTCTCATTTCATTAATATTGTCTTGATATTTCTAAATTCAGAAACGAGAAAAATCGCTTCTTTTATCATTAACGCTATAACAAAAGCGCTATATATTCTGCAAAATGTTTTATAAATATTTTCTAAATAAATTGATAATTATGTAAGAACAATATTAGAGAGTGTATTATTCTGAGAGAAAATTGGCTATCATGTTGAATAGCTTATCTCGTATTAAGAGCTCTATTTTATAGTGAAAATAACACTATAAAAATATTAAATAAAATTGAGCAATTTTGGCGTTGTGCAAAAACCAATATATTGCATAACTATTGCCTTACCTACAACGTGTAGATAGCCATATTGCGTTTTGGCGGCGGCAGTGTTAATCTGGCACATGTACTTTCCCTTGTCCTCCTCGTGCACATCGTTGATATGTAGGAACCAGGTCCTGTGCTTATCGTGCGACACGGATATTCTGGGGTTCCTGGTAATAACGTGATTCTGTACCGTCAGAATAGCGCTCTTGTCGAAAAGCATCCAGGCCACCTGAAACGAGACGAATATCATATTACATCGTAAGCTCGGTTCGTATAGTTGAGTCCCGATTATTAGGAACGATAATCCATGATATCTTTATCAATAAATTATGCATACGCGATATGTTTTATTTTTCTGTTAATAAATTTGGCCTATTTTATACTTTTAAATAAGGATTTTCCAAAAACTTGGAGAATCGAGAGGACAAAGGACGAATAGATGCATATTCTTTAGTTGCACTGTCAAGCGGGATTCGAGGGACGTATAGAGAATAAAGATATATAGCAAGAATATGAAGAAAGGAAAAGAACAACGAGACAGAGGAATGAGATGCACGAACGAGACGGATGATCAATGGTGCTTTCAAGCACGGAGTGATCTACAAACCTACTATGGTTATAGATATCCACCAGTGGGATAAATCGCTGCGGGACTTCGAGGGCATTCCTTACGGATATCCTCGATGGCATACGTACTGGCGCGCGATATATGCATACGTGTTGTGATGTGCGCTCGATGTTTTATACGATGGTTCAAGTTTTCCATCCGCGCGAGAGCACACGCGACGACCAGCGCCATGCAGACGAATAAAAACTGGTCCCCGCGGAGAGCCCGATCCGACCGTTTCTTCCATCAAATGACCGTTCATTGAGAATCCGGACGGCTGCTTTTTCCTACCAAGGAAGCACTTTGCATAGCCCACTGAATGACGTCGATTGTTAAACGCTGTCGTGGAAGTATGTAGTTTTTCCACGGAGAAGAGAAACAAAATAAGAGACGAAAGGCGAAGATAAGTAGAAAGTATCGTGACAACGGATCCGGAAGTGCTCTGAGATATTTAGCCGATTTTCCCATTCACGTCGAAGAAAGTGAAGACCGAAGAAAGGTAACAAAGGAAAACGAGGATTGCGGAAGGGGAAGAGAGGAGAGGAGAGGAGAGGAATAAAGAGAAATTCTGATCTCTCATTCGCTCGCTGCGAAAAGTCCCTGGAGAAATAAGAAGGGCAGTGAGTTCTTTCGCGGTACGCTCGAGTACGAAGAGCGTTGCACTTACTTCAACATAGCCGTTTCCTTTTCACAATGTGCAAATGCACTGTTGCACGGACAGGCTATATTGCGCCATCGTGATAACTCTCGGCGTCGCGACGCTAACCTGCGATGTTCACAAGGAGCTTGCCAGACGTGTACGCGACGAAAAGAGGAACGATTCATGAAAAAGCAGTGCCACCGTAAGTTATTAAAAAATATTGAAAATATGATATAATGAGTGATACACAATTATTATTCTCATATAATTATTTATGATCATTTGTGCGAGAAAGGGAAGATACGCATTCTCGATAATAAAGCTTTAAATATTTAAATAGAATCGTTTCTTTCAATTGACTGATACGATAAAAGCTTTATAGATATGTATGCTTCCATAGCTATAGAGTGAGTATAACTATTCGCCTTTGACTCGGAAGCAAGATCGTTTCGTAATCGTTTCTCGCGTCTTCCGAGCGTAACCGAATTTTCGTCCCCCATTTATTCAGTCGCTGTTGCCGGCGACTGTCGGCGGTTATCTCCGCAAAGATATACGAATCTCGACGGGGATCCCCGGCGTCGATGGAATTGCACAGATACCGAAAATCGTACTTGACACTTTCATCATTGACTTTTCTAAACGTAAGAATTTTACAACGAGACTCACCACGTGTACGTAATCCGCAACAAATTTCTTGAAAGATATTTTTAATTTTGTTTTTTTATTATATTAAAATGTAATCTTTTTATTAGGTAAATAATGAGATAAAAACTTTAGGAGTTTACAAAATTTCATTAATTGTTACGCTTTTATGCTACGGCTAATTACTTATCTTTTCCATGAAAATAAAGTCTTTACTTTCAAGCACATGTTAATTACAAAAGTTTGATTAAGGACTTTAATATTGCAGTTCGGATATATTTATAGTTAAAGTGACGTTGAAATGTTTAATTATTTTCTGTTATGTAAATTGAATTTGTTTCATAAATAGCAGCTCTAAAAATACAACAAGAACCTTTCCGTTGTACGCAAATTATGTGCTATTCTAAGAAAATCATCGATCATAAACTAATTTGTGCGAAATTTTGCTTTGAGAAAATACGTCCATTTTATCGCCGTTAAATATAGAAGGACAAAAAGTGTTAAGCACTTCTCATACTTCTAGAAGAGTTTTCTCAACTTTGTAGTGATAAAGTTCTTTCGAAAATTCTTGGAAAAGCTCCAAATACCAGGAAATGAGTTGCATAACGTTGGGCACTTATGCTTTTTACGGTATGGTAAGCATCCTTAACTCGATTCGTTTGATCCTTCGTACTAGTGTATCGATAATCGAAGAAATGTCGCATTATTTCCTCCTATTGCCACTAGTAACAGCATTAACTCGAATCTGCTTCTTCCTGAGGTTTCTATTATATTCGATAAATACGTCGCAAAGGAGAGGAGAAAAAATATTGCAACGTACGTCATCGCCAAGATAAAGAATACGACGAAACACTGTTAAAAATATTATTCTCGACGGCACCGAAACAGGGCGTCCAATCAGGGAGAAACAATGCGATAAATTTCACCGTCTTACACCAGGGTCGCCCGCTTTGTCACACGCGCCACCAGAGACGATCCATTCGACGTAGAATCGAGAGACGTGCCATTAGGTCCGGGTCTAACACGCGGGAGACACGAAGAGCTACTCGGAAAAGCAAGTTCGAGTGACCATCTTTCCGACTCTCACGGCTTGCTTTCCAATGCATCAACATGCAAGCCACACCGAAACTAAGATGGATGTGCGAGCGCAAGAGAGGGGTTTGCTCTAGGAGTTTGTTCCCCCAAGAGCGTGGTACGAAGCATTGATTCCTCAGTGCGAGAGGAGAGTTACAGCTTTGTTTACTACGAGGGCGACGAGCTCAGCGCCGTCCAGTCTGGCTTGGCGCTGGGCTACGCCGGGCGGGGTGTCTTCTTTTCTCTCGCGTCTCTTTCTCTCACTCTCTCTCTCTCTCTTTCCGCCCGCAGAGTCCGCGACTCTCTTTCCTCCCCTACCCTCTCCTTCCACCTCTCTTCACCCCCTCGCGGAACGTCTGGACTGGGAGAGACCTATAGTTAACGTCAAGATCAACTCTCCTCGTCCTTTCCAACGTTCTTCTTCCACGCGAGTACTCCGCGGTCCCCGCGTACGCAAACACATTCACCACCAGGACGGTTTATATAGAACCGTGGAAAGCGAAAGAGCGGCGAACTGAACCAACCCCCCCCCCCGCGTCTCGTAACCACCCCGACGTTTCCTACCGCCGACCGATGTGTATGTGGAAAGTTGGACCACATTCCGGCTGAATGTATTACAACCACTTAACCCGCAAGCTGTCGAGGCCTCCAGACCGGGAAATCCACGCTGGCGTATGAACCTACCGTGGCTGATGGTTCGTTTAATAGGCACATTAAACGCGCCGATGCCCGGGGCGCTACTTGGAGAGCGATCTCGCGCGACAGGTGACACTTTTCTTCCATATAAAAATATTATCCGTAATTCGCGCGTGCGACTCGAATTTATTCACAAAGTTACGCGGTTAGTTAACCCGGATGGAATTAAACCCGCCCATTTTCGGTTTACTTTATCGGACCGAAGAAATGCATTAGTGTTTTGAATTTTCTCCGTGTCGCTTACAACTACAGCCGCCTTGTTGCTGCCCCGTACACGTTTGTAAACACACGCGTTCAGGTATCGGGAAACTTTCATGGAAATTTAACGTGAATAAAAACAACGAGAAGAATCAGTTAACTTGGCGAACTTCCGCTTCTCTGCACAGAGAAAGTCTATCAGGTTAGCACTCGAACTATCGAGAATTTCGGACCGCTTGACCGTGTTCTGCAACTTGATTTAACAAATTGAATGCAATAAATTTTATCCCGACACACGATCTCTTCATCGGGATTGTATTTTCTCATTGAAACGAGTACCGATGCATTAAATCTTTTAATTTACATAAATTTGAGAATTTCTCTCAATTTCGAAACTGATCGATTTTTGAATTAATAAGCGAAAAGATAATAATGAGACTCGGCATGCTGATTTACGAAGCTTCTTCAACAACAAACCCTTCTTAACACACCATCATAACATATAGCACCATACAAGAACTTAGGACACCTTATAGATAAATGTATTAGGACCACTTATCCCGCAAGCTGTCGGGTCCTCCGAGCTTGTAGACAACCTCTTAATTATCATAGAACGCTACCCTAAGCCATTGCGCAGGCCGGAAGTACAAGAGCACTGCCGTGAGTGCTAAAAGCACCTGGAAACTTCGTGTCAAAGACTCTACATGAAATTATCTCGCACTAGCGCCAAGTCCACATGACACAAAATTTCTCACCGAGCGAGAAAATAGAAATATATCTATATATATCTTGAAAATAATAAAATCCACGGCTTATAATAAAATTAAGATATATGTGGCGGAATGCAGAATAAAATTGTGAAATATTAATAAATTATCCTTTTAATATTTCTAATTTTAGCAAGTTTTTCCTTTATCTTTCCGCACTTAAAATAGCTGTACATTTAATAAATAAATTTAATCTTCTTTTATGTATAAAAATACTCATTGTGTTCGTATAAAGTTATGTTATTCGTAAAGTACTTTGCAACATTATATATATGTGAGATATATAATTTCATCCGCGTAGCGTGTCATTTTCATCAAACAGTCGAGCGTTACAGCTGGATCATAACGACGACAAGCCGGATGCTGCTTCTTGTCAGCCAAGAAGACATCGCGCTAGCAAGGAGCATTGCGCGCCGCGTCGTTCCGCACCGCCCTCGCGCCCTCGCGCTTGTCAACACGTTCTTCTAGCGGAGTTCGAGTACTCCGCAGTGCCCGCCAGCGGAACGCAGGCGTGAGAGACGTGATTCAATTTAAAAATCATTCGCTAAGTGCTTCGGGCTGAAATATTCTTTTTTCATTCGAGAAAACACATCGCCGCGCTTCTTCGTCGGCCATTTAGCTCGCGCTTTAATTCACGTTGTCCTGGCGGACCCCCGGCGGTCATGAATCCCCCTTCGACATTTCGACGCCGAAATATGGACGGCCGCTCGGACCGCCCTGGCAACGGCCCTACCGTTGCGGTTTAATCGTCGCGCAGTCTAACAGCCCCGCATTACGTTCAGTTCACTTTACGAAGAGAAACGGAAAAAATAGAACGCGCCAAGCGACGGAGTGTGTTTGTTCGCCCGCCAATAAGAGACATTATTGGAAGTTGTCGCGTTTAAACAATGTGAGCGAGAAATTGCGAAAATACGTGGAAATAGACAAAAACGTGTGTAGCAGCGCATTGAAGACGCCAGGTGAAAATATGGCAGGCTGCTTCGTACGTCAGGCGCATTAAAATGCAATGTACTTTTATATAGTTTCGCAAATACGCAAAACGTAGAAAGTGAACTATAAGTTGGAATACTATTTCAATAGAAACACCACAGTTGTCCCGTTTAAGGGGATACAAACGCTGCCGGTCGACTTCGAATCGAATCGTTACGTTATTCCGTGGCGTTCTGACGTCTCCATTCGTAAGTTATGGGGTTCCGAAGTGCGGGAGTGAATTCCTTGCCACACTTGGAGCAAGATCAGCGGCTAACTTTCACGCACCATCGTAAATCCACTCTTGTACTTCGAAACTCCGTAACTCACGATCGGATCATCGGTATGATACATTATGGTGTGCCATCGGGATTCCCGCTATGATATCTGGTCTATGACTTCTGTGGCGCGCTAAAAATACGCGCTCCGAGAGAATGATATATGTATTCGGTCCACCGTCGTCTCCAAAGTGCATTTTCTCACATTTGGTAGTAAAATCAAATAAGAAGGCGGAATACTTGAATCAGCAGTGTGATTTAAGATACATAAAGAAATAGAGCTATTACTTACGCGATCGTAACACGGGAAAATATTTTGCTTACAACTTAGCGTTGTGCAAAAATTGACAAATATTTCGTGAAGATTGTAGTCAAAATTATTATAAACTCAGATAAGTTGGAAATTATTTACGCGTTAAATTGTATTTGCGATAACACTATATATTATTTTCTAGAAAAATAGCTTGAATCAAAAATTTCGCAAGATTATTCACAAAAATGCACAAACTTTTGAGATCTATGTACACGTATAGAAGAAAAGATTGTGCATACTAAAATTAATCTTTCACATCACTTATACTGAGTTAGCTTTATACCGAAAGATTAATAGAATAAGTTTGAAGAAATCTGAATATAATATTAATATGCGTGTAACTATCAGGAAAGTTATGTTTCGGGATCGGCGTTATATATTCAATCAATATTGATACTAAATTGTGTATTCATCCCGTTTTAGCATACAACTGTTTAAAGGCAGCGACATTATGCACGTCGACGTACGCTATTTAAAGGTAGCAGCACGCGAGCTTACGTTTATAACAAAGCAAATTATTGAATAATATACTATTTAATTATTAAAGTCACCACATTGGGATTTCTATTCAAATTGCCGATTAAAGATTACATAAATATCTAAACTACATAGGAGTTAATAATGCCGGACCGCATGCTTATGCACACATTAGTATTCGCGTTTGCATTGGAGGGAGTTGTATATGTCGCGCGTACCTAAGATATTATTCATATGCATACCCATAACTGCTGATTTATGGTAGTATAATTACTGAATGCAATATGTTGCATAAACAAGAACTTCGTTGGAAAAGTAATTAAAACAATTGCTAACAATTGACTCTAATAAAGATAGATTCAAATGATTTCTTTTATACGCAAATGGAATTTTTTTAATACGAATTTTAATATAGATGGCACAATTAAATCGTCTCTTTGTAATTCATTTATCCTGCAACAATATTTAGCGAATCAAATTCACAATTTACTCTTCGACGCCGTCGAATTATTAACAGTCACGTGTGTAGATTTAATACACGGTTTACTGAAGCGAGGCAATTGCAATATTACAACACATCATGTAGCCTACTAGACGCTGAAAAATTGTCATCTGCGTCTTAGCAGCCTGAATTCCCAAGCCGCACGCGAATGCACTTTAAGTGATTACAAAACTTCTTTCGCCCGCAACGCGGACTCCCCCTTCTCCCCCTTTACGACAAAGTTTAACTCATACTAATTATTAGTGCTAGAACGTGTTACATAAACTATGATATCGAGCAAACAAGAGTACTTACGCCTCATAAAACTCGCAGATTTACCTTATATAATTTCTGGAGCATTAAAATATTTACGCGATGAATTATTCACGAATTTTATAATATATAGTCGATTAAAGTGCAAATGTCATATTATTTCTACATAAATGTGTAGATTGTGGTTAAACTCGGACCAGTTTTACGTTTATCAAGCAATCGTGTATTCCTTGAGTGACGTTCAGAACAGATCTCTAACTACTGCTTTGAAAGCTAAAAGTTAACTTTGAGGATCCAATTTCGACTCTGACAAATTGGAAGTGTATTTACTCGCGTTATTTCAATAAGCGTGTGTTCGATAACCCACGTTTGTTCATTAAATGCGATTAACTGAACATTAAATAATTTCTATTTTGCAAATCTTGTAAGCAATTTTATAAATGTATTCTTATATTAGTAATTAAATTGAAACATTATTCCGGTCCTAAATATCAACCTGAGATTTCCGAGATGCTAAAGGTACAAGACTGCAATTGGTAAAACGAGAAAAGCAAGGGGAAAAGGCGTAGAACAGGCCCTACTAAAGGGAGACCGCTCGGATGTTGCTTCCCATCAACTAAGAGTGAACGTTAGTTGTGGTGTACGTTTCTCTAGTCAGGGCACGCGCAACGCGTAATTGTGAGGATGTCGGAGGGTGCGCAAAATCGGAGACGTTAGGTAGCAGCAGAGGGGTAAAACGGGGGCAAAAGAGGAGTAGCTGGCAAAGCGGAGGACCGAGAGAGAAGCTCGAGGTCATTCGACGACGATAGTCGGCGGAGTGGCGGACGAGAAGGTGATGTCGGTGAAGCGGGGCTGCGGCTCATTAAACCACCCCAGTACTCACGCGGCATACGGAATCGGCAATAAAATCATCCCCCGATCATCAGGGTGATAAAAGTAATGCCGCTTGTGTGTGAAAAAGCGATTGAAAATTAAAACCATTCCAGCAGTAATCTCTTGCGTAATCCTTACCGTAATCGTAAAAAAACTTTAAAATTGGCATTAAAAATTAAAATATAATATTACAAATAGATCGAATTATCTTACTTTTTCTCATTATAATTAGGAACAATATATACAAATGATACCGAAACTGAAAATAATAAGATAAAAAATAAAAATAAAAAGAGCATTGTTTCCGCAACGTGAGCAAGTGTCAAGCTATTTTCGCTTCAAATGTAAAAGAGATTAATATTAAAAACAAAATCGATTATATTTTCATAACTTTTCTGAAAGATTTCCTATAAGTATATAAAATTTGAAAATGCTCATATCGATTTGTACAAAAGTCGTAATTTTAAACAAAAACTTCATCAAATAAAGCCGTTATTTGTACTCCTGCCCCAGTTTTTTCACAACATGTGAAAGCAATGATTTTTGCAAATATTATCGAGGCAATCACTCTCGACCTGCAGCGGTAGAAAATAGAAAGATAGCGAAACGCTCCAAACGCGATTACTTAAGATTCTTGGAAAGAATGAACATAAAGTCAAACGCGATGCATCGGGATAAATTTCCGTGGCCGGAGAGCAACCGGGAAGAGATAAACGAAACTTCCGTTCATCCGTACATAGAGAACTAATAACGAAGTTTAAGAACTCCATAACTCAGCGGTAAATATTACAGTCGGCATACCGTTTGTAGCAAAGCTGAATTGTTCTGCTCTTAATCTCGCGATTGTTCGCGTTGGGCGGAAAATGTTTACAACTAATTTCAACACATTCCGAAGGAGAAGAGCGCAATAAGAAACGGCTCGTAATTCCGTTCGGATTCGGTATTATGATTCTTATAATGCTTTAATGCTTAAAATACTCCCCGCGAAGCTAACGCATGATTTCATCTCCGGTTAATTAAATCGAAGCAGATGTAACGGAAAGAATGCGCCGGTAGTGAAAAAGTGTACCATAATCCGCCTTCCTCAAATCTGTTTGCATTTCGTCCAATTAAGTTTTCACTCACCGACCTTTGCAATGCGTCCCGACGTTAATTTTATGCCACCGTAGGCGCCTTTTTGATTATTTCGTCTTTAGTTACAAAGTCACGCCCAGCCCCCGTAGCTGTAGCGTAGAAAGGATAACTAGACTTCATTTTGTGCGAGCGTTGCAATTTGCCCGTGTACGATAATAAACCAGCAAAAAGGGGAAAATCATCGAGATGCCGGGAAGAACCGCGATCTACCCGGGGTCCGAGCGCGCTGTAATAACAAAAAAAAAAACGGAAAGAAAAAAACAAAAAAAATAACAAAAAAAAAGAAAAAAAGCTCCAACGGCAACCTTAACTTTTCCACGATCGACGATGCTCTTCCAGTCGAGCCACGGCACTGCGCAAAAAACAAACTTTCGAACAAAAGTTTTCCTTAATTCCGCCCGCGAGTTGTCGGACGTACGTGACGAGATATTCCCTCTGGCGTCTTCGTAGGACAGAAGCCACGAACCTCTCTTCCTAGGAAGGACGCCAATTCCCTGTGCCGTCAAGAGCTCTGTCCTCCGAGACAGATGAAAAACGAGTGTCTGAGAAGGATGGCACGCAAGCTGACCCCTGGAGAAGGATAAGATACCAAAAAGGATAGGCGTATGCACGTGGAATAATTCAAGCTCGCCTCTTATCGCGCGCAGTTTGTTTCCCGACGATTGCACGCGGCGTGATTTTCCGCGCAATACGCAGCGCGCGATATGCATGGACGGGGGGGCATTGGCTTCGCGCGACCGCCCCTCTCGGAGAATCATCTCATTGCGAGTGTGCGACAACTTTTAATTGAGCGACGCAAATGTATGCCCGAGGCGAGTTCCGTTCGTTGGACGCCGCCGGTGCGTGAAGAGAGCCGGCTTTGTTTGCACGGGAGGATGCGTCGGGTAATTTATCCACGGTGAAGTGACAAACACGCGACATTTCTCAATCCTTCTCTCCTTCGCGCAGTGAGTAAAGCGCTCAATCGAGTACACGGCTGACTTTGAAATCGGTTCTCGAAATAAGAGGCGGGAACGACGCGGTGTGCGTGGAATAATCCAAGAGCCAGGCATCGCTTCGTGTCGCCGTATGATCCCTTTCTTTTCACGAGCGCCGCATTTCGCCCTTCTCATCGTCAACGGCGGTCCCCGTCCCACCCCTCACAGCGCCGCGCGTGAGAAAACAAACGGGACAGACAAGTTACAGCAGGGCAGCAGCCGTATAGCAATGCGAGAGCGGCAAACCGGGCGAGGCGTTGAGGTATTTATATTGGCTTCTCGCGGCGTGACAGTGATCTACTGGGAATTCGACCCCCCTGTCCTTTTCCGTCCCTTTGTCTCTCCTTTTTCCGCGTCTACTACGTCCCTCCACTTTTCCGCCTCCTCTAATTCTCTCTCGCGCTTGTCCCTCCATCCGTTCCTTTGTCTTTCTCCCTTTCTCTCTCTATCTCTCTCTCTCTCTCGTTCTCTCTCTTTTTCACGTCCGTGTAGTACCTCCGACTCCGTGCCGCCCCCGTTTATTCCCTTTGACTCTTCCCACTTTCTTCCGCTCGCACACACACGTACACACACACACACACATCGTCGTCGCCGTTTTCGCGACGCGGCTACGGCGCCGGGGCTACACGGTGAGCTACACAGTACGGTGTCGAAGTAATAAAAGCTGCGCCGATCCTAGACAGCTATTAGGCCGTAGCAAACTGCGAGAAAAGGCGTGGAAGCTACCGCGCGTCCATCCGTGTTACAAAGACGAAAACAAAAGCGACTCATCGTGGCCCCGCGATCGAACATATTGCCACATACGGATAGCAGTTTGGCGTGCGGTACGTACACGCCGGACCACAATAACGTCAAATCGAAAACTTTTACCGTCGTGTAGGAGGGGCGCGCGAGCTACACGCCAGTGGGAATTATTGAACCCGCGATAATATTGCGAGTGCAACATAAGGATACTTCTCGGCGAGAAAACTACCTGGCACGCGAGAATATAATATCACCATACTGTGAAAATAAAAATGTGGCGTAAAATTGAAATTAATTTAGATTAATAATAATAATAAAAAAAAAAAAAAAAAAAAGGAAACAAACTAGCGTGTGTAACTAATTTAATTAAGAAAGCTGTAAGAAATTAATCCGTCATTTTTTTTCACAGTATTGTTATCGCACAGCGGGAAATATATAATTATATTTGTCGTGTTTTTCCATCCAATGGAGAATCCAGTGTGAATTTATTTAATTTCACGACGCGCGCGATGAAAACGAATTTACAAGGATGGCTGCTGTATCGTCGCGTTCAGCGTGTAAAAGAGGCGGGCGCGACCGGATGAGCCTACACTGCCGCCAGAATAGCCGACCATAAAAATGTCCGATGGAAACGCAATTAAAAAATTACTAGCTCGTATATATCCACTCGGCGGTGGCCCGTCGCACGTTGCTTGTTTTTTTGGTCACAACAAATCGATTGGTATTAACAGCGACATGCTTGCATGTATCCCGCGGGTGCAGGCGCACGTTACACAATGTTGCAAATACACCGTCTTGACATTTTATTTGATAGGTAGATAATATTGACCGTGGGGAGCGGCAATTGATATTTGCAGATTTTGATATCGGGTGTGATGTCGGGTCATCTATTTTGCGATCGGATCAAATCGAATTCAGTAAATCTCCGCGCGATTGTGCCCGATAACAAATTGTAAAAATTAATATAAAAACGCGAAAAAAGTCATACAGGCATAAAGTAATCCATGTGACAATCGGAGTGCAAGGGACACGAATAACTCTCCCAATTTGACATTTTCAAACGATTTGACATTTAATACCGCGATCATTCAATGAACTAACGCTAACGTGATTTCTATAGTAAAAGTACGATTAGATCTAGAATTTTTATCGGATCGACATCTCGTTTCTTTCTTTTTGAGAAAGTTCGAACCGCATCGGGACTGGCAAAGAAAGAGAGCAGGAGTCAAAGGAGCGTAAAAAGATGAGCGACGACGGGTGGATTGAAGGGGAGAGGGAGGGAGGAGGCCCGAGGAATCAGGATAAAGAAGAGGACGGTATTCGAGCGGAGAGAATTCGGGCATCGCCATAGAGGACGTGGGCTGTGTTCGAGTTGCAGAGATGTCGCGTACAACTTTACCAATATCCAACACAACGGCGCGAGGGTGAGACGTGTGCGCCAGATGATACGTGTGTATACTACATACCGAAGATCTCGTTTGGTCGGTGTCCGAATGGACGATGAATTTACACGAACGGCGAGATATCTGGGAGGCCTGAATGCCTGAGCGGAGTATGTCGCTCGCCGTGTCCGGACATCGATCAGGGATGTATGCGGATTAATACGTCGCGATCGCCGATTGGACGATTTATCGGAAACTGCGAATAACTTTATCTATGCAGGCGCAATGGACTGACGATTTCCGAGTGAATGGCGCGACGCTCGCCAACATTGATTGAAATAAGAACGGAACAAAAGCGGGGATATCGCGCGCGCTTACGGGATACAAGAGTTTACGGTATCATCCCGCGCACTCTCGAACGAATCGATGAAAAGAATGCGATCGGTTTCGGTGACGTCCGGGCGCATCGACCACTCACATCCTGCTAATAATGTACGTGCGCGATGATGAACATCTCGGACTGCGGCTGTAAATCAAAATATTTGTCGATGTTGTTTTCACGTCCGAGTGGAACAGGCGTGTCTAGCGAAGTTGCGCGTTGTTGTTATGAGGGAAGCGGGAGAAGAGGAGAAAAGACACACGAAAACAGCTACAGGAAGAACGGGAAAGTTACGGGATAACTGTTGCGAGACGCGAAAGAGGCGCAGTCGAGCAGACATTTCCTTCCATCGGGAGCGATTTGAGCTACAGGATGTCGCGCGCAACTTTTCCAATATCCATCAGGAGGGCGCGCAAAAATGCATATAGACTGACACGTGTGAATTTACACGTATGCGACGGGACGTATGAAGCAATCGGGCGATTTGTTCCCCGGCTATTGTTGTTAACGAGAAGTTGCCGTTTGTCATGCGGCCACTCTCATGATCCGCGCTCTTTATGCCTGCGCGTTGAAAAGGCATTCCGAGTGTCAATTATCATTGTTTATTTCAAACGTTGATTGCCATTGTTTATTTCAAACGCCGAAAAGGCTATTCCAATTTCTGTCTTTCGCCGCCGTTGTACATTCTCGTTTTCATTATTTCGCCCGAGAGGATACATAGATTCATATACTTCACAACTTTCCGCGCCGACATCTGATATTTCAAAAATAAAACAGCGCTTAATTTGTGAGAGTTAGACATTTGTATGGAATGACATTGATGTCAGTTTCACAGGTCTTCCTCCATTAATTGCTTCCCGTTCTTTATTTGACAAATAAAGTGTCGAGGAATATTTTTTACATGAATAGACTTCATTCACCACGTTGCCATTGCTAAACAAAATTTGAGCAACACTCAGCCATGTTTATTTGATTTTTTTTTACACGGAGCATCATTCCTTTCCTTTTCAAAGCTTTAACCCACTTCGCATGATATCGTGATATCACACAATCTTTCATCTTATTATCCTGCGCCCGTGCATTTTATACGTGACCGGCACATTCAAGCAGCATACAAAGAAACCATTAAATGGCGGATAAACAGCACTCGTTCCCGTGTCTAATGGCTCTCATACGTCTCGGTCATATTCGTTCCGCGATCCACATGTCGGATGCGATATATCTACGCCCGTGCGGTTGCGAAACGCGATATGAATATTTACAGGAGCGTTGGTAATGATTACAGGGCGAACACGTGGATCTTTCTGCACATTTAGCAAGCCCCGAAAATTTATCGGACATGTGATTTAACCCACAGTTTTTTTCAACGTTCTTATATACGCGCGGGTGTGTTTTACACCCTAATGTACATTTGTTTCCATTATTCATTTTCTTCAAAATTCAAAGATAAAAATTCACAAATCTTTAATAAAACACATGTAACATATAAAAAGTTCTATTCCTACGACAGTTTTATAAAACTTTTTTTTTCAATGAGATAATTATTTTACTTATTTACTATTCAATATGAAAATCCACAATCATTGTGCAATATTTCGTATTTTCATTAAATTCCGCCATCTCTAATAATTTTAACTAATTAATATGATAAATGTTAAACTGCAAATATGACAAATGGTATGTATACATACATCATTAACGCACACAATAGCAGTTAATTACAGTGTAAGATAGGCCGTAACGGATAAAACGAATACAAAGAGCGGATAAACGTCAAAATTATACGCTTTTTATTCGCATTCATGATCTTTGATAATTGATAATATATAAATTATTCACATATATCCCCTTTTGTCTCGTAATCTGTCACAATGATTTGAGGATTTCATTTCAATTTCACTCCATCAAATTGCTTAACATTGAGAGAATCTGTATTTTATGCAAAGAGAAGACACAAAAAATGAATCAGTACTTCTGAAAGCACGCTGTTATCTTTGAATGCATTATGGAATCCTTACAATTCTCATTTCAAACTCACATGTCCTGATCGATTATATGTGAACATAAAGCACAAAACGTATTTGTATCGAAATCTCCGATTGTTCAGTATAAAAGATATCTCAAAGAGAATCAGCAAGAAAAGAATTATATTTTATTGAAATTGGATTCGACAAAAATTGATATGACATCGACATATCTATCTCTCCACAATCGATTTTCTAGAATTTTTGGGGATATTTAATCGTACGATTACACAGAGAAAGTACCAAATGAAAAAGAGGAAAATGATAAATTAGATATCGCGATGTTCGTATTATTTACCATGTAAAATGCACAGAATGTGAGTGAGCTCTTATCCAGAGCGAATAAACTGAACGAATTCAGGGGTTAAATATTGATTTTCTGCCCGAGTATTCAGTCTCGTTCGCTGCACAAAATCCGAAAATTACCGCGAACACGCTAATTATTTCTCCATGAAATAAAGCGGAAGTTGCGATTAGCTAATTGGAAGAATAATCGCGCGAGGGCGTATTGACGCAAGGCACCGCTGATTATTTTTGTTTTTGCAGACGACGCGCTTATATAAAGATATATACTACGTCCCACGCGTTGGCGCGCGCTCTTGTATTGAATATTGGTAAAGTTGTATGCAATACACTCTGTACAGGTCCGGCAATGCTTTCAATAGAACCGAAATCAGAACGCATCCGGTAGCCCCCATTCCCGACCTACGTACGTTTGAGTTCTCAAAAAGCTCTTTCCTTTGTAATTTTTTCATGCACTTTTTCAATCCACAAAGCGTAAAATCGTCCACAAGCGATTCAACATTGTGGCACATTTTTACGACTGTTAAGTCAACCTGCCGATAACGTAATTTTTCCAGGATATCGCATAAGAAGACTTTACTCAACACGTAAAATACAATCTCGTTGCGAAATTCCAGCAAGATTGTTACGTTTGTCATTGTAATTAGATACGCCGGAATAATTACGTTTATTAGTATAATTGTTTCACACAGCTTTATATATAACTTACGTATGTATATACAATGCTTCTCCATTCTTCGCTGTATCAGAAATTATGTAAGAAGCTTATAAACACAGATCCCGAACTTACTGAATATTTTAAGCTGTATATTTTTATACCTATTTGCGCGCCTCAACGCAAACACTTCACCCTCGTTTATGTGTCGCGTATTTGCGACCGTAAATCAGAAATCGGCTTTAACAATGAGGTCGTTCTTTCGCATCGGTACGGAAGAAAACACGACGCGCGACTTTTTATCTTACTCTCGCTCGTGGAGATTCGATAAATTCTCCTCGCTGTACAGACAGAAACCGCCTGCACAATTTCTGTCCAATCAGAGACTGCGAAACAGAAGGAACTAAAGGAAAGAAAAATAAACGGAGTAAAATCGAGCGACGGAGGAAAACAAAAGTATTATCGATTAAAAATCAAGCGTGCACCTAAAAAAATCCCGCTTTGTTTTTCTTTACAAAAATCTGTAGAAATAGTTCTAAAATGCGCGTAGAAGATCTGCGAGAAATAGACAGATTCTATAAGGAAGAAGAAAGTGAAACCTAAAAACCTAAAAATATGTAGGGTCGACGATAACTCCGTCACTGTAATTTATCGCATTCGCTCTATTCCGATCCGCTCTTTCGTTCTGTCTTTCGCTTCTTCATCTATATATGTATTTCGGTTATCTACCAGTGCTTATTTATTACGGTTGTAAAGACAGCATCCTCACTTGCCCTTTGTAACATATACTAGCAATTTTCTTACCGTTGCACCACCAAACATCCTAAGATTGATAAAATATTAATTTAGAGATCCTTTAATAAGAATCAAACAATATTCTCATTTCATAATTAATTCCGCCGTGTTGCAGCAAAACAAACTCTTCCGCGGAAAATTGTAGCAATTCCACAATGTACGTAATGTTGCGAAAGCTTTCCCGCGAAATTTCCGAGAGAGCGCTTCATCTTTCTGCTCCCACATCGAACGTATTGAACAAAACCCATGTACACGTGTTCGAGCCTGCTCTATCTCGATCGAAAATCAACAGACCACAGTCCGAATCTCCTCGTACGAATCTCTCGATACTTCTCTTTTTGCTGAGTAATCGCCCCCCTCAAAATCCCTACATTCTCGACACGTGGCGTATCAACACCGCGCAGTAACAATCAGGAACTCTGATTGATTTCGCAGTTCGTCGCCTGAATTCGCTGTCTTTCTACGTCCAATTCTGTCGCACCGTTGTTAGTTTTTCGTGAGTATCCTTCGCTTTTCAGATATACCCGGCGCTACATATTTCAAAACTAAAGAAATTCGATCGATATTGCGCAAGAAGCGTATCTTACCAAGAAAAGTATACTCGCTGGATTCAATGAGAAAGATGAGATAAAACAAATAAAATAATGCTATAAAAGCTTTTCTAATTTACATTGCGAACAATTTCTAGATTATTGCAATTATTTCGCTTTACGTGTAAACAAATAAATAATTGCAATTAAGAAAATAATTGCGAAATGATTATTGTACACAAATAACAGTTTAATCATTTAACGTTTAATTCTGCTATATTCTGCTACATTTTATTCATGCTTATGAAAAAACCAGTTAGATATGTAAACACTAAGGATAAATATTATATAGTTTCACGTTATAGAAATTCTATATATATATATATATATATATATATAGAATTTTCTTCTGCACATCATCGATTTAAACAAGAGAGAGAGAGAGAGAGAGTTAACCAAGTACACAAATGCCGTACGTAAAGTATATTTCTATATACGTAACTAGAATTTCTATTTAATTAACTCTCTCACGTTTGAATCGATCATGTCTATGATAACCGTGATAATATTATTCTAAATTTATTGGCATAATGTCTCTCTAGAAGCCATTGCCTGCAGCGCTGTAACGAGTCGAACCCAAGTTTATCGGCGTTCTCTTACCTAATCCCACATTTCCACTGCCTTATCGCTGGCGAACTTCTTCGAGAAGCGTCGGGGTGTACTCGCCAGATATAACTCAGTAGTGAGACGGTTGGAAGATAAAGAAGCAATATTTTATTTGGGCGCGGCGCGCGGATTTCTCTCGATTTCCTCGAACAATGGGTCGCGGGGTCGCCAAAAGCCGATTTTTTTCATCCGCAGCCGTGCCCGGAGGTAAAGTAATTTTACAGGCAAATACGCCGCTTTGCGGATTTTTACGTTAAAAAAGAAGCAGGAATAAAAAAAATACTCGCGCGATGGCAGCTACATGACACCGTGGCACACACGCATTGACGTATGCGGTGCATTTTGCGAGTGCACGGCGTGAAATGGGCTGGGTAGGAGAGCCGACCGACAGAGAGAGAGATTTCTCGAAAAATAAAAGCGTCGGGGCATCATTTTTTTTTATTGGCCCGACGGCTACGCGAATCGTTATCACGCCATTTGCCGCAGCCCGACAATAATCCGTCCGATCGAATCAATGATCGTAGGCCATTTTTGCGAAAATCTTCTATTCAGCGCAATACGGCCGCACTCTTTCGGACGGCTATGCGCGATACGCATTCACATAAATGCATTCCCCGCTTTGCATGATGTCATCACTCGCGGACACCTTGCTGCGCATTTTAACGTGACATATTTGCGCCTTTGAATCCCATTATTTTCTTACTACTTGCGGCATCATACGTATTCATGATGCTCGCCCAGGACGTGAGAAATATGTATGTACGGGCCCGGAATCTTTTTGCTCGCGTTATTCAAATTAGACGAAACTTTGTTACATGAAATTGCGACGTTACGGAAACTGACATTGTAGTCAGATTTCTTGCGTGTTTTCATCAAGCGTATTATCGAACGTTGTACTTATTATTATCGCAGCAAAACGTACGGCGATTATATGGCAATTATGAATAAAGGCGTGTTCTCTCATCTATGCGAACTGGAAAGTGGATACCGATGGATCGCGGTGCGATTTTAAACTACTCGTCTCTAATTTCTGGAGCGCAATTATCTTATGGAAATTAATTATATTTTATAAAATATACTGTGCGGAAAAGGTTTTAACGTTCCAATTACAACATCAACAGAATTTCCCGCCCGAATAAACGAACTTCGGACCGTCCGTGTGCGAATTAGCTGGACGCGCAAAAATATCGATCCGCCCTTTAACAAGCCCGCGCAGAAAAAAAAGCAGGAAATCTTTGGAATGCAGGAAGCGACAATGAGCGCGCCGCGCGAATGCCGATCACATGTAAAAAAAACACACCACGCAGCGCGCGTGGTTTTCGATCGGCGCGGCGCTGCAGCGAGCGCCATTCTTCGCGTCCTTTTCACCCTCTCGTCTTTTTTTTTTTTTTTTTTTTCGCCACCACACCGTGCCGCACCGGAAACTCCCGCGGTCGGCGGCGAAACATTTTTCCATGGACGTGGGTGCGCTCCGACATGTGGAATGAGGCACAGTTCGTCGGTTGAAAGCTTTTTAATGACCGACAAAACGACAGATCGCACTTGGAGCCGGCCCGCGGAGAAGGACGCTCGATTGTGTATATTTCGGATCTCGTTCTTTTTCGCACTAATGGTCAAGCAGCTTATGACCAGCTGAGCTGTTTATTCATAACATGTAGTTAAATTTTCACAAAGCTCTCTATATGTGCCATTGCCGACTTGTGAAACATTAACTTCGATCATTAAACAAAAATAACTCTGAACAGATCGTTGCTCGATTCGATGTAAATAAAAGAAAAGATATTGCATAAAATATAATATAAAATATTTCATCGTTAATTGAGTTTTGTTTTAGCACTAAAATGATGCAGAATTCATAATCAGAAAAATAGTTGATTGAAATAATTAAGAAAACATGTTGCAAAAATAGCAAAAATCAACTATTTATCATGAGATCATCATTTATGTAAATTAATTACCTGAGTTGTTTTCGAAAACTGGCTTACTTCTAGTTAACTAACACTATGCAAATCGTGTCTCTTTTTGGAAAACGTATAGTATTTTATCTATCTATATCAGGATTCAGAACGTTAAAAAGATGCAAGTTTAATGGCTGACGAAAACACATAACAATCAAAATAATCGGCTTTGCAGCTCGCGTGCAATTACAATCGCGGATGCAGCAACGAGATTCGACGGCGCGCTGGGAAAAGTTCTTAATTGAATACTTCGTCCTTAATTAAGAGCGGAGTATACGGAATCGCGCTCCCCGTTTTTTCGCGAACGCCTGGCTGCTCGCAAGCAAGCGCACGAGCACATACGCGAACGGGCTGCCGCGCGCGGCGTGCGAGACCGCCGGAAATGCATGCACGGTCGTTAGCGACCGAAGGGGATGAAATGACTTGCCCAAGGCTAACGCAATCAGCATTCCCAGTTTAATGAGCCCCGTATCCAGCCGCCCCCCCCCCCTCACTCTCTCACTCTCTCTCTCTCTCCCTCTTTATCACTTTCTATCCTCGGTACGCGCCAGCGTTTCCACTACCGACCGGCTGGATATGCCTCTGCGTCGCTCTTAGGGATTGTACACTTGCACCGCGGCGCTCCACGGAGACAGTGGAGGCTCACAGCCATGGTCGGGGTAATTACTACCCTTTCAAAATAGACACTCAGAGCCGAGAAACCGGTTGAGAGAGGTGCGTTTAGCGATATAGCGGTTACGGAATCAATACGACGAAGTAAAGAATGCCGTGAGAAAAGAAAAGCAGAGCGATGAAAGAAGCCAACGTAACAGAACGAAATGAAAAGTTGGAGTAAGAGGAAGCAGAAGCGAAAAGAAGAAAAAAATGAACTAGAGACATACAACGCAAAAGTAAAAAATTGAAATGAATAAAAGCAATGAAACATATTAAAACATAATTTTCAAAGAAAAGGAAAGGACAAAATATAAATTAAAGCTGCACAGAAATATAAAAATAAGAAAGGAAAATAAAATCAGAGAGAAACAGATCCTGAGCTGGAGAGATGCGCAGGAAGAATTTATACGAAAAATAATGTCGTGGAGGAAAGACAAACAAGGAAATACAAGAGAGATTAAAAGAAACGAAAAGTAAAGATGAAAACGAAAAGAAAGAAAAGGAAGTGAAAAAAAAAAAAACAGAATAAGCCGAAAGCTGTAAAATAAAAGTAAGATTGTAAAGAACAATTAAGAAAATTAATGTGGAACAGAAATCTAAGCAAACGTAAAAAAGAAAGAAAGAGAAAAAAATCATGAAGAGCGAAGAAAATCGGGCCAAGGACGGAGAATGTGGAAAACTGTAAGGAGAAAAGGGCGGACAGAATGAAATCCGCGCATCGTGCCGCGCTAAAGTGCTGAAAAGTGTTCCGATGTGTCCGCGCTAATCGGGGCGTCAAAGCCCCTTTTCGTTCTATCTTACCAGACGGAACCGTCTTCGAGTGTATAAGGCGGAGAGAAAGGGGATGAAGGGATTTAGCACGCGGGTTGGCACGGAGGGTTGGAATATCGAGGATTTTCGTCGAATCTGGCCCACTCCGCACTGAGCTTAATCGTTTAACGCTGTCGCCTTGTCAAGCGGCACGGCTTGATCGCGAAAGCGAATTGGCGCAAGAAATTTTTGGTAAATCAGCGTGCGCGCGATCGCGAAAATGTAAATTAATCTTCTAAATATCGCGTTTTAATGACCAGACGGTCGATATTAGTATTTTTATAAAAATTGCAATCTTGTTAAATTACCGAACTGTAAACAGATAAAATAATTACACGTACTATTATTGTATTTGTTAAAGCGAACTTAACGCGGATAACATCATGTTATTATCCGATTTTTATATGGTATGGATTTGTTGGAGTTTACATCTTTTGTTTGTATAGCGATAAAAACCGCGCATGGTATTACTCGCGATATATCGATTCTCGCGTAATGTTTATTAATAAGTCCAAGTGTGTAGGAAAATATGCGCATATTCTCGATACGTTTCAGAATACGCGATATTGAATTGAATGGATATCACGCCAACGTGACAATCCATAATTCGGTTTGATATACGTTCTTTGCACTGCCGGAGTCTAAAATAAAATAAAACACAATAAATATGCGCAAATGATTTAAGAATAAGAACGGGGTCAGAGATAAAAGCGTTCGGATTTTAGAATTGTGTCGAAAAACAAAGCTTTGCGCGGACAGAGCGTTATTTCCATGCAACTCTCCGTAACATATTGAGGTAAACAACACAATTATACGGCTCATTTAATCCCCAATAATGTAAACGCCCCGTAATTTAACTCTCTCTCGTGCGACATCGGGGCATCGAGCGCGTTTCTGAGAGCGTTTCGCCACCATTGCCGGTGACTGTTAATATAACAATACCGGCACCGGCATAAGGATGCGGCGAGCGGACGGTCGAATAATTACGATATTATCCGCGCGTCAATACTTCGTCCACTTTGGCGCAACACGGGCGACTGCTCGCCGCAAAATTCTTCGATCGGGAATACCGGCGCTACTGCCGCCTCCGCCGCCGCCGCCGCTGCCGGCCCCCGCCTCGATCTATCCACCTTATGACCCTGCTACTTTCCTTCCGGGGGCCCGTAAATCGATTACTCGTCGCCGCGTCGAGCACGGCGTTCGTAAATTAGCACCGAGGCGAACGAGCGTGAGCGAAGTGGTTCGACAAGGTGGTACAAAGTCGAGGGTCGCCTTCTTTACGAGGGTTCAGCCTCCGGTGGGGGTGGTTAAGCGGCGAGCTTTAGTGGCACTTACCATCGCAAACATTATTTTATCATTTTAATGGCGACCTAAGAGAGAGAGAAGGCTATGGGAGAAAGGAGAAGGGAGAGGGAGAGAAAAGATGAAATAAAGAGAGAGAGGTGGGGAGCTGCAGGTGGATAGAAGCGGAAGGTCGATCCTGAAGCAAGAAAGAGGCATAACTTGACTTTGTGGTCTGAGGTTTCTTACCGGCTTCGCCCTCTCTCGATACCTTCCCTCTCTCCTTCTTCCTCCTCTTCTTCTTCTTCTTCCTTTCCGTCTCCACTTTCGATCTCATCCCGCTTCCTACAATTGACCCTCGCGTCTCCTTCCTGCCCCTTCCTGTCTTATATAAGATTACGCTTGTTACGACAGTCTCCGCTCGACAAGGCGGCCTCATCCGTTCGCTTGGCGTGTTGACTTCGTTAGGGAGGACGAACCGCTTTAATTCACTACCCTCTCGCTGTGCCCCTCGAGCCGCCTGTACTACGAGCTATCCCTCTCCGATGATTCCGCAACTGCCGATTCGCCTTCTCCCTCTTTCTCTCTCTCTCTCTCTCTCTCTCTCTCTCTCTCTCTCTCTCTCTCTCTCTCTCTCTCTCTCTCTCTCTCTCTCTCTCTCTCTCTCTCTCTCTCTCTCTCTCTCTCTCTCTCTCTCTCTCTCTCTCTCTCTCCCCCCACTCTCTCTCTATTCCCAACTCGCTCTATTTCTCGTTCTTCCACGTTTTTCTTTGCATCCAGCAATTTTTTGTGCCGCTTTCTTCGACGGCTGCCGTTATCATGCGGTTCTTCGCACTTTAATCTGACATCTTGCGAACTTCCGTCGCTGATAGTTTTCCAGTTAAGTCATACATCACCTTTTTTCTCCCGTATGTTTTATATACCTGAAACATTTTTTGCGACCATATCGTACGCGATAAAAATTTGATGCAGTAACAAATATATTCTTCTAACGCACGATGCTTAATGCATGACATCCTGCTATCCAGTTTAAAATCGTCATTTGAAATTCATAATGTTAGATCTAATATGTGCAAAATAAAAATGTTATTTTTATATTTGCCAAATATTTGCGCAAACTTGCTGCATATACATACTTAAAAAATACAAACTGCTGCTTGTAAAGTATTCAAATCTTTAACCTCTTCTCTTCTGGGGATTTCCGGAGCACATATGTGTACGTTTAAGAAATATATATTCTTCGTAACAAAGTTAATTTTAGAATATTCTTCTGGCTATCCCAATGGGTATCATACTTTACGTTAAATCTCGTTTATCAGAAATCCACGCAGCTTTGTTGTTATCGTTTCTTCCATCTTTCGACGTGACACTATCTACGGCAGCCAGGATACTTGTCTTTCATCCAATCTTAAAATGCTTTCAGTCTCTTGAATTTTCTATACCGAATAAGCTACAATTCAGTAATGTCTCTTTTATCATATCGAGGGAACTTCTTTTTCCGGTCTTCTTTCACATCGCTGTAGTTTTGGCCACGCCGATTTCGTCTCAAATGGCTCGCCTTCTTCTTTCTTTTCTTTTTCACTTTCTTCTTTCACCTCCCTCGACTGTGTTTCCTTTCAAAACGTGTTTATTATCGAACGCATAAGCCATCTTATGCCTTCTTTGAAATTATTAATAATCCTTGTTGTACGAAATAGATTTCAATGTATATTCACTGTGCACCAGCTGTGTATCAGCTGATATGTTGATCGCGCCATTTCCTGCTTCCGTCGTGTCTTATTCAGTATGTGCAACTTTAACATATAAATTTGAAGCAGTCGAATGAAAAATTTCCATCCTTTGTCAAATGTTATGCATGTTTCTTTCCTTGCACATCTTCGCTCTAGCTCAACAAACTGTTTATTTCTGCGCCATCCGTGTTACATTGAATCCGTTTTACTCTATTTTATTTTACTGTTGCATATTTAGCTGTTAAACTCCTTCTTTTACCATGTAAATTCTAGCAGCATCCCTTTTTGTAACTCAACTTTTTCAATCGTAATCTCAATGTATTCGCTGCTCTATCATTCTCTTCCATTCTCTTACAACTCTTGTAGTAATAGCGTATAAACAAACTCAGCAAACTGTGTGCATCGTGTTTGATATAAAGACGATATGCCGAGCTTAGGAAATCAGAGAGTTCGCTCCTCGTTGCCGTTCTTACAATTTTTCGATCCGGATAAAAATCGATTACCCTTTTCATCGCCTTGAAAGAACTCGCGCTCGTCCCTCTTATTTTCGCTCCTTCATCTCTCCTTATCTTCTGCTTCATCAACCGTGCGATCCGTGCAGTTTCATCTGTTTCTGTCCTTAACAGCTTTCTTCGTCTACTCTTCATCTGCTTTTTCTTCCGACTTCTTACCGGCCGTCCGAACATAAGGCCGAGGCCTCTCTCACCACTCCTTCGAAGATATCCATCATCCTTCAACGCAGATTTTTAATAAAACTTCTACAGCCTCGGCCACGCAGCCGTTGCTCTCCTCGACGCTGTACCTCCCATGCTGTGCTTAATATTTCATCCCATCTATAGTGATCATCTACGAAGCCCCTGATTTGCCTTCAACGCTCCGGCTCGCCTCACCCTCCTCTCCCTCGCCCGTACGAACAACGAGGCGCGATCGATTCCACAACGGGACCATTGTGGCCGGTATTCAAGTCGTAAAACGTGTCGTCGGCCCCATTGTCAAATAATGTTACAACTTGCGACCGGCGCGATTCGAGTGGCCGAGAAATTAATTAACTTTTGAAATATGCTTAAGACAAGAGATATAATAAACATGTATATCCATTTTTTTATTTAAGCTCGAGATTTAAAAGATGAAACGAGTCCGCGAATAAATATTATCGCGGAAAAATAGATAATACGTCGTTATTGCATGCCGAGTTGGAGTAAGTGTAATTTTCTTCGCGTATATATATATGACTACAATCCGTATCGCGATCTCTTTCGTAATCTCGACTGCTTGATTGGATTCACAATTCAATTATCACAAGTCCTCACGAGCGGGGATCGATAGTGCCATGCAAACCCTATTGCTTTTGCACAAAACAAATAGGTAGGTACTACTGTATCGTTGAAAGAGAGAGTCTCTCTCTCTCCCTCCGGTGCAGATGAATACAAACAGACTCGAAAGAAGCTTTGGCGAAATTATTTCGTCCTAAGAAAAAAAAAAAAAAAAAACGCAACTCTCTTCTGCAATAATTTCCGATAATTTTACTGCAAGCTATCGCAAAAACATTGTAAATCGCAACTGTATTACAGACACTTTTTAATATAAACGGCGAAATGAAAATCTATTTACTAATACTTCGGAAAAAGTATAGAAATTCAGAAAGCATATCAAAATTGTATGTTCAGTTAGTATATCAAAATTGCGAAGAAAATATAATTAAGAATTGAGTGGAAAAAGTGAATAATTAACATTGAAATTTTATTCCGTCACTTATCATCTGATTTCGATTCGGATAATTTTATTTTTTGCAATATTTAAAACAATCTCGATATCGAAAATTATACACGATTTGAAATTCAAATTATATAATGTCTTTATACGCATATCGACAAATTATAACGCTAAATTTTTTTTTCACAGTTTTTGACTGCTACAGGAAGGACTTAATATTCTCTAATGAACACTTTAAATCACTAATTTAAAATTTTACAATCTCAAATATTAAACTAAAATTAATGCAGGTGTAAAAAAAAGTTTCAATCCCACCTTTAAATATATAATATTATACCGTGAATTTGAGATGTACCAAAATACCTAACAAATGCATTTTTTAACTTTTTCATTGATTTCTAAAAATGAATATTTCTACATATATTCTATTGTTTCTCTTTCTCTCTCTCTCTCTCTCTCTCTCTCTCTCTCTCTCTCTCTCTCTCTCTCTTTCTCTTTCCTTACAGTTACAATGCAATCGAATGCATGCAAACAAGGATTTGCATACAGGCAAAGGATCAACGAAGAACGAATCGGCCGCCAGATTGCACGCAATGTTACAGAGATATTTTTCGGGCAGGATGCCGACGACATAAAGACGTCGGGGACATGGGCGGAGGTGAGCGAGAGGGGTGGCGGGAGAACGGAGAACAATTCGGAGATTCGCGGCACTAAAATTTCACGACTACGTCGGTAGCAATTTCGGCTGATCGAGGGGGTGATGCAGCCGCGCCGTGTCCTTGTCTATTTGTGTCCTTAGAGCGACCGAGAGTGGCGACGGAGGATGTCGCGTATAGCGGCGGGAGCAGGAAAGGAGGTTTCGTGAGACCATCCGGAATCAACGGTCGGGAAAATGAGTGCCATCTCTTCCGGAACACGCACCCGGAGAATCACGGTGCCGGTGAGAAATTCACGGAAAAGGCCACGGAGAAGGGTGACGAAATTCCATGACTGATGGCGGAGTGAAGATTTTTCGCTGAAGCGACACCAATTTTTTAGCGCAAATGAGGGCGCCGTTAAATCATTATTGCGGTATGCATTATCTTATCCTTCCCAGACGTCTTCCCCCTCTTATTTCTTATTCATATAAGTTGAAAGTTGCCCAACTTGCACGAATATTTACGCTCAGCGTGTTAACAACCGACAGCGTCATCTGCGCTGCTGTAAATCTTCGATGAGCAATGAGATGATAATGCAGCGCGTGCACGTTTCAATGTGCAAAATTCAATTAAATCTGCAACTATCATTTCTCAATTATTTCCCGGCGGCTTTATTGTCGACTGTGTCATTACTCTCTCCCATCTACCGCCATTATTTTCGGGAAGGGCATAAGCTCCGTAGCATTTCACGGGAACGTCGAACCTCATAAAATTCGTAGCGCATCTGGCGCGAAATTCGTCGTGATATATTCGCCGCTGGACGGCATTTAAATCACTATGTGGGTGTAAATTTTATACTGTCCACCATGTAAGCTTATCGTCGATTCGGCAATGACTGTTATTGTTACGACGACAACGATTACGTCGACGCTTTTACAGCTGCGTGCGCGCAATTTTGACAGCAGCGTTTTCCTAAGCACGAAATAAAAGCGCCGTAAAAACGGTGTACATCGGCGTTTCGAAATTGCTAGCCGACATGGAGAAAGAGATACTTGGAATACAGCATCATCGTCGGCGTTTCATTACTTTATTGCACAGAATTAAAACTATCGTTCCTCGTAAAAATCTCTCTTTTCACAGCATATTTTTTTATCACGTTAACACAAGCTTGTATCATAATAAATAAAACAAAATTACGAAATTGAATCATAACTCGATTACTAACGAAAATTTATCCAATTATTCAACCAATTAATCAAGAATAATTGTTTTAAATTGCAAATAAAAATATTATACAATTTATTTTTCATTAAATTTACACTCTATTATTAAATTTTTCCTACTTTGTATAGCAATGATTATTATTTCTCTATATATGAATATTTTAATAGAAGAATTCTTTAATGTGAACTACAGAATACCTCGGGACAAAATTATGGAAAGATATCGCCGCCGATGAAAGAGGCGTGGCGTTAGATTGAAGAATTTTTCGAAATATCTCAACGTCATTTTTTCGATTCTCAGCGGATAGAAAATATTCTATCGAACAGGCGGAATGGCCGGGGCGGTCCGGGAAAGGATAGTACGACGGGGCGTTGGATGATCAGGGTGGGCCGGAACGGTGGCGAGAGAGTCGAAACGTGGGGATAAAAGGTCAGGAGATTAACGCATCGATTAGTTCGAGCATGGCGAAACACTCTTCGGCACTTTGGCACCGCGTGTGTGCTCTACCGTCACTATCCGTTGGTCCGTACGTTCTTTTTATTATGCTCAGTTGCCCCCCAAAAGAGAACCCGGATAAGGCCTCGTTGCATCGGACTGATATAACACGCTGTCCTAACACAAAAATCCTACGAGCAATTTTTTTCAGAGAGATAATGCCAATTTCCCATCTTCGGCGCGTGTCGATTTCGCAATATTAACGGCCGCGCGCGGTAGATGAATTAGAAAGCAGCACTCTGGTGCCATAAATATCTCATTAGTTTCCGCTTTTACATGAACGGAAGGATTAATTAAAAAAAAACGAGACGGCTAGTGTGGAAGATTTATGCCATCGAAGAGGAACCAACTGCATGTTGGAGAATAAGCTATAAGGATAAAAATGTAAAGAAGTAAGTTTGTTTTCCACGTGTAAAGGTTGCTCGATGTTTTTCGTTTAAAATCCCATAACAACGAAAATTATACAGCGCTCACAGCGGATGTAGGTACTTAAATGTGAAATGATATTATACATTCACAAGAAAAATCGTTTAATAGACGGCGATAGATTTCAGATGGATACTTATAGAAGCAATAGATGTTCATCGAATTTCCTATGACATCCGCTATCATAAAATAGATATCTTACAAATATTTTATGAAACCGCACGGTAATTTGATAAATGTTTAATGTTATATTTGTCTTTTTAGTTATAGTTTGCTTTCCCCGACGAATGAGTGTTGTATATTTTACGGGATTTAGTGAAAATAACTTTTCACGTGATTTATATCGCGTGATTTATATTCACAAATAAATATAGTTTAATATTGTTACGATCAAATGTCAAAAAAATTCATAATGTTTTGACACAGCGTGAAAATCTATTCTATGGTTAATTTGTTTTAGATCATTCTATCCTATTAAATAATAATCATGTATAATGGAGAAATTACTGATAAGGAAGCCCTATAATGAGAACGATAACTAAACTATCATTAGATCTTATCTACGCACTATCAGACAATCGTGTCTTCAACAATCATCAAATTAAGTTCTTTATAAATTCAATTGTCCTCCAGTTATACCAATTGTGACTACTTATGTTGAATAAATGAGATTTATCTCTTTATATTTTTCTATTATGTTCTCTGACCTACATAGAATCATTATAATTTAAAAGTAGATATTCAATTCGGAAATAAAAAACAAAATCGTCACTATAGAATGTTTTGCAAAAATATAAATGCGCATTTTAAATAACGATCAAACATAATAGATAGCATTACATGAGCAAAACAAAAAACACAAACAGAACGAATACATAAGCTATGTTGGAGGCAGCAATTTACGTGTTAAAGCGAAAATAGGAAAGAAGAGCCGCTACAGAAGCGGAGGTTTCGTCTCGCAGATGCAAATACTTAATTTTTCTCTTTACGCCAACTACGACTACATTTTCTTTGCGCGTTTTTGATCCTCGCTGAATTGCATTTACCGTTTCCGCAGTAATACTGACTTTTTATCCATCATTTAAACATTTCGTTCCTCTTAATGTAAATACTAAACCGGAAATATTTTAAACTGGAAACTCGCGTATATACCTGAGCACGAATCATTGTGTTGCTTCATGAATTCAAATAATAAAAGCGTTTTCTAATTATAAAGAATTTGCGCTTTACTTTTCGAGATAAAAATTTCATTTATGAAGAATAAAGTTTGATCAACGCAAAGATATAAAGAAGCAAAAGCAAAATCTGTCGACGATTATTCTTTAAGTTATTTTCTTTAAGTTCTTTATTTGCCGTATCTTTTGTCTTCTTTATACAGTTCTAATTTTTCATTTTCTTTCGTTATCGATATAGCTTCGTAGTACACTTGAATTATAAAAGTAAGTTGTCAATATTTCAATATTTCATCAATAATTTTAATCTGAGACTACTGACTGTCCTAGTTTAGAATATGTCAGTCAGGATATTTGAATTTTATGAATTTTTATATACAGAAAAAGACTGACATCACGCGAAATAAAATTTTATTATAAATTCGATTTTACGAACTATCAACGAATAATCCACTCGGGTCCTTCTTGCACAAATTTATTTTTGTCGACCGAAAAAAAGGAACATCTTTATTCATAAAATAAACGGAATAATTGAAGCGAGTGAAAAGCATTAATTCTTTCGCTATTTGCGGTCCGGGCGATTTTGCGGGTGATGAATGAAGGCACGAGCGATCCTTTTTTGCCAAGTTCCCTTCGCGTGGCCGCTCATCGAAACTACATAAGCTCTACTTACCCCCGCGGCAATAGTGTTGGCTTTGGTTTGAGGTTTGGTCGCGCCAAGCCGCGTGTTTGTGGTTTTGCTGTCGGCGCTCCGAAGTAGACTCTGCGCACACTGTATATCCACATATATCCACAGACTCTGTCTGACTGTGTGTCCTGACGACAGCACTCGAGTACTGTGCAAGAGAGTGAACGGGACGCGATCGATATAACGATAGATGTTCTGCGAGCAGACAGCTCGAGCTTATCGACGAATCGCGTGCCGCACCGCTCCCGTGTGATTTGTGGGGATAAAAACGCGCGGGATCGGTCGGTGTCAGATTTTTCAACGATGAGAAAAAAGCCCACACCAAGCGGGGTCGGTGGAGCTGATAGCTAAGCGAGGAAAAATCGATGATTATTTTGCAGAAAAAGGAAAAAAAGTCTTCCCGTATGGGACACCGGGTTTTTAAAGGTAGCGAAAGCTCGCGTTTCGACACAACTCTCCCAACTATTCCTATTTGAACGAAAAACAATAAACAAAGAAATGGAAATACAAACTTAAAAAAAAAGTGTAGTGACCGTAAACTAGTACAAAAATAAATCAACATAAAATACGACGATAAATAATAATCGAGATAATTCATGACTTGTGATGTTTATTCGGGAGGTAATAATTAGAAGTGACTAATGAATCTAGAAAGAAAAACAAAGGACTTGGTGTTGAAAATAAACCCGTAGAAGACCGTAGGTGGACGATATATCGATATTTCCGACACGCTCTATTCCATTATCCTCGTTATCCCCAAAAGCGCGATCAAGCATAACACAATCTAACATCTTAATAACACAACTCGGTACGAACCGCCTTCCAGTTCATTACCCATTCCTGTCTAAGGGTGAGAGCGAATCGAGGATAACGAACCTCTCGGAGCTCGTCGATGGTGGCGGCCTGCACACCGAGGATCAATTGAAGAATCGTTCGGGCTAATTAATTGGAGAATAATCTGAGGAGAGCTTAATACAGACATACCCGTCTGTAGTATGACGATGACTCTTGTCGAAGAGGAAAGAGATCCGAAGTCGAGCGGGAGAGATGCGAGGGAGAAAATCCTCGTCACACGAATACGGTATAAAGTGCAGACAAATCAACAATATTAAGAGTGTATATAGCGATGGAATAAAAAACTCGTTCGTCCCGATTCAAGCCTCGTTCACAAACAATACGTGTTAGAGTCTTCGCCGTGAAATATTTGGGAGAATAAAAACCAATCAAAGGCTTTATTTACTTTATACTCCAGATTTTTATAAAATCATATTCGCGCGATATTTGATCGTCGTGAAACACGCGGATTTCTGCTAATATTAAAATATATTACAATATATGTGTGTGTGTGTACGCGCGTCCGTATGCGCAATATTCGTATATAGCGAATTTCCGACGATGCAAGAGACGAAAAAAATTACCCACATCCCGGCTAGGAATCGAAATGCATTTTCTTATCAGACATCTCTTCCTCGTCCGATTTCCGCCCAAGTACCGATCGCCAAAGCCAATATCCTTACGTTTTACCGGGATTCAGAAACCGCGACCTGCATCGCAGAATAGTATCGATAAATCGAGAAATTCTCCGTTTAAGATACGAGCCGACGTACATCGGGCAAGCGACCAAAGAACAATAATGCCATGGAGAATTTTTACTTCCGGCCGGATGCGTGCCACCGGCTACGGTTGAATTTACATTTTCGTTGGCTGCACATCGCGAATCATGCGTTTCTTCCATCCGTTTTTTCGCCGCGCTCGCGAATAACGCGAATAGCGCGTGCACGCGGTCTCTCGCGATTTCACTGTATTGAAGCGTAAAAACCGGCAGCCGTACGTGTGACCACATGCACGTCTAGTTAACGAAATTCCAAATAAACCACTGCAGGAATTCCGATACAATACACACGAGGAAAACAAGTATTCACGCAGTTAAAACATTAAGATACGCGAATCCGCACTTCATTCACGCGCGCGATGACAGTGAGTTTTTCGCATTCGCATTCACGAACGCGAAGATAATAGCTACGCAATTCAGATTGTGACATAAATAAATGTAGATTTACAATTAAAATAAGTAAATCAGAATTCTAATTGTCTTGATCAAAACTTTAATTCAAACGCGGTGGCGAATAATGGCAACTATCAAGTTAAAAGTTTTGATGTAATGCGATTAACTATATATTCCCTCACTATGAAAATTTTAAGAGACTAGAGAAAATTTCTCAGCAAAGTATCATATTGCAGCGATACACGTATTAAAAAAAATTGGAATTTTAATATCTTAGCAGTATTTCTCTCCGCTGCTGTATCTTGATTCGCGGCAACGGACGGTTGATCTTTACGGCGCCGATGGGCGAATAAAAAGAAGCTATGAAAAATCTCGTTGCAGCATCGATGAGGATTAAATATCGCGAATTTTTCTTCGATAATACGCGAGCGCTCACCTCGCCGAGCGCGATCCAGAAGACCAGAAAAATGTAGAAATACGTTAAACGCGATAAAATTTTTTCGCGCGTAAATGTACCCGTTAACGACGTCAAGCGCAACTTCAGAGAGATTGCGAAATAATTCGGATTCTCTGGCAATGAATGCAAAATTATATCAAACGAAGTTCAAAGCGATATAAAATATCCCGCCTTGTTCCGTCCCGCTGTTATAAATAAAAAAAAAATCTTTGTGATTCATACGCGCCGCATGTATTTAGATTGAAATTAGAACTTTTATTCGTCTCTCGAAAAATTTGCAAAATTAATGTAAAATTAAATTCCTCTCTTTGTATATTATATTCTGTTATTATCCTCTTTACGTTTATCATGGCTACGTACGATCGACTGATATTGCGATTTCTGTTACGCGCAAAATTACACGTGTCATTATGATCAATCGGAAAATAAATGCTTGTGAAATAATATCGGAACGATCCGCGTCCAGCGGCAGTAATTGGCCGATTTAACTTTACAGCAATTATTTTCCGTTCGATATGGTATCAGCGTGAACTTGAATGCGGTAAGTGGTGGACAGAATAATCATAGGATAATAACACTGATTCCGATGAGGAGGCATGAGGGGTGCTTTAAGTGCGTGTTTAGCGGTTGCGATCCCCAGTGGCCTTTCCATGGGACACTAAAGGGTACTAAGGGGCAGTATAAAGCTCGTAAGGAGGGGTGGTAGTGAGAGGTAAGGCATTGCGCGTACAATATAAAATCACGCCGCGCAGGCACCCGACAAAGTATTGTCCGGTTCGATCTTCGGTGTATTTCAATACCAAAATCCCCGCAAAAAGACGTAGAAAGTGAGATCGATTTGGTTTGATTCAATTCTCGAGAAGAAAAAGCAAAAAGTCTATTTTCGAATACGCACTTTCCGTATGAATAGTATAATGTATAATCAAAGATAATTTCTCTTCTCATTCGGGACGTAAATTTCAATAAATTGTATTGCCATCGAAATTGGAATCCTGAGGCAAGTTCCAGCGCGTACATTAAAAGGCAGTGAAAGAGCTGATAGCCAATTTACAGAATGAAGAAAAATATGCGGAATCCAATCAAAGTTAAAATAAGATGTATAAATTTAAATTCTAAGTTTTTAATTTTTTTTAATTCTAACTTAATGTTTTAATTCTGAAAAATAAAGTCGTTTCTTGTTTCTAAGTAACTAATATAAAATTTAAATCACATTTTACGTCAGTGCTGAGTTTGTCAAAATTGAAATAAGATAATCGATGAAGACACATCAGTAAAAAAAAGTCTGCACGCATCTGAGACATCGCATATGTCCCGCCGGAACGATAGAACTCTTCAATTTGAGTCTCGGAAAACGAGATGACGACTATTCGAGTGGCGCGACGTATAGTGTGAGACGAACTGGCGCGGATCCAGAAAGTGCCAATTCAATCTTACTTCCCTTTCCGGATGTAAAATTTCAGGTAGCCGTCGAACTTCCGACTTCCGACGTCGCTCGTTCCGACTACTGTAGCGTTACGAGTATATGTTTCGGGCTCGTTCGCAAATACGAGCGATATCATAATGTGATTTAGTTTTCAAGTTGTTCAAAAGCATTTTCTTTGATATCCATATTTTTAGAGCGGATTAAACCATTATAAAATCATTAAAAGTTGTACATGAATCTCATTTTTACGATATCGAAAAACACGATAAAAGATAAAATAAAATATGTTCCTATTCTCTTTGCTATTTGTACCACCCTATATGTTTAGAGCTATCTTTGGAATAAATTACTTAATACATAAAAACTTGAAATTTTTAACATTCGCGGTGTTAGTATTAAAATTTAACTGTCATCAGACGAGTAGTCATTACCAATGTGATCTTCACTGTTTGGAGCAAGAAAATATATAAAATATGATATGCATCTGCGATGTCATTAATTTATTCCGTGTACGAAAGCAGCTGAGTGAGATGAGTGCGCCAGATGAGAAAATTATTCAAGATCCTCAAAGATATGTATTCCTCTTCGCCCTCGATTTTTCTCCACCGTCCCACGCTTCGAATTTAATGAGGTCCTTTATTGATGAATGGCATTTATCAAAGTATCTCGGTATCAACCGACCGCGTGCGACCTAACGGTATCACGTACGCATAATTTTAGGCCAACTTCATTTTCTCGTGAAAACTGAGTTTAAAAAATCAACAGAAACGAAACGTGAAAAACAAAGTACATTATACGCTTCAAAATTTTAATTAAAAGTCGACTTAGCAAAATATTAATTTTTAATATTTACGTTAAAATTGTTAGTAGTAAAGATACCCCGCTCGGTTTAATAAAGATGATTAAATCTTTAAATCTTTAATATCCAGCAATAATATAGGGTGGTACAAGCGTATATTATTAATTTATTAACTTTTATTAAATTATTTAGTATGATCTTGTTCCATTGATATTTCAACAGTTATAATGAAATGTACATACCTTAAATGATCCAAGATCCTTTACACTGCATGCTAATTTAACGTTTCGTCCTGCTGGTACTGTAATATTTCCTATTTCATCGACGAATTCGGGATCAGGGATGGTGGCAGCTGAAAGAAGAAGCAATACTGATATTAGTGCAAAATTCATCAATGTATTTAACGTATTATTACTGTAAAATTACAAGAAAATATTTAAGCTAGTCTTTCATGATTAATTAAATTCTGCGTTTATGCTATTTGTGATGCTATTATTAATATCATCGTCATGTCAAACTTTAATTAAATCAAAATTAAGTACCGTTCGCTGGATGAAAACACCTGTAATATCAGTGTAATATCAATGCGACAAAATCTTGAACTAAATTTACTTGACAAATATGAGACAGTTTCGGGATCTGTCAAACATCGTCACGGCTTTGGAAGGCGAGCGCGAACTCGATCGACAAAATCCGATACAAAGTTCGACAGCGAAATTTTTTGAAATCACAACGTCAGTGAGTTTCCACGAATGTGCCAGAGGGAGTATACCATCCGTGCGCATCCCCCTACAGTTGCTTACTTCGGGAAAGGATCGATCGATCTACAGGGCGGTGTACGCGTGGCTGCGTGGATGCGCTTTGAGTTATAGAAGCTCACCAGTCGGCGTGACAGCTTAGTTATTGAATACAAAATGCAATTTTTCAAGTCTCTCTACGTTCCGCGGTATCCCACACCACCGGCAGGCTGTCCCCCCCCCTCCCCCTCCCTCCGACGTCTCGAGAGTGCGGCGGAGGCCCTTCGTATGTGTGGTGATCGAATCTACGAGAGGATTTCGAGATGCTTATGGAGATCGAGCTCTCTCCCATCTGTCCCGGCGCCCGCGATCGCATCTTCTCCGTCGCGTAATGTTATTTCATGCGTGCGGCCCGCATTTGTGCAGAAGTGCCGCGCGCGCAAGACACGATACGCGCGAGTTCGTAATGGGTATGTCGCGGAAACGAATTTACACACGATATCACTTTGTCTACCATGTATCTTTTAGCGCGTCGAATTATATACGCAACAACTTTCGGGTATGCTTCCCGCCTGCTCGCAGCCGCATATTTCATCTAAATATTTATGAAAATTCGCACTGTAATCTCGCGCAAATCTCGCGCTGCAATCGTCCGACAGATGGGCGTTGATTTAAAAATGTCCACCAACGTCTGGTCGCATTAATTTTTATCCGTGTATATCTTTCAAATAGATTTCAAGATAAAAAGTCGAGATGGAAATACAGAAAAAGAAGCGAATCGAGGGAAAACTAGGATTCTGTGTATCTGGAATTATTTCCCCAAGAATGCCGCTACTTTAAACTTGAAATCCGATTTTGCTAACAACACGTATTTCGTTGCGCACGAATGTGGTCATAAGATTAGAAAGAGAGAAACGAGGAACAAAAGAAATTCATAGTATTCTCGAATAAAATTCATTAAAATAGCATGCACAGCGGAAATCAAATATAACAATCACATAATAATATTACAGTTAAATAGATGTGAAATAACAGTGCGGAATAAGAAAAATATCGCGAAAAAATAATTATGTATATCGGATGAAGGAGAAAACAGAAAAGAAGTAAAAGAAGAAAAATATTAGATGCAGACAAGAATGGAGGAAGGAGGAGAATTGAGAGAAGGAAAGAGAAGCTTATGAAATTGGATTCGCCGCCCTCGGTACAACTAGCATACCACTCTGGTGAGTCATCTCGAATCCTTTCTTACAGACACACATCGGACCGGGCGGACTCGGCGCTCGTGTGAGTGACGTCGCCGACGATTATGCTCGCGCACGTCGAATGACTTTTAAAGGTGAATCGAAGTGACTCCCGCTTGCCAAGTAACCAGGGTGTATACTGCTAGAAAATTCTCTTTGGGCTGCTGCCATCGACTTTACCATCTAAGGGACCAAAGCAGCCTGGCGGTCGCACAGCGACACGCGCGTATGTGGTCGGGGTGGTTCTGGCGAGACCGTGTTTCGAACTCGCCGAGTCTTCCTAACTACGTCGTCTGCAATTGCATCGCACGGAATCGTCTGTTCGAAGACCTTTAAAGTCAGGAGTCTCTTTTGTTGCCAAATGGTTGCCTTAGACGTGCTTTCGACATTTATCGCAATTAGCGATGCCTGAGTAGTATTGATTTTTGCGAACAAGTATTTGTATTGAGATCAGAATGCGATGATTGATTAATATTAAGTAATAGGGCTATTGTCATACTGCTATTGTCGATAATCTATACAGACGGGTGTAAATAAACGGAAAATTTTCCGGCTGATGCAACGTGAATCAAGCTTAACATGAGAAAGGCATTGGGCAGTCTTCGTATTGCTTCACGGTGCGCATCTACTCTGCCGATAGTGTTCTTTTGTCTAGAGTCTCGTCAGCCGTCAAACTGTTAATTAAGTCAAACAGGGGAAGTAGTTCAACAAGAGGTGCTTCTGTTGCACGATAATTGATATGGCATCGAGGTATCGGCCGTCACTTAAATGAGGCTGCATCGCGATAATGAACCTAGCGAGTGATGCAATCCCGAGCTAACTGTGGGGAGAAAGATTTTTTTCTCCGCCTCTAATGCGCAACGGAAGCGGATAAAAGGCACGGAGATCAGCAACTTCCGCCGTATTATTTGTAGAAACTTTAACCTCGGCGTGTAATTGGAATACGAACTCCCGCTTACGCGAGAAACCTAAAGGAGAGTAACTTACAGAGACGCGCAAAAGCGTGCTTACACGCACATATACCCATATACAAATGAGGTTGGATGGTTTTCATGTGACGCGGAGGTGATTAAAGAGCGAGAGATCTCTTCATTACGGGTTGAGTGCCCGCGCGAATTTTAATTAATATCTGTGGCAAGTCCGCAGTCACGTGTCGCGCGTTCCACACTGTCAAGTCATACACTCCTCTAAGAAATTCAAAATAATAATCACTTTGATCCATTAATTATGTAATCAAACATATAAAAATCTCTCCATTTTTATTTTTTTTCTATTATTAGGGAGAAAAAAATATCACAAAATCCATTTTAAAATGTTTTCGCGAAATTGTACAATACTATTTTAAGCGAAAAATCCATGAAAATTTGTTCACATGTACAAATTTTGTGTAATTAATATGCGTAATACGAATAAGATAATTAAAATTATTATATAATAATAAACAAAATGAAAGTCAATTGAAATGTAATATTTACGTGATATGTGTTAATGATAAGTAATAATATAAATTCAAATAAATTTGCGCAACGAAAAGTGATTCAACTTTTTAATAGACCAGAAGCGATTAAGGAAGTCAACATTTTCGTTAATCACAAATTTTAATTAAGCGATATGTGTTCCATTCTACGGTCATTCCACCGTGCCAAAGCTTCATTACTACTGAAAAAAATGTAATACATAGTGATATGTGTCTGCTTCAAAATATTACAAAGATGAAAGATATCCCGTTTCCTCCTTTCAATGTGCAATTATCAAAATTGAATTTGTAAATTGAAGTTTTGGCAAATAGAAATAGCAAATTTCTATTAAAAGTTTTTAAGATATATTAATAGAAGGATAAAGGTATAATAGAAAAAGGGATCCTAGAGTTTTTTTTAAGCTATAGCGACACCATGAGAAATTGCTGACTGACCAACCTTGTCATTAGACGTTGATTTATTATTTCTGGAAGGAATAATGGAATTCCTCTAGAATTATAACTCTTATCTTGTAACACGTAATATTGGCGAAAAGTTTAACCCTTTTTTAGAATAAAGGAAGGAAAGAGTTAAAAGCAATTTTGCACGGAAAATAGTAAATCCTGAGTCTCGCGTGACTGAATTTTTATTATGATGTATGAAGCTAAATTGTATGCATTAGGGTGCATGAAACAATTTAAAGCGTTCCCGCTAGAGAAATCGAGTTCCTGATGTAGCGCGGCATCAGATACGAGCAAAATGTTAATTGCAGTTTATCATATATGAACTTGTATCAAAATAATTAAATTCAGTAATAGCAATTACATTGTTTATGCAAACATTTTGCAATTGTCTTCTCGCCAATAATATTAATTGCGATTGTTACGAAAATCAGTTTTATATGTGCAATAAATGTGCAATCTGGGTAATATCGAGAAATTCACTTAAGAACGGATAATATCGAGTAAATCTCAAAGACGGCACTTATCTCGAGAGTGACTTGTACAAGGAAGCTCCGTGAAAGTCTGCCTTATATTACCGCAACAACGTGTACGTTGCTTTGAGCAAGGGGTCTCGTGAAGAAGTGCCAGAAGCAACAGTTTATGTCAATTTTCCGCTTCATGTAGTGCCGTACTCTTCGTGAAAAAGCAAGCCCAACGTAGCGCGTCGCGGCGGTAGAAGCACACTGTCGTGAAAATATCACCGTTATAAACGCGAAGGACAATGCGTAATTTAGTATGGAAGGGATGATCTTTGCGCGATCGACTTGACGTCAGGCGGAACTACTTTGCTTACCATCGCATTTTCTGTCTTCAATCGCTCTCGATAATAATTATAGTATGCTATAGTTAACAAACTACGTTTAAAGATTCTATAATCATGAAATTAAGAAGAAAAATCTATATCTAAAAACGAGAGAATTTTGACGAGTAAACTTTAAAGACGCGAATAAAATAAAGTGAAAACAATGAGAGATCGTGTGCAAAATCACTATCAAGTACTGTACACTAAAGATGAAATCGCGGGAATTGCAACTTGGCGCGGAAAGTCGCCACTATGTGGCACGGGGGTGGAATTGTTTTCAAATACTCGGATTTTCATTAAATCGAGATCACAATCGCCTCGATTTCCAAGCACGGCGTAAGAAGCCGCCGCGAAGTTCCACGGGTCTGAACGTTCATCAGAAATGCATGGGGTTCCCACAGCCGACTCCGCAACCAGAAAAAGGACTGTTTCCTTCTTGCGGAGAACCTTTACGTGGGGCTGTAAAGTCCGAACGAAATCCGAGATAAGACGGTCGAGTGCACACGTGTGCAACCCACACGAGGACAGCTACGCATCGACCGTTCGTATACAATTTATATACATATCACCGTCCACAGACATTCCCCGGAACGGAGTTTATCTTGATTCCACCGGAGTATTTCCTGTCGATGCGTCTCACCCGCCGTCTTTCCTCCTTTTTTCCCTCCATTTTCGCGTTCTTTTTTGGCCCCCCCGACTTGAGAAAAACCACGCCCGCGTGGAATGCACTCTCGGCGTGCGAATTGCGCACGTGCGAGACGAAGATTTTCACAGATAAGATTTTTCAATGCTAATGTCACCTTAACGCCCGGCAGCAACGAATCCATCAATAATCCTGAGTGACTTTTCGCTTAAGCAATAGCTTTCTTTATGAAAAAAAATTTTTCGGTAAGTATATCCAAGAATGAATCTTCGCGCAAGCTGACGTTGTTGAGTATGAAAAGGTATATCGACTACTCGAACCTATCTAAAATATTCGAGAGAGCTCTTTTTCATTCAAATAATTCGGATTGCGAGAAATGTATGAAGTAAAGAGTGAATTTGCATTTTAGTCGAAGCATTAATACAGAACGAACGTGTGAGGAAAGAAACTCTTGATATCTCATGTCGAGTCAATCGAATCGGAAGCTCGGGACGGCGAAGTTAACGGTACACATCGTTTCCGACGAGGATGCCTGACAAATGACAGCCAGTCTGTCTATCCCGGGACCAATGAGTCGTCCTTATCAGTCGGCTTACGGCGCCGCAGCCTCTCGATTTTTCCGTTGGAAAAGCGAAAAAAGCCGCCGTCGGCTCACCTATCTATCGATATCACTTCTTTGCCATGGTGGTAGACTGATGATGGAAAAACAAGAACGAGGGCGTAGATAAACCTTTCTTTCGCGCCGACATCATCGGCTACAAAGATTAAGTGGCCTTAATAGAGAAATATCCTAGATTAGTGGGGCGCTAGAGACGATGACCGCGATCACAATTATCTTAGCGCCGCGTCGCGCGTCGTACCGCGCGAAAAAACCTTCATCGCCGGCCCGCTCCGTTACCTCCTATTAATGCGGATTATCTCCCGTTCTACGATCACATTGATCAACGTAAAAACGCGAGAATACGACAAATGTTTCCCGTTTTTTATCGCACCACGTTTTTTTAATCGCGCCACGATGCTGCTCGTTTCGCCCGTGTTATGTTTCTTTCCATTCATTTCTACTTTTTCCTTATTTGCAGTAAAAATTATGGGAAAATCACAAAGATGAGAATAAATCAAATTTTCTTTGTCGCTTTTGCATTGTGTTACATATGAAAAGTTGAACACACATTAAATGGTGCATTTCAATTTATCACTTTATTTTTTCATTAAGTTGTTGCAGTGTTGCGTGCAAAATTGGGAATGTGAACAATTGTGTGTAGATGAATAAAATATGTTCTCTTCTTTTTTTTATGCGCCACACACAGAATAGTTAAAAATTCCGAAAATTTCCAAAGAAAAACCGGCGAATGACCGGCGCACGTACATATTAAATTAACAAATTGCCCAAGAACAGAAGAGAAAGGAATAAATATATTGTGACAAAAAGAGAGGAAACATTTATCGCTTTTTTTCCACAATATCTTTTGATACACCCAACTGGTCAGACTCAGTAACGATTCAATTTAACATTCAATAACGCTTTCAAGAATTCATCGAGCGTAGTGTTTTTTCTACATAGCAAAAGAATCGAAAAGATCCTTCTAAACTGAATGTTTCTTTTTCAATTTGTTTGCTAAAAACTGCACGAGATAAACAAAAAATTTATTGAAGCAAATCTATAACAATTATACAATAATATTTACAAGTAAATTATTCAATTAATTGATAATGAAAAGATCTGTTCTTTCTGTTACAATGTTTAAAAAATTCTAAATATATAAAAAAAATGTCAATTTTTCGTCAATTGTTTATCAATCAGTTTATCAAACATCACATCCCTCTTAGCTTTCTGCTTTCGGAAACATTCCAAACTGTCCCAAGGAGAATCGCCGTATCGTTCTGAAAATCACAGACGTTTCCCGCATTAAACTGAACTGTTATATTTGAACCGCGATTCCAGTCTCCCCGTTCTTGAGCCCCCGTTTATTTCCCTCTCCACTCCGGCTCCTTTTTTTTCTCTTCGAGGTCTCTCAGACTTGCTCTTATTCCCTACCTTATCGGCTCAGATCTCATAAATTTCTCGGAAAACGCGATTAAGCGGCCCCCAGGCCTTCCCCACCCCTCGCTCGGATACCATCTACCTCCACTCTTTACTCCGATCCCGAAGCCCCTCCGCGACCCTTCCAATCTAAGTATTCAAATGAGAGAACCAACTTGCACCCCTTGCGTCGTACGCCGTATAGCTTTTTACAATCGTGAGGTCCTCCCCCGCATGCTCGTTACATTCTCTCGCGGAGGGAGAGGAACGAGGAAGAAGCGGTGCGGCACGGCGCGATGGTGGTGGACCGACTCGGAAACTTGCAAACGGCGGAAAAGCAGCGGCATACGTACATATTATTCGCGTGTAAAGGAGAAAAACGAGAATCGTCGCGGTATCGCCAGGAATTTTTCTTATGAAAAGTCAGCGCTGAAAAATTCCCACGTTTCCGTACGCAAAAAGACAATGGGAGAAGTCAAGGAATTTTATTTTAAAATAATGCAAGAAAATAAAAGGATGCAAAAACCCGATCCAACTAACGACGAAAGATACCGTTGTAATGAAGTTGTTGCAAAAAATTTTTCAATAAAAAGAGATATCTCGTTATTGTTTTAACTCGGCATAACGATCCGATATTTGTAACATTTACGTCATTCGGATTAATTTCAAATAGCCGATAACATTTGTTCGTTATCATACAACTATTAAACTTTCCTCCTGACTTGGGGGAAAAAAATATTGGATTTGTTTTGCTAGTGATAGAATCTAGGAGTGCCGTCCTCCGAGAAGTCTGGCAGTCGAATGGAGAAAGACGGAGATCTTATCTAAATGAACTGCCGGCGTCGTAACTTCGTTACATACTCCGGCTAAACGGCCGAACGACGTGGAAATGTTCCGTTTCTCTGGGAAAAGTATAATTGGACGCGGATGTAAAATGGAAAAGTCGGACTGCATCGTTCCCGAAAACGAGATCTGATAATTCCCAGAGATAATATTAGGAATATACGCTTATGCCACTTTTCGGGGAAATATTGTTCGTAGCAAAAATAAAGCACATAGACAAGTTCGAGCGAAAGTTCCGAAAGCCTTGAACCGCTTAAAGAAATGTTTCGAGCCATTTTGCGGGAAGAGCGTGGTTTTAGTGCTAAACAGTTTCCCCAACTGCTATCACCGCGCGATATACACATTCCGGCATTGCTTTCAACGCCGGTAAAATAATATTCTTTCATACGTCAATCTGCAGTAAAGTAAATCCTCTCGGGACTCACGTATCGTGTGACGGATATTCAGCGCTCCCGCGAAGAGAGAGGGAGAGAGAGATAGAGATGAAGAGTGAGGTAAGACGCGGAGTGAGAATATCGGATTTACGTACTATGCAACTCGCCTTTTGCCTGCCGTCCGCGTCCCGCGCGCTCACGCCATAAAGTCTCGTCTTCCTTTCCGGCGTCTTCAAACGCGATTTCCACCTTTTGTTTCGCGTCGCGTGACGGACTTCGCGCCAAAGTCTAATGCTTCGCGTTACAGATACAGGTGTTGTTGTTTTGACATTCTCCTAAAAGATTACGCGTTGAAACATTATTCCCTAATACTAAATGTTCTACTGTGGCCAGTGCACTTTCTTGTCTCGCGCGAAATCTGGTTTGTACAACTTATCGTTGGAAAAATAATTCACGGACGGCATTAGTTAATTAAACGTCAGTTGACAAAACAATATTTTGCTGAAAGTAATTTGTAAATGGAATAAAATAAAATTAATATAATATTTTTTTATTTGGAAAAACTAATCTCTGCGTAATTATTCGTACCGCCATATGTTCCAAATCTATAAAGCGTCTGATATCCTGGCAACGCGGTTCGCTACGTACAAGCCGGAAACGGTAGTAGCTTAATGGATGGTGTTGCACGATGTCAATCCGAATCGTAACACCACATTCAATGGATTGCATTCCGTCTGCGCTTCCTCGTCTCGCAGCAGTTAACCGATTTTAATTTCCTGCGCGCTTTTATCGTCGCGGAAGGTTATTATTTCTTGCGACCTATGAAGCTGCCGTAATCCTGCGCGTATCTCGCGAATTTCGCACCGCAATGTTAAAGTGTAATAAGTATTCTTTCAATGTGCTTTGTATGTCGCGATAAATTTTGATAACAAAGTCATCACTATTGGTTGAACAATGATACACACGCGAGGACAATGTTTCATTCCCCTTTTCGTTACGCGGGGAAAAAGATCATTGCCGTAACTGCCTGTTGAAAATTTTACGACTATGTGCAGGATCTTTATAGCACACGCCTGATTTATATGGCAGATTCGTGAAAAGTAGAAATCCGCAGAACCGACACGCTACAAAATTTATCAGTCTGAGAATTTCATATATTATTGATAGTATATTACCATGTTCCACTTTCGCTAAAAAAACCCCCCGACTGCAATATTTAGAAATATTACTTAAATGTATTCAAAATGTAAAATTTTCCCGACATACAAAATTGAGGGCAATAAATAGTTCAGAGGAAAATGATAAATAGGATCCGAAAATATAATACATTGACATAAACCAAAATTAGGTACAAATTTTAGATACTTGTATTGCGACAAATAAACGAAATGGCGGCAATTTTCCATGTATTTAGTTTCGATTCACACACGATGTGGAGCATCACCGCAGCGCTTCTCTCCCGCGTCGCCCGTTTTCAAAATCATCAATCGTATCGAATAAACGCGCAAAATGTAAAAATCGTAAAGCCGAGAACGATCGGAAGTGGCGAGGAGAGCGGAGGGAGCGGAGCGGAATGGAGAAGCTTGAGTCCTCGGCGTGTTTTCTGGTCACATATTTGTAAAGTACCCGGCAGCCAGCCGCTCTATTCATTTCTGTCCGTACGACGGACGTCCCAGATCCCGGTGCATGCCGCTCGCATAAATTCCGACCACGCAGCATATGAAAGAAAAAAGATTTCCGCCTGCGGCACGCGTAGAGGATGACGGGGGGCGATCCTGTGTGGGTGGAGACGGAAGTGTAGTCGGGGAAGGATATTCAAAAGAAGGGTGATCCAGGATGAATCAGTCTTAAGAGGCTCTTTCGAGAGAGCGGATATTGTCTCATTCGGTGTCAAACATGTTTCATCTTAAGTCAGACACACTTTCCAAATGACATTCCGAGTTTCTGATCAATAATGACAATTTTATGTCGGAACGAAAAGAACAATAGGAAAATAAAGATCTAAAAGATAATGGAAGAATTTTGCTTATATCATTGTTTGTTTTCTCAACAACACACCTAAGAACTTGTGTATTCAATTCGGTCATGAATTCTTCTTCTATTCGCCTCATCTTTTCACTAGATCAAATTTTAGTTCTGAGCAACACTTATCCTCGGAGCGAAAAAGGGAGCGCAACGTGAGGCGAATCCTCATATATAGAAATACACGAAATACATACTTAGAAGAATGCTCAGAGGTAAGTTGGGTCAATTCTACGGCAGAAATATAGAATAGAGGATTTTCTTATTCCGATGATATTCTGAAATGTCGTGCGTGTCAGGCAGCGACAAGAGATGCACTTTGCGACGCGTTCATCCAGCCCTCAAATGCCAAGCACATTATTATTATTTTTGTTGTTAAGGAACAATAATAATCTAAAATTCAAATACGAATGAGAAGTTACTTCGACCCAATTTTATTTCCATAAATATCCTGACGCTTTGAAGATCCGTCATCGATTTGAATCTTCGAGTAGACTTGCTACACACGTACACACATCTAAAAGCGCATGCGAGAAAGGCGGTATACGTTTCATCTCGTTTCATGCCGGTGGATACTCGAGTATTCGTCGTAATAAGAAAAATCCCCTGACAAATAGAAGAAACTCTTAAATATTAAAAATATTGGGGATTTAAAAGCTGAAGCATATAAATTTCAAGTAAGCAATAAAAGCCAATCGGATCATTATCAAATTTAAAACGTGCTCATATACATAATACAAGCTAGACATATGTGAGCGCGTATTAATATGCATGGAAATGCAAACAGATCGAATAAGTAATTAGTTGAATCGCGCGATTGGGATTGCAGCAGAACGTTAAAAATAAAGTATCCGACGAGTTCAGCTGCAACAGAAAATACAAAATAAAACGTTACCGTATGGAATATAGCGCGACAGCTTTCAGCGATTATTCGAAATTGTATCTAGACGAGTGGCGCAAATATTCCATGAAAATGACGCGTCGCGGTCCGTGTTTTCCCCTCACTGCCGCCATTGCTGCTGCCGCCGCCGCCGAAGCTTGCGCTACACATTTTTTCTCCTACAAGCTCAGCAGTACGTCCATCTATCCGTCCAATATCACCCAATTGCGGAAAATATCCGGCGTGGTTAACCGCATACATCGTCGGTACCAACGAGTCGACCCGCGAGCCAGATGACAAAAATTCGAAAAGCAATACAACACTTGGAGCTGATACGCGCTATTATTTCAGGTGTAAAGAGAAAATGGCTGCAACACAGTGTCCATCATCACCGATAGACAAAGATGGAACGTGTTTAATGATACCGACCGATCGACCGAGCGATAATCTAATCGTTGCTGTGTTGCGTGTCGACTATTACATAAAATGACAGTTTCCATGATTAATTGCACGCTACGCAATGCTATATTCACTTGATGCGCTGTCGCGTCCGCGGATCGTACTTTATCGAAACATTCCGATATTAATGAAAAATTATATATGTCTATCCGTATATGGGTATTTTTTTTTTAATTTTATTTTCTATGCGCTCGAACGGTTAAGCACGGTTGATCTGTGGCAAATGAAAACCATGCTATTTTATCGCTATTATTTTGATATCGAAAAAATACCTTACAAAGTTCGCAATCTGTTATCACAGTACCTCGATAAATAATACAGATCACTGAAGTAAATCCATTTGTGTGACCACCCGTCTTTTGGGTTAAGATATTTTTCTCGCAAATGTAAACGTCGATAACAGAACAACTGAAGATTGCACTCTTTGCCGTTTATCCAAGTGTAACAACGATATTATCCGTGTATTGCGGAAAATATATTCGCTCTTAAAAAGACTGATTTTTTGTTTATCATGGAACTCCGCGACTATGCTTCTGTAATGTTAAATCCGAAATATCTCATATGTATTTACGTGAAACGACGAGTTTACTAAAAGAAAGCTATTTTTGTCGGCATAAATCATTCGACGTACTTATATTTTGTAATTTTAATTATCATTAAATATCTAAAATTATTTTTGTTAATGTTTAATTTTATTAGGAATTAATAAGATGAATAAAATTAATCTTAAGATTAAGAATCTGCGTAAGGCATTTTTTTAAGCACAACGCGCTGCTGTCAGAATTTTCTGTTTTCAGTTTCTGATTGAATGCGAAATAAAATTCACGTACGCCTTGACTTACAGACAAATCTCAAATGCAAGTCGCTCGGTTATTTAAAACAAATGACGTCGAATATGCGTCAACGAAATGAGCGCCCCACAGAAATAACGACAGGAAACGCGTTATAGTCGCGCGTGGCGATCGGCTACGGCAATTTGCGACAACTAATCTAAATTCAAATTGCCTCGAACAAAACTAATCTAGTGGTCACACGGAGCGCCCGCACTCGCTCGGCCTAGCAACTCGCACACCCGCCGGCAGCTACTCTTCTGTTTCACGTCCCGTGCTTTCAGCCCTTTCGTGCCATCATTCGAAACGTGTGCTCCATCGCACACTGATAAACCGCGAGTGACAATCGACCGAGCCAACTTGGTCAAAATCTGCCCGCGTAGATGCATACGAACGCTGATTTGGAGACCACTAGTCCAATTGTTTCATACGCGCTCAAACCGTACCGTACGTGGCGTAGAACAAATCAGATAATAAACTTAATTACAAAACCGTAAAGAAATTTAGCACTTTTAATACTTCGCGGTGTAATAAAATCAACTCAGACCTGTTTTATCATTATCATATATTAATTTGAATATATATTCTTTGGTACTTTTAAATAGATTTTATATAATATATATGAGATGATAAAAATTATATAGTATAATAACTTTTGTTATTCAATCAATGTTGGGCAAGTTGTACAAATCGATGCTGTATAAATCAGTTACTTATAAGCGAGCTCATTGTCAGATAAAATGAGAATATACAAAACAGAAACATCTTTATATAACTGACAAGATCCCATATATTAATTAGGATTCTCGACGATTACATCTCTCGAGGAAGAGGTGTAGATTTCGCATAGTTTGCTGAGCAAGATTTTTCCAAGAAAATCGCACTTAAATCACGACGCGAAAACTCGCCGAGCTGGCTGGCGGAACACATTATAAACGTGCCGTTCCACGGATATTTCGCATATTTCAGGAATTCCACTCAGGAGGGTTCGCGTTTTGACGCATGACTCATCGCCTTGCGTAAAGAACACCACTGTATTTTCACCCACCCGGATGCATCGCCGACCAGTTAAGCTCAATCAAATAAACTACTCCAAAATAAATTACTCCAAGTATTCCAAAATCAAACATATATATATAAATGCACCAATTTATCAAAGAATTGCGATAAAAGATTTTCTTCTCGAGAAAAAATGTATCCCTCTGCATTAAACACAATTAAATATTTATCACATAAATAAAAATGCGTTTTCGAACAAAATATTTAATATAAAATCAAATTGCGCCGTTGACACGCTTTCATTTACGAAAAAAATCGAACGTATTGGTTTTGATATAACACGAAATTGCGTCAATTTTTTTTTAAATTCACAGTCTTTGCTTTTCTGAAACACGTTTCGAAATATTTTTTTTGCGTTTTTTTTTTAGTTACAAAACAACGATCACGTGGTTGTATCGCGTTGATAACCGAGCTTTTACATGTTCCAATTTTCGAAGCACATTCGAAACGCCCCTTCGAAAATCTCAGCAAAGCGAGAATTCCTCGCTGAAAAAACATTTTGACGTCAAGGTATTACGGCTTTAATCGTGAACTAGAGGGGCGATCGTGTTTTAGGTTTTAGGTTTGGGGCCAAGGAAGGAACTTGTAAACCTGAAGAAGCAATATTGGTTCGACGGTGGGAGTTACCGAGCCACAATTCATTACGAAAATCGATTCGCCGGCAATAGTGGCTGATTGGAGGTGGTCACTGGTTTTATCTCTCTCTCTCCCTATTTCTTTTCCTCCTTTCCCTCTTTTTCTCCCCGTTCGTTTCCGTTTCAGCAATCACTCGCGTATCGCGGTCACTCTAATTCGAGGTAAACTTGTGTCTCGTGATCACGGCGATCCGGCTCTTTAAAATTATCCGAAGGAACGTTAGGAATGTTCATAGACAGTTCTTACACTGCATAAAATGTTATCTCATTAACTTTTCGTGTCTACTATATTCATTGTCTTATAGATCGCAAAATGTTTTTACAACTATAACAAAACTGTGGCCGCGTTATTTTTAATGAGAACGAAATGCAGAACAAAGAATTTAATCAAATACTAAATTTTCGCGTGTTTCTTTCTCTCGTTCTAAATGTACCACGTATAAATATGACAATAAAAAAAATCAAAAGTGGAAGAGACAAAATCTCTGTAGCTTTGTTGAAGATTTTGCAAAGTTTCTGATTTTCGTTGTTTGACGCATCACAAAATACTGTAATAAAATTTCTCTGTTTTACTACGCTCTCTCGCGACGGTAATGTAGTTCACGAAACTTGCCGCGGCTTAGCTTTATGTGTAGCCTCGCGGAAGCACCTATACTCACTTTACTGCGAATACAAGATAGCTGTAGATGTCTTGCGCGTTTGGCGGTATATTTTATAACGCTAACAAATTTATATTCCCCGTTTTCTCATGTGAAATTGAAATTTGTGGACGCGTTTATTAAATATCATAAAAACTCAAGACTCAATTAAACCATTAATTTTCTCTCTATTTAATACTTCCTTTACCTACAACTAGGGCAACTATTATAGATCTTGCCACGTTAATTTATGACACTACAATATTAATGTGCATGACAAGCCCGCATTCTCTCTCTTCAAACACGTTCATAATTCCTATTTTAAAAAGTATCAAAGAGATATTTATCCTAATCTCGTACTATTATCTACTGCAAGAATAATGTAGAAAAAAGTGACATCAAGCTTCGAATATCGGTGCGCGCTGTCACGAAGAAAAAGGATCTTTAAATCCGGAAGTTTCGTGACGCTAAGTGATGGGACAACAGCGCGCGTATCGGGACAATAAAGGTCCGTTCTGTCTGCGAGGGCTGCTGTATGCGGCGCCTCACACCACGTGGCATTGTCCACGACCGGTATTTGTGATATTAAACTGTTTAATCACCGAACTATAGAAAAAGCGTGAGTGCCCACAGTCGCGCGTCGTCGTTCGCGAGTTTCGTGTGCGTAACTGTGTGCACATCGGTTCCCGCATAGCTCGTAAATCTCACCCATTCCGAGTTCCCCCGTATATATACCCGGGGAGGAACGATGAGCGCTTATACACCGATACAACATGCTTGTCGTAGCCGATGGGTGAGTGTACGAAACATCCAGTTGAATCGACGAGGAATAGAATGCGGAGGATGAGGAGTGAGATCGGGAGAACAACAAGTTATACGGGGATGGTGCGAATCCTTCCCTCTCTCTCTGTCTCTCTCTCCTTCCTCCTGCTCTTTTCTCACTCTTGCGCGCGCGCGCGCGTGTTTTCAACTGCTTTAACAAAAAGCTGTGAAAAAAATCTTTAGCGATCTATTTCTAAAATAAAAATAGCTTTGCTTTACCCCGAATTTATGCGCGTTCTAACTGCATATAATGATACATAAATTTCATTAATTTCTCTGTTGCATTTTCTTACAAAACTTTAATTAGAATTGGTGGTCGGAATTAAAAATTATATTTATCTATCGTGCTCTAATTATAACAATAATTCTTGGAGCTACCGTTTAATCAAACTGTCGCACATTCAATTCGGATAGCAGCAGATAAAATTCAAAATTTCAAAATATAACGCTTTTTCTTTTCACGCAATTAAATAATTATAACGTAATCGATGCAACTTTTATCATCTTTCGCAACAAATCAGTTTATCGATGACAATTTGCATCGATACGTGCGAAGGTCAATTTTTTTCACTGACAATAATTGAGCGCGGCTCAATAAACGCGCACTGACGATGACGAAAAAGAAAGTATCGGTGTTAGTGTGCAAATCACTAAATAGAAGGAGAACGTAAATAAACACGAATAGATTTCGGTACGGGATTTGTAGGTTCGGGAGAAGCGACATCGGACAGTATATTGCACCGCTTGTTGCACCGCAACGAAACGCAATAACGTATCGGTGCACAAATGTCAGTACGGTTGTCTGTCGCGGCACATATACACCGCGGGCGAAGCTGTCGAGGACCGAAAGAATAACAACCATAATAGGCTCCTGAATTGTGTAGCAAACAATGGGCGAAATGAAAAACGACGCGCTACACCCAATGCCAACCTCTCTTTCTCTCTCTCACTCTTCCTCTATCTTCCTGAATTTTTTCCGCCCGCATGCCTGTTTTAATGCGCCTTAATTATAGCTTGCTTTTCTCATAGATAATGCTACGACGCCATTGATCTGTAACTTAACTCGTCAAAAGTAGAATAATAAGCTCTTGCTGTGTGCATTTTGCTTGTAGCAGTTTTCTCTTCTATAATATAAAAATTCTAGTTTGAATTTTTAATACATCAATAATAAGAAGAATGTCTAATAGTGAAAAAAGTTTATGTAAAAATATTTATGTATTTAACGATAGTTTACCGAACTATAATACTCTCACTATCTCTCACCGACAAACACGTATTATATTCATTATTCAAAGTTCACAAAAATCTAATGGAAGATTTTCAACCGCGATAAAACAACAACGTACATATAATTCACGTGAATTTTACTATGCAAAATAAACTACCAAAACTGCCGTATCAACTCATTATACCACGAGTTAAACTTTGCTCTCAAATATTTTTGATTATTATTTTAATTTGAACATTATCGCGTTCCACGCCCAAATTATCTTGTATTACGCTCGAGTTACTTCCCAAATTATCTTTCACAACATATATAAATTATATTGAGCAATAAACGATATATTGGCATAAGCATTCCAGCTATGCCAAATTTTAAACACATTGTCGGCATTTTGATGCAATGTTAATAGAACATTTTGAGATATTTCCGCAGTATTTAAAGCATTAATTGTCCAAATTTTAAATTCTTTTAAATTGTTAAATCGGCAGTTATATTACTTTTCAGTTATAAATAATATTTATTACAGAATATTACAGGAACGTCGATAAATCTCACAAATCTTTGATAACTAATGTATGGAGATTTCTTAAAGAGAAATAATATTGCACAATTCATGTGTTAAATCGCAACATTATAAAATTATATTGCACCGCGTAACTTTTGCTCGCCAGCACTTTCAAGTTTATATAAAGCTCCACGGCTTATTTCGACATTCACGCGATTTGACGTTCGCGTAATATCTGAATTATTCATAGTGTTGTTCGAACTTTCACATGGTAAATGACCGAAAAGTTATATGACATTATGCTACACAGCAAAGTAAAATATATTACACCTGTTAATTCTTGGGGTCAAATACCTGGTGGTTTTGACGGTCCTACTTTGTTATTCTTGCGGTTGTCATTACGGTTTGCGGTTTGTCACGTGGATTTACATTTATTTGAATGGAACTCGCGAAAATTCCTCAGTGGAAAAAATTATTAAAGTTCTTTTTTCCATTCTGACATGCTGCAACATGAACCGCTAAATAAGCACCACTCATGCAGCGTGGCATGAAATTATATAAGGAAACTAGTCCGCCGGAAAGCTACCACAATCCGTCCCGATTTCTAGTACGGCGTAGAACGTGACAGCTTTACGAGGATAATAAGCTAGTATTACACGCCCTCACGGTGAGAGTTTTTGCAAATTGAAGTAAATTCCATTCCCAACCCTGTATCCTCCTGTCGTCCACGATGGTGTACGATGCGTGAAACCGCATTCCCCGTAAGTAATGCTTTACTATGCTTGTTGGCCTGGTTCCCCCGATCGCCGTCGTCTAGACTTCATAAGAACCCCAAGCGCTCGTATCCGCGTCAAACTACCAATAATCCTGTCAGCCACATTCCAATGTAACGATTGCCAATCATGGACTTTTCACGGTTACGACAATATAAGTACCTATATGTACTATTGACTGACGTCGTATAATCGCATATATCAAATTTGATTTTCTTATTAAATTCTTACGTCACATTTTATGCAAAATAAACATAAAATCGATAATCGATAGTGACATAATAAGCTTATAAATTTAAAAATAATACAGTTGGAAAAAATGATCTCTATATTTAGTCGTGATAATGGAGACGCGACGATTTTCCCCGTAAAATATGATCCGTAAATTCCGATAAATTAATATTAATTTTCTGGAATAATTAGAATAAAAATATTCTCATATTTAATACCTAATGCGGATAAAAATATATTTGTTCGCTCGCGCGCATACCGGATCGTGTGATTTACGTGTCTTTACCAAGTAGTTACAGACGAACCTGACCAGCCGACAACACCTTCTCCAGCTTTTGCTCCTCCGGAGGGTAGAAATATCCCCTCGAAATGTTTTCCGCGAAGATAGTACGTGCTCTGCGGTTTTACCCTACCTTCCTCACATGAATATTCACGGCTAATTTGTAAGAAGCTCTCCAAACAACGTCGCTACATACCGTCTAACCGAGCGTACAAGCACTCACACGTGTGCGTACCAACACGACTCAACCACCAGAATTTACCTTTAATTATCGTAAGAGCGAATAAAAGATCGTTTTCACGTGTAAACAGCGAGAATGTTCGTCGATAAATTCAATTTTAACGTAGACTATCGGCACACGTTGGAAACCCTTCATTTTCAAAATTATATTACTATAAAATTGGAAATTCTGTTAAGAAGAGAACAATAAATTGTTTAGAAGAAACCTATTATTTTTAATAAAGAAAATTGTGCATTACATGAGAATAACATTTTGATAATTTTACTAAAATATGAAATGTAGCCCCGTGCTCCGACGCGTTAATAATACATATATCAGTCATATTTTCTTTAAAGTCTGCGGGACGGTAAAGAATTCAAATATTTGAAAATCGTAAAGATCTCTTGCGGAAATTATTTGCAATAGTCATATTTCGCGCGACTTCAATAGCGAAATCTGAGATAACGTCAATACATACACTTATGGAAACATCGGCGACACTTTTGTGCTCGGGCTCAACATGCCAGAATTCTCATAAAATGCAAATATTATTAGCATTCCCTGACGTCCCCTTATACTCTGCGATCTTGCCAATATACATATCTACGCATACCGTACTTGATATTCGGACGACGAGATTTACGACAGTACAAGGAGACACTGTCGAATAGTTGTCCACCGTTTGCACGTTCGTTTCGATTTAACGCAAAGAGTTTTATCTTCGTAATTATTCTTCGTCGAGTATGTAAATTCCACCGTGCTTTTCTCTGTGTGTAGACAGTCTGCATTTACATAGCTATTCTCGACATTAACGTTATCGACGTAATATTATTCGCGTATTACGCTATTTGTGATGTATATTCTATCTCAGATTCGCGGGTTTGCCGTCTGTTCGCGAATTATATTGTCGACAAGGATTTATTCCTTACATTAAAGTCGTAAGAATTATAAACAGATTTTAGCGTGTTCACAGTTTTTATCATTTTTAAAAGACTTCAAAGAATAGTATCCGATATTCAATTTAATTTTCTTATGAATAAAATTATATATTTTAATAGCGTTAAAAGAAAAAAAATACACAATCAATCGATGTACAAACACCGATGATATTCTATCGGTTTAGAGAGAAAGAGAGAGAGAGAGAGACTTATTTCATTGTACTGAAACCACAGTTTTACCGTTGTAATTATCGTTTCTCGGTCGCATGCACGCACATTCGAGATGGTAGGAAAAGAATTGCATCAGATATAAAGGAGTTCGGCATTTTCTTCGGTTTACGAGCGCGCTTGTTACGAGGGCGTAAAGATGCCTCGCGGGTTTTTATTAAATTCTATCCCGGTGAACACCAGGGTCCGAGTTATATAAACGACGTTACATGCCTTCCGGCGACATTTTAGGGGCACCTAGACGACTCCGCGATGCGCTCAACGGCCGAATAGTCGATCCGTCGTGCCGGATTTGTGTTCGACTCGACTTTTTCGTGGAGTGTACTTGGCGGAGAGACGAATATTGCATTGCGTCCGCGAATAAGAGAACATAGCGCGCGTAAAAAAGATGGAAACAAAATGCGTCTCCGATACACGACGGACAACCACATTTAAGCCGATTCGCCGATGCGAACTTCTCAATCTTGCGCGCGAAATAAAATAAAAAAATAATAAAGTAATTAAAAATGTAGTTAAAAAATTTTTTAAGAAACGATATATGACGCGTGCTCAGGCGAAAGCGACACGTGGGAAATAACGTCTGATCATTAGTATTCTCGATCGGTGTGCCGTTCGCGGATGCATAGAGTTTATGTTTCATGTGACGTTTGCGATTGCAAGGCAACGTATCGCCAGATGCTTCGTCTGATTTCCCTAGAGATCATGTTGTGCTATACTTTTTAACAACGAATTATAAACTTTCAGTCGCGAATTGAGATTGCAAAAGAATTTCAATTATTTTTTCGCAGTAACAATTGTCCGTAATTTTCAATGCCATAATAGAAAGCTGGACAATTTTCTTACAAATATTTGAGACAAACCATTAATGTATATGCAAAACTTGTTTTTTATTTCAACAGCGAAACCAGGACATTTGAATTTCGGTAGTTGAAATTTAAAAGCTCAATCCACAAAGAGTAAAAAAATATTATTTTTTTAACTTTTATTCAAAATTGTCAATCGACTGTGTCGACAATTCAATGTAGCAAACACGATTCGGTGCATTTCTATTACTCTTATTCCTATATTCTCGTGAATAATTACGAAGGAGATACAGCACGTTATACACGTTATCACAACTATATGCCGATGAAGGGAAAAATCATTCTGATTGACAGCGAAATAAAGCGGAAATAGCATCGATTATCCGATTTTCTTGTTTACCAGACGTGACGCGGGATGATCCGAGAGAAGAATTCTTCAGTCCAAAGTCCGCACTCGTTTACGAGTGCCAGTGATAGATTCGTTATTATTCGCGAATCTGATATTCTATACACGCCAGGTGACCGTGTAATAGGGAAAAGGGTAATGGCTATTCAGTATGCATTGCTGTCCCTTGGTACGGGGGTAATATCAAGCTCTCAAGTACATGATATGTTCCATACGGTGCATACATGTATTCCATTTATGCAAGTGTACTGTGAGTAGCGTGCTCGCGCGCGCGTGTGTGCGCCTATGTGTGACGCATTCGTGTCGCATGCATGGAACGTAGGCATGCAAGATGCTATACGTATACCTATACGTGTACACGCACACTTGTTTACTCCGTTTTTTTGTACACCGCAAACACGCGATTGTGATTCGAGTGTGTCGCAAAAAGAATGCGGCACGCACCGAAGTGATAGCTGGCGAAGTTGCTATCTTCGCACGAATCGTGATTCAAGCGCGTGACAATCCATGAAGGACTCGGCATAGTCCGACGAAGCGCTGATAAGTTTGCTAAGACCGAAGGGAAAGTTTGGCGAAGGGGATTGTTTCTCTCCGCCTGCACGAAATCCGTGGTTTGTTGATAACAAAGAGAAATTTATCGGTAACTTCGCTCATAGAAATAAACTATTTATTCCACAAATTACTTGTCTGTAACTTGCTGTACGCGCCTGTATACGTCTAATTGACCTGGCACAGATTAGAATTTCATATTTTGCACGCTATTATTTCAAATTCAATTATGAAATGCCACGAAAATAAATGTTTAAAAAATTATGAAAATTAGCGTAAAAAAGATAAACAAATTCTATTATTAAACAAGTTCTATTATACTTTTGATAAACACCGTGCGACATTTATCATCCATCACGATTGAATTAACAATGCTTTAATTATCACCATTCTTGCGCTTCGGTCTCGCGCACCTCCTAACAAACGCGTATTCACGCGGGCATTATTTGCAAATTTATAGATTTTTGTCGAGGATGTTCCGTAGTTCATAATAGGTTGTACACACCGATAAGAATCAAGGGAGATAAATCCCGCGCACGGTCGTTCCGTTAAATCCACGCGGCAGTGCCCACCCCTTTTCTCTCCCATATACATCGGCGCGAAGGGAGTGGGACGGGCCGGATGAGACAGGCAGATTACCTAATCACGGGTAACCCGTAAAGCAATCAAATTCTCCGTGGTATCGTTACCAACGTGTTGGTCGCGCATCGGTGTGAGGGGTGGCCGGGCCGGGGTCGTACGGAGGGTAGCTGGAGAGACGTGGATAAAGGGAGAAGAGGCAGGGGGATCGGCTTCGTAGGCCGTTAAATTCGATTTAAACCATTAATGCGGTATTGTCCGGGTAATGACCGTGCCTCCGGCACCGAGTTTCCTTTTCGATGTCATCTCTCGGCAGCTTCTGCTACCGCTGTTGCTGCTGCTTCTGCTGCTGCTTCTGCTGCTGCTGCTGACTGTTTCTTTCAGCGAATTAGAGATGCTTCGTTGGCAGTCGCGCAGTTACCGTCACCATTTAAAATATGTTGAGCGCGTATATATAGGCGCCGTATAATAGTCAATTTACTTTCATGTCATTTGCACCTCATAAATATCACAATTAATGCATGAAAATTAATTATCGATCTAAATACAGAAATGCACGAAGCGTTTACGTTTTCGCTCGTAGGCACACAACTTTTCCTGCTATTTTGCCCACCTTTCTCATTTCTACATTATCATCGTCAAAAGTTAAAGGACTTATGCCTGTTTAATCATTTATTAAAAAATTAATAATTAAGATTAAGAGCGTTGATAATTAAAGATAAAGAACAGTTCACATTTATCTAAAGTATTTGCGCAAAAATGTATTTTTATAGAGACGGCAATATTTTTATTCCATATTTTCTTATTATTTACTTAATAAAGATAAAAACTTTATATAACTTTAACCGTGCGGCAATTAACAATTACGTCAAAACATTCTTCGCCGTTTATACTTTTATCAAGATATATTAGAAACGAAAGCATATAATGCCGCGGATTCTTACGGGACTATCGGGGCGTGTTATATCCCTTTAAAAAACCGCGGCGGTAGATCCCGCGTAGATCGCGCGCGCAAACTTAAAAAAATTATGATATATCACTGCGTATTGTATCCGTGTTTTTATACGGCCGCAAGTAGTTCTGGCAACACCGCTGCTTTTTTTTTTCTTGCAGAACAACATACGGATTCTCAGCAATAAAGCCGCGCGACGACTCCGCAGAGACAACGCGCAATGGTCACTTTTAATCGCCCGTTTATCATCGCTTGTCGTACCGCTTCCCTGTTCGAGCTTTACTCGCCAAGTTGGCGAGCTTGCGGTACCGCTGAATGTAGCAATTTTAATAATAATGAAGATGTCAGATTTGCAAAATCTGAAAAGAACGATATCGCCCGGTCTCTGCCCGAGTAAATTTATGATTGAAATAATATTATTTACGATCGTTATCCTGAATATTTTGCGGACGTCACTATGCTAAAATATATCTTTCTATTCTGGCACATAAATAGCACTGGCTATGTCCATGGCTAACGAGTTTACGCTTGATGCATAAATAATGAGCTGGTCGATTAATAACACGATCGTTCACTTAATGATCTAAATTAATAAGAGACAAATGTCAACAAGGCAATATCATGAAACCTGATCCAATTTGCTATAACATCCATTTACGTGTACAATCTCATCACACATTACGTAAGAGAATTTTGATTCAATTGTTTGTGATAATTCGAGTTCTCTCAACTATTGACTATAATATTTGCAAAATTTAGATTACAGATCAAATCAATTAGTTAAATATTTCAAGTAATCCTTTAAAAGCTCCCTCTAAAAATATAAATCACTCCATTAACAACCGATGTGTCCTACATAAGCAGTTTTAAATCCAAATTGTTACAAGCTCCTTTATCGTTCGTCCGAATATTCGGCGCAATTAAAAAAATAACTCGCTGCAACCTTCGCGATTATAACGAGTTACGCAGATGTTCCAAATCCAAACGCGTTTTCGACGATAATGAGGATATGGGATGAAAAAATAGCGCGCGAAACGTACGCGAATCGAGAAAGCAAAGAGAGATGTTATTGCGACAGAGATGGTTAGAACTCTTTAATCACGGGATGTACAATGCGCGCGAGGCGTTACTTTCGCAGTGTCACAAATAAATTGTCGGCGTTGAGAGGGATCTGGGATGGGAGCGGTCATTTTTGTCCGTACGTGACTGCTTTCTGAGATACTTGACCGTATAAGACCGGAGTCGTAAGTTGCGTCGTAAGGACAGAGCATCCTTCTTCCGCTACTTCCGACGGCATTTATTGAAAATTTATCGTTTTATCTTCACGGAACTTTATATCGACGTTTCGTTTGCTGTCGTCGGTTGATGCTTGTCGTGTGTGCACGAATAGACGTATATTAAATATCTATCCCGAAATCATTTATCTGTCCAACAGATATTCGCATTCCCAATATTGTGTACATCGGTATATCAATTAACTGTTTTTACTCGCGCCTTTAACATCAATGATCTCAAAAATCGCGATTTCGTGAATAGAAGAATATATTCATTAAAAGCTTTCGCACGGGGAAAACGATATCATCTAACAATTTGCCGCTGAATCTATTTTTGCTATTTATCTGAAGCAATTATTGTCTGCCAATATTGATTACAATTAAATATTTTTAGATGTTTTTAATGCGAGATTCAACGCTAAAATAAAACAAGAAACTGACATTTATTCGTTGCGGATAAAATAAAAGTGTGAAAACTGAAGCTTTCCTAACAGCATCCACGAATATTATTACGTGCCTCGCACGTGCAACGCATCTTCTCTCCGGGATGCTGCACGTGGCAGTGCGTAGCGTCGGTTTGAGCCGCATCGTCACGCTAACGTAATGAATCCATACCATACGCGCACCGGACGCGTTACAGGTCAGTATCGTGAGGGTCACACGCACATATTCACGCGTCTGCATACTAACGCACGAGCCCACAGGTGTATCGTCCCCCCTCACCCTTCTTCGCGACCCATTGTTGAAAACGACACATTTCGTAATTGGAATGCCGGTTTATATACCGGCGAAGCAAAGAGAGGCATGTTGCGACGTACGCACGGACTGCTGCGGCGTACGCACTGGGATACACGCAATAACACGAATAGATGGATAACGATAATAACGGATAAACGGATAAATGCGCAAATGTGAACGCAATGTACGCAATGTAGACATTTTCATCATTGCGTTAAGGTGAATTACGTCGAAAATTGCGATTGTTGATAAGATATCGTTAACTGCGTTCTGCGTGAAATTTACCTCAATTTGATCGTAAAAGTTTATATATTTTTCCCTCTTATTGTAGAATTAAATTAGAATTATTGTAGAATTAAATTAGAATTATTATAGAAGATAGATGCATAAAGTTTACAAGCGCGTGTTCGACGACCATCGATTTGGGGCTAACAAGAAAGACGAACAAGAAGGAGGACAATAGGCGGACAATATCCGGTATGACGAGGCTCGTGCGGCTCTTCCATTACCTTCCACCGCTGACAATTAATAATTACCCCATATCGCTGATGATATCCCGCGGAATGCATTTTGGCCCGTGGAGTTGCGACCTATGGCCTCCCTCGTTTTCTCCCACCCTCCCTCGTCCCAGCGCCGCTTGTAAATCTCTGTTTCTCTCTCCCCCTCTATCGCATCCAGCTAGATCGCAACGGACTGCAAGCGCGGCACAGCGCGCGTGCATCCTCGTGCATCTGGACGATCCACGTATCGGTTTGTAGTAACGTTTCGCCGGAGCGGCTCCGGACCATTTTGTCCAACCCTCCCAATAACTGGAGGTGCATTAATGCAGCCTAGCGAGAAGATAACGCCGATGCATCGCCGGCACGATGGGCACACACCGCTATCGATCCTATCGACCGATGCGCGAGAAGTTAATAGCGAAAGCACAGCGGAGGCTACTATACAACGACCAGCAGCAGTAGCAACGGCAGTAGCAACGGCAGTAGCAACGGCAGTAGCACCGTATTTTAAAGGGATGTGGTGGCTGGCGAATAGGGGACAAAAAGGGGAAAGGGGAGAATGTTGCCGTACACCCGTTCGCATCGCCGCCGGCGAGCGTAGTCAGAATCCGTGTGCTACATCGCCCTGCAGGATGCGTGGATTCGCAGTCCTACTCCACGGTATGTAGATGGAATTTCATCTTTTGCAAGAGAATCCAGCAATGGTATACATGTCATAATTTTCTAAAGATCCAAAGATACGATTGAGAGAATTCATACTCGACAATTTATATATTTTCGGTAATTATTAAATTTTAAAATATATATGTCATTGTTATAGAATTAAATTAAAAGCTTTCTCTAAAAGATGAATTTTGCTAAATACACCTATAACTAAATACAAGTATAACAATAAATCAATTTAGAGATAATTTAGGTACTGCGCACCTACAATGCTGCAAATAAATTGAAAGCTTCCCACGGTATTGTAAACAAATATCTGCAGAAATTCATTTACGCTAAATGTAGTGTAGCAAATGAATCCATTTTGTCTATTCTTACTTTGAATCGCGTATGCATATAAAATGTAATTTAGAGTCCGCATCCTAAAGAAAGTCGACGTAATGATACGCATAATTGCTGTTTAGCCGCACTTATTAAGATTAATGGCTACGATTAATAAGATCCTCCCTCAGTTCAGCATTTTATTTTAAAATTAATATTTATGATTTGTGCGCAGCATACGCGCGATATAACATATTTGTGTAATTCCCGTTAAACAAATTAAAATATTATGTCAATATATCAAGCGTGCAATAAAATAATTGTTAATAAAGAAAAATGTAGTGGCGATACAATCGAATAATGCAAATAAAATTTACTCGCTGTGCCGGGAAAAATTTGCACAGAAGCAAAATAATGGAGCGTGGGGGAAGAGCTCGCAGAATCTCAAATCTCTGACAATGTGCTCACATTGGAATCCGAATGCAGATACATTGCGTATTATCGGCGCAGGACAAAACGACTGTTTGCACGCGCCTATTCATTCGAGTATGCGAATCGATAATTGAATGAAAAGCACAACATGACGATGCCGCGTTATCAAATATTTGAAACTAGCATTTTTATACGAAAAGATATTATCTATATTACGATATTATTTTCAGAATTAATATGATGATATTTGAAGATCTATTACAACTGATTCAGAAGCGGGCAAATTTATGAACAACAAATAACGAAATAAAATCTGATTCGTGATTAAGTCTTTATTTGAATAAAAACTTGTTTATGTGTTGCAAATAAATATTGTATTCGCGAATAAATATTGTGTTTTAATCGCAAAACGTAAATTCGAAGCAGAAAATCTGGCAAAAATTAATCTCAACTCGGCTAATCTCGGCCTTTTATCATTTAGCTCATATGCGGAGAACATAATTGATATATATCTACTGCGAAGACTATGTGCGCTTATCTAAATCATCTTTACCGCGGATTCATCGAGCGAGAATGCAGGGAGGGAATAAATATGAGATGTATGCATTATGTTGCGGAATACATGTGTACTCTCCGTCTGCTGAAAATGTGTTGCTCCCTCGACAAATTCGTGTACGCGCGCTTTTTTCTTCCGCGGCGCTCCTCGATATTTATTGTTTTAATTTACCACGTCCGTGTTTAATTATAGAGAGTTAATTTTAACTGGTACGCCACATAACGCTGGGTATGATTGCACTCTCGGCTCTCCGGCTAAACGTTTTTGTTTGTATTTAATCAGAGCAAAACAAATAGCGACTATTTACGGATCCGAAGAATGCATTGGCGCGAAAAGCGAAACGTGTTCCGAATTTAAGAATAGTTCTACAAACCACATTGCACCTTGAGGTATCCGCATCGCTTCATACATACGAGACGCCGCAGCGGACTGAATATTGTTTCTAGCTTGATTAATAAATCTGAACTAAACTTTTCAATCAATCAATAATTGTTTAATATTAGACAAATATAAGAACATGTTTTTTTGAATTAAAAAAACATACGTATCGTCTCTAGATTATTTTATATTACGTGTTTCATGCTTTACAGTAGTACAATAGTACAAATATCAGATAAATATTTCTCGCTGAAAATCGGAGTGTATTTCTGAAAAATATTCTCTTAGAATTGAGTTGCGAAGAGAGTCTCTAAAAACGACGGTGTTATACGCCCTGCACGCATATTCTCGCCTCGTCCTGGTTTCTGTACAACGTCTAAAATTGGTGAAGACTGTTCATTAACAGAGACCATGTGACTCCGTGCCAAGAAATGTTCGGTCTTTGTTCGATGTACTGTCTCTAACGGAGAGAGTTCAGCGTCAGTGTGTGCGTCAGAGGCGCGCGGGACAGAGGAGAGAGAAGAGAAAGAAAGAGTATACAGAAACTTCCTGGGAGAGCTGATGTAAAACAAAAACAAAAGGATCGTAGAAATAGTCGCGCAGCTGCGAAGCGGCTGGATAGATCGGAATAAATATATTTGGTTTATTTCGATCTGATCAAACGCTATGTACTCTCGCTATAGACTCTCTGACATCATCATTATTTGACAAACATGTATCAATCGCGATAAATTAACATATTTTTTAAGCAAATCTATTAGCTTTAATTATAAATAAATATCCTTTTGAATATTTTCTGCCACTTAACTACAAAATATCATCGTAAAATTAAACGTCACTCCTTCAAACAATTTGATCTGTTAAAATAAAATATTCTAGCCCTTCATTATCTATGAAGTATGATGCTATTTATCTCAAATTTAAGCTCAACAAGGATCCCCTTATGAATACTCGAGATTGCGTGTGATCTTCAATAAATTAGCGTCGCAATCGCTGTACGAGCCTCTCGCGTGCAAATGAAAGCAAAACAGCGCGAGAGAAAAGGCGCGGGAGGTGATGAATTAAAGAAAGCGAAAAGAAAACAGAGGCGCGAGGAGGCGCGCGAATTACATGCAGCAAAGGGCAAAACGCGCAAAGGAATGACACGCAAGCGCTGTGGAATCTAATGAAGGTGAGGAAGAGACAAATGGAAGCGGAAAGAGATGGAAGAAAGCGCGCGGTAGACACAGATGAAGAAAAAAGAGCAAGTATATAGTACCGAAATAGCCGGACATTCCGTTAACTTGGCTCTCTACAGCCACTCGAGACGGAGAATAAAGGGTCGGCGACGCGGCGAAGGAAAACGGCGTTCGTCTGTCGTGTTTCTCACCGGTCCTACCTCGTAGGAGAGCGTTTCAATTACGAAATCCTGCGAAATCGTCCGGCAATTCTCGCAGAGTCTTCGTCTACCCGTTATATTCGTCGTGCCACTGTGGTGTCCCTTTACTCTTTGGTTTTATTCCTTTTTTTTCTTTTTTCTTCTTTTTTTTCTCTCCTCCCGTTTCTCCCTCATTCTTTCCCTCGTCTTCTCTCTCTTTCTCTCTTTTTTTTCTACTTCGTTCTCGCTCGCACTATCGTTTTCACTCTTATTCCCTAGTTTACTAGTGCAACTAAATAAAAAAAAAAGGCGTATATCTATTGTTTGTACGAGTAAGAGTAAACACCGGCAAGCTGGAAAAACGGAAGGCGAGAGCTACCGGATTGCAGGGTTTCGGTATTCGGATATTCATGTTCCGTTTTACATTCACGTATAGCCATTAGATGATAATTCGCTAGCGATTTCCCGAACGATTGCAAACTACAACAAGATATTGCAACAAGAGAACGTGATGTTTCGCAATTGCTTATTGATTTATCGAGCAGAGGATTGATTAATGCTTGACTAATTAAAAAGCTTACAAATCAGACGACAGATGATTATTTCTAAAGAATAACATGACATAAAATTTACAAACTAAACTGTATCTGACCTTTTTTTATGATTTGATATTATCATCTTCCAACTTCTTTTTTAATATAACAAAAAAAAATAGATCTATTAACATAATTTTAAATGTCATTTCTGATTAACCCGCTTTAGTAAACATTGTTGATATAAGCATTAGCGACTTAAATCTTTAAATTTTCAAACAGGACGTTGTCTTGGTAGTCTAGATTGTATATTCGAGTTTGAAATACTCTTAAAAAACTGGTCGCTTAAACGACTTGAAAAGAAAACTGGTATGCGCGTATCAGTCTTTATAATTGTGTTAAGCGCTTAATCTTAACGAATCGGTGTGACTTATACCGATGACCTCACAGGCTCTGCAGATGAAATCTAGCTGTTATGAAGACGGTCGAATAATGGAGTACAATACAGTACCATTGCGCGCTTAAATTGCCAGACATTGTTTAAGCTCATGACGAATGATCCCGCGCTTTTCTTAAATCCCGTGAAACTCTAATAAAACCGGAATGTATAGAGTCGTAATGGTAATAACTGCAAATCGTTAAAGTGCTAATGCACTACATGGACCTGTGCATCGGCGCAGTTCAATCAAAATCATAATTAACAGTGAATAATCGATGTAAATATCAACGTCAAATTCCTTCGAAAATTGAATCCGGTTATTGGCTCGCATCGATGCAATGCAAAAATAATTATTTCTTATTAGCTCATTTGTGCACGACAAAAAACTCATTAATGGAAAACAACTATCTCGATTATTCAGCAATGCAAAATAATAATTTCCTGGTTTCGAATTGTCTGCCTTAATTTAATGTAATATATTATATTTATATTTACCAGTTAATTATTAACACATGCAAGCGCCTGCCAATCTCCTTTTAATCATCAGAACGAGCCAATTCTTAAACTGCAGCGACAGTTTCGAAAATGATTTGATACGGCGGTATAATTGTACACGTTATCCGGCTGTCGCAGTGCTACGTCAATATCCCGAGTGCACTGCAAACAAAACGGTTCGAGATTCGAACGGGATTTCGCTCCCGTAACGAACGTACGCAAATAAAGATCGTAATTCCTTGCCCATGGTAGGATTCCGGTCGGCAGCGCGGTCGTGCGCGCGCGGCCGCGCTTTTTCCTAAAAACAGCCGACGGGCATATGGTCGATACGTGATTGTTAGACGGTACACACGATGTCGATGGAATATCACATTATGTAATTATGGGCGTTATTACCCGCGCCGCGAATATTTTGCTCATGAATTCTGCCTCGGCCCGTATGTATGTATCTGAGGTTCTACGCAAAACCGATACGGAAGCTCCGTCAGAAGGAATGCCGGGACCGTACCGTTTTAACTTCATTATGACTTTTTTCCCGCTGGGAGGAACCCAAATTGAATCATTATCAGATATTCCTCGGGAAAAACCTCGGAATCAAAGGTTCGCGCAACACACGAATAGAAATAGCGAGAGATTGAGGTAATTTCATCAATATAAAATATATGTGCATATTTATGTAGATCGGACGGCGATAAAGTAGATTTAATTTATCTAATTAAAATATGCATAAACAGATCAATATTTTCAAATGTTGTGTACGAGAAAAATTTTTCGATACACTATTGTGCAAACATTTAATAATTTATATACGAATGTTTATGAATTCTATTTTAATATCAAGCGGATTTAATTGCGTTTATTTCAGATCTGAAACGAATAATTATTAAGGCATTAATATCCTGATAAAAGTTTTATTACCCCTTTGTATACTTTAATGTACGATATTCTTATTAATAATTTGGAAGGAATTATAATTTTACGAATTTAATTCCTATAATGTTAAGAATATCAAATTACGTATTTGAATTCAATAACCCCATTTGCGAAATATGCTAATAACTGGCGTTTCTATTGTTATGAATGCTGCAATATAATACTGAGATCATTTTCGTTTATTTGCCATTTCAACTCGTCGTAATTATACGAATTTTTTAATAGCTAGCTTTTTAATTCCAGTATCTTTTTAATCAGAAAATATAGGTCAGCTTTATCATTGATACGCGTTTCTGCAACTTTTCGGCTCAGCTCGGTCGAGATCAGTTTTCATATAAAGTCGTGCGATATCAAATCGCGCCAACGAAAACGCGGAATCCTCAAGTCCTCAACTCGAAACGATTTCGAGATCGAAGTTTCCTAGCTGTGTAAGCAGAGCCGTATTTCTAGCGCTTTCTAAAAGAAAGTCCGGCTACGGGAAAGTCCGCGAGGGTGATTGGTGGACGACGAGCCAGGATTGAGGCTGGTGCTCCGGTACGAGAGGGCGAATAACAATGGCCACATCCGTGTATGCGTTTCCGGTCGGTGAGCACCTTCCGGTTGTGAATTACGCGGATGAATAAATAGAGTGGAGACCTAGGTATTCCGTGAGCTACGGAGAATATTACGAACGACCGGGTACGCGCAAGCGTATACATATAAGCTCGTTTAATGAAATTAAAATGAATAGTAAAGGAAGGATTAGCTTCTGTTATACGACGAACGAATATCCGCCGCGACGACGAGAAACCGCCTTGGGAAACGCGCGGAAAAGAGAGGAAACTTTTTGCAAGTTAGCTCCTTACTCTATGAATCCATTATCGTGAAATTAAAAATTCGCCTTTGACTGTACGGAGGTAACGGATCCCTATTTATTATGGAAATGTATAAATATGCTCCGGTAATCTCATCGCAACACTTTTCGTAAGCTAACAACTAGTCAGTCAGCGTGTCATTGCAATGTGCGTTATCGCGATGATGTATCCTGGATATTTTTGAGTTTTAAAATATTACGATAAGTATCACGTTCACCTTCTGACAAAAGAATTCGTGCGGATAATACAATTCCATGAGGAAAGTCAACGATCATTTCTTTGAAATATCAGAACAATAATTCAAACATAACAAACGGCCGAATAGACGCTGCCGCACACGCTCACGAACTCTGCTGCATATTTTACGAATCACCAGCTGCGCAAACCCGTGGAGCTCCTACAGTGCAGCGATTTTGGTTTACGAAAATATATTCGCGTAGAAATGGATGTCCTCTTGACTGCATTTTCATAAACTGAATTTTCATAAAATTTTCTTCGCAGATACACGACAAGAAAAGAGAAGGAATTAGAGATACACCGTGAGAAATTGATACTTTGCGAATTAGAATAAATTCGGCATGATAAAAGAGTCAATTTGTCGTAATGTTATTCGCATAGAGAAGCAGAAAGCTGCCAGAAATATCAGGGAAACTGAAAAAATGAGGGCATAAAACGCGGAAAAATGCGGAAAAGTTTCTATAAAGTCGGATTAATTGCGTTGAGGGTGCACGCTATGCACACTAAGCGGCTACAGGGCAAGACTAATTATTCTAATGGGCTACAGTGTTTGTATTTACCGTGTAAATGGCGCATTCAAAGGATCGGCACTGGCCTCTGTGGACGCTTGAGTGCGCATCCATGTCCTCAGCCGCGAGAGCAGAACCGTAACACACATTGTGCCGATCGGTCCATCGAGATTGATGAGATATCGATAACGTCGATACGAAGAAAGTGCGACCGAGATTTCTATTCCCCGTGATTTTTATATTTTTATTGTTTCGTCGATTTTGATTAAATTAGATTTGTACTACCAAAAGCTTGTTCGAGCAGACGCAAGTACACGTTAAAATTATCTTCAAAATAAAAGAAAGCACGCGTGTGATAGTTTTTCACTGTTATACGAGTGTTACACAATTTGAACTGGATATATTTCTCTCGCGTGATTGATGATAGAAAAAAAAAGTTGAAAGACTTCACGATGTCTAACTTTCTGTGATGTTAACTTTTTCCGTAAATGCAATTGTTTCTTTTTTTACAACTACATAATTTTATATAATATATAAATTAATTCTCCTAACGGTTATACATATAAAATCCGATAAGATTAAAGAAAATTAATAATTTACATATTTCATATTTTATTTGGCATAATATTTTAATATAAATATGAAATAGAATATTCTGATATAAAATATGAAATTATTATATCGTCATATAATATATTGTTATAATTCCAAGTTGTTAAAAATTTGATACAATATATATCGAAAAAGCATAATTATATTATAAAAAATTTTGCAATTTAAAACCCACTAACAAACGAAGCTTTTATAGTACATCAGGATGCAATCTTAACAGAGTGCAAATAAATTATCGCAAATTGAGAGACATTAAACTGTTTTACATTGAAATGCATCATGCATAATTAAACCGGAGTTTATATTTGGATTTACATTATATTCATCGATGTGTAACATAAAAACATATTTCTTAACCAATATTCCCTTACAATTATTTGCTATCTCTCTAAACTACCACTTTAAATTACATCGCTAACAAATCGTAAGTATCAATGTTTATTACAACATTCATCTAATATCCGTGTATTATCAAACTATTTGTACAATCAGCAATATCTATAATTTTTATTATTCAAGTTGAACATCATTTCGTCGATATCCGACGCGACAAATTCGATTTGTCCGAGGATTCGGCTTTTTATAAAACGACCGGATCGATCGATTTATGTGCATTCTTTACTTCGTCGATTCGCGAATGCAGATGGTGTCTGCCGCGACGTCGCGTCGGGACCCGTAGTCTCCTCGTAGGAGATGTGTGTGTCGCGCCGACACCGGCACGGCGGTGGAACTTTAATTCGCGTTTTCGGATTTCCAATATCGTAAAGCGGCGAAAGAAGACGACGAGTAATACATGACGGTCGATAGGGATAAGTTCCTTTCGACAGGCGACGGGAAGCATAAGAGGGCAAGGAACGACGGCCGAAGTGGGGGGAGGAGCGAATCGAAAGGGGTTATTTCGTGACTGCTGCTTGCACCACGTGTATTATCATATTTATAACTCGGTCGACTCGTAGAAACGTGAAAAAGCTGGGGAATGGACTTGGCGCGGCAGAGGAAACTCAACGCGCTCAAGGATATCACGGTGGAATCAAGCGCGAACCGGGTATGTTAATGAGATGTATTATTGCTGATAAGTTCCTTTCCACATGATAAGAAAGAGCAAGTCATGAACAATGGTAAATGCAGGATATCCTTGAAAATAGGTCGCCAAACTTTGCGGCGTATCCTACTTGCTATGTGGAGGGAAAAGGGTCATACGATCCGAAAATTCTTTTTCTTTCGCGGCAAAATTTCGCAAGGATATCCGAAGATGTTAGAAATGCAAAGAATATTGTCATTCTTTTTCTTTACAATAAAAAAATATTTATTGTAATCCGATAAGTGAGTTATACTGTACAGCAATAAATCTGTAGATATAGTAAATTTTTTATCACCCTATATATGAATTCATAAAACGGTAGTGTGTGAAACGTGACACGCTGAAAAAAGAAATCATTTTCAAAGATTCTTTTAACACGAAAGAAACAACAATATCTATATTAAAATCAACTCTATAATTGCGTGACCTTTTTCCTAAGTGCTACATGCTAAGTGAGCAGAATATGCGCAAATATAGCTATTTCAGTTTCAGAGACATATTGTATAATGAGCAGATTACGAATGCAAATTTTATGCGGTAATAAAAGAAAAGTCTTAAAACTTGGCAAAAAGTGTTGTAATGACTTTTTAATTATTATTAAATGGACTTGCTGTTTCTTAATCATTGTACTCAACTATTCACTTTGTCATTAGAACATCATTTACCTGATAGTCTCATCCGTCTGATAGACTCAATTATCTTAATTACCTTCTTGTCTTTATATCCCTCGCGTGACATAGCAAACAAGAATAATGTCGCACCTGAATAAATTACAATGATAAAATAATTACACCGCGGAATATGAAGTTGCTTCGAGTAGTGGAGTGTATTTGAAGATTTAACTTTTTGACACGAGCTAAGTTTTAAATAAATATTTTAGGGAAAAGTTTTACTTCTCTAGAATGAGGGTAAACGGCAGACTAAAGTCATTCCGTTTGCGGGACCCTCGACAAAGAGGGTGCAACATTTTCTAGAAAGGGAAAGATCCCTTCTGCCTGTATACATAAGTTTCGAGATACATAGACAGGTATCTATATATACGTATCCATTCATCCCCGGGGGCGAATAGCAGATTAATCAGAAGATAATTTTTGTTAATAAAGAGCAAGGGCGAGCGATGTGCGTGAATTATGTCTCCAGATTGCTCAATTTCGCCCCTCGGAAAAATTTATGAGGATAACTATACATTTTCCTGCATATACGCGTAATACGCGACTGATTCTAATTATTACGTCGATACAATCCGAGCACGTAAGATATTATCAAATGCACACAATTGTTATATAATATTCTACAAAAAATATTTTTATATAAAAAATCTACTATCTTTTACTTTGAAAAATAAATAAATACACTTTAGGACATATTTTTTGAGCAATCTGTTTTTCGCATCATGATTATTAATGCGTAAGATAGAGAGAGTAGGCTTATTATAACGGCATTTACATCAAATAGCGGTAATCGAGTCAGAAATCGCCTCTAACTGAATCGTGCCCGTTAAGGGGTAAAACGTGATGTCGCCTAAAACATATTGCGGAATTTTCTTCGAAGTTTTAGCTCGCCCCGCGAAACTTAGATCTTCCGCAATGCAGTGCGCTACTTTCCGCGCTCGCTCTCTCTTTCTCTCTCTCTCTCTCTCTCTCTCTCTCTCTCTCTCTCTCTCTCTCTCTCTCTCTCTCTCTCTCTCTCTCTCTCTCTCTCTCTCTCTCTCTCTCGGTCTCTTGGATTCTGTTATTCCGGGAGTAACGGACGCTCGACGAATTTACTGATTTTCACCCCTAGCACGAAGTCCTACGTCTGCTGCGTAACGAGGAGTCAAGCTCTTTCGAGTAGAAGACCATCGAACTGGCCGTCGCCAAAAAGGTCGCAGAGCGAGTAACGTTAGTTGACGGGGTAACGGAAGAGGGGACGAGGAGAGGCGGGTGGAGAAGAGGTGGGATGGAAAGGACCCTAACTTCCTAACCGAATTGTTAACTCGGCAGCAGTCGGACAGGAGCAAACTTGTCCGTTAACTTCTTGCTGGAGGAGCGGAGCGAACGAGGCGAGCGGTTGCGAAACGAAAGAAGAGAACGTACGGCGAATGGAGAAGAAAAAAAGAAAATCCCCCCCCCCCGCAAAGACGGCTGATTTAGTAAACATAATTTGAATATCTGATTGCTGCCGGCTTTAAGTTTCGTTGTATCTGCTTGCACCGCGTGGCGCGAACGTCTTAACCCGGACTCCGCGCCTTCTGTCATTTTCTTTCTTTCTCCCGATGTCTCCCAGCCCCGCCCCTCACTTCGTAACCCCGCGCTGGATATTCGTTCGTCAGAAAGCGGATAGCGGAAAGTAGTGGATAGAAACCCGACCCCTCCTTCCCCCCCTCTTTTCCCACCCCCCTCGCCATCCGTCCTCGCCGCTAGAGAACTTGAAATTATTTAGATTTTATAACACAATAGCGAACTTTATGAGATGGGCCCCGTATAGCTGCATTTCCATAAGAATTTAATAATACCGCAACACAGCGCGCAATTAATGTACTTTTTTGCCTTGTTAGAGAGCAGCTATTGCGAAAGGCGGCAATTCTCAAAGGGAGACGTTCTCCGCCACGACGTAATAAGAATTATATCGTCGGCTGGCATATCTCGGACGACGCTTCTGACGCAGATTGGCAGAAACGTCGGATCGCGGTTTCTGCCGCCGCCGATTTATTCTCTTGATGAATCCGTTTAAACGGGCAGCAAATAGCGAAAAATTAAAAACTATCCCGCGCGGTGGACATAAATATAAAAAAAAAAAAAATTGCAAGATTCGCGACTTTATCAAAGTATTTGCCAGCACGCGAATACAAAGACGAATGAATTGTTGGTATAAAACGAAAGATAGCATGATGTGATGTATGACGAAGTATTTTGTTGAAATTTTTGTAACGCTTCTGGCGTTAATAATAATTCTTATCGCAATTTCTTTTGGTATACTTTTAATATACTTTTCTCACATTATAATGGCTTGTAATAAATTGCACTTAATTTTGAATCACAAGATTATGTAGATAAAATGATATCAATTTCCCGCTATTTTAACACCTTCAAGTTAATAACGTTACGCGCAATTGCCCATGCCTTAAGCTCGACCCTGCATGGAACATTCCAAAGCCAATAAATCGCCGCGCACCTCTCGAAGGCCAGATTTGTAATCCCTCTACGGACTTCTCGGTCGTTGGTATCACCCTCTAACCGCGTAGCCACAGAGGCTTTGGACTCGCCAGTAGATTCAGAAACCGGTTGCGGCAATCTCAAATATTAATGGTCCACGTACACTACGACTACTGTCTTAACGTCTACTTTCGAATCCTTAAAGTTTGAGAAAAAGTAGAGAGACGAAAGAAAAAGATCGAAAAAGTGGAGAAAAATGCTACTATTGGTCGAACAGATCACAAACAATCAGAAGAAAACAAACAATCAGATGATTATTTCATATACGCAATATAAAAAAGCAATTAGAAATAGAATAATTTATATCTTCAACAAGCGCAAAAAATATTTAATCAGATAAAATTAAATTACACATTTAATGCGTACACTATGAAACAAGTAATTAATATATTCATGAGAGATATAAAAAAAATAGAATGCATAGAATCGTGAGGTGATCAAAGATGGAAGTTGTTAGTAGTCAGAAGAGCTGAAGTATTCGAGAAGAGAGACCGCGGGAGAGAAAGCTTTCCTTCCACACGTACGCAGCCGGGGTGCGAAAAAAAAAAGGAACGGGAAGACAGGGTCGGAAGACGGAGGTAGTGAAGGTGCGAAGTTGACTCGAAGTGGGGAGCTGAGCGGAAGAGAGGAGAGAAAACGAGAGGATGAGAGAGCTTCGAGTATTTCGCCAACTTGGTAAGCCGAGTCGAGATCGCTCACGCGAGGATTTCTTCTTGGGAAACATGCTCTCTTTTCCTCACCTTACCACTCTTCTCCTTTCTTTCCCGTGCACCGATTTCCTTTCTTTATCTCTCCTCCCCTCCCTCACGCCGCGTTCTCTCGCCACCGTCTGCCTCACTACATCGCGGGACCAAATCTTTCACGAACAGATTAAGGGGTGCGGAATATCGGAGAATTCAGAATGTCAAATACAGCCATAATGATGTGTATACGCATACGCGTGCTGTAGTCGTAATAAAAGTAGGAAATAAAAAAAAAAGTAAAAGAAAGAAATGTCAGAATACTCTCATATTTTGCGAAAATTTTACGTAATAACATTTTAACGTTCAAAGTGCTAGACGGTTTTTTTTTTAAATTATAAATCAAGAGGCAAGTAGTGTTATATTTTACTTGTTAAATTTTTTAATCAAATTTAACTTTAAATTGTGCGGAAAATATATCTGCAAAAGTACTTTCATTATAATATATACATATGTGTATATAGTATATCTTGAAATAAAGTAAATGTACATACATGTCCGTGCCTTATTATTATTGAACAACTGAAATTGTATTTCTCCCAGGACAAAAAAAATAATTATTTTTTTAGTCTCTACTTTCTCTGCTTAAGTTACTTCGTAAATTTTCTCTCTCGAGTACGCAAAGACGCTGCCGTATCCGCCATACGCGAATAGGTACCTACCCAAGGGATGCAGGAAGATAAAAAGAGGGTCGGGAAAGAACGTCCAATGACTGCACTATGATCAAAGATAATTTCCGATCAAAGATTAAGGATTACTCCCGTGAGCCGCGTGGCCCGTCTAGGAATCAAAGTCTGCCGAAATATAAAATGCATGAAGCGAGAATCCCAAGGGTGCGTGGCACGTGAAACCTTCTTTCTTTCTCTCTCTCTCTCTCTCTTTCTCTCTCTCTCTCTCTCTCTCTCTCTTTCTCTCTCTCTCTCTCTCTCTCTCTCTCTCTCTCTGTTTATATGTGTACACGAATGTGTATACGTTCAGAAGCGACTCCCATCCACCCACTTTACCCCACTTAAAGGCAGATGGTCGCATACATGCGCGTGCGCCTTGTGCATATTATATTGTGCAATTTCATAACAATAAAAAAAGTTAAAGAAGGTCGTAAAAAACATTTTATGAATCACGCATCATCGTTGAATGTTATAATACTTATAAAAATACTGGAGTTTCTTCTCGCGATTCCTAAATTTATTTCAAGCAAATTTAATTTGAACAAAAATGAGAGATACTAAATTGTAAGCAATTAAAAATCTATTTTTGTAAGGTTTTAAAAGATAAATTGCAAATAGACAACAAATGTAATTTATTAATCTTTTGTAATTTCCAGGAGACTTTGATAAAAAACAAAATTTTGATTTAAATAGCTATGTCATGCATTAATAATTAATTACAATTATTTCGCACAAAAATGTTATAAATTAGATATAACACATATAAAAAAGACATCTAAAATAAATCGTTGTTAAATTTAAAAGTATTATTACTATCTGTGCAAATGGATAAATATCTCTATAGGGTCGAGCAAGTTGCCAAAATGTATGGAAATCTTTCGTATTTTCGACACGTATAACGCAGACCTCGCCTGGACATTACATATTACAGATTTAGCACCCTTACAACTGTCGCCGTACATAATTAGGGGTTGCTTCCCCTATCGAAACAGATGGCAACCCTTAGGCTATGAGATAATTTCGCGGAGAACAGTTGGGAAAGTTAGCGTGTCCCCTGGTACAGAGAAGAGGATAAGGAGAAAAAGGGAGGGACAAATGCCAGCCGGGAAAGGCGGAGTGCGCGTCGACGATAAATTCCACGAGCAGAAATGCGTGCAAAAAGAGCCAATATGCGACTCGACAATCGTTATCAAATTCCTTCAATAATTCATTGAAATTAGATAAGCGCGCGGCGGCGGAGTGGATATCGGAACTCGTACACCAAGTAGGTTATTAAACGTAACGACGGTGAGGCAATCGGCAGTAACCGACTAAAGTGGTTTTATTCGTCGTTCACTGCGATCAGATATGGAGACAATGAGAGACCCTCCATATTCTCGATCGCGCGCACCCCGGGATCTATCTGTCTCTATCCGACGCGACTACGCCACCTAAGAGATTGCACTCGAGGGCAGTAACATACGAATTGAATGACCACCGTATAAAATTCGCATCCACCGCGACCGTCACCGGGATGATAATGGCCACTCTCCGTTCCGGATTTCAAGACCGGCAATCTGTGCGATGCGTGTACGTAAAGACTATTGAATTTGGAAATCACTAAAAGTTAATGTATGTACATGTTGCTTTAACATTGAATGATGGCCGCCCAATGCGCAATTCCCTTAAAAAAAAGTCCGAAAAATATACACATATCGATACGAGAAATGTATACGCATTTGAGGAACTTTATTTTAATATAAATGCTAATATGAGGCAAATGTTTTTCTTCTTCATAATCTCATGATATAATTGTGTAAGATGTAACCTTGCATTCAAAATGAATTTATATAAACCGAGAAAATTTATTACCATTGATATTCTATTAAACGTGATTTCCAGTTCTATAAACATTTCCATAGTTTTCTTTTAATGTATAATTTATGTAATATTTGATAAAATAAGCAATCTAATATTTATACAATGACCATATAATAACGTATTTTCTATACAAATTTTCGTAAAAGACACAAAAGATAGGAGAAGAAAAACGCCTTCATGTATGCTACGATGAGGCGCGTAATACGACGTAAACGACACCGGCAGAGAGAAGCATTAATTTGCATCTGCTTTTATACTCCGCTACTTCCGAAAATTTTATTCGCTCTCGCCATTTAATTGCGGTATACGCGAAATAATAAAGTGGAAGTAAAAGGCGGGTAGAAAAGAAAGTGTGTCGGCCGAGAGCTTAATACCGTGTAAGTAGTAGCCACTGCATTACAGTCAGATTCATTTGCATGCACTTTTACATCCTTCCGTCCTCAAAAAATATTTATCGCCCGAGGTTTCACCGTGACGCCTCGCTTATGAATTATGCATGTGAAGCACGCGCACAGGACGTAGCTCATTCCTAGCGCAATTTCGCCATTGAAGCGTAATTTCAGCAAGCTCGGTATTAGAACCCCTCGAGCAGCTTTTTCGTGATAGTGCTTACGAGGGAGGACGAAAGAACGTGTCATTCAGAACGACGATGATCACCTCAATTGCTCGAAGAGTACAGTACATATTAGCTTTATATACGTATTGTATTATATTTTTGATCCCTAATGAGATTCGAAACGTATTTTTTTTTTTTTTTTTTTTTTTTTTTGTCAATTAGACTATTGATGTTTTCAATTTGTCTTACAGATACCTTCGCGTATTTATTTTTCATACTTCAAAAGTTTTATTTTTGACATTTTTTAAATATTATTGTAGCGATAAAGACAAAAAGTCCTTTTATCCACAGTAAATATTTCTAAATTAAAAAAGCTACTTTTTCACAATTGCAAGAACATAAAAAAAATATATGATTCTATGGTTGTATATAATTTACATTGCATACCAAGTTTTTCCATACTTCCGTTTTTAAAACATTTTTACGGCAAAATCCAACATAAAAAAACACATGAAATTTTATGAAAGATCAAAACAGAATATAGTTTAAAACTATATTCTGTTAACTAATTACTTCAGACAAACTAGACAAATTCATTTTCATCATGTATAATGTTGCAAAGCTCTAATATATCGAAACACCATACAGCATTGTCAGCGCCAGATTTAACGTGACCAAAATTAAATCCGAGATTACGTGCTGATCGGATAGTACGCGTTTAAGTCACCGTATAAACAAACGTGGGAGACATCAGCGGTATATATGGTGGACAGTTTATATGTAGATTATCAGAAACTTCGCAAAATGCACGGAAATATGCAAAATGTTGATCAACTGTATAAAACTAGAGCTATTAATGGCAGAGTCACAATATTTTATAATCGTGGCGCTGTCAAGTAATAATAATACGATATGTATTGTGGAATAATTATGAATATATTATATAGCAATCTCTCAACGAAGTCATCTATCATCTACGTTATAAGCTAATACCGACAATGCTGATTTATGATACACTGATAGAAACGTGTGTAGATTATTTTGAGATTATTAGAAAACGTATATATAGATTATTTAATATTTTGCTATTCAAACCAATAAATATCTTTTTATTGAAACACAAAATACTTTACTTTGAAAGATAATAATTTTTAATAATGATATTTTTCTTAAGAAAAACTGTGTAAAAAGAAAAATATATTTAAAAAAATTATGATAATATAAGCAGTCTAATTTAAATAATTATTTTTACTTACAATATTGAAACAAAATAAAACGAAAAAATTTTTCAACTGTTATATAAAACACATATAATCACGAATGAATGAAAACAATTTCATCAATCCACTTATGTTTGAAAAAATAAGTTAATTAATATAATAACGGATAAAAATAATTTAATAAATTTAAAATCGGCAATTATTCACTCAACATACGTTTCCATCTCGAAAGATAGCACGCCCTATTTGCTTGATAAGATAAGAAAAGTTTAACGTTACCAGTAGTAAATGCTGCGGATGTTAGCCGACCATTCTGCAGTAGAAGGCAAGCGAAAACAAAAATCGCCACCATCCTCGGCAGAAAATTAACGGTCATCCCCTTGCTACTTCCAACATGTAGCTGCATCACCGATATCCGAATAAGAAATCCGATGTCACGAGTATAAGATTCGCATTCGCATTCTATCGTTTCACCAACAAAGTCTCCCCAGTCACTAGCAACTATCCCAAAACACTCTTTTCGTTCTTCCTCAATCTAGCAAGGATCTGCGTTAAAACACTGCTCGCGTTGCCCAAAACGACTAACAATGCGATTTCTCATAAAGAGGACTGTCCAATTTACGTCAAGATTTTGTAGAAAATTATGTCCGTCCAGTGCATCCTAGACGACGTGTCCCAAGTAAAGATATAACGAGAAAATGCGCGATGACACTTTCGAAGTACAACGAGCGTCTGTCATGAAACGATAAAATTCGAGACTATTTGTTTCCTCCCTCAGATCCCCACAACGCCCGGTTTGCAAATTTATGCGCGATACCGATCAGTTTTCATTACTTGCTATCTCAGCTACGTGAACCCGTGAGTCTGACGTAAAACGAAACGGCAACAGCTTCGACAACTGCGCGCTTGGGACGCTCGGCGTCGACTGACGTTCATAGAGAGAAACCAGTGGACCGGTCGGCGGCACACGCCGCCGTCCCGGCGTCACGGCGCAGATCTCTGCCACCCCCGTAGAAGACCTCTCACCCTTTCCTGAATCAGGCCAATCGGCGCTTGCGAGTCACCGCCCATCGCGTCGCAGGGGCGGCACCGCTCCCGAATTAAGATTTTCGACTTTTCTTAGTCCGGTCTACCCCTAGCTAGCTATCTGTCTATTCTCCTTTGCCCTCTCGCGAACCATGTTCTTTCGGCACCACGCATTGTCTCCTCGTTCGAGGACCTGTCACCCTTTGGTACACGCGAGTTGCGATACTCTTGACTTACAATTGAAAAAATCAGGTGGACAATTCGTATGCAATAATAATGACGCAAATATCTGAATTTTGTCTGAGATTTGTATTCATTTGATGCTATCAAAGTGTCGATTTCCTCTATCATAGCAAAATATAATTAGTAACAATTTTGGTTTATTCTTTATTGCTTTAAAAACTTTGTAAAAGTAAAATTTTATTCCTGCTTTGCAAAGTAGCGAGTCTATTACATTTTTATATGTTATTGCTCGTAATGGAATTATAATTCACTCCCTGCATCTACCGTGAATAAATGTAACATTCATGATCAAAATCAATTTGCCAATAGCGCTTCAGATAAAATTGAAAACAGCGCTCGTGAAATATTGGTATGTTACCTTATTGACATTAGTTTATAAATAAACATACCATAAAAAGATGCCATCACGATATAAATCGCGAGCAACATATATCATATTATCATAGAAGTTACTATTTTACATTACGTCAGAGTATTCCAGATCCATCATTTCACCTGTTAATAGCAAATTCCTCAGGTCATTTGGAGAGAAAAATCTTTATATCAAAATGTCAAACTTAAAGTAATTTTTAAATGCAAAGTGTGTAAAGTTAACCCCCCTCCCCCCAATTAAATTGTCAAAAATTCACGCGCTCAGACACGTTACATATTGATTTTTGATATATCCTTATTGTATGAAACATTACAAAATATTGCACGTACTTTGAAATATTCGGTAAAAGATTTGAAATTTTTAATATTTTTAATTATTAGATATTTGTATAAAAGAAAGATAAATAAAAATTTAACATGCGTAATAATTATTTCTCAAATAGTTATTTTAAACGCTGCTATAAATTAAATTTACTTTCTATGTTACAGATCAACTCCGTTGCTGCGCGTCATGCCGGTAAGTCAATTCAATTTGTTTTATTTTAATGTCATTAAAAAAGTAGATTTAAAAATAATAAAAAATATAAAAGAGTGTCTCACATCCTATTAACCTTATCACCCGTATCAATAGTAGATTTCTGAGATTTCTCATATGATACAAAAACCAATATGCAATATGCTTTACATTTAAAAATTAATGTAGCCTCAACATTTTTATGTAAAAATTTTCGCCTCCAAATAACCTGAGTAATCTGCTATTAACAGGTGACACGGTCTGTACACCCTGGACACCTTGTACATATATGCGAAATATTTCATAGCTATACAAAACATTTTGTCAATATCGCTAGAAAAGAAGAGGGAAAGAAATGTTATGGTGTGTAAATATTAGTTTTAAACCCGATGCGTTGTACGTAAAAAATTTTAATTTACGTACATGAGCGCAATATATAAACAAACGATAATTGATTTAACGCAATTTTCGCAAAGCAAACAGTTATAAATAACCGAAGAAGTAAGCATCGGCAAACGTCGAGGATTTTAATGCATTACATGTCGTTTTTGCTCGGCTCGAGATTTCTAAACACAACTCTTGCAGTTTGCGCGAAATGTATAGCCTGACCTATTAAATTTCTTTTATTGAATAACAACCCTAGCGCGCAAAAACGGTCTGATAAAAACATACAGTTCACGTTTACCAAAGAGCAACGTCGCGGAACGAAACGTACGATATACAAGACTGATGAGTATGGTTGATGGTAGAATCATGTAGGATGCGGCTGCTGCGCCATTAGAATAATATCACCCATTCTTTATCAAGAAGCAAGTCAGAGATGTGCCGTGCACTCATTTCACGTGACATTTAATTTTCGTGAAAAATTGCCGGTGAGTTTGTTCACACGAAATAGAGCGTAAAACTACCAGGATGAGTTTGGATATACTCTTTCAGGTTTCGTAATTTCGCCTCACTCGAAAATATCCGAACGAGATACATATTCCGCAAGTGAATAATATTCAGAAATAATAACCGCGAAGAATCTAATCGCAAATACAAAAATGTATGTCTCTAACCTGACTACGTATATAGTATCACAAAAGAGTGATATAAATATACATATATATATATATATATTCTAAAAGATATTACATTTCAGCTTGTTTCTACTTTGTGACGTGAAGTTAAGATGCGATGCGTGTAAAGACAACAAATTTCAAATATGAAACTGCAATTGTCTTCGCTAATGAAGTCGGTGAATGTTTTTCTTCGCATTTACGATGACCAATGTGCCTATATGTGTACGTGTCTCGGGCGAAAATTCGTTTGGAACGTATAAAACAAACATATATGCAAGAAGTAATTTAAATTCAAATTTTACCGATGTTCGTTTTAATGTAATTTTAATCTTGATGCAAGATTGGATTTGGCGGTAACGTTCCCACGTAATAAGAGAAAAGTGCATTTAAAAATTCTGTATTTTTGTATTAATCGTGAACAGGCATAGTACTGCATTAAATTCGAATTGGATAATGAATTTATAATATTCCTACCCATTAATGTCAATATTGCAAATGTGGCAAATAAAATTCAGAGCTTTACTCTTTTAAAATGCTATTTTATGTTACGTTTTCGATAAAATAATATTATTTTTTTAATGTAATTCAAAAATAGGCAGAAATTTTATTCCAGCAATACAATACGCTTTTTAACCGTTAAATAATTTATTTCCCAGGAATTATAATCAAACACTAATGTATCATCAACTGAATGAACAGGAAAAGGCAGCCATTTAGAGAGTTATATCAACATATATTCCTTTACAAAATTATACTAGTTATGTCAGTGCTGGCCAGTTCGATCGCATATCATTTCCATGAAAATTTCAGATTAAACATGGCAATTATATTCGGCTCATAATTATATCCTGCCTTTATCGACATTATCTTCAATCCATGAACCAATATTTCGTTACTTCGTCTATAATTTTCCAGTGCATAATACATTCGATCTATGATACATTTGCATTTGGTTTCATTCATTAGGAAATAAATTGTTTTGCAATTAGAGGGCAATCACAAACGATATATGTTTGTAGAAAAATTTAATATTGTCTCTTGCGTATAAACTTTTCGCAACGTGAGCAAATTTTAAAGCAATGAATATACAAATCGTATAAAAAATTTGCAAATATAAAATTTCGATGATCCATATTGTACGTGTTGTACAATATATTTCATAATACACCCACATCACGTGCCTTCGTATATTCGTGGAGAATTTTCTTAATAAGCCAAGAAGCCTGCGTCTAAAGTTCGAGAGCTACGAACAAATAAAAGTAGCGAGGAATCAAGCGGATATCCGGCGGAACGGAACGCAGACATCTAAAAGATGGAAGAAGGAAGACAGCGGAGCTTTCATTACCTTGATGTAAGTTTTAGGCGCGTCTAGGCTGATCCGCAGACCACCTCCGAGCGGAAAGAAGATAAACCGCCCTCGTCCCATCGTTATCAACAGCAAGACCACGCTCTCACTCTTCGAATCCATCCTCAAAATCCCCGGTTGCACCTCTTACCTCACGTTCTTATCAGTATTATTAGTTATCTCATTTTACTCCTCGCGCCTCGCGACCGCCGAGATTGACATCCCGGTTATCGTTCGTGAAATTTTCTTTAAGAACAATTAGCCAGCCCTATCGACTCTATGAGTTCGGTACTTTCATCGTTAAGCGAAACTTCCGCGCTTATGCGAAAACTGGTGATATCTTCGTTAGTGTTACAAGGTCATGAAGATACTGCGCGAGATCTCGTTAATAATATCCGGAATACGAAAATCGGAGATCTCTCAGATGAGATATGTAAAGCACCTTTGAATGGCGCAATTTAACAATCAATATAACGAGCTTTTAATCTTAAATGTAATTCCGTGGAAATATGCGGTATAATTTCAACGAGATTTAATAAGAATAGAATAGACAATGCAATTTCATCGTAATGACATTTTGCTCAATATTACAGAAAATATAATAAAATAATACTTGTGATAATACTCTCAAATTATATCCCGTGTGTATAAATCTGTTGATTAAAAAGGTCGTAAAAATTGCAATAATAGTCTTTATAAAATTACGAATCGCTGCGAATGAAAATCTGCATATTGAAGGATTTCCCTATAAGACCATGAATCGTTTTGCTAGGTATGGAGCTTGAAGAAAAAGGAAAGAATGGGAAAAAGAAAATGATGTGACAATCAGAGACGAGTTTTTGTCCGGGACACATCTGGTCTCTTATTTTCATTTTCTCCGTCAAATGATTTCTTTCCCGCCGTTAACTGAAAAAGTCTGCGCACGCCGTCTCTGGGTACATCGACTTTTCCTAGTAACTTTCCTTATCAATTCGTAAGATAGAATGACATCGGTGTGATAAAATAATCCTCAATTAAACAAAAAATGTTTTAAATAAACTTTCATGTGTCTGCGCTTCGTTCCTGACGAATAATATTCATATTATCTGGCAACTTATATAGCAAAACTGTCCAATTAATAAAGTTAATAATTATATTTTCTAGAATGCTACAGAAAACTTCTGTATTTTATGAAAATATGATAAAATCCATTGAGATAATAAAGCAAATGCAACATACGGAAATATTACATGCTCCGATTATATAATTTAGAGTCGCGTCGCTATTTAATATTCAATTTTGTAACATTTATTAAAGAAGAATTATTTGTATAAATTTTATAACAATTAACAGATTCATCGAAAAGTCATTAAAAAATATTGAAGCAAAATAATTTTATACTAAACGCGTATATGCATCGATGCGCATTTAAAAGATGTCATTAAAACTTTAACTTTTACAGGATAAATGATTCAAAATATGAGGAAATATATCCGAAGGCATATCTTTTCAAGCACTCATCGTCCGCAAACCGATCCTGTCAATCGCGACGAAATATTTCAACGGATCGGTCTCAATTCGCAAAACATTATTATCTTCGGTCGACCAGGCCGGTTTCCTTCTGCAAACAAAACTCCGTAAGCGATAGACAATTGCAGTTTCGAGACTCTCGGTACTCTACAGCCAATTAAGATTCAATACAATCGATGAGGGACTATTCAAACGATGAGACAATCGGAATGTAATTGCGTCGCCCCGATCCTACTGAATACCAATTCATTTTCCGAAGCCCGCCACCGTGCACCTTCGTCCTTTCACTACTACCTCCCACCACAGACCGCTTTTGTCTTGTGGAAATCTTCTTACCGAGTCCGCGAGCGCCAATTCTGAAAGTTTAAATTTCTTTTCCTCGCGTCTCTTCTCTGTCAAACACCCACCCTTCCCTTAAACCCTGACCTCTTCTTCCTTCTCGGTACCACGCCCTCCTATGGAGCGGACGATCGGGAAAGGAGGGAAAAGAGGATTGTGAGTGGTCATCCTTAGGGACACGTAATTACGTTCTTATATTTCACAAATATTTCACTAGTATGATTAATGACATTCCTCCGTGCCTTCCTAATGGATAAAGTAATGTACAAAGAATGACAAAATTGAAGTACGATGATGGCTAATAATCACGCGATATAAATATTCTTAGGATAAAAAAAAAACTTGTTTGCTATCTCTAAATACCATATAAAATCTTATTGGCTTAATAAAATTTGAATGACCGCAGTGAATATACCGTAAATTAATATATTTTAATATATATTATATATATAAATACTTTTAAATTTGCTGTCCTCTTGAAATTATAGTAAACTGTGAAAAAAATATTTCATACTATTTTTATCAAATATGCTAAAATATTAACTCTGATTTCTCTAGATCTTATACTTTGCCAGAAACCACATCTCCCAAGTACGAAGGCTACGCCCGTGCAGCTAGAGAGCTGGCAAGATAATAAAATTTCCGCGTATCCGATTTTTTTTTATCTCACGTAAGACGTAAGGTGCCCGCGCACTAAAAGGTTCGATATATTTCCCGAATAACTTTAAAACAGGGAGAGCGTGCACGATCGATGCTCACGGCTGCGCGTTTTCCGTAGGCGAGGAAAGGGATTCACGGAGCGTATAAAAGACAAGCACGGCTCGATCCAGCTTCGACGAGGTAATAAAATTGTTTGTTTAACGGGATAAAAATGCAGGACTGGAAAACGTGCCTCCTAAAGTGTTGACGAGAGAACCGATGCCTATCGCAACTGGATATGCGAGAACGACGAAGCGTCCAGAAATAGAGATAGAGCACGACGCGAGAGAATCATTCGCCAACACCGACGTTGTTGTATCGAGGTAGGACGGGTCGCGGAAAAGTCGGATTTCAAATAAAAAAAACACAACGCGGTTGAGTATCGTCGAAAAAAGTGAGAGAGCGAGAGAGAGAGAAGCAGCGAGAAAAATAGACACCTGGCAAATGTCAAAGGGGTGGGAGGGAGGGGAGGAAAAGAGACAGAAAGAGTGCGCGCACGAGAAACAAAACGTTCCTCCCAGTTTTGCGACGGACTATGCGGGGACAGTGTGCTATCGACGCATCAACGCGTTTTGAGCTTTTGAGCTTGGAGCTTTTAAAATCTGTCACCGACACACATTAAACGTTACGCACTTCGAGCTTGATGCACAATGCGCGAGCGCGGGCTGCGAGCGCGCTGCTTGTTTTCGAGCCGTTGTACCGAATGCAAACGAATGTAGGTATGTATCGTCCCGGTTATCGACACGCGTTGTTCCCGTTGAACGCCCTACGCTCGCGAAGTAGAGCGAATTTGTTGCGCACATGTTGCTCCTTTTTAACATTGATCCGACTGCCGGCCACCCGAGAAAAATGCAAAAATAAGAGAATGAACGACAGCCAGAAATAAAAAAAAAAAATAATACAGCTGGTGACATTTATATCTCTGAATAATAGCTGTGCTATCTAAAAGAAAAGTGGAAAGCCTCGAAAACAAACAACCTGTCTTGCAAACATATGTTTTGTCAAAAACAGATTTGTTATTTTTCTAAATAAAAAGTATATACTTCTAAGTTTTTTAATCTTTTTTCCGTCGATTATTTTCTTGAACATCGTTTTATCGAAATTTTAATGGAACGCTAAAATGCCGTTTTATCACTTAAAATCATGGTGTGTAATAAAAATCGGGGAATGCTTTAGCAGGCAGAAGTTTCGCTACGTATAATTCGTGCCGAGATACAGCCTCTAGCTTTTTACGCAGCACGATTTATGAAGACTTCAGCACGATGGGTGGCGACTGGAGCGCGGAGCGGCCCTCAAAATTGATTAATGAACGAGGCGGCCGATCGATTCGATTAAACCAGTGTAAACGAAAGGGCGACCGATAAATATCTGCCGATATAAACGTCGACGTTACGTCGTGACTTTTCCATAAATCAAAACCCCGCCGCGTATGTGCCGCGTAAACGTGCCAACGTGCCCAACAATAACAATTCCTATAGCTAGATCGAGAACAACCGCGATAATTGACGCGTACGCGTGACACAATCGTTAAAAAAGATCGTCGCTCGCGCGCCGCGTGTTATTACGTTCCGCGCGATATTAAGCGTCGCCTAATTAACTATAAATTGCAAAAGTAAACGACACTCATTAAAAATATATGGCTCAGAGAACAAAAACGAAATTATTGGAAATCAAGAAACATTCATATTGAGCTGAAAAATTTAGATTCATAAGTCATAGTTAATTTAATAGTTAATTAACAATTCAATGTGTGACGAATAAAAGCAAATTGAAATAATTTGCACATAATAATTTCATAATTATTTCAGATGTTTGAAAGCTTTAAATTATAATTTACGAGAAACGCTGAATATCAGTCAAGGAAAGGCTGTTGCGTATAATCGAGTAATGTCCAATTTTTCTAACGTTAAAACATTTGTATCGCATATCCTAAGAGCAGATGATATATACAAATGTGTACAGACAGTTATACAGCCATCTACATATATATAACAGATAGATTTTAGTAGTGAGAGAGCACGAGCGAAAAGGAGAGAGAGAGAGAGAGAGAGAGAGAGAGAGAGAGAGAGAGAGAGAACAGCGAGTATATCTGCGTATAAGGCTGCCACTGACAGCCCTGTCTTCACAGGCAAATTTCACTTTTTGTCAACGAACGGTCGTTTGAAAGGAACGAATATTGGATTCGGTTATTACTTCTTCGACCTTCGCCCGATCCTATACCTCCTCGATCTATCTCCACGTAACAAACTGCATGTGCAAAATCGATTCCGCTCTGCTATCATATATATATATACATATATATATATAATTATTTCTTTCACCCCGATAAAAAAGATTTATAATAAAAATTTTTTTAATGTAAAAAAGAAATTATACTGCTGTGGCTACAAAAAAAATATAAGAATTGCTGTTATTAGAACGAATACCGAATATCTATCCGAAATATGTGAAAATAATAGAATAAAAATAATAGGAGCTGAATCAAACTTCGATAAAAATTTATAAATGGAATAACGTGTCATTGTGTAATAATATATTTTGCAACATATTTTCAATAAACACGACATAATAAAGCAATGCACAGCGTAAAAACAAAGTTGGAAATGTAATAATTAATATTCATAATGAGTGGTGTTTGGCTATTTATATTACGCGTAACATGTTAATTCAGTCGATTAATTACATTCTGGTGTTTATCGAAAAATGCATGCACACAGATGGCTGATGTAATTGTGAGTCATATTATGTATAAAGCATAAGTTTATTCGTTTGTCGACTACAATTGTAATATGCAACGCGCGATATAATGCAGTGTTATAAATTCACTACGATTACATTAACGGCGCGAAGTCGAAAAAGCTTGAATAGAATGCGACATATATGAGTTTTGTAATGGAATTTAGTTGAGTTTATTATACAACTCACCAGGTTACATATTTCGAAAACAGTAACTATTAATATAACTGCACGCACATCGCGTGTGCAAGCTGAATTTCAAAACAAATATTTTCGCTGAATGCAACATGTGATGTAACAATTACTGACCCCACTAATAATCTGATCTACTTATATGAAAACAGCTCTTAATTAAATTTGATTAAACTTATTAACAAATAATGAAAGACTAATATCAAAGACAATTAGTTTCCCATTGTTAACTCTTTTCGTGATTCATTGTTCAAAATGATAAATTAGATATAATGAAAGAGAACTGCTAGATGTGAATCACTAAATATCTTAATGATATTGATCAGTTGCTTCTTTAACATATTTCGCAACGAAATAGCAAAGCACTAAAGAAAGATTTCATAGCAATCTAGCTAAAGCAAGTATAGTACACTCAGTGTATTTAAATTCCATTATTTTTCCCTTAACAAATTGCCAATTCTGATTAGACCGCGCCTTCCGAAATTTCATAATCAATATGCTAGACTTCGAGGAAGGAAAAGTGAGAAAGAATGCATAGATGAGACGAAAATAGATTAGCTAATATCATAACGAAGTTTCTTACTTTAATATCGGCATGAGATAAATGGTACGATAAGCATTGTAGGTTGAAGTGAAGAAAGAGCATAGCTATCTTGATGATTTATCATAGAAATGTATAGTTATGTCACATATAAAATGTTTTTAAATACATTAATTATGATTGTTTCGATTGCAAGTTAAATGCTGCTCACTTTTATCTACTTCACATTGTTAATAAAATAGTTTTATTAACAAAGTAAAATGAGTTTAATTAATATATTAGATATCCAATAATCTTAAATTGAGATCAATTTACTGAAAATGATAGTCGGAATTTAATTTAAATCTACATTACATTGTTCTCAATAATAAATCATCTTGAAATCAATTATTAGAAAACGTTAATTTTGCAAAATATCTAAAATTGCGCGATATGAATATTGTCAATATAATATAATTATAATCACGCAAATTCAAAAAAACATTTTAAAGTCGATTTTTTTTTAACTTTTAACTATTTTTTTCTTAATAAAAATCACATATTGTGCATCGCACTTATCGTACACATTATCTCGTTTATTCCAACATTATTGCTTGCACGCGGACTGTGGAATTGTCCGATACAACAAACACCGTCATTTTAATGCTAGCCCAACGACATGTTATGACAACGAAACAGTCAACAGCTGCGAGAGAGCGAGCCAGAACGATGGAACGTAGTGAGTGAACAGTCGAAGTAGAGAGTAAGGGAGAGTCAAAGAGAAGGACGCTCAACGCGCGGCAGTGCTAGCGAGGTGTTAGTTTCCCGGTCGGATATTAGCTGTCACGCGGCTCACTGGACAGGACACACCAGACGTATACACAGGGAGGACACCGGTGTAAAGGTAGCGCGGACGCTCTAAGTACGCCGGACAAGTCCAGCATTGGAAGCTTGCCACATTTATGTATAGAAAAATCTGAAATCGCGCCGATGGAACATCACGGAAACCCGATCGCTCCGCACCAGGGACGAATTCTCAAGATATAAACCGGCCTATCGCGCCGCCCTTTCGCGTCGCGTATTCTCCTTCTCTTCCCTCTTTCTCAGGGAAACGAATCTCGGGCATGTCAGATTGATCGGCCGATATAAGAAACTTCAGCGAGTATTACCGGGATATCTGAGATATAAATAACAACGTCTTAACGTCGTTCACAATGCTTCTCCCGTTACTGACAATATCGTCGACGTAATTATCTTTATCAAAAGTTTTAAACGCTAATATATTACGACGTACATTTTTTATGCCGATAGCAGATTGAAACAAGACAATCGTGCTTAATTTGAATAATGGAAATAACCAAGTGAATTGTAAACTGTACAAGACAGCACTGATGTGATGATTCTTGCAGATGTCACACGGTTTCACACCTCTGTGAAGTTGGCCTCCCATTTTTAAAATTGAAAAAAATGATCAGAGTTCTGGATGCCCCTCGAGGAGTTCTAGAGTTCTCAGTCTATTTTAGAAAGAGTTCTGCCATTTAAAGAAAACACCATTTGAAAAATCGGGGGGCTAAATTCACGACGCCTCCATTCTGTAAAAAATCCAAATTTTTTTATAGTTCTGAGAAGATTTCAAATAGTTCTATAGTTCTAGATAAGTTTCAAAAATAGTTCTGCTCGAAATACTACACTCAAAAAAATGATCTTGCAATAATAGCTAAAATTTTCTAGGTGTAAAAAATTAACTAAAACAGATAAATGATTAGCAACTGTTGTGATATTGCATATGTAATTACTTAATCAGTTTAGATGACAGAAACAGAATATATATCTGTATTGTTTGTGAACTTTAAAAAGAAAGTTTCTCTAAAGCGCCTATCTATATAAGATCAATCACGTGTTAGATCATGCAATGAATAACATTTAGCAATGGTACCTAAATTTTTCAGAAGCTATTGCTAGAACATTACTGCTATAAATTCTATATGTGACAAACAATGTTTTCACAGATACGAAAAATAGCGATACATTCTTGTTGCGATATCTAGAAATCTAACTACATCAGCGAAATATTTTTTTGAGTGTACAAAAATTAAATTTGAAATTCTCGACTTAGAAGACGAAAAATAGCGAGAACTCGTTCAATTTTGGTTTTAGCGTTTTGAGCCTTAAGGACAATCGTTAAAACTCGTGAGGGGTTATACAGAACTCTCAACAGAACTGCCGGTTACTGAGAAAAATTTTTGTTAGAAATTTTTCGGGTCCGTATAATTGCAACCATCGAGAACTTTTTTGTTTCGCCTCGGAGCGCTTCGAATGTTAATATTATAATTATCGCTAGAACTCTTCGGAGGGCGAAATCCTTTTTTCACAAGGATAAAAATTTTTCTCGGTAATCGGCAGTTCTGCTGAGTTTTGGACGCCCCTCCGAAGAGTTCTAGCGATAATTATTAACACTCGAAGCACTCCAAAGTCAAATAAAAAAGTTCTCGATAATTGAAATTATACGAGCCCGAAAAATTTCTGAGTCCCACAGGGGTAAAAATTTTTCTCGATAACCGACAGTTCTGTTGAGAGTTCTGTATACACTCAAAAAAATGATCTTGCAATAATAGCTAAAATTTTCTAGGTGTAAAAAATTAACTAAAACAGATAAATGATTAACAACTGTTGTGATATTGCATATGTAATTACTTAATCAGTTTAGATGACAGAAACAGAATATATATCTGTATTGTTTGTGAACTTTAAAAAGAAAGGTTCTCTAAAGCGCCTATCTATATAAGGTCAATCACATGTTAGATCATGCAATGAATAACATTTAGCAATGCTACCTAAATTTTTCAGAAGCTATTGCTAGAACATTACTGCTATAAATTCTATATGTGACAAACAATGTTTTCACAGATACGAAAAATAGCGATACATTCTTGTTGCGATATCTAGAAATCTAACTACATCAGCGAAATATTTTTTTGAGTGTAGCCCCTCACGAGTTCTAACGATTATCCTTAAGGCTCAAAACGCTAAAACCAAAATTGAGCGAGTTCTCGCTATTTTTTATCTTCTAAGTCAAGAATTTCAAATTTAATTTTCGTAGTATTTCGAGCAGAACTATTTTTGAAACTTATCTAGAACTATAAAATTATTTGAAATCTACTCAAAACTATAAAAAAATTTGGATTTTTTATATAATGGGGGGCATCGTGAATTTAGCCCCCCGATTTTTCAGATGGTGTTTTCTTTACTTTAAATGGCAGAACTCTTTCTAAAATAGACTGAGAACTCTAAAACTCCTCGGGGGGCATCTAGAACTCTAATCATTTTTTTTCAATTTTAAAAAATGGGGGGCTAACTTCACAGAGGTCGGTTTCACGTGTACTTCATATATGTATCACTTAGAATTTAATATATACATATTTTAATTTATTGGATTTTACATATGCTATTGTCCGCCTTACTTTCTGTAATCTGCCATTTTTAACATGTAGTCCCAGATAATAGATTATAATTTAATTATATCAATAAATTCATAATTAATATTTGCACGGCCATCCATTCCGTTGTAATTGGCAATCAGTTTTCCGGAATTAGTGAACGATCGATACTCGATGTAGAGAGAGGTACAAAGCGCCGATTTTCTTTACATATATAACCATAATGAATGGCACTTCCATTCTGAAAGCGGTGCATGTCGAGCTTTTATTTCCGCTGACTTACACGGCCGTTTCAACGCAAACGGCTCATAAACATATTAATTATTCTAAAAACGTGCAACGTCAAAACGCAATTTATTCCCGCGTAATTGCAATGCAATTTATAACGAAGATCAATGGCGGACAAGCGACAGCACAAGCCGGGTAGCCGAGTAACACGGCGTTCGCAACTTGCAAAGTAAGCAAGCAAGCCCTCAAAGTGTCTTCCAATTTAACGGTGGCCGAGATAGCTTGATGAGCACATCTGGGTATCGCTGATCCGCCACCGAATATCCATATACGTGTAAACCTACGGCCTATGTCGTAGTCAAGGTGCGGCATACGTGATGCAATGCAGCCCGGATCGTCACCGGAATACCAAACTACCAACTCCCTCCGCTCCCCCTCCCCCCAACCCCCTCCCCCTCCTCCTCCGCCCTCCCACGAGTCTTTACTATCCATACCCCGCGCACGGAATCGTCGTCTTCCTCTCCCCTTCAATAGGGCGTCTATGCTACCTTCACATCATTCTCATATTGGAGACGCGTGCGTGTGTCGTCTACTCTTCCTTCCCCCGTGTATACGTCGTATACACTTATGTACGACGAAACTTATTGCCGCGCGCGTGAGAGTTTACATCCTGAATTTAGAAAATGCAACTTCGATATCAATACGAATCTGGAATCACATCACGCTTCCTACGCAAAATTTGTAGAAAAAAATGTCCAAAACTCACAATCGTTCTTATTTCAAATTCAGCAAATTTTGCATTTGTTACTATATTACGAAAGATACACTGTTCTACAGAGAGCAAAATTTAGAATCAGATTCCTCAACAAATTCGATATCGTCCGTATTAAATTCAACTTTATTTCATTTTAGCCTTGATGTAGGAGGTATAAATATAGCCAGATATGCTGCCAGATATGCAGCATAAGTCAGATTATGTAACGTTAACGAAAACAACTACTTAAGACGAAAAGCGGCTATGCGTGAGTGCTTAGAGTACAGTATTATCATAAGATTTTCGTGAGCTTCCCACAAGAGGATCACGATGAGATTTGATAATATGTTCCCGGTTGCCACAAAGTTATGTCTGACATACGCATTTACTTAATCTACTATTTATTGCATCGTAGAAATTCGTAATTTTTTCATTGACAGAATTAAAAGATCTTGAAATCAATGAAAAATGTGGTTTACCTTGTAACACAGGTTATTTCAGAATATTCCTTTATATTCCCTTTAAGACCGGGAACGATTAATCATAAAAATCTTTATTTTACGCCAGAGAGTTTTGTAAACTTGCAGTATAAATTGACGCTTATATATAAGAGCGACTACAAAATACCAATAGAAACTATAGAAGTATTATTTAGCAGGATAATAGCGGTCTGCCAGATAATCAATGACATTCCAGATAATCAGGAATATATTCGTGAACGTCAGAGATGCAATGGTCTGCCGCTGCAATGTCTGCAACGCCGTCAAGGGTCATCACTTTAAGTAATTATTGTAAAAGCAATTATGATTCCTTTTAAAAGGCCGAAATATAAAAGATTTAATCTCAAAAGTTCTTTATCTTATTTATTTTTAATTGCAATTATTTTTAAAGTGAAAAATATATATTTTTAAAGATATTACAACCTACAATTTGTCAACCTCTCCAGTAAAATAAAGATTTTTCCGAACATTCAATACAATTATAGCAAGCGTTATTACTTTTTATTTTTATCGTCCTCCACAATATTCATTATTTATCGCGCGTGCAAGATAATATCGTTTATCTTTAGAATGATTTGATTTTTGACTCAGCTTTGCTGCCTTGCCGGTGCGAAAACCTTAAAAGAATTACAGTCTGTCGCGTTTAAAGGAAAGCTGAGTTCGAGAAATCGGATATCATCGAGTAAAGTCACGAATGTTCCGCGCCGTTCGAATTTTTGTGAAGGACGAGATGAGATTGCCGACTCAACAAAATCTATGTCCCGACAAAAATGTCAAAATTACGGAATTACTGTACTCAATTCGGGCTAGTTATTGTATGCGCTAATAATAGTGTTTACCGAAGCACGTACATTTGATGCACATCAAAAACATCTGAGCTTACTGTTAATCGAGCTATGAACAAAATCTGTGTTTAAATAATTGATATCAGTTAAAGAATTTTAATTTAACAGTGCAGAGATTAAAAATTTTACATAAAATAGTTATATGCAAAATCTGTCTTCTGATATGATTAATGAAAAGTATAGTTTTTATAAAAAAAATTTAATCTTTTGTTTTCTTTAAAATAGACTAAGTTTTTTTTCTAACAAATCTATCAAATTTAATACATTACATAATGCAACAAATAAAAGAATATTCTTTACTATTTAATTCGCAAAAATTGATATATATTTCGAATATCATGACGTAATAATATCACATTGTCAATAAGTATCGTGTAAATAAGTAAATAATTAATTCTGTACAGTAATTCTGTAATATAATATAATATAATACTCAAATTTACTCACCAGTTGATGTCCTGCTGTTGCTATCTATTGGTTCCGCCGTTACAATCCGGTGACTCCGCCGTTTCAATCTGCTCGCTCCGCAATAGTTTCCTCATTGCTGTAAATATAGTTATTATTTAGTAGTTATTATTTAATATAAAAATACATTTATTACGCAATCTAAGCAATCAATCTATACGCCATTCTAAGTTTTATATGATACATTTTATAACAAATAACATAAAATAGTACAATTCTAAAATAATTTCGAAAATAATTCTGTTTAATAACAAATTCAGTATTACAATGCCCAAGAACAGCATTGTAAAATGTCAAATACAAATATTATCGATCTAGTTATCATGTCTTACCTTTATCATTACGGCAATTAGCAATGCATTTGATATTATCGACGCGCGATTACACAAGTGCACATAAATATAAAGTTAGCAAGACGAAGAGCAACTTCATGCCATTATTTCAAAATGGACGACGCGATACAACGAATACAAGTGATTCGACAAATATCGAATTAACATGTCACGACGCTCTTAACACGCCACGATGTTGACTGCTTGCGATTCGACACTCCCGGCACGACCGAAATACGTCTAAAAAATGCGAGAAATTGATTCGTGTTGATGCTCAAAAGTCAACGACCATGTTCGACAAGACGCGACAAGTCGCGACAAATCCGATTGCTTGTACGAATCCCGAAAGACGACGCGTCGCAATCGTACGCACTAATAAACACTCCGCGGCGATCGTTCGTTGCTGAATTCGACATTTTATTTGTTTGAGCACAAAATTCGCTTCCGAAAACGAGAAAGAACACGCGAAATGAGGAACGACGCTCACTCGCATCCAACACTTCCGACATTGCTCAACGTACTGATCAACGCGCGATAGATCTCGTGACGTCATAGTCATGTGACGCGATCACATGATCACACTCGATATTCTGCGAAGATCACGGCTATGAAGACGCGATTAATTTTACGAATATTGAAAGACTGATAATTCATGACTGTACATATTAATTAACAATATATTCCATGACGATAATCGCTCATTGCTTGATTTGATCGAAACAAAAAAAAACTCAGTCTAAAAAATTCGTGAGCAACTTAGCGCTCACAGATATATCAAGTAACGCTCGACACGATGCGACAGAAACTATCAATTCCGCGACTGTCGAAAGACTGATGCTCGTGAACGTTACTTACTGGTTAATAACGCGATCGTCCGTGTTTTGTTTCGATACTGAATTCTCAGAACTTACGTCGATAGAAGAAACACGCGAGAGAAACACAAGACAATGTTTACATCCGACTTGTTTACATCCGATACTCTTGCCCCTCTCCTACGTACTGAATTCGTCGCGCAACATTATTGTGACGTCATACCACATCTACCCATAACACGTGATGGCGTTTGAAAAATTACGCGTAATACTTTTATATCGTCAAGCTATGTATCCATAAAATACTATCGTGTATCGTAGTATAATTTATATTATACCGTTGTATTTCAAAGTATATAAATAAATACACTACGCAAAACACACGTAATTAAATTTTTTTATGTACGCAGACAATCTATTTTCATATTAGTCAAATAAAAAATACAAAAGAAATTTACACAATCCTTTACACAAGGAAAAATCATTAAAAAAACGTATGATAATTTAAACGTCTATTATACTACTCGAATATCATACAATACTGTAACATGTTTGAATTAAATCTTGTATGTTTTTATAGATGGAAAGAGAATTTATTTTCCATTTAACTCAATGTTTTGTGAATTATGCTTGCGAAATTTTTAGCTTTCCGCATAAATTAAATAAAGCAATTGGTTTTAAGAGAGAGAAAAACACTAGATTAATAACAAATTTTTGCCCGGTTAATTTGCTGAATTTCAAAGCCTTGAAATTTTCCCAGTGTTGTATCATATATTTTTTAAAATACTCTGTTAAAAAATAATAAAAAATCTAAAAATATTCCTCGCGTTTATATCTGTACATATGTACGTTCATCATTTTTAGTCTACATACTGTCATCAATTCATGTTGCTGTAGTCCATCATGCTGATCGAAAGGAGTCGGTGTACGCGGATTTTTACACGGATAGATAGACTTCAGGTTGAAGGACGTGCTGACAGAGGCGTTGCCGCCGCCGTAGGTTAACGTTAGTAGAGTGAAACGGGTCTAAAATACAGGAGCGTACGGGAGCGTTGCGGATATAAGCAAGCCGTAACGGTTACCAAGCTACCCGTTCAGGGGCTACCCATCTATCCCACCTATCCTACTACACAGAGAGAAAAGGAGAGAGCGAGAGTGATAGAGAAAGAGAAAGGGACAGAAAGAGAAAGAGACAGAGTTACGGTCTCAAGTAAGGGATGGTCGGCGGGCGGTGAGCTCGAAGGTTGCAGAGATGACTGCGGGGTTGGGGTTGGACGTGATCTTTCATAGCTGCTTGATTGGCCCAGCATGCGAGCAAATGTATTGTCCCGGCTGCGAGCACCGACGGTTCGTGTCGAGATGGCAAAATATTTAAGACCGCGTTAAACTGGCAACAATAAAAGGAGACACGTTGATGAAATCAAGATCGCAGGAAAGTTGTGCGCCAGGCCGACCCTGCACGTTCACGCTTAGCTCGAGAGAAACGCCTCGAAAGAGAGGTCGAAAAAAGAAAAAGAAAACGGAGTACAGCCGGATTAGCTTCCATGTCATTATATCTTAACTAATAAGGCAATAGAAAATATCATGATTATTGTGAAATTGTGTCGGACGGGAAGTTATTCTTCGCGCAAACATTTGTGTAAAATTTATCGTGCGATCGATCGCGTCGTGTGTATACAACAAAAATTTATATTTTCAACGAAGTATATAAGCCGGAGAAATTAAAAAACCAATTATCGCGACAATGAGTCGGTGAGTACCGTAACTATAATTATAATTAATTATAGTTGTCGATAATACATTGACGAGCGTTTATATTTTAATAACATGCTGTTGACAAATGACTACGAGAGATTAGAGAATACTTGCTTCCAATATTTTAGCAGATTGTCTGTTCGACGTAATTCTGCCGGCTTCTGACCTTTCGCAAATTACAAGTAATCACGCCGAGTCCGGAACGTACGATCGACACGTGCATCGTGCAAATATCATCCAGTATCACGAAATACCTAGCAGCCGCGGATTGCACCGGAGACATTGAGAACGAAGCAAGCGACGAAGAGAGTGAACGGTGAGTCTTTCCGAGGAGAAACGAGTGGAGTCATGACTTCGGTCGTAAATATTAGGCGTCCTACCGTTGATTGGGGTGTGAATCTTCAGCACACCGTCGTATACAGGTATGTCTACGGATCTATACATGTTCATCGATAGATGCGTGCACGTATACACGCGCGCGCACATAACTAGTAATTTGTTTTTATCAGGACGAACCGATGTATTGATTTATCGTCGTCGCGTCTTAATTTTAATTGATTTAGAGCGTTGCCCTCAAGACTGGCATTCCAGTTTTCAAACCCTTGACGCTTTTTCTTATATTTCTTCATTTTCTTCTCGCGTCGCATAAAACGCTTCCGTACTCTCGCTCTCTCGCTCCTATTTTCTTCGATACATAACAGCCGTAGGATCGCTAAGAGAGAGCGCACGAGAACAGGAATCGTCTTTTTAGTCCTCTCCCTAAACTTTTATTTCTTGAAGAAACCAAAGAAAGTTTAAGTTGCCGTAAAATCGGAAGGAAAGGGAGATGGGTCATGGAATGGCGCGTTACGAATCTGCGATTCAGTAGTATAAACCAAGGATAACACCGCCGAAAGAGACCAATAACAAACGAAAGAGGCGGAGAATGATGATAAGCAAATTAATATGCACGACTGCTTATTAATTATATTTTTCAAGTCAGAAAAGGATTTAATGGCACACATTATAATCTTTGTAAAACTTCTCGTAAAACTTAATCTTAGATCGGGTAACTTGGTAATATCGGTTACATTCTACAAAGCCTGCTCCTTTGACTTAAGAAACCACACTATACGATAAGCATATCGCTATTTCACTGAGAATCTTTTTTCCTACTAAGGCATTGATTTAATTTATAGAATTAAAATAGTTTTCATAAATTTCATCAATTTTAAATAAATTTTATAGCAAAACTACAAGGTAATGAAATAATTATAAATAATATGCACAGAATTATACAAGATATTTGATGTGAGCTTCGACCAAGCACATTTTTATCAAAATAAAATTTATTATCTTCCCACGACGTGCAACGCCTCGTTACCCTGACACAAATTTAATTCATTTCAATCAGTCAAACCACCGCGTCGCCCTTAATGGCACATCACTCGGCTCTTCAAGGTGGGGCTTCTCAAAAACGCTTAGTTATCTTTTCGTTTCGCATTTTATTTCGATGTCCCGATGTCCACCGTTACGGTACGTGCGCGAGTGTGTATGATGCGAGGCCGAGGGGGGAAATTTAAGCAGTTTCTCCTCAACGGTGCAAACCTAATGACGTACGTGCTCGTTCGCTCGGCCCTCTCCCAGTCACCCTTCCGTATCCCCGCGACCTCGGCCGTTTCTCTCTCCTTCAACATCCACCCTTTCGTCCCCTCCCCTTCTCAGACCCTTCTAAAACCTCCCTGCAACTGCAGAACTTAACGCGCGTACCTAGTTTCGCAAGCGTAACAAGAAGTAACAGCTGCAGCGAGTCCGCGGCAGCCACCGACGATATATCCGAGAGATCGAGCAGACGAAAGTAATTATGTGGAATACATCGAACGCAATCTCCGTTCCCGGTGCCCGCACGAATGCGCCCACCCACTCGAGATTCTTGCGTATACGAAGGAAGTTTTGATTTATCGTTTCGCTTCATCCGGTATATATCTCTTCTCTCTTTTTTTAAATAATAGCTGAAATAAACGAGCCCGCTCTCGATCGATATGTATACATGCGTGTTATCGGGGAAATTATAAAATTATCGTAGGCATCGAGCTCGCGAGAAATAAATCAGTATTTATTTATATCTACTTGCATATATAGATTACTTGTAATTAAATTACCAGGAATCATATTCCAGAATCTGTATCAAAAACGTTGTATTACAAACTTGGCAAAACTAATAGTGGAATGGACAATTTAATTACATCAACGTAAGTCTGCGTATCGGAAAAGAATGGTGATTGATCGTTTGTTATGCTTAATATCATAACTTCTGGTGGTATATTGCCCGATTTCAAGATGATGGAAGAGTTTCTACAGGTTTTGCTCTCTTTTTTATAACATTTTAGCATGAAGAAATCAAAGAAGTTATTCTTCGTTCCATTAAGCGTATTTCTCGAAGAAATCAGAGTGATTGGAGCGAAAATTTAGTACAAATATTGCGCACATTATCGCGTGTCGCCGCTCAATAATAATCATTATTCCGTTCATGCAGTTCCGTGATCGTCAATCGAGGGCTTTTAAAAATACTGAAAATCGCAATAATAATCGCGACAATTGTTCATAACTCGATTGTACATAACTTGAATTCTGTTGAAGGGTTTTTAATTCTAGCCACGTGCAATACACATCGCTGTGAAATGCGCAATGTGGGAAAACGGCAATAAATCTTGAGATTTTAAATACTTTATATATCTTTTTAAGTTATTCATATTTTTAATATATTATATTTATGTACTATAATTAATACGAATAATATTATTCCATGTTATACATGCGTGCAGTTGATTTCACGTTTTCGCATCCAACTACACTTATGATTTGCGCTGTGCGCGCGATCGCAGTAATTGATCCCGATTTAATGCACCATACATCTATTATAACACCATGTGCACATCGCGGAACTAATCTCTCCTCGCCCGTCCGATCGATACTATAAATTGCACTCTTTCGTGAGTCTTACCATGTAAATAGCAGTGTTGGAGAGGTACGCGAATCCGAGTTACGACGAGCGCGGGAGGCTGATGAAAGCGTTGAATGAAACAAGTTTGCTTTTGTCCGACAATTACGCTGAAACAATGAGGTAGCCCATCCCACGGGGCGGCGGGGTGGGCTACCCTGTTCGGCAGCTGCCACCTCTTATGCTCTCCTCCGCAGCCGCAGTCGAACGATCACAACCACCAGCAGCGTCCGACCGACAGTACACACCAACACCAACTACCAATCTCAAACTAATATCAAACTCTGCGAAAAGAAAAGGTACCGCGCGCGGGGAAGTGAAGGGAGGGGGGGAGGAAAGGGAAGGCGAAGATCCACCCTCCAGTTATGTCTGTATTGAGAGAAAAGATTTAGATCGTGGTGTACGTGTGTTACACGTATAAGTGTCCGCTAATACATACAGATGCTAAGTAGAACAGCGAGGGTGATCGTAAATGTGCTATCGATAACCCGCGCGTGTGCCGACATTCACACACGTGGAAAGCGCAGGGGAAAACGGAGCGGACGGCGCGATAGTTAAGGATAGAGATTGGAAAAGAGATAGAAGTAAAGCGGAGAGAGAGGCCACCGCTACGGAGTCTGGAAGTAAAGCAGAAGGAGAGGATGTTCCGCGGCAAATAATTGATTGTATTAGGTGAGTTAGTATTCCGCCCGCGGATTGCGCGGCCAAAGTCTTGCCGCGCAAAGCTCTCGGCTCCCAGCGGCGTGGATAACGCTATGTGTATATATAGTGCGGTATATATAAATATGTATATGTGTGTGCGTGTGTATGTGTATGCGCGTGTATATACGCACAAAATATGTATAACATACACATTATATATATATATATATATATATATATATATATATATATACGCACATATAAGAGTATGTACATATTCTTGCAATGCGGCCAACAACAAATGTTTGCAAAGTTATAGATTTTCCGACTATCTCACGAACTGACGGTTTCGATGTAATAATAATTTTGATATAACCTGAGATATAAAGCATTCGTGTAATAATTTCTAGCAATCTAGAACCATCAAGTACAAAAGGTATTCAAAGTAGAAATAGATGAAGAGTGAAATAATTTGTGTTCCATTCACATAAAATTCAATTTGAAACAAATCTTATTAATGAAATTATGTTTTAATCGTTTCATCTATTCTGATTGCAAGTCATATAAGAAAAGAGCGAGTCATACATAGCAGAAAATCAAATGTAACATTACAACCACGCTTGCTTCAAGGCACACATGAACAATTTATTGAATGCAGCTATCTGTCCGAAGTGCATTCGGATGGTGCGATAAAATCGAGCCGACACGCTGATGTTCGAACATTTAGAAAGCTGTCGATTTCGAAGACACCATCTTTTCATTGCGCCTCAGTTTCTAATTGAATCGTAACCCAAATCTTGGAGGATAGACCTGACAACGGGTTGTTATAGCATTACAATTCATCGGACGGGGTGAGAGCGCGAGAGAGGAACGGAAATCTCGAGCAGATATAAAAAGAGAAAGAGAGAGAAAGAGCGGGAGAATACGAGACCGGGAGAGACCGAGGGGGGAGGGAAAGCAATTCGATCGATCAGGTCGCAACTTTCATAGGAACTGGCAGAAGATTTCGAAGACGAGGAGGCAGTGGCGGACGATGTGGCGACGAGAGAGGAGGAGGAGAGAAAGAGAAGGGACGCGAAAAGAGGCGGCAGCGAGAAAAAGGAGACGGTATAAGAGAGACGGTGAGCGGCTGCCTGTCGGTATTCGATGCCTATACACATCCAGCCAGGTGTAGAGAGGCATGAAGCAAGCCGTAAGTAAGCTGTAAGCCGAAGCAGGCTGCGGGGGTGGGCTGGTTCTGACTGGCAGGTTTCTTCATCGGAGAAGCCACCGGAAATGATGCTTCCCTTGCCGATACCGGGAATATATTGTCGATGGCCGCGCTGAAAGACGTATCCGCGTCCACGTCAATAAATGTGCCATCGACGAAAATATACTTTAAATATGAAACAGTCAGGCGCAGCGTGGCCCCGATCCCCATCGAGATGACTCCCGACAGGAACATGCCTTGCACACGCCCCGCTCTATACCCCTCTCCACCTGCCTGTGGCCCCCCCGGTTCGTACGCGCGCCCGTACTTCCTCTTCTTCCTCCCCGTGAACTTTTCGTTACGTTGTACAACGAGCGACGGAAGCGCGGCGACATTACGCGTATGCAGATACACGGGATTATGCCGCGTCGCGTCCCGCTCTCTCCATTTCTACAAATATATCAAGACCTATTGATCCTGGCCAAAGACCCGCTTCTATTTTCGCTCGGAGATAGAGAATGCCTTGGGAACATACGGAAAATAGTTACAAAGATTTCCTCATGTTTGTAAGTCTCATATCGTCAGACACAAGTTTCCTTTTTGTTTCTTTTTTTTTTTTGGTTTTTTTTTTGGAAATAGCAATGCTGTCATACGCGTTCCGCTCTAGTTTCTCCGTTGTCCCGCTTGTGTTTTACTCAAAATGATCGATGACATCGATATTTATATAAACATAAGGTATACATAAAAATATGAAAATTAATTATAAATAACAAAGATATACGTTTATATTATGATCGTGAAAATGAAATAAATAACAATTTAAAGAAAACTTAAGATTTCCAATTTGTCGAAGAGTTTCTTTAATTCGATTAATATTCTTTCTTCGACTTACCCAACACTCACTTTTTTGTAAACATTGACATCGTTTAACTCAGCGCATAACCTTTTTTAATTATCGATATTTAGATTACTATTGCATAAGTTTTTCTTTCATTAGGAGAAGAGTTTCTCATTAGCAGAAATTTACGCGTTTCCCCGTTTCCATCTTTCTTCCGTCTAATCATGCCAAACGAGATATGAGAGGCACGAATGCGAAAACGCGCTGAAATCTGAAGTCTACACCTGCATGGTCCATAGACGGTCGGCGACGTCGGCGGCGTCGGCGCTTCGTTATCAGAAACGAATGCCAATTATACTTTAACCAACTGCGAGTCCAATTTGTGAACCGACTTGTGGAGGGGCCTCAAAGTTCGGACGAAGAGGCCTGCTCTCCAAGCGTGCTGTAGTGCTTACGCTTGCTGCGCCACCAAATAACAAGAATGTCTTGCCTATCCCACGGACCTTTCGAGCACCGGGATAACGCGTTATATTCCATTCATTCGCATGTTCTTCGCCGCCAATTCGTATGCGCATATATTAAAATTCAGGACATTATTATATCTATCACTTATAATCGTTTCCAGTAGCAAATAACGCATGTGTTGATTCCTCGTGTACATTATTTTATAATAATCTGTTTTTAATTAATCTCAACAAGTTGCTCAAAAAAGTCAAATTGCACACAGATTGCACTAAATACAAAAAATATATTACAGCACGATAATAAGCAATCTAATTGTCAGTTTAATCGTGCAAGATTAATTTGTAAGAAATATTATTGTCCGGATCTCCACGCAATTTTTAAGAAAAAGTAACATCGAATAAAAGGAAAACATGCGACGTTACAACGTATAAACTCGTTCATCGTTCATATCTTTAAGCGAGACACGTAGTTACTGACGAAACATAAATTCGCTTGCTGCTACTTGCACGTTACGTGAATTGCACACATGCGTATACGGACGCGCCCAGCCTACGCCCGTTAGAAAGAGTCCGCGTATGAAGATTGAAAATGGATTTTCGAAACGCAATTTCCCAGCGAGGAAATGAAGCGCGTGCACGGCCCAACGGTCGTATTCGTGTTGGATCGTATGCTGAATATTAACAAAAATAATTCAATTTGCCCCTCATAGTCAACTGCAACCATACTCTTGACAGTCAAATCGGGAGATTTCACGCACGCATAATTCGCGCGTAGCTTGACATAAGTACGAAAAAAAGAACGAACAGAGAGAATTTAAAAACGCAATCTGAAAGTATCGAATAACCTACATCGAGATATTAATTTCCAATTATTATTATTATTTATTTTTAACACATTGTTTTAAATGCATATAATAAACAATTATAATCATCGGCAAAATTACAGCTTTGATAATCTCTGGAAAATTACTCTAAAATTATTATTTGAATTTCTTCTATTGCTCCGTCATTCACCCTTCAACTATTGTTCATGACATATCATAAAGCCAACTGTAAAGCGCATACTTTGCGCACGACATTGTTTTTGACTACCAACGAAACAGACTAAAACGCAGCGGCGATGCGAAGCAGCTGCCACGGGCAGACTCATTTCCAATCATTTTCAAACATATTTCATATCCAGGTCCGGAAGTCGATTAAATATCGAGTGGTTCGATTTCATGCGATGATTAATATTGTCCGATAACATACGCGAGGAATGTAACGCTCGTCGAAAACGAGCGAATTACAGGGATAAAATTTGTAGAATGCCATTTTTCTCGCTGAGCAATTAATTAATAGTACTTCATTTATCGAGAGTACGAAATGTAAGCATATCGAATATTCTGCCAAATTTTATGTACAAATCGAATACATTTTGCGTTCGCATCTATTACCAAATATTGTTACTAAATATGGTATGCGATATGCATTTTAAGATAAGAGCAAATTGTTGCGATTAAGCTTGAATTTGCATATTGCGATAAAAAAAACGATAAAAAATATATAGATTCGAATGCATAAAATCTCTCTCACAAAATCTAATTAACAAACACTGATTAATAATGCGAATTACATTCAATAAATTTATTATTTATTTAATAAAGTTATATTTAATTAATTTGTGAAGTTATAAATTAAAATAAAAACATTAAAATTTGGCGAAAAATAATTTTCCAAATTTTCTCTTGATGAGCTTTTTGCGTTGTTATCGTAAAGCTTTTAATCGATTATAATTACACATTTACCAAACAAAATAATGAATCTTTTTAATGAAAGAATTAATTATCTTATAGCTTACAGTCAAACATCCAAATGTGTACTCGAAATAAATCTTATCCATCGAACGGATATTGCATAAAATGCGATACATTATTATTGTGTCATATTTATTATTACGATCCATAACGAAATCGAAACAGATTGATTTGCGTTTTGTCAGATGCGAGATTTATCGGCAGATTAACAATAATTATTCTACGAGATCCATTAATAGATACGGTTAAATGAGTATTGAATCGCTTGGAATCGCGGACGCGATAAGCCGTTAATGGAATGCCGCGGCGAAAAAAGAAGAGAGCGGAAAGAGACGAGCCGGTAGGATTGCTTTTAAATTCGGTTATCTAGCGGCAGTATATTCACTGTACCGGCAATAACTTAGTTCTCTAATACTTCACAGGTCGCGGTAACTCAATGGTGCGCGCGATGCGTGGCGGAAAAAAAAAATGAAGCCATATATGAAGTTCCTATTTGCGAATAGTATATACAGACAGAGAAAGGCACTGAATAAATGAAGGACGGAAAGAGAGGAAGCCCGAGGACGAGAGTGAGCTCGATCTGATGGCAGCAGGAACGATGGAGGGCTGCGGAGCAGATTTCATCCCTCCTGGGGGCACCGGGACTGCCAACCTCTACTAGAGCCGATTAACGGGGTAATTTATCAAAAAATAAACGCATGCTTTTAAGCTGATATTTTGCGACACGTGGTGCAAGCTTGCACAAAATATTTCAGATACAATTCACCTTCGCTACCACGGTGGAATAATTATCGAACATTCCATAGGTCGTTAACTCTTTCCTATTCTGCCTAAAGCCATTGGATAACTTTTTTTTTCATGCACACCGTGCGACCAGAACGTGCGATTATTCCGTGATTATATTGCCGGTAAAGCAATTGAGAAGTCTATGAAAAATGAGAAGTAAGAATTGCGCTAATTCCACGTCCCTCCTTTTTATTCTTCAATTCTGTAAGAGGTGATTTTTTCAAATCTTTAATACTTGATGAATACAAAATCTTTTTCTCTTCTAATGCTAGCTTTCAATTTTTTTTAAATCTGTTTTATATTTGATTGATACAAAATCTTAAAAATCCGTACAGTTGGATATTCTTATATATAAATATAATCTGTATATTGTAAAGTACGGTTACGGTTTTTCATTCTATTTCTTCTAAATTGTTCTTATACGCGTTCTGCGTATAATACGAGTTTTGATATATTTTTTTATACACTAGACAAAATATTGATAAAAACCGCAACATATTGTTTCATATGAATGTATTCTCTTCGCGCAAGCGGTTTTTCAATTTAGTAAATGCTCTTAACACACCATATGAAGAGAGAGAGAGAGAGAAGGGAAGAAAAAAAAGGGAGAGAGAAAACGTACTTGCAAATAAATATTGGTCAAAACTAATTCATAAAATCGATCGATATTCGTCAAATCAGTGACCACTGCATTTCGTTTGTTACCTCGTAATTAATTAAAAACTACAAAACTTATTTTCCATACAAAAAAAAAGTTATCTGTCTCTTGTATAATTTTTATTGGATTACATAACCCGCGAACATTTTAATTAAACTGTTATCATGTCGTTAAAGTAGCGAGAAAAAACTTAACATTTTTCCTCGTCACATTTTCCTTTTTTTCTTTTTTTAATTTTAAGACGCCTCAACTTCGATTTATAATAATGTATATCATCAAAGTATATACGTGTGTACATATCGAAAAATATAAGAATGTACGATATCGAAATTTCAACACGCGCAAGATATTGCTTTCTCACGAAGCTTTCCCGACTTTTCAGCGATATAATCGCGGATTAGCGTACGCCGGAGTAATCCACTATGAATGTAATTAATTCAAGACGAGCGTAGGGAGGAAGGTCGCCGTGGCTTCGGCCCTTTAATGTCCCGTACAGGTGTTGCTGATGGCAGACTCAAGCCGCTAATGTATTGACCGGCCTTGGCTGCGTCGGATCGCAAAAATTTCACGTGGCAAGAAAAAAAAGCGATGGGCGTCGGTATCGGGGGGACTCGCGAGGGCATTGCGCTCCGATCGAGGCAATCGATTCTCGCTCAGGCAGGATCCGAGGCTGGTGACGAGTAAAATTGCCGGAAGCAACGTCAGACAATATTTCGCTCGTTAAGGGCCGGCGCTGCGCGCCCAGGGAAAGGCGGGAGGAGGAAGTGGAAGAGATATTAAAAGTAAGGCACGATGGGCGAACTTATCTCATTAGAACAGCTTGTAAAGCCAATCTCCGTGCTGCTCTCGTCCCAACGTCGGGTTACACACAACTTTCAACGGCGATTGAGAGTTCGAACTTGTCCCTTTCGTGACTGGTAGACGTGCCCCCCCTTTCCTCCACCGGGGAAATTCGAGAATAAGAAAAAGAGGCGGCCGATCATGGTCAATCTTGCGTTATCTAGAGTTAACTAGATAATTCGCTGGAACTGTACTACGGCATCCGTACGATTAAAATCACGACATTAGTAGTCCGCTCACTCCGAAATAAAGCTACATTTCAGAAGGTATAAAAAGTATTCTCACTTTCCTATTAAAGAGACGGCGTCTACGACGCCGCCACTGAACTACGAAGCATGCGAAATAATTGTTTAAAAATGATGGGCAAAAATCTTTGCATTTGCCAAGTTATCAGAATATGCATTGCAGTACTCGTCCCAGTCACGATCGACGGATAAATCGAACCGGCTGTAGATATTAAAGTATGCTAAAAAAATCTATATCGCCACCTGTGCCCTTAATGCACTCATATGTATGTGTAGAATATTCTAATGTGATTTCTGATTCATAATGCATCTGCAAAGAACGCAGGCGTGAGAGACGGCAGCGTAACGTTATACTCCGCAGTTCACATACATAATACACTAATATATTCTCCTCAAAATCACGCATACATTCCGCGGAATTCACTTATCGTCAATTCCTTTTTGTTCAAAGAAACAAATAGGAAAAGACTTGTGAAAAGATTTAAATGCGTGAAGCTTGTGATATATTCATAATTATTAATAATTGTTGCTAATTAATTTTATTGTCATCATATCAATAATCGAAACTAAATTATATTATTGCACAAATATTATATATCTTTCAAACAATCATTCGTTTATCTCAATTGTTGAATGCATTGTCGCTAGAAGACTTCTTTTTTCTCGATTAAAAATATTAGATTATTTGTAATCCTGACTGTTGAGATATATTGAAGTCATTTTAGGCGTCAAAGCGGGATATTTGCACTGAATGCTGATAAAATGAAAAAGACCATATAAGCGATATCGTTAAGCTTGGAGGAACGCTGTAAAAACGATACTATGGGTGCAATGCTAGCGAAACGCAATTTTGATCAGAAAGCGGATTTAAATATTTCTACGAATTTACCCTCTGCTTCAAAACGCTGCATCATTGCCTGAATCGATGAGATTTACGATTTTCCGTGAAAGGCGCGGAGGATTGCACAAATATTTCTATGTCCTCACTTTTTTATATTTTTTTTATCTTTTTTTTATTCGTTTTTTTTATTTGGACGAATCCGTTTTAATAAGCACTCGCATCGGTTCTTTGTAGATGATTAATCTCACATGAAAAAAAGTGGAACGCGCGAGAGATTTATCATCAATTTACGCGTACTATCTATATGCACTCATACGCATGATGTAATTTGTTTTCTCAAAACGCGATAAACTCGAAATTGGTGTAATTATTAGTAGAAAAATATTCTCTAAATAATAGATTAAAATATTTCAGCGTTTGTTGGAAATATAAAAAATTTCTACAAATATAAAATTGTCGCGGCTAGGATTTATTATAACAACGGCGATGTAAATATAAATTTAAAAGAATAGCAAAACGGAGAATATATCTTTGTGACTTTTATACGTTTTACACAATCGCGTATCTTTTGAGAATCAATTGTTCTTAAAGTAGAGGATATTACAGCTCCTTATACGTATGAATGTTAAAGTCCCTTATATAAACATATCTGAGAATTGCAAGATATAATAACCGCAAGATAGCGCCGAAATGAAGATTAATGCAAACAAAATGGTACATTGCTTATACGTATATCAGGGGCATTATGTTATAAATTAGCTATTGTGGCCCGGTCGTACGTGGATGTAGCTAACTGACGAAGGATAATTTAGCTTAGCCGCGTTCAGCGGAATATCCGCGAGAATCGCCACGGCAAAATGCCCTTTCTAATTAGCATGTCGGCCCGTGTGGAAATTATGCCCGATTTGTCGGCGATTTGACGTGTTCCGGAAGGCTGCGAAATACACATTTCGCGTCAGCACTGATCTCCTTGTCTGTGCTCCTTTCAATCAAATAATTGCCTGAAAGTCCGTCCAAAATAGACGAACAGTATTGTTTATCTTACAGATAGATTATCTTTAATCAATATTGTAACAAACGAATATATTTAAATTGCATTGTTCGTGAAACTTATATAAATTATCAACGAATGCTGCTCAGATATGAAATATTCTACTTCATATAACTGTTCACTGTATTAAATCTATAATCGTGTAAAATTTATGATCTACAAAATACGTCTTTTTCACGTATGATGCTTAAATAAATGCACAGATATATAATTCACGCTTGAAGAAAATAAGTTTCAAACTTAACTAAACTGTTGAACAAATAGAGAATTGTGTCGTCGACATATCTGCGCGATAACAAATTGCCGATTGCAAACGCGGAGCGCCGATTGTCGCGAATTTGAAAAACAATTAGTGAATTGTGGTCTGCACCGACACCACCACTATTTGAGCATGCCCTCCACAAATGTTCTACCGATCTCATAGCGGTCATCGCACACGTATCCAAATTCATTTGCATATACGGAAAATGGTGGACAGACATACCGCGAAAATTTCGTGATGTGGTTTCACGTGAATATAATGGACCTGCACCTAAAAATTGGCGCGGTGACGTAACGCTAGACGAAAATTCGTTCGAACGTACCATATTGGTATGTATGGGAAGGCAACGATCATATCTCCAATTTTAGCCAATGACATGAGAATGCAGACGGTGTCACAACGGAATATACAGGCCGCCACATACAATTTTTATTATAATACATAGAGATCTTTGCAAAATATTATGCCACAACAAATAACGTGCAATCTTTTCCAAAATATTGAACGTCTCATCGTTGATATATGATGCATAATTCATATTTCCATTTCGTAATTTTACACTTCGCATCAAATCTGTGATGCGTCGCTCGGGGTGATTTTTGTATCCTAGAATATATAAAAGCGTATGCCAGTTTTATTTATTTCAAGAAACTTTATATGTTTTTAAATTATTATTTTTCTAGATATTTGTACAATGTTATTAAACGACTGTTGATTGGTAAAAGATATTAGCTTTATTAAACAATAAATAATTACACAAAGTTATTATTAGAAAATTATTAATATTTTTTTCATATCAATTTTTCAAGAGAAAATATTAATTATTTAAATCTACGTTTGCAAAGAGAGAGCTTTATTTATGCAGTATATTTTTTCAAAAAATTATCAAGTATTTTCACATTTTAACCACTTAATTAAGAAAAATATAAATAATCAAATAAAGAAAATTTCAAATGGAAACGAGAGGTGGCGTGTAATACACACTCTACCACTCCCAGTGTATGGCCGAAGGCTAATATCTGTATTGTGTCGGTCGTATATTCCATATGTGTCCACCGACTACTATTTTGTACGTCAGTATGCATAGAAAAATCTGTATCTGCTAATCGATGCACAACAGTGTAGGTTCATTCTCAGCTCAATATCAGTCTAATCTGATTTAACAACATATGTCGGTTTGCCGGGTATCGAGCCGTTTTTTGATTGTTTTAGCTGTAGCTAAATCGAGATATTACGCAAATTTAATAAACAAAGTTTATTCTGCGTGCGCGTAACAATCAAATTTGATTTGCGATCAAATAATACAGAAAAAATATAGAATGTAATTTAAACAAACAATTGGAGAAACTTATAGGAACACATAATATTCGTAAATTTGACAGAGATTATAAAGTAGAGAATAATATATCTATTAAATCAAGTACATTTTTTAGCGTGAAATATTGTCGATTTCTTCGTTTAAACACGTACGCGATAATCACAGTTTTAATATGTTCTGAATTTTCGGATGCGAAAATGATAAAGTGTGAACGAAATAAATCGCGAGATATAACGTATAGACTCCGAATAAATTGAAATATTATCCGAAACATATTAATATCACGCCCGCCCACACGAAATACCTACTTGCATTTGTATTTTCGCGTTACCTCGAAGTAACTTATGCTTCGCTACTGCCTGGGAATTAATTAAAATAGTCATCTGTATATACAAAAACACATACACGCACGTAATTGTGTATCATACCGAACATTATATGTACGCGAGTGTGCCAGAAAACACGTATGCGTCATTTAGACGCAATCAGCCGCGATACCAATGTAAAGAACGTGATATAATTTGCAAATATTGTTGCATTTTTACGCGCCAAAGTTGTAAAAACTAATTCTGTTTTCTTATATAAAATAAACAGTATTAAAAAATAAAATTGACACTTTTTCGCAGATTTAATTTTTTTTCAAAAATGACAAAATTCAGAGATTATCGAATAAGTAGAAAAAGATAGTATAAATCAGACAGTAGTATAAGTCAAATCTTTATATCGAAATAAGACTTTAATCGGTATTTAACACATCTATTTTAGAAAAAAAATCGGTCATAAATGCAAATATTCGATGATATTCGCCTACGTGGATGTAAGCATGCGGAAAATGCCCGGCGCGTGCAGAAACTTTTCATCGCCTTTCCCAGGCATCCGATAAATATCTCGGGACAAGTAAGATCGCTAATAATCTCGTGATTTAATCTAATCACTTAAGACAATTACGCACAGATCAGTTAATTATTTGTAAAATATCGCGCTTCGAGATATCGTTGCGCGCAAGTATTAGTAATATTTTAATAAAATATTGCGACATTAAATAAGAATTTTTGAAAAGCAACAAAAAAATCAGAGTGGATGCGAACCACTTTACAACGAACGCATACAATTAGTCGCGGATCTCTAATTTACACGTTTACGCAATTCAATGCGCGATAATTAATTGCTTTAAATCCGCGATAATTTATGCCGCCACATTTCGAAACAACGATCGTTCTACATGACAGAAAATATAGAAAAATCGTTCACTATTAAAGCATAGACAACTCCTTCGCCAATTTATTTTATTTTTTTTTTTTTAATGGAATAATGGAATAGTAGTACTTGCAAATTAAAAAAAAGCACAGAAAAAATATCCAATTATGATCGTAATATAGTAGTTTTTTTAAAAACGATAATACCACATTCACCCAAATTAAATTCATTGTGAAATAATTTCTTTGACTGAAAATTTGTCCATTTAATTTTACAAATTAATTTCGCATAATTATGTTATAATTATGGAAGAACAAATGCATTGTGTCAATCTCTACAAATGATGCTGCATCATCAAATTGCGATGTTCAGTCTATGTAATATATGTGCAATGTTATGTACAATGATTTTAATAACGATCAAGATCTCAACGTGCACTAATTAGAAATAAAACTTCTCTTGCGAGCAGAAGCATGAGGCAAAATCACAGAGGGAAGCAATTATTCGCAAATAACTGATACACAATTTTGCATCGAATCTCAATGCGCATTATGTTTCCCAAAAGGATTACGTACGTTCCGACAACGAATCCGAATTAATTAATCTGGCTAATTCGCGAGGCGCAATACGAGGCCAAATGGTGTCGAAACAGAAAGATTTATTTTCCGCTTGCATCGCGAGAACGGAAGGGCAATCACCATCGTGATAATTGAATTTTTATAATGATAGAAATTCTGTCGTGCTCACGCTCGGCGAATAAGCGTTTATTTGTCCACGCATTTTATGTAAAATATTCGAATGATTCGCGTTTTCAACAAACCCGCGCAATCCACTTTCTAAATTAAATGTCATCGGGCATTATTTTAAGTTGCAATGCGTAATTCTCTCTCTCTCGTTCTCTCTTTCTCTCTTTTTTTTTCATTTATTTCGCAACCAACTGGTACGAACTGTTTTCTTTAAATCACGATGCGGTCGGTTATACTCCAAAAAATGTTTGTATCTATCAGCGCTTATCTATGAGTCAGATTGATTAATTTCAGCCCGGTTTCAGAGCGTAACGACACGCAGCGCAAACACACGCTACAGTCTGATGATGATGATACGTCATCGAAAAAAAAAAAAAAATAAAACGGGAGAAAGATACGAAGCGGAGTACCCCGAAATCCTATGGGAGGGAGGAGGGGGAAATACGAGCCATTGAAAACGGACTATTGGTCCAGTGGCACAATTCGTGCGCTTTTTCTCACGGTTATATACATGTATGTGCAGCAAATCGAAATTCTATCTCTCAACGTTGCGTAGGAGGGAGCAGAAAGTGGTGGATCGGCAGAGTGCATGCGAACATCGCATTCGACGGCGATATCCAGCCTCATCTGTACATAAACGCGCACGAGTGTGTACGTGTCGGTGCTGCAACTGAAACCAAATTCGACTGTAGAGAGGCTAAAGGGCTTTTTTATACGTTGCAAACCAACCGTATGCAGCGCGAAATAAACGACGGTGTGTGAGCTGCATTTCCTTTTCTCTCGCGCAGTCCAGAGGGACGAGTATTCGAGGTTTGTTGTCCCGTTATAAAGAGACTAGTAAACTTGTAATCATTACTTTAAAAACGATAATCAATTCAGTGATAATAAGATAATCTTTCATTATTATTATTATTATATATTATTTACCAATATTTGCATTCAGTATTATTAATCATTAATTAATAAATAAACGATGTTACTGTATTAAAAATGCGTTTTAAAATTTAATATTACAATATTAAGCGCGACGGTATCAAATTCTTAAAAATCAGAAAATTGCTATCAGAAAAGCTCCAAGTTCAAACGGCGGAACAAATGTCACAAATATAATTTTTCGCGGAGATAATTCTTTCAGATGGACATTTGTGTGAGAAGTATGAAGAATGTTATTACAAAAAGAGAGATATATGCGTGGTGAATAGCAGGGGCACATAATTATCGTTCTACCTCGGCAATGCCGAGCTTTATATGTGAGGATAAAATCAGACATCCGACGATGTCGTATTTCCGTCTCGGACATTTTTCTATACGATATCGCTGCACGATATTTCATTTTTAATCGTCGACAGTACGTCGAATCGGGTCAATCGGCTTTTCTTTCTAACAGCGTTTCACTCCGTCGTGACGTTCAATTTCCTTCGTGTAGTCGTTATCGCTGTATTCAAAAGATGAGTATGTACGTGTACACCGGCATCATGTATGGAAAGCTTCGCGCGTGTACGTGGACATGATATTGACACGTCGGTCACTTGGTTAAAAAACCCAGTCGCCCAAAAGTAATCCGCGGATAATACATATATATACATATAATATTTAGATAGATATTTGTAAAGTTCGCACATAATTGTAAGTCATAACATAATGAAGTACGTACGGAAATGAAGATATTTCCCCGTAATTAACATCTAAAGTTATTCTCGCCGAGCTAACTCAAAATCAACATTAAAAGCGACATTTGTGCTCAAGCTCTTCGTATATATGTATATGTATTGTATTTTCAATTAGTTCATTGCACGTATGTATATATATATATATATATATATATATATATGATATGTACGCACATACTTGCAAATCGACGTTAATCTTTAGTGTGTACAAATATCATGCAAAAATGTTCGGACTTTATTCACGTAAATGGTAACTGCTGTAAAATGTTTCATTAAGTTACAGTTCATGTTTCGAAATATCAAAGTTTCTTCTATGAACGCGTCGTACTGGTAGTATGCATTTTAATAACTTCGTTAATATTTCTACTACCAAAGAAAGTAACGAAGTTATCTCAAAGCACGGCTTTTCTATGTTAATATCTAGTTAACCAAATGTCGTATCGAGCAAATAATTTTATTAACATCTAGAACCCATGTAACACAGAAAATTAATTATTTAAATTCAAAATTTACATTAAAAAACCTCGGTAATAGAAAGATAAAAAGCGGAAAATTTGTAAATGGTAAAAATAATTAACGGATTAAACGGTTAGTTTTAAATATACGATTTTATCAAAACAATTAAAAATACACGCACGTGTATGAGTTTTCGAGAAATTATTAAAAATCCCGGAATGTATTAAAAAAATATCAGACATATATTCAGATCACATAAAAAATTTATACAAAAATTAATTTATAATATTAATTCGATAAAATCACATTTTCAATTTTAATGTATAAATAAAAGCTCGAGAAGGATTAATGCGCGAGATAATATTAAAAATGATGACAATAACTATCGGTCTAGTCGTGTTCGCGGCTACACGATGCACAGTTCCCTATAAATTTGCAAGAGACTTTCGTATTCGCCTCGTAGCTTATCTTGCGACGCGGATGCCGACGAGCCATGCTCCACGTTCCGTGTTCGTACGCCTTATCTCGATCGCAAGATTCGACTAGAAGGGTTTGTACATACGGATGACGTGTGGGTGGCTCATATCGAGCTATGCAAAGTTACGCCGTCACGTCGAGTAAAGGAGGTGTAAAGGAAAGAGAGAGCGAGAAGAGCAATGTGCGAGTATCGGTTCGGTTTCCGATGCTTGTCGCGAAGAAAAGTCTACGAGACTCGAAATAACGATAAATCTCCGCAGTAGACTGCAGCGTTCGAAGCTAATTCGCTTCGAATCGATAAACAAGAAATTGAACGTGACATGAATAGCGGATTATATGCAATGCTATACGATGCTTTTTGTCCTTTAATAGGGGTGAGATGAAATCTCTACACTTCTAAGTAATATGATCTCAACAGAATCAGTGAATCAGTTTTATACATAGAACAGATTTATATTCGTATTTAAGTAACGGAAGCTATTTTGAGAAGAAATTAGCGTCGAGTAAGTAAAAGACGTTAAAAATAATTAACGGATTAAAATTTATCAGGTGGATATTTTAAGAATATTAAGAAAATTAAACAAACATAATCCGCAAATCAGAGTGTGTCTAATAAATAATTTTAAAAATAAGTTTAATATGTCTAATAATTATTTCTATCGATACAAATTATGAGAAAAATTTTTATTTATCTGTACAACCAATACTTTGTGACACAATCTCTTTGAGAGATATTGACTTGCATATTGAGTTTATTTATTTTTCTAATATTCTTGAACTGGTCACCCGACACGTTTCAACCCGTTATCTATTTTTAACTATCCTTTCCTTTCATCGACGCTAATTTAATTGCAAAATCACGTAATGAGAATTTAATGCGTTTGACGCAAAGGAGAAGAGCTGCTGCGCTGTTTCCTCACTTGTAATCCAAACATAGCCGTACTCCAGCGATATTAAAGTCCTTCTACTTGATAAAAGTCAAGCCAGCTTGAGCAATGGACGGGGCAAACAGCAATTTCACGCGCATATAAGAAAAAACGTTTGCCTTTCGATAAAATGACGCTTTTACTCTCGGCTCATCTTGATCTTCCTAAGAAACGATATCGTACACAGAGATTCGACATCAACGAGTTGCGAGATGGAAATTCAAGAACCGGTAAGCCCTTTCTGATTGTTTTATTCTAAATTAAAATCTTTTCAATTAATTTTTTTGCCCAATGCCGTTTTTATTTCACGAAAACCGAGCGAAAACCTTGACGCGCTGCGGCCTCAACTTAAACCGCGTCTTTTATTATTTATATCTTTTTTAGAACGACTGGCAACCGTTATATCATAATTACGATGCCATCTCTGGCCGCGAATAAAAACTCATTATTCTTATTACATAACGTTGCTAACTCTCTTTCGTTGTCATATCTCCATCAAAAAGAAGATATCATTCCTCTCCAAACTTTTTCCTTTCTATATATGTGTCTCATCTTTGTATTTTATATATATATATATATATATATATATATATATATATCTTATTTTTGTTCTCAATACTTATTCTTTTTTCTATCGCTTCCGTCACTTCTATCAGTTCGGTCATCTCCACATTCTCATAGCCCCGAGGCACTTTTCGAAGCGCGCTAAATAGCAACGAAGATGAAAACTTAGCGATCTGAATGCTGCAATTCCTAGTTCCTTTTTTTGAAGAAGAATCTCAGCCACCGAGCAAAAAAAGAACCGCAAAGTAGTCGAAGAGCGAATAATCTATCTCACAGACATAAATACTAACTCATAATTTATAATTTATAATTCTCAATTCGAAGCGGTTAGCTCTAAATTAAAACACGTGATGTACACTATTAATTTTTTTTATCAAAATTGAGAGGGAACATTTTAATAATGAAAGAATGTATATGTATTTCTTTCATAAAATACGAAATAACTCGCATATGTGATTCGCGAAACGTGTATCTTTTCCCTCGGGTAACAATATAAATTAGATAGTAGAAATGCAAGCAACAGATAGATTTGGAAAACCTATTACTTCTCGTACAATACCCCACGTGTTGTCTCAATCCAAAACTAAAATTGCTATTTGCCGTTTTCACAATAGCAATAATTCATAAAAATAAGTTATAAAAGATATCTGTATGGAATATTTTGTCAAATGTATGACTGCTAAAAACAGAGACTATAAATAAATATTTTTGAAAATCCACGTACATAAAATATTTCAAAAAAGCCAATTCTTAAAAATATTTTAATAAAGTTTAGAAATATTCTTATAGGGCAATAATAATAATAAAATCAAAGATTTAAAAATATATATAACTTACTCAAAAATAAAATAAGTATTAAATATTAAATATTAGATATTAAAAATAATAATGTAGAAAAAATATCAATCACTGTTAAATATCAATTATTGTTCTAATATAAAAAAAAGTAATAAATTTAATATGCGCGATAATTTTTTGAGAAAAACATGATCTCATGAGAGTAATATGTAGTTGTACTTTTGCAGTTAATCGTTTCTTTAGCTTCCCAACGCACATCAAGAGAAATGTAAGAAGCTTTAAGTTTAAAATGTCAAATCCCGATACGCAACAAACTCAAGCATAATTTATATGTACCATACGTCCTCGGAGGATTGAGCAGAAACATCGAGAAATACCCTCGAGCGAATCCACACCACAAGCAGCCGCGTCCCCGCAGGAGTAGGTGAATTTTACCTCCCTTACTCCTCTCCCGCACCCTACCTCCTTCCACGCCGGTTTTCTTCGTTCGCTTAGCTTCTTCGTTAGCGGTTTCGAGGGCGAAGTGCCGTAGAGTTAGCTAATTGGTTGAACGCCTCCGGCGGCTACTCCCTGAATCCATGAGATATCCCAAATCCTTCCTCGACCGCGCCCCGGCCGCCCATCCCCCCCGTATTTTCTCTTACCAACCCAATCCCGGCCCCATTCCGTATCTATATCTCGGTATCTCGAACGGTGTAAGGAAGAAGAAGAAGGCGTGCAACTATATACTTTCTACGAGATTACGAAATCGCATTTTCGGCGTACGCACGCGGATCTGGGTCTACGGAAAAGCCGGAAACCGTTTCGGGAACGTCGCCGACCGAGTTTATCTTGGAAAGTTTTCGCCGCTTGTGTCCGAGGATAAGAACGAAATCCGAGATCTTGCGCGGTGACAATGAGGACTCCTTCCATTCGATATCCCCACCGTCGCGTAATATACTGCCGCCAATTTCGCCGTTGAGAATTGCCGCCGAGATATCGCGCAACGATTCTAAGAGTTGTCGCGGTAAATATCGGGACCATTATCTATTACAACGCCGACATTAATCTTCACGTTATGGAATATTTTGGAAAAAATAGATGTTTCATGTAAAAAGATTTTAACTTCATTGATATACGTATAATAATATCGCGAGTTATTTTCATAAAAAAAATGTATGATATAATTATACGAAGAAACTTTGTTTTAATCATAAAATTCACCTTAAACGTATACTTCTATACTTTGTAACAGAATTTAAAATAAAATTCTATTTATAATTTAATATACCGCATAACACGTGGAAAATATTTCGAATTGGAGTATACACATGTATAAAATATATATCTATGATATGTATTTTATATATGCGTATTCCAATTCTTCCAACTTTTCCTGTTACATAAAGTTGCAAGTAAATTTTTATTTCAAATCTGTCGTAATTATCGTCTGAAGCGGGCTTAATGTAAAAAAAAATTAATATAATCTTTTTCTCGCTTTTGATGATATTTAATACCTTAACTGTGTATGTGCTGAGAAATTAAAAATCTTAATGAAAATTTAGTCCAAAGCCAGCTAATCGCAGTTTTCCAATCTTTAATGTTACACCAGCATCTAAGTAATTTAAGTAAGTAATTAAATCTTGAATTAAAATTCGATTAACTAACAAAATGTTTATTAAAATATTTTTAAAAATAACTTTTTATTAATTTAAATCTACGTAAATATATAAATTGTCAAAAAAGTTCTGTTATTAATTTTCCATTAGAAAACTATCAAATTAAAATTTTAACGAAAATCTATGAATATAAAATATAATGTAATATTATATTCTATATTTAAAATCATGCAAAAACATTAAATATTTTATAAAATAGAATATATAGAATCATCAGGCAGTATTGCAAAATTGCAACGCAAAGATGTGCAAGACGGCACACAATTTTAGCGTAACTTTCTTGTTACGGTTCATCACTTCTCATTCGTGGTACAAAGTGTATCACGATTTAGCACCATAAGTTAGTAATAAATACGCAAGTTTGCGCGAAGACACGTGTACGACATGAAATATTTATTGCTACAAGAATATCGATCGCGTGGGTCACGTTTCACGGACGACATTATCATCGATATTCGCAGCATTTCGCCGCCGGATTTTTTTTTCAATGAAAGTATCAGCCGGAAGAACACCGTGTTCGTTTTAATCGAAATGCGATGCATGCATTCGTGTAATTTCGTAATCACCTCGCACACACAAAGCGAGCTACAGCCAGGTTAAATTGAAAAACACGACTCGCGGCTCAATCTACGATAAAAACTAGCGAGCATAAAGTTTCGCTGTCGCGAGAATGATGCGATAAACGATTGCGCGCTACCGCGCAAAGCCCCGGCGTTAATGCGTTTAAATGTTTTTACGATAATCTGCATAACGCGCGACGATATTGAAGCGAAAGTTCAAAAGCTCAAAAGGGAGGACGGTGCGCGCGCTGTAACGGGTATAATTACTGCGAATTGATTGCCGCGCGCGCGGAAATAACTGGGATCGTTTATAAATTCAATGCGAATATTCATCGCGCATTTATATTGCGAGAAATCGCAGTTACCAATTAGTCAGATACAACTTTCGTGTCAATTCTTTGTACTTTATTATAAAATAACCGCGTTTATCAGCAGGAATTGAAGTTATCAGTGTTATTCAAATGCGTTATATTCTATCAATTCTATATGGTATATGATATATGGTATATGGTATAGGTCTTTGTAGGTATATGGTTATGTCGCTTAGCGACGTTTTCGGTTAGGTATGTAAAGTTTGCGCTTTATATGTGTTCACTCTTTTTCAAACGTTGACAACATTTAGTAACCGGTATAAAGAGATACTGCAAAATTGTGACGCGTTAATTGTGTTATAAAAATCAATAGTATTGTGTATTTTTATTGCTATGGCGCAAAAGCTGTGAATCGTACAATTTGTTCAATGATTTATCAGATATCTCGAGGCTTCTAATTAGAAACAATATCTCGAGATTCGTCAAGAAGAACTAATTCAAAGTTTCCTGATAAGGATATTCAAAGATATTCTCGTCAAACGTGCTCTTACCTTTTTCTCTGCATCCAACGCATCTGTTCAGAACGCACAAATTCAAAATCTACTCTCGCTGGAATTATAACCTGCTTGACGCCGCCGTCCGGCCGCCAAATGGTAGTCGTCGAAACACTGTTAATCGCGAATATCCGCGGCAAATAATACACTCCGGTAATCGCCCGTCACTTTAATCGGCACTCCCGACAGAAAATCACACTCATTTTACTTTTAATACAGATAAAATACGCAATTAATCGAGAACATTTTCATTACGTGTTACGTTTGAAAGAAACATTCGGCCGATGAGGTAGTTCGCGTAGCTACCGCTAGATAACCGCAAGTAGCTATGCAGTTCAAATTCCAAGCTGTAGATGGTACTACTATATAGTAGATGTCGGTATAGTAAAGGTCGATAAGTGTCCTACTGCTTAGATGGTAACTTGCAGGTTTTTCTCTGCGGAAAATGATTAGAACGCCACGTATGTGCAGTTGTCCGAATTACTTACTCTGCATGTTGCATTGTGCAATTTTTTTATTCAGATGCGGATGAATGTACATTCTCTCTCAATCAGATGAATTAAAAAAAGGTAAGATCGTATTAACGCGCGAGAATATTCTGAATGTCAGGAAACCTCGAATTGTCTTTCCGACAAACCTCAAAAAATCGTTCTTACGCAAAAATTTCAAGTTATCGAAAACAATAAATCGGAAGCTGTGCGCCAAAGAACTTGCAATAAAATGTAGTTTTTATTATGACATCATTAACATGATTCGTATTTTATAGTACTGATCATTTATCATCTATTATTTATGTATTTTAATTCGCAATAATGACAATTTTTGAATATTTAAAGGGAAAAGCAAGAGTACAACGCATGAATGGCAAAAGGAAATTAAATCAAACAAACCTAACCCAAAATGCATTATGGCACACATGACTGCGATAACACGCTCGAATAATAAGGATAACACTGCACAGAGGATACAGGGTTGGATACGCACGCGTGAGTCCGCGTTTGGGGTCTGTCTTCCGCTTTCAGTCCGGTTACTATGACGCACGATGTGGAACCGGAGTAGAGCTCTATGTAAAATGCAGAGTTTGGATTTTATCATGCTAAAAAATGACAATACAAGTTCATTAATCTAGCACATAAATCTCTCACGACCGTTAAATAACTCGATGAATTCAACTTAAACTCACGATATTTATGGTATTAAATCCATATAAATTCATGGACTACAATCAGCTGTTTGAGATTTTTAACTTTTATAACTAAATTTCAATTTTACTTTCATAATTTCACATTTTCGACAATTAAACAATTGCATTCTATAATAAATTTTATATGAAATAAATTATTTCCAAGGGAAAAAGTAATTCAGTTCTCGGATTTGTGATATTTTACTATCGTAGATAATTCTAAAGATTTTAAGCTTACAGTCTTTCTTTTATAAGACTGTTTAATAAATATTTAATAAATTGTTTTGCAGAGAAGAGAATAATTTATTATTTTCAACGAGTTAATTACACTAGTCGCGGCGTTCCGCGTCGTGCCGCTGGAACCACGCGTCCTGGACGCTCACTCTATTTACCACGCACATTTTCCGCGCCGCGTACTCCATCGTCGTCGCGCTACTTTAACCCTTTCGGATGTGATTCTTTTTACAAAAATATATCTGATTTTCTTTTTCAGTCTTTTACAAAGAATTGTCGAGAATTATGAAATTTTTATCAAACTTATAGCCAAGATGAATTTTTAATATATAACATTATACGTGTATTTTACTATATCTCTACTTTCTCTTATTGCGTATACATTTGCACCATGAATTGCATCAACCACATAATATTAGATCTACATAAAAAAAGCGTCAATTATTACTACATTTAAAAAAGCGTCAATTGTTAATTTTATAAAATTTAAAATATATAAAAATTGATATATTTAAAGACGCAGCAGTTTATAGTAAATTTTATGTTATGCGATAATATTTTGGATAAGAATTTTATAGAAAATCAATGTTTTTTTTTTATTTCTTGCATAATATTTAAGTTTTGTAATATTTCAATTGTCAAATTATTGAGTTACTGATAATTATTGAGTTATTGATAATATTATTGATCTTTTTATATTAATAAGATTATAAGAAGTTTTATAAAATTGAATCCATTGTGAATAGTATTGAATTGAAACATACAGAAGATATTATTCAGTTTGCTGATTATGTTTTTTTCAGAATTTTTTTCTTTGAAAATGATAAAGGTTAAAATCTGTCGGATTATCCCAAAAGAAAGAAGGATAAAGATTATGGAAAGGAAGGATAATGGATTATAGAAAGGGAGGATAAGAAATGGTTCAGCGATCCGGCGGCAAGAGCGCTGCGTTGGTCGCGTGGAAATACGACCCTTCGAATGTGAAGGCGGCTCATTCAGTCAGTGTTTACTGCCACCGGATGATCGTGCGCGCTTCTCTACGTAGCTATAATCGCTATCAGTTGTGTCAACGATAAATATTCAATTATTGTTATAAAATCAGTTATTAGCAGAAATTGCAAACAAGTGCTGTGTAAATCAATAACAATTTTCAGTTATCACAAACAACTTTTTCAAGATTTTATAAAAAAACTTGCATCGCGCAAAACAAGACGAAGCGATACTGGTGAAAGCATTCTTGGAATCATTGCAGAACCAATCATCCGCGTACTTTCGCGATATTAGTAGTGGTAATAAAATGCCAGCATACTTGGGCGAGTCCGCGCTGCGGATTTCCGAACGTGAGATTCGCGAGTGAATGTTCCGCGATTACGAATGATTTACTCCATCGATTGCTGGCGAAAGGCAGCGTATGATCTGTTTATACGCGAGTGGACCTATGATCTTGAGAACGTAACGTAGATGTGTGAACTATGTTTTCCCACGAATTGTGCTTCAGATTGATCTTTGACTGTGCGTCGTGTGCATAGAAATATAATTGATCGAATAGTAGATTGTCAATAGATTATTTTTCAAAATTAATTTGATTGATTGAGTGATTTCATTAATTATATTGTTTTAAGAATCAATTGTTTCATAAATTCCTATGAAATTTTTCACAGCATACAGATTTTCATAGATCTTTATGCTTTCACACCCAAAGAGTCCACAGCTTATGAGATCCGCCTTAAATCCTCGTTGCTACAAATTTTCGAATCTACAAATCCTTTCAAACGTTTTAATTTTTAATTCATTGAAAAATTCCTAGCTTTATAAATCTCCGAATCTGAACGTTTCCTCAAATCTATATATTTTTTAATCCGCAAAATTTCAAACCGCACATCGAAAAAGCACGTTGGGACTAATCCTTTCGCCAGTCCCTGACGAAAATGCCTTCGTTGAATTAATCGCGAATTCACTGGTACCATCGCGCAAAAATGACGATCGATTTCTTGATCCGTTTCTCGATATTTCTGATCGCGTACACAACGCGCATCGTCGTCGGCATACAACATTTTGTCGAAATGCCACCAGACTACCAGGAAGTATCGGCCGGTGACAGTGTGCAGCTGCCCTGCATGGTGCATAACAAGCGAGGGGAATGCGTTTGGCAGAAGGATAATAGGCTGGTGGGCATGCAACAGGGCAAATACGAGTGGGCGAGTAAGCGCGATAACGACTGCACCCTGCAGATAAGGAACGTCGCTCTGTCCTACGATGACGGTCTCTGGGAATGCCAGGTCTCGCCCAGCGACTTTACCATACAAGACGGCCTCTTGTCCAATCCGTCTCGGCTGCTTGTTATGGGTAAGATTCTCTGTTTGATCTATCAGTGTTCGGCGAAACGTTGCGTTAGGTCCACTGTAAACAATGCCTTTTATTGTGCGAATTATTAGAAAAATGTATGTATATCTTATATAAACAGACTGTTCTTAGATACATCGAATACTACGATTGTACTAAAATTTAGAGATATCGATTTTTTAAACTTATTTTTTCCAGCTATTAATTATTATATTATACATTTCGCATAATGCGCTCTGTTATACATCATAAATAGAAAATATTTATGTATTTCTGAATCTGCTAAATGTTTTTATAAATAATTTAATTAAATTAGTAGCAATAGTTACAGGTTAAATGTAACGTAACGTATATTTTAATATATGTAATTCATATATATTATAATTTATACATAATGCAATTTTGAAAGCCTCGTTAAAGCGTAATGTGCGTTTCGGAAGAATCGTTAATATTCCGCGAACATTGACCTCAAGTGATGCAAGAAGACGTACGGAACGGCCGTTATGGTCTACTTTCCTGCAATTTTGCAATATCCGTGTTAATGGAAATTTGGTCGAGAGCTCTCTCAGTGGCTCAATCGGCTATTAATGATTACTCACCGGCGATAAACGATAAGATCACGGTCGTAAAATCTGTACCACAAAAATGGAAGCGGAACGGAGGATGACCCAGGCATGATAATATATTTTTGTCCTCTATCTTTTTATCTAAATGCATCCTAATGCGTGTTACAGTAAAACCGAAAGAACCTCGCTTGGAATATGGACTCCAAGGGCACGAGGTGGGACCCAGTCTAACGATAGAGGAGGGAAAAAATATGACGGTTTCCTGCGTGTCGAAATACGGAAACCCACCCGCCTTCATCAAGTGGTAAGTTGACACAGTACCCTAAACGAACTAGGTTGTTATTATAGTAAAATTGTACTAACAAAGCTACAGTAAAAAATGTAAGAAAGAAAATAATTCAAGAATTGGAAAAAGATAAATAATATTTAGTTTTCATTCTAAAATTCTAATATTTATTTTTAAAATTAAGAAAAGTATTTTTTCTAATAATTTTGCTGAAATCTCATTTTAATTCTAATAAAATGTGATGCATTATTGTATAGTTCAGAAAAAAACTTCCAAAAAATATCAATAATCAAAATCATATGTTTGAGAATTTAGAAATTTAAAATATATTTTTGTTATTCATCAAAAATATTTTTGAAACAAGTACTCTAGCATAATGTTAATAAAAAAGAATGATAGGGAAAAAATGTAGAAAGGGCTTCACAATATAGATAATTATAAATGGATCCATTTATCTCCGAGCTTTGAACCTTTTACCTAAAGTTACCTTAACCGATTAAGTAACATTTTTTCCTTTCGTACATACTTAAACCGGAATGTTGACCCCATGTTCCATTCCTAAAATCGACAGGATTAGCTACGATTTCATACAAAGGCCTTTTTCTACTTATAAGATCTTCTACCTTTCTACCTGAAAGATTCTTGGTAAGCAAATGCACATTTTATAAGCAAATAAGCATATTTAAACAAAGTAGCTATAATTAATATAACGATTCCATCTTACAAAATTGGTCATTTCTATTTTTACATTTATAATTTTTTGTTTGAAGAAATATATTTCTAAATTCTCAAACTTTATGCATAAAAAAGGAAAAGAGAAATATTTATCCTTCCCAAATAGCATCCTGGGAAAACGATATTTTTCTTCATAAATTTTTCGAGAGAATAAATATCCCTCTGCGATCGGAGCGATTCTCGAGTATTTACCAACCTAATGCAATATCGAAACAGCCTCATTGCGGTCGCTCTCGTGAAATTGGCCGCTAGGAAATCTGAGATATCGCTTTCGAATTGCGCTTTGCCGTAGCGGCGCCGTGAGTTTTATACACATTCCTGAGTTACATGCCTTTACACTTGTTTTCTTACTTCGCAGAAAATGCGATCCTTTTCAAACATGAGCATCGGCGGTTCGTACGCACCACGGTGCGCTGATCCGAGAGAGCCGGTGGGTCTGGTGCAAGAAGCCGTGACGTTATGTTTATGCAGGAAAGGGCAGTGCGCGGGCTGCGAGATCGTCGTTTTGGTTTACGGTCCGCTGAATTTAGCCGCGCCTTATCTATATTCTTACGACATAAAACATCTGTTTTGCGGATGGCACGCGCTTCTTTTGGACGAGCCGTCACTCGCTTCCCAGAGAAGAACCAGTGGGTGTAATTTAAGCCCTGAACGACGGCATATGTGCTTCCTTCGAGAGGGGCGCATCAATGAATAGGTCCTTTGTGAGAAACGTTGCAAACACTAAGTTTCCGACACGACATTCACTGTTACACCGTCTCGAGTGTAACTTCTCAGACAATACAAACATTTCAAAGTCGTTCTAATCAGTTTGTTCAAGTATTCTTTGTATGTTTTTTTTTTTTTTAACTTTTTTTTAACTTTGAAATAGTTCATTCATTTTTTTCATTGCAACTTTTTTTACAATTACAATTTTATAAAAAACATAACAATAAACAATCATTTAAAGAGAAATGTTCGGTAACGATCGCGTTCCCACGCATTTATTTAGGGTCCACGATCCTAATGAAGAATTTTACCCGGTGGGATTTGTCTGAAACAATATCGAGCGCGCATTCTTTTATGACCAATAATAGCCGCGCGGTTTAACGATCCCTGCCCTGCCCTTTCTTTTTCTTCATATTGCGGACACGGCCTCACCGAGTGTAATTATGTAGATTATAGCCATAGAAACGGAGAAACTGGCCGCGAGCGTAGTCCCGTCGCCGCTACGCCTGTGAATCACGCTAGAAAAAGGTACGGACCTTCGGCGGCGTTCTCCTTTTTTTCCGGGAAGAAGGCCGGTCCGCTTAGTGGAAATTGATGGATTATGCGAACCGCACTCGCGGAAACGATATTGCACGGAACCATGTCACCCGCTAATTACGAGCATCAAACTTCCGTTCGCGCATCATTTTTTGTAACGCAGCATTGAGTTTGATAGATGAACGACGGAGCTCATTAAATGGATCCAGAGGCGTTCCGAAATTCTTTCTAAGAATGAAAAATTAGGAAGATGTATCAAGAAAGATGGTCCAAAATGAACGATTGCTCTTCACGGTTATTAATTCTTTTAAAGAATTTAAAATTAATTCTTTTTTCCACCCATTTGTCGCGATCTTTTCAACATTTAATTATTTCTGCAACTAATTTTTACATCACAAATTCCACTGAAATACGCTCAGAGATTCAATGTTATATTTTGCGATGTTTATAATGCTGGTGAATTTGTCGAACAGGTTCATAGGGAAGACCGAGCTGAAACCTCAAACAGAGCAGAACAACGCGACGGAGGTAGACAACAAGAAAACCTGGGCGGCTCATAGTCGTCTACAAGTGTTTGGTCGCAAAGAATATCACGGTCTACCGCTCCGATGTGTGAGTGAGCATCCAACGAGCGCAATACCGGCCATCACAGAAACTCGAATAGACATTTATTGTATGTGCAATATACGATCTATGCTCATTGTTGTAGAATAAGTAAACAAAAATTTATCTCACTTATTTATCATTTTAGTATAAATTTTATCAATATCTTTATACATCAAATAAAATTATCAGAAATATTTTAAAATTAATAAAAAATTATTTTTTATGCATGATGTATTCTAAAAATTCTTTAAAAAAATCTCTGCTTTTAGCTTCGAACAGCTGCTACTTATTCAAAGAATTTGTTTCTAAATTATCCCAAGCCCACATTAAGAAAAGGCAATTCGAACAGCACATGTGTAACAGCGGCGTTTTATGATTTTCTTTCAGACAAGCCGGAAGTGCAACTTGAGATGAACCCGCGTACAGCCGTGCCAGAGCATTCGGCGAGCTTCTTGAGTCTGAAGTGTCTGGCGGACAGTAATCCAGTTCCGAATATTACATGGTACAAAGACTCTGTGCAACTCAACGACTCGATGAAGCAAAGCAGAACGGCGATGCATCTGAACGGCAACATATTAAGCCAAGAATTGCGTTTCGAACCGATCCAGAAGCACAACGCCGGTCTATACTCATGCAGAGCGCAGAACTCCATCGGTGAAAGCGCGCTCGCGAGTTACAGGCTGGACGTTCAATGTTCGTAGGATTATACTTTGCTCGATATTCGCTATTTCCTCTCTTCAGTCTTCCTTCTTCCCAAACTGTGTACACATAATGACTTTCCTCGCGAAATAACAATACTCTCGCGATAACGCACGTTTCTTGCGCCTGTATCTCTCTTCCTTCGTAAAATCACATACAGTTACATATTCAGTTATTATGCACAATCATTATTGCATATTACATTATTGTGAAAGTTACAATGCTCTTTAACGCTACGTTCTCTTGCGTAGAAAAAAATGAAAGTAAGAAAATTCCAAGTATTTGCAAGTCAAATTTATGCCGCGTTCTTACAATAAAAATCCATCTCACATTTCTCATACTTTTCCGCAGATGAACCAAAAGTCAAGAATGAAAATAACATCACCATGGACGTGAAGGAAACGGTGCATCTGAACTCTGCGGCGGAGCCCTTCGAATGCCCCGAATACGACGCTAATCCGCCTGCTCAATACAAGTGGGTGCATCTTCGCGGTAACTCGAGAGAGAACCGTGAGTACAAGAGCGGCGGCCGACGCCTACGTCTCGAGAGCATAATATGGTCCGATGAAGGTGAATACCGTTGCATCGCGTACAACATGATCAACGGCGCCAAACGGGAGACCATCAGCGACGTTCACTACGTGCTGTACGTGACCGGACCGCCGGAGATACAAGCTAGATCGTTGTTCGGTGACCGGAACGAGTCAATCGGATGGGCGGGTGAGAGTGCGTACAGGCTTAAATCCCGAGTATGTTCGCAGCCACCGCCAAAACTGGTCGCTTGGCAATGGGGCAGTTCTCACATACAAGCTGGTACGAAAAAACATCTCAGTCCAAACATAATTAATGCTGCATATTGCAAAATCCAGATTTGACCTCGATTTCACTTTCTAAGATAGGGATCCAAATCAACTCAGTAGCCGCATCGACTTTGCGTTTTAGTTTCATTTGTCCTTTTAAACTTTTAACAGGAGAGAGCATTCCTCCAAAGTACGAGGCTCTGCCGTTGGAGCCCATCATCGAGGACAAGATGGTGAACAAGAATTGCTACTGGGCCCAGCTGAAGATCAAGAATCTGCAAAAGGAGGACGCCCGGATGTACACTTTCGTGGTGGAGAGCGAGAAGGGTCGGGACTCGACGATCATCAGACTGACAGTGCGAGATCCCACGGAGTTCCGCGTAATATTCGCCGCCATATTGGTCGGTCTATTATTCCTGTTGGTGGCGATCTCCGCCTGCGTGTACGGACTGCTAAGAATCCGACGCCAACGATATCGTCAGAAAATGGAGGAGGAAGGCAGCATCGCGGCCGACGCGCTCTACGGCAACGGTGTGTCGATGGATCGACAGAAATCTATTAATTCGTCTCACGCGAAGAAGTCCAACTTGGACAATTGCAGCCAGAACGTGTATGATTACAATCACATCGCGAAGCAGACGCGTGCCATGAGCCCGGAAGCGCTGAAGGTCAGAAGAGCGCCCGCGGTTCTGCAGCCGCCTACCATTGTGTAAAATATGGGTCTTTATCTTTTTCCCAGCTATCGACTATCATAAACTTCATCGTCGGATCTTACTTTTACTATACTCACGCCTTTTCATCAGTCTCTGTTTTAACAAGGATATTTCTTAGTTTAATGTAGATTATAGAAAATTAGAGATCTATTTTAAATTAGAGATCTATTTTAATTGCGCGATACAAATATATATTTTGTATCGAATGTTGTAATCTGACATAAAGTAAGAATTCCTGAGAGACTGTCGACTGTTATCGTGTATCGTTGAGCAATTAACGACCTTTGCTGAATTTTTAAGTTATTTATTATCACGTTGTCTGTTGTGTTTCGCTGTACAGTAGATAAGACCCGCACTGGTAACTGTAGTCCATTCGAAATAAAAGTACGTCGTGATAAATATTGTATGAAGAACTAGCGTACCGCGCAAAGTATAGTCCGCATCGCCGGTGCGGAACGAAGCGTGACTTTAATAGCGGTCGCATCTCAGTGATTTTAATGGCGATTGCGCGACGAGGAGGCGGAATCGGTGCAAAACTGGACCTCAGAAACTGTTACATAGTTTCGTATTTTGATACTTATTGTTAGACTTAAGATAAAATATAACAACAAGATTTACGTCGCTCAAACGAGCCATTTGTTTCCAAAGTTGTAAGATCAATTTTAGATTTATATATATATATAGGACCGAAATTTTATATGATATATAAATAACAAATATGTAAGCATGCAATAATTGTTGTTTTAATTTACAAAAGTAAATAAATTACGGCAAACATATTGTTATATAATGCGCGTGACACATATATTCTTATAAAAAATAGCATACATAATAAAAAAAATATTTTAATAAATGGAATACAAGGAATTATCATTACCTTTTTCTTCACGAAGCTCGACATCTTGCTGATTTTGTTTCGATATAGCTGAATGCATAGCCTCTAGAAATTCGACCATCGTAAACTTCTCTGCGGATAAATAAAGAGCGTGCGCTAAAAATGGTATCTTTCTTAAGATACGTCCACTCAAGCCTTCGCTCTCGCGACTAAGTTGCAATAGTTTTACACTGTTCTCAGAATCTTCCGTGTATCCGAATAGTTTTTGACGTTTTAGATCCGATATGTCGTATATTTTTTCATCCTCCAAAATTCCAACCTGAAACGTATAATATACAAAATTGTTAGTTTTATTAATGCTATCACTAATATTTCTATATTAATCACTTGTATCTTACAGAGAACTAGAAGGAATCTACATACCCTCATTAACTCCCTCAGACACGAATGGTAAATGCTATAAATAGCGCTTTCGGATGGATATCCAAGATACTGTTTTATGTCTGCTCGATCGACAAATGCCAGATCTATAGCTTGTGTCATGTTGCTCGTTGTGAGGATTAAAACATTCGGATATCGCTTGATTTGATCCAATTGCGTAAGAAGCGCATTTACAACGCGTATGGAATCAGATGGTTCAGTCCCATTGCTGCATAATTTACGTGCGTGTGCTAATGATTCTATCTCGTCAATCAAAATGCATACCAATGTCTTTTCATCTTGGACCATAGTTTTTATTTCATCAAATAGCTTCATAACAAGCTTCCCACTCTGTAACAAAATACATAGATTAAAAATGAGTAAAAAATAAAGGAAAATAATCTTAAATCTATCATCAAATACAGAAAAATTTTTTAATTGTTGTTATATCCTTAAAATATCAAAAATACATAAATCTAATATACTGAAATTTGTTAATGTGATACAAATATTCATTATGTGAATCTTGTTATTTAATTTTAAATGTTGTTAATTAATATAATAGATTAGATTCTGAATTCTTTCTTAATTTTTTATTTTGGAAAACTTAGAATTTATTGTATCTCTGAAGCAAGATGGAAATAGATAATAGTTAAAGACTTACCTCAGAAAACCATTTTGAAAATAGACTGTGACTATTAATCTCTATGAATTCTCCATACTGGAAGCGCTTTTCTAAACGAATGGTAGCTTTTTGAGCTAGAGCTTTGCACATACTGGTTTTGCCTGTACCTGGAGGACCATGCAGTAACACTACTTTATTCCAGCTTATAATATTAGAGTTAACAGTCAAATCGGAAAATAACATTGTTGTTTCCACAAAACGCAATAACTAAAAAAATAAAAAAAGAGAAATTAAAATCTTTGCATAAAGTGTACCTCAAGTAGCTTTAACAAATTGAACAGGGAATGTTTTTATTTCTATTACGTATATAAATTTACTAACGTTGTTTTTTATGTTGCAATCATAATACAGATTTTCCCACATATAGTGAAATTCCTTTGCAGGTAACATCCAGTGAGACATAACTGGCAATTCATCAGAATCAGAATGCATTGTTTCTGTGGCACCATCTTCGTATACCAGTCTGTAGATATAATACTTGAAGATGAGTCCTTCAACTTTCACTGTTCCTTTCTAGAATAATTATATTTATATATATACACACTTTTTAAAAAATATTAAAATTTTTTTCTATAATAAATTAATATAAAAATATACCTCTAAATGGTCAGAAGAGCATGCAACAGATTCAACATGATGTTTTATAATTTCATCTGACTTAAAGTTATCTTCTATAGAGTGATTTTCTATTTCCATTTCATCTTTTATTGTGTTTTTAACTAAATCTTCACCACGTAAAACAATATCCAGAGATATCTCTTCCATTGACTTAAGCTTTGCTTGTACTATATTTTCAATGGTTTCTTTCGACAAAGTGCTAAAATTATAAATGTAAATTTAATTTTACTGAATCAGGAAATATTATAAGAGAGAGATCTAGAGATAAAAGATAAATTGTTACAAAAACTTCTTTAATTAGATTACAAGGTTTTATTTCATTACATTACAGTTGAGTATGAAAATTATTATTAAAATTATATCATAAACATCGACAAACAGATTTATATCCATTCAATATTTGTTTCAAGAAAAATTTATAAAAAAAAATAAATTAAAATAAATTTTCTTAATTAAATTCTCATAGAAATATCAAAGATTAAGATAAATTATAAATAATTGTTTATTGATAATCAAATAATATAAATGGTTCATAGAATAGTGAAACTAACTGCATAAGCTTTGAGTAAAATAAATAATACCTGTTAGCATGTTGACATATTTCCACATGTAATATGTTTTCTTTGTTCATTTTTATGTTTATATAAACGTTTTTGACAGGATGCGAAAAATTACAAAATGAGATAAAATAATTACTGATGCCACAAAATAGGTGAGATTTCAATGGAATTTCAAATCTTCTATTATTTCATAAATAATGAGTGGCTTTTTCAGTCTTTCGTTCTTTGCTTCTTATCCTTTTCACTGTTTTTACCGGCTAATACTGCCATGTTGTTTTTAATCGTATACTGCCATCTGTTTGAAACATTGAAGGACGCGATTAAAATTGGCGCAAACTTTTAAAATAACTTTTCGTGTGTATTTTTTCATTGATAAAGGTTTATTAATTGTACAATTTGCTTAAATATATTATAGCATTTTCCTAACAATAATTTTTTATTCAATAATTTAGTATAAGGTATTAAAATATTTATCTATTATAATATTTATCTATTATTGTTTATCGCATAAACAACTTGATAATTTACATTAATCTAATTATCAATGAAAGATTATCTAAATAACATTTAGCAAAAATAATATCTAAATATAACCTCTTTTGAAGCATTATATTTGTTGCATACGATAACATATTTTCGTATTTTTACTCTTCTTTCAGATAAAGGCAACATGATTGTATAATAAATTTAAATTATGTCCTATATATTTAAATTTAATATATTTAATTCATGTATAAATTACATTCTTTTTATTTTTTTTCTAAGTTAAAACATCACCAATTATTAAATCTAACTAAATTGTATCTATACATAGAGAATCCATTATCAAAATTTTGAATTAACATTTTTCGTAAACTTATCTGTTTCTACAACATCGACAAAATTTTTTGAACCTTTTTGCCGAACGGAAAGAGTTATGCTTGCACCATTTTCATGCCACTTTGCTTTTAACAATACGCAACATCCTTTACCTAAAAAAAATTATATTAGAAAAAAATTGTGCAATGATTGAAATAGATTGTATATAGAGAGAAATTGCTACTCACTAAGTTGGCCCCGTTCGTGAGCTGCTGCTAATTGATTAACAACACGTCTTTCCACTTCATACTTGATAGAACGTGCACCGTAATGGACATCGTATCCATCAGCTAATATTGATAGAACTTCTCTGTCCCACTTCAATTCAATCATATGTTTTTCTTTTGCACGTACAGCCCACGCATCCAATTCTCGGGCAACCAATTTTATTAATTCTGCTCGAGAAAATGGTAAAAAATATACTATTTCGTTTATCCTCCCTAAAAACTCATCTCTCCGAAAATGAGCCTTCAGTATCGGACGTACCTGCAACATAATTTTGTTATGCAGCTATATCAAATTATCTTTTTAGTTTTATCTTTTACATACCACTTGATCCTTAAAGTTACGAGATATTTCAATGCGTTCTGGCTCCTGATCTTCATTAGAAGCATTGTCCAATCTATGATTTAACAACCTCTCAGCTTCTGCTCTTAGATGCATTGCGTGTTCTGCAATCTCCTCACTTCCTAAATTTGATGTCATTACAAAAATTGCTTTTTTGCATTCAATTGTTTTTCCTTTACCATCAGTCAATCTTCCCTGAAAAATACAATAATTATTAAATTATTTAAGAACTGTATAGACAGAAAAATGTAAATAAATATATAAATACCTCGTCGAAAAGCTGTAGCAAAACAGTTAATACATCAGGGTGAGCTTTATCAACTTCATCAAATAGTACAACAGCAGTAGGACATTTTTTTAACAGTTTTGTCAGTTGCCCACCGTCATCATGTCCCACATATCTAAATAACACATAAAACTATTAAATTCTAAATAAAATATGATTCATTAAAAGTTAATAATTATAAATAAAATGTGTACCCTGGAGGCGCTCCGATTAATTTTGCAACTTCATGTTTCTCCTGATATTCAGACATATCTAATCGAATAAAACTGTCAGTTTTATTCTTGTGAATATAAGCGGCTAGTTGTTTAGCTAATTCTGTTTTGCCAATGCCTGATGAACCCAAGAAGAGAAATACTAGTGGATGTTCTTCATCTATCCAACCATTTTCCTTTCTTCTAATAGCTAATAATATTATAAATAATTTGTATAATTAAATTCTTTGTGCAAGATTATATCTTAATAAAAATAAAATTATCTTACTAGAAGCAACAATAGAAATCGGTCCCTCTTGTCCTACGATATTTTGCTTTAAACGTTGTTCCAATGGAAATCTGCGACGTTCTTCTGCTTCCTTAATTAAATATTTTCATTGATATGTAATGTGCGAATAAGAAAAAAAGTAATTTTAGTATATACCTTTTCTTTTATTATTTCATCATATTTAATAGCATGCTTGATGAGCATTTCCTTGACTACACCTTCTTTAGCATATTCAACCGCTCGATGTCCTGCTTCATTTTCTATAGTTGGATTCGCTCCTTCATCTAATAATGTTTTTACGCATATCTCTGAATCAGCTAACACAGCATAGTGTAATGCTGTAAAACCTTGAAAAGTAGCTCGATTATTTAGTCGATCAGAAAATTCTTCTTCTCTTCTCATAAGGACTGAAATATTTAAATCAAAATTAATCGCTTATAAATTTTATATAAAAAGAATCATACATCTTAAGCTTTAATACTAATAAAACATTGTATTTCATGCTTATTATCTGATAATAATATCTATCTCTTTGTAAGGTATATAAATAAAATACCATCTAAAGAATGTAAACTCTTTTCCATAGCAGTTCTATATACATTAACAAAGTTGTCTCCTGCATTTATATCAGCACCATTGTCCAAAAGAACTTTAATAATTTCTGCTTTATTATTTATGGCAGCAGTATGCAATGCTGTCCATCCCAGTGGATGTCTGATATTTACATCAATACCATCTTCTAAAGCCTGAAATACATTAACATTATCATATAGTTTTATGTTATTAGAATAATCTTAAAATATTATTTAGCATGTGAAAAAATAATCTAGAAGTTAAAATAAATAATTTTTTTTACTATTGTAATATTGTTTCAATGCAGCATCAGAAAACTTACCCTTTTCAGTTCCGAAATATTGCCATATTGAGCAGCACGGAAAAATCTTTTATCTACAAAAAAATATTGTAAGTGTCTCCATTTATTCTTGTAGAAATAATTTCATATATATTTTTACATAATCAAAACATGTACCTGCAAAATATGAAGCATCACAAAAAGCCACGATAAGTCCAAGACTGAAGCCCAAAAGCGTTCCAAAATGACTATGTTTTTTGTTGGACTTATTGCTATATTTTCCATATTTTTCTCTCGTTGTCAAAAGTATTGAGGGGTAATTTAAAAATATTCCATCCACTAATTTGTACAATGGATAACTCCTAGATGCTAGTTGCAAAGAATATTGGGCATAACCTCTTTGACAGCTCCGACACAATGCCTCGTTGATACGATTACTGTTTTTAAAATGCAATTGGCTCAACAGCGTCTCTGGTGTTTTGACATTTTTCATCAGGGAACATAATCTCAAGATGCATAATCGTGACATTTTAATTTGTCGATTTTTCGCTAGATTTTCCACCACGTGCCGATTGTTTAGAAACGTGTAGAAACATGTGGAAACACCAAGTATCTAGAAGTTTCAACGCAAATCGATTTCAAAGATTACAGATAGTTGCTATAACTACACGCTGCTTTTTACGTCGGTTTATTATTTACATGATTCGCACTGACACAACTGAATGAATCAATAATGTTTATAGACAGACAGATATATATGTTGCAGGACAGACTATAACAACACATATTAGTAGTAGATACTCTGAGTAAAACTCGCATTGACCACAGGTATTTTCTGAAAGCACGAACGAATATTTCGTAAGAAAAGTCTCGTGGCTTTCAATGATGCAATTGCTAATTATCTAATTAAACCAATTTTCTTACAAATAACAGACATAAATCATCGTCTCCAATGCAGTAGCATTGAAATGCAAAACAAAATATAAATTAAAAGCGGTATTTAGTAATTTTTTAATTTATAATGTTATAGAGATATGGAAAATTGTACGATACGCAATTGTTTTTTTACATATCTAAATCAAAATTATAATATTAGCCTCTCATTTCTAATAAACGCTATATCCTTCAATAATTAAATTAATAAAAAATAATAAATATTTATTTTTACAATTTAAAAAATTAAAATGTTACTGTTTACGCTTGTTCTATTAGTGATTTTGAAAGATATGATTTATAGTTATAAATCAAGATAAAAATAACAATTTGCCATATTGTGCGATATTAAAGATTTTACGTTCTAATTCTAGTAATCGCACTTATTGCGAGCAATCAAGTTTACGACTTTACCATTTGAAAAATTTTATCTGATTGTTGAATTACAAGCTGCTCGCCATTGCATCGACCTCCGGTGTGAACGCAGCAGCGGAGTTCGATTTTTTTCGAGAAAATATAGCAGTTGGCGATTCTGCGGAACCAACAGGAACTGACCAATCTCGCGGATTTCTAGAATATTCCAGGCCGGTGGCGCGCCAATCGCCTCATGTCCCAATGCTGCCATGATTGGTCAGTTTTGAAGCGAACTTAGCAGAAGGCAGTGTTCGCGTGCAGTGTGGAAAACATTTTCTTCGTGAGCATCGCGCGTGAGCGTATATTGGAGCACACTCGTGATCCGCGAGTCGTGGTGATTAAATCGCGTGTTAATTGGTGTTCTGGTACCGCGGAGGATCCTGCGGAGGTCGCGGGATTGAAGACGTGCGAGTACATCGACGTGCAACGTGAACCACCCGAGTCCGTTCGGTTGTATCGGAGAGGAAGTGTGATTCGGCCCAACACCAACAACCATGGCTGCGATGTCCGTGATCGGAATCGACTTCGGTAACGAGAGCTGTTATGTGGCCGTGGCTCGCGCCGGCGGCATTGAGACCATAGCGAACGACTACAGTCTTCGTAACACACCGTGAGTTAGTGCGATATTTCTCCGCGCCGATATTCACACTCGTATCCGCCAAGGATACCGGTATCGGCTCGCCGGTCTCCCGTCGCGGCCTTCGCGCCGCGATTTTGGCCCGATCGCACCTGCGTGAATCATCAATGATCTGAGTTCAATTAATTTTTTTCTTGTCTTTCCGTCTGCATCTCGAAGAATAATCTAGAAGAACACAAATCGATCGCCGCTAATCGACTTACGTCCGCTCGTTGCTGTTAATTCCGATTATCAATATTATTTACCTTGAGACATTAGACAGCGTGGAAATTTCGAGAATTTCGATTTTTCGTGCTATAAATACGAGAAAACCACATATATTGACTTGTGATTATCGCAAGAAAGTATCTGTCTTTCTTTGTCTACCAAGAAATGTTAAAATTTCTGAAAAGAGAAAGTTCAAAAATTATAAAAATTTAACATTTTTTTTACTAAAAATAAATTCGAATGAAATATTGATGAAATATTGATGAAATATTTTAATGAGAAGTAACGAGAGAAAGTAGTAGATATTTGCGCGTACTGTTTATCGTATTTTCGAGAACATCGGTCGCGTTACCATTTACAGGCATCTGATTACCAATACTATGCTGTCACACGCGTGTTGCGCGTTTTCAGAGTATCCCAAAAAGTCCCGCTCCGCTTGCGCGCATTTTAGCCCGTTTCTTTGCTTTCCTTTTGGAGTTTTCAGTGCACTTATATTTATCCTCTGTAGCCGACCAACATAATTCTTTCGTTAGCGATCAGTTGTTCTGAATTTCGCATATTTGCATAAAAAAATTATTTGTGGGAATTATTTGAACAATTTTTAATTACTGCAAATATCACATTATTTTTATTTATAATATTTATATGCTGCAATGTATATTACATGGATTTCAATAAAAATTGAAATTTTTATTTAATATTTAATTATATATATATATTGTGCAATCAATTCTAATTTGCATAAAACAATTATTATTAGCAATGACAGTTTTATTTTTTGGTATCTTATGTATTTTTGATTTTTATGTAAAAAATTGCAATTATGATAAAGTGGCTTGCACCATGAATAAGATAAGCACTTGGCCATGTGGCCTTTATCTCTCTAAACATAGGCTGGGTTAAGAAAGTTTAGATTTTTCTAAAACCACATATATTTATGATTTTAATATTGTTTACTACTCTACGTCAAATAAATATAAAATGCAAATAATCAAGTAAATTGAGTAATGTTAGTATATGCAGAGAATTATGAACACTTGAATATCATTAAAATAATGAGTAATTTGCATTGACACATATTATGGTTCATAGATCATGTGTGGCATTCAGTGGAAAAAACCGAATACTCGGAGTGGCTGCCAAGAATCAAATGGTGACCAATCTAAAAAATACCATTCATGGCTTTAAGCGACTCCTTGGCAGAAAATACAATGATCCACAAGTGCAAAACGAGCTGCGGTATCTTCCGTATAAAGTAACTCCACAGGCTAATGGAAGCATGAATATACATGTAAGTATTACATCAATTAAAAAGAGAAGTAATTTTATACATTTCTATTATTATTTTTATGCTGCTTATAAAAACATTGGAAATCACAGCTTCATAAATTGTAATAAAAGATAAAATTCTTTATTATAAAGCTATAATTCATGTTTTTATCAACAAGATTCATTTATATAAGAAAGAAAGTCTTTTGGATAACAGCAATTTGTTTAGTTGTTATTTAAAAATCTGTAATTCCTTTTGCATCATTCAATAACCAAGAATCAAAAGTAATTTAGGCAGTTTGCCAGAATTTACTGTCCCTCATTTCTGGAGACTCATATCTTATTTATATCTTTTTAGGATGATTCATTAATGTTGCTTGCTTAAATCATGTAGAATTGAATAATGTTAAACTAACAATATTAAAAGTTATTTAAATGTTATTATCTTCTTTTTAGGTACAATATTTGGAGGAAGAGCACATTTTTACACCGGAACAAATCACCGCTATGCTCTTCACAAAACTGAAAGACATTTCTGAAACAGCGCTACAAACTGCTGTTAACGATTGTGTCATTTCTGTTCCTTCGTACTATACTCAGGCTGAACGTCAAGCTCTGCTTGATGCTGCTAGGATCGCAGGCCTTAATGTTCTAAGACTATTTAATGAACCTACTGCTACCGCTCTTTGTTATGGTATTTATAAACAGGATTTGCCAGCGGCAGATGGGCCTCCCCGAAACATTGTTTTCGTGGATTGCGGCAACGCCAGCTTGCAAGTGAGCGTTTGTGCCTTTCATAAAGGCAAACTTAAGGTCAGTATCGTTGTTACAGAAATAAAAATTGTCACATTATTCATAGGTTCGAAGAAGGAATCGCTCAATTATTCTTATTTCATTACAGATGTTGGCGAGTGCTGCTGATAGTCAATTGGGTGGAAGAGACATCGACTTGATTTTGACAGAACACTTCTGCAACGACTTCAAAACACGGTACAACATCGATGTACACACTAATCCGAGAGCGTACTTAAGATTGTCAGCAGAAGTCGAGAAATTGAAGAAACAAATGTCGGCTAACTCGACCACCCTCCCCCTCAATATCGAGTGCTTTATGGATGAGAAGGATGTGCACGGCGATATGAAGCGTAGCGACATGGAAGCAATGTGCGCCCACTTGTTTGAACGTGTTGAGAAAGTCCTTAGACAATGCTTAATTGATTCCAGTAAGTCCGCGAATAGTAAATCTACCTTGTGAACGATGTACATATTCCTACCTACATTATTCTTGAACTAACGAGAAAATGTGTAATTTATCAGAATTAAAGCTCGAGGAGATTCATTCAGTCGAGATAACGGGAGGATCGAGCCGTGTGCCTGCTATTAAACGTTTAATAGAGGAAGTCTTTGGTCGACCGATATCGACGACTCTTAACCAAGACGAAGCGGTATCTCGCGGTTGCGCATTGCAGTGCGCTATGCTCAGCCCTGCTGTGCGTGTTCGTGACTTTTCTGTCACAGATATACAGCCATATCCCTTGAAACTAACATGGGACGCAACTCAAGGCGAAGAAGGGTATGCGATTTCTTATTATCTTGCTGTCGCTAATAAAGATAAAACGTTTCGCGTTTCTAATCTTTGCGCCATATTTCAGCGAAATGGAAGTATTCGGGCACAATCATCCTGTGCCGTTCTCGAAGATGTTGACGTTTTATCGTTTGAGTCCATTTACACTTACTGCAAGTTACGGTGTACAACCTCCGTGTTATCCTCAAACACATATCGGTATGAATGTTTGTTATTTGTTTAAAATTCATTATTCTAAAGTAATCTTTTTACAAAGATTGACGGTTTCGTTAAACATTTCTCATGTCCGGTTATACTTTCTGCAGGTACGTTCACGATAAAGAACGTAAAGGCTACGCCGGAAGGTGAGTCGGCAAAAGTCAAAGTGAAGGTAAGAGTGAATCTGAATGGTATTTTGACTGTCGCGTCGGCGTCGCTTATCGAGAAACGTGAGCCTACCCAGCAAGAAAAGGAAGAAGAGGAGGCGCAGCAGCAGCAGCAGCAGCAACAGAACAACATGGACACGGATTCGCAAGCGGCGGATAAAAAGGACAAGCCTGATCAGGAAGCACAGGCGAACGAGCCGCCAGCTCCAGAGGTTTGTAATTTCATTGTAATATTCTGAATTCTTGTGACAATGGCATAGTGATACCGTTACGACAATATCGCGAGATTTCGATTCATTAGAGAATATTACGGAATATGTAAAACAAATATATGAATTGAAATTCTATGTTGATGCGTGATCCTACGCGTTCACCAAGCGTTCAGGTGCATGACTATGTGAGTTTATTGTGGTTTAGGTGAGCATGGATAAGACACGACGGAACTCAGATGCTGATGATGGTGGAAAAGGTGCTAGGGGCTCTGCCCCTTCCTACTCCTCCAGGATTCTCTCTTGGTTCAGCTCGGTACGGGGCATACTATCTCTACTTGGACCCATACGCATACGCTCAATATTGAAGCATATGTGTGCGCCAAAATCTAAGCTTAATCGTTGTGCATTTGTTGTGACGATTATTGTGAGCATTCCTCCATATTTAGGGCCGTATATGATTTAGGTATCCTCTGCTTTTTTTCCATTACGCTTTCGTCGCCCACGAGAATCCGACGCAGCCTTCATAGTAACGATGAGCGCACAGCAAATTGCAATCGCCTTATATAACACAAGCGATACACTTGTGGTCACTTTGGTGCACTAAACACATCTTCGCACACCATTCCTTGTTCTCATCTTCGTACAAGCAATTCATGGAGAAATTGATATGCTCTCAATACCATATTTTCAATTTATAGCGCGCATAATTTTTCATACGTAGAATTAAAGAAAAACTCCTATCATTTTTATTCTCATGCATATTGAGTTATGCGTAGATAGTGCAAGCAGTTTTATCGTCTCTTGTGAGCTGTAAATCTGTATTATAATTATCAGCTTTACCTTTCGGCATGCATGACGGGATGTTTGGCTTAGACATAGTTTTAAACCCTGTGTCGATTTCTTCTGCAAACTCGGCTCTCCAGCGGCATTGTAAAAATCTAGAAAGAGTGTAAGTTAGCTCGTTTACGAAGTAACATGAAGTAACATCGCAATGTGTAATAGTCCATTATTTGATTCTCTGTAACAATCGTTTTTACTTAATGCATATGGGTCCAAGAACAGTGGTGTCACGCTGTGCTGTCTGTCTTTGCTCTGCTATTCTAAATACTGGGTCGCAGAAGGAAAAGAGACAGTGAATAGAAGTATAGTATACCGAGCAATATGATTGTTCCCGAACGTGTAAAGGCAGGCAACGCTGATTAGTTTTCTATTCGTATAGAAAGGAGAATGTATAATGATCCGCTTATCATGTTACTTAATGTAGATTACAAAACTCAACATACATTCTGTCTCTGTTACATGAGATTACACTATACGGATTCAAAACTATATACACGAAAGTGTATACCCCATTATCCTTGCCTCATCGTTGTCATCACCTGAATTTCAATTTAGTTCTCTTGCTACTCTCGTACAATCTTGGTTTCTTTGATTTAACATTTTCACATTAAGTATTTACCCGGAACCGTTGTAAAAACAAGTTTTAAAAAAAAGCGTTTCAAGAAAGTATTGCAATAAGGTAAGTGTTCGTGTAAGAATAAAATTTTGTAATCTATGAAAAGTATATTCTTATGTGTGCGGTACGATACGGCAATTTTTGTGTGTGAAAAAGAGAAGAATCAAGTGAAACAAGCTGCTATTTTACGCAGCGGATACCGAATGAATTCTGAAAATTTACCAAAAATAATATTGAATAATACACTTTCTTGTAAACGATCTTTTTATTTTAGGTTCCTGCAAAACGCAGTGCTGACGAAAATATGTTAGAAAATATTTGATAAATTTCTCTGTTTCAGGGAGATGATAAGGGCGACGATAAAGGCAAGAAGAAGATCCCCATTCGTACAGTCGAGTTACCTATCGAAGCTAGCGTTTGCGGATTATCTCAACAAGATCTCGACAATGCGGTGGAAAAAGAGGTATATATCATTCGATGTATATATATATATATATATATATATCTCAGTTATGTAAGTTACATTACCTTGTACGAATGTTGCATTATTCCATCTTTGATTATAGCAAAAAAGCTTGCCGGTGTGACATTGAAACATTATGTAATTTCATGTGTATTGTTCGTGAACAGGGCAAAATGATCGCCGAGGACAGGCAGGAAAAGGAGAGAATTGATGCGCGTAATGCTCTTGAAGAATATGTTTACGACCTACGTGCTAAACTGTCTGAAGAGGATCAATTAGCTACATTCATCGCGGAAACGGATAAGGAAGCATTATGCCGTACATTAGAGGACACTGAAAATTGGCTTTACGAGGAGGGTGAAGATTGTCAACGACAGATTTATTCCGAGCGCTTGACGCGTTTGAAGGTGCGCCATTTGACAAGATGTTTATTGTCGATTCCGTGATTTATACTGTATTAAAAATTATCTCGCTTTTCTAAATTTTTTTTATTTATATAAACCGGAATTTTTTAAAATGCTTTTCTTTTTTATTAGTCTCAAGGAGAACCAATAAAGGAAAGGAGATTAGAATTTGAAGGACGATCGCATGCATTAGAAGAATTAGCAGGAGCATTACAACTGGCTAGGAAAGGTCTGGATCAAATAAAAGCGTCGAGCGGAAAAGACGATAAATATTCTCATCTAACTGAGGAAGAAGTGAAGACAGTTGAAAAAACGGTGCAAGACAAATGGACGTGGTTAGAGGAGAAACGTATGCTACTTGCGAGTACACTCCGTACGCAGCAACCACCAGTCACAGTGGCGCAAATTCGGACCGAGAAACAAGTAAGAATAAAAAAAAATCATCCTACAATCAATTGTAATCATATAAACGTCGTTTATTTATATATTTATTTATTTATTTATTTTCTCCCTTTACAGTCATTGGACAGTGTGGTATTGCCGATTCTTAACAAGCCTAAGCCTAAAGTAGAACCACCAAAGGAGGACAAACCAAAAGACAAGCCTGCTGACGAACAGAAAAGTAGTCAGAATCAAAATGCCCAAGCGAATCATAGTCAACCTAATCAGCAACAGCAACACGCGGAAGAGGAAAAGATGGACGTTGAGTAACGGTCATTGCAAATTATGTGTTTTTAATAATATTAAATCTACCATGATTGAAATAGCGAATATTTCATTTGGGTAAACTATGTTTATTGTGTCGCAAAAGCGCCTGATCTGTCTTGAATTTGCACCCAGAATTGTCTTTCCGTCTCCTCTTTTTCTTTTTTTTTTTATTTTTCTTCCTCTGTAACGTCTATCGATGTGCTCAAATAATGTATTTAGTAGCATTTGTATAGTATTACAAATGTAAGTGCATCGAAACTTGAAGAACGAAGTCAAATCTTTGTAAAAAGTATTTTGTTTTAAAACAATTTGTCGACATTCATGATGTATATGTACAATATCGTAAATTATATATTTCAATTGTTAACAAACTGTTCTCAAACAAAGCATTTTACAAAAATTTGAAGTCAGTCATGGTAGTATACATGCTATTAAATAGATTGATTCATCATATTAAATAGATATTACAGGCGAAGTTAAATCTGTTGAAAAGCCCTTTATCTTTTCTTAAGTTTCCAACATGCTTCAAAATACATAATTAATAAATTGCTCTGGATAGATATGTGAAAAAGGCTTCTCAAAGCTATTGCTAATAGGAAGAATTAATATGTTGCGACTTTTAACGTATAGAGCGAGCGCTAAGTTAGATCTATTGACTAAATTTAATTGCGAACTAGGTAATATCGCTGGCGATCTTATGTATTTAATAATACAATTATATTCATTCCAACATTTTCTCACGGCCGGTAGTGAATACTGTTACAAAATTTTTTTTTGTTGCATTTACAATACTTAAACAAATTAATAATTTTGTTATTTGAGGTTGCTAAATCTGCTTTGATTTTGGAATCAACATCAATGGAGATGTTATAATAGAAACTTATTATAATACTTTTGCCAGGTTTCAAATGGGCTCGAATCATTGTTTTTAGTGCAAAAAATCCTTTTCGAAGCAGAGATTTTAGCTAGATATATCATTGTACATAACTTGTAAGCATCTACACAATGACATAGTATATTTCTTTATCACCATATTTATATCTATACTACTTCACAGCACATGAAAAATACATTATAGCGAAAATTTAATTTTCCTGAAATACAATAGGCGGTCCATATTTCTCTCTTGTGCCTGCCTATCTTTCTTCCCACGTCGCTTTTAGCAACTAAGAGTCGCAATTTTAATGATACATAGGATAATTACATTAGCAAGATGTAAAAAATGAGTGTTGCAAATATTTTGTTCCCTCGAATGAAAAATCCATTTCATATAAATCTCGTTTTTTATGTGTTGTCTCTTACATCTTACATACATAGTTTATTATACTATTTGCAATTCTTGGGATAATTTTACAGATATAGATTCTATTTTTTTTTAATAAGTTAGAGGAGATGTCCGACAATTATCTGATACCCAGCAAATTCGGCACAACAATAGCAAATAAAATTAAGAATATTAATTTTCAATGTGATTTTGTCTGTATTTCAGATGGAGACAATTAATATTTGTACGTATTCAATGAATAGAATTCAATGATCCATAATTTACAATTGAATTCTTATTTTTATGTAAAAATAAATTCTCATTTGTAAATAATGGGATCAGATATTGAATTTACTGGATATTTTACTCTTTAACTGTCAATTGTTCCTGTCTAATATTTAGCGCATACAAGAATGGAATTGGAAATTAATTATTCTTAATTTAATTTATCATTGTTTTAAATAAAAAAATCAAATAAATTTGTTAACAACAAAATGAAGTTGAAAACAAACTTTCCTCTAATGTGTTACTTTATTTTCTTTTCGTTCTGCCATATCATGATCATCCTTCTAATAATTTCTATTAGTCTTAATAGTTATTGTTCTTAATTGATAATTATCAGTTTGTTATAAAATTCTTTTTTTATGAACTTGATTGTTAGTAGTCAAACACAATATTAACGATTTTTAGAACAATAAGCCTGATACAAAGGGAGAAATATGGGCACCCATCTTATTTTTCAATGTAAAAACATAACCATGATTGAAGCCCTGTATTGCCATACTCTTAACATTTGCATTTGTCTCTCATTAAGCAATATGAAATAACTTAGATGATAATAATCCCCGCCTTATCAGCAAAAACTATATAAAGTGTACCACGTGATTTTACTGTACTTTTATTCATACATAGAAATATGTAATTACTTAACATCAAATGGTACATTTAAAGTTTACATTACAAATATCATGTTCAAAGAAATCTTAGGATATAAATTACTGAAAATTATTTTCTATGTGAATAATCCATCTATGTTATTTGTTAATTTTTAACAAATTGCAACTGTTTTTTACCTGATCATTTGACTTAAAGTACAGAAAACATCTGTCAATCAACTAAACAAAATATATCATAGTTTTAATTTAACAATACATATTAACAAATATGTTGACTTTGATTATGTCAGAAGCATGTGGTCACAAAGGTGTACTTAACAATAAAGAATTAATCTCTCTTAACTGCTGGTGTTCTTGATCGATCGTCAAAGTATGCTCTGTATATAAAAGCTCCTAAAGCAACATGTAACACTAAAACCGCGATGCCAGCAGAGTATACATTACTTCGAATATTAGTTAGACCCAATATACCTAAAAACAAAATAAAAATTTTATTAGTTTAAACAATTGAGATAAAATGTTCGATGATATTAATTTAAAAAAGAATAGAAATAAAAACATAGAATAGAAATATTTTTTCTTTGTATAGCAATTTCTTACCATCAAAAAGAAAAACTTTGCTTGTAAAGAACGCTATCACAGGTAAGGCAAGTATCACCACACTATGATACAAGACTGTCTTGAATGATTGTAGTTCGGTTGCTTCCTAAAACAGAAGAATATAAGTACTATGTTTTGTTCATCATCAAATATAAATAAATATATTCAAAAGTATATGTTATTTTTATTTATTAAAACTACATACCGAATTAACCTTTGCATTCGACATGACTGTGACTTTTATATCAAAATTGCGAGAGTCGAAAAATTGATATTGGCATAAATTGATATCAAGTTCTACAGTACAAATTCTGTTAATATACAGAATCTAATACTGATTCATTACTTATTATTTCTCTATAATAGCAATATTCAATAGTCACACATTTATAGTTAATAATAACTTTTATCAAAAGCGGATGATATGTGATTTCAATAAAACTGAGAATGCTTATCACTTTAACAAAAATTCTATAATAATAAAAGCGAAGTCCACACACATAACCGAAACGTAGTTTCAGATTTTTAACTAACAGTCACGATGCATAAATTTCTAGTCTGTTTATAGATATGGACTGCGTTCCGAAATTCACTGTCAGTACTGAAAACCTACAATATACGTTACGTAAACTATAGATTTTCAGTACTGGCAGAGTTTCGGAACACAGCCATAATTGTATATTAGAAACCCTAGAAATAGGGTCTTTATCGCGTGTTGTCTAGAGACTTTTAAAGTTGTCCAAAATTAGTACAAATTTAAAAAAAAAATATTCTCGGTGTACCATCTATAAACACGTACATAGTATATGCTAGAAGACACAACCTATAAAAATATACGAGAAACATTCGTGACTGTGACATTCGTGTTATGAATTATCTATTATAATTGACACCTCCAAAGTTTGACATGAATTCCCAACACATAGTTCATCTTCCTCATAGACTCAGGACGGCTTTCCGGCTATTCACATCTAAATTTAACGAAATTGGTAATAAAATTAGGAACTATGAGATGCCTGAGAGGATTAAAGGCACCATTCTCGAACGATGGGGTAAATTAAACATAATAAATTGAAATATGTAAAATATTCTTTAAAAATATGTAATATACCGTTCACGCAATACCGTAATTTCACTTTGCAGCAAAATACTGGCAGGGTTTATATATAGATTACAAGGATGTTGCAATTGATGTAGTCAAAGATTGCAAAGAGCGTCCTATACGTGCTGCAGTATATACCACAAGTATGTATTACTTTTCATATATATTATTAGCATATATATATTATAACCAGTTTTACAATATATCATATGTCTAAAAAATAACTTGCATTAAGAATAACTATATGTATTTTAGTTCTAGGAGGCTGCTTTTATTCTAATAGACATAATCCGAGTGAAACTATGTTCAGAGAACAATTAATAGAAAATAACACAAAATTAATACAAGTAGGAGAACCCATACGCAATCCTATCTCTGTGCAGCATATAAAATGGTTAGAACAATGTTACAATGAAGGAATTGTAAGAAGACTAAATTTAGGTATTATGTCTCTGATTTGGTTAGATAATTATGACAAGGACTGCTCCTTTTATAAGGCTGTTTGTCCTTATCTGAAACCACGATATCTAACTTTCTATGAAAGAATAATAGATGTAGGATTTTTAGACAATTGGTGGTTATTAGAAAGAAAAATGAAGGACTATGATATAAATGAGGCAGAGTTCAATGCTGCTGACGTTTCAAATAGGGTAAACATTGTTTCAGCAACATGATAAGTTTTAAGTAGAATTTTTGTATCATATATGTAAAAAGGTAATAAATTAACAAATTTTATAAAAATTTTTGCGAAAAACAAATACATATATTTATAAATTAATATTTGGTATACAAATATACTATATATATATATATATATATATATCATTATAAAAATCTGTCTGAAAAATACATATACTTTTGAATATAATCATTGATTAGTTATAAAAATCAAAAAAACTTAATTCTCTATATTAATCTCTATATAATTTATAGAACATATTCTATAAAATTTATAAGAAAATATTTTAACAAGTTTTAATATATATATATCTAAAATTTATCAGTTAAAAATCTTGGAAGAGACAATTCTTCAAAACAAAAAAAAACAAACTAAATGCACTTTACTAGTAATAGCGTTTACTTAATTAAGCAAATCTAAATTATTTTTTAATAAAAATCCACATTATTATCAATGTATTATTTCCTGAGATATATTATATAAAAATAAGATCTATTCATTTATATATAGTATATCATTATGCAGTTGCACAATTCTTTTCCATCCATCAAGTAGTATTTATGAATCTAAAATTTAATCAGCTTCATTAATATTGCTTACTCTATGAATATTACTATTAATATAAAAGATATTATATTGGTATATTACCAATTCGTGCATATACTATAGCTGTACGGCATGGAATGTAGACCATCATTTTATTTTGATATGCAGAAAACCCTTCAGGTTGTGAGAAATGTTTCACACTCGTGTCTACGCGACGATGTCCTCCGAATTCTTCATCATCGCTGCATAAAACGATTTTGTACGTTCCTGGATTTTTTATACCGACCGGATAATCGGCAAACGACTTGTTCGGATGCAAGTTAAAAACAAATGTAAGATCAGCTCGATCGAACACGACCACTTTATCATCTTCATGTTTCCAACTCACGTAGCCCTATAAAATTATATCCGAAATCATTCCTAATTCTTTAAATTTCCTTAATCCTTCAATGTTAAATTTCTATTTCTCAAACATTGCTAAAATATTGTTCAGGTAAAATGATAAAATGATAAAGTCGTATAAAGCTACTTACAGGATGAGCATGCAGCCATCCATATTTCTCTTCGAGCGTATTTACAGCACGATCCCAATTGTTCATATATTTGTACTTGAGTAACTCATTGTCCACTAAACACCATTGGCGCCTGGCATAATGATAACTGTCTTGATTTCCGTGTCTCGGAAAGTCCAGCCATTCGGGATGGCCAAACTCGTTGCCTATAAAATAAACATTTGCATGGAGTACGTCAGTAATATTTCTCCTCGGCTATAAACTCGATGTGCACGATATATGTTTGATGATTCTATAACACGATTGTGCGTAAGAGATTATCAAAGTTATTATTCACCTATAAAGTTTAGATAAGCTTCGCCGCCCAGAGCATGTGTAATCAGCGTGATTAGATTATGTAGAGCAATGCCACGATTGATTATGTCACTGTTTGGACTTAATGTGCTCATATGCGTGTACATCTCCTTGTCCATGAGCCAGAACGCGATTGTCTTATCGCCCACGAGAGCCTGATCGTGTGATTCGGAATAAGCGACAGTTTTCTCCATCCATCTGCGGTTGGATAGAGTCCAGCAAATCTCACCGATTTTCCAGTCTTCATCTTTCACTTCTTTTAACAGTTTAATCCACTTATCGGGAATAGCCATAGCTAATCGATAGTCGAATCCTACGCCGCCTTCAGTAACTGGTCTAAAATATTTTACGAGATTATTAAAAAATTGTATAATTAATCATTTTCCTGACTTATTGAAATTATCATGTCTTTTGTACCTGCAAACGGCCGGCATTCCACTAACATCTTCGGCAATCGTTACGATCTCGGGATATATTTTGTGTAACATATGATTGGCGAGCATCAGGTACACTACACCCTCCACATCGACATTCAAACCGTAATATTCATCGTAATGGCCGCTGAAGCCTTGTCCAAAGCCTCTCGAGTGATACAACATCGATGTAACACCATCAAATCTGTCGAATATTTTAATCAAAAATTAATCGTACCAAAGTGTCATAAATTTATACAGAAACGTTATATAAAAGATAAGTACCTGAATCCATCAAAACCATACTCTTCAATGTACCAACGCAAATTGGATAGTAGGAATCGGAGTACCTCATATTCCGAGTAATTGAACAGTCTGCTGTCCCACAGCGGATGATCTCCTTTAGGACCTGAGTGGAAGAAACACGCATCCGTGCCATCGAACTTGTTCAGTCCATCCAATGTGTTCTTGGAAGCATGCGAATGTACCACATCTAGTAAAACGTAAAGACCATGTTGATGCGCCACATCTACCAACTCCTTCAGTTCTTCCGGAGTTCCATAGCGAGATGAAGCCGCGTAGAAGGACGTCACCTTAACAATTTCAATGAGAAATTACAGACACTTGTGCATACTTACATAATTATTTTTGAGATTACGCAACCTGATATCCAAAACTGGCATAATAAGCATGCTCCATGATTGCCATTAATTGTATCGCGTTGTACCCCTGCTTGACAATCCTTGGAATTATGTCTTTGGCAAATTCCAAATAAGTACCAACTCGCAATTCTTGTGTGGCAATGCCAACATGGCACTCGTAAATTCTAAAACTTGCTGGTTTCTTGGGTTTAGGATGCTGGAACTTATATAGCTGGAAAAAACGTAATTATTTTTCTTACTGTCATTTACTCGCAAATGTAAAAACACTTATAGTAGTAATTATGTAATACTTTTTCTGGATGCCATATAACTTGTTTGTAAGTAGTTCCCTGAGATTTATCTTTTGGTTGTATTACATAATTCGCCCAAGGACTCAGCCTTTCCTGCAACTCATTATTGTGATCTCTGATAATAATTTTCACTTCAGATAAATGTTTCAAAGGACAGCTGCCATCTGCGTTTGGAGGCAAATGCAGCTCCCATTTTCCATACTCTAATTTTTTGTAAGGCGTATCAAGCCAGTGCCAATTATCTATGAAACAAAAAAATTATATTAATTAAAAGATAATTCTGATATAACAAGTAAATATATTAATATAATTGTATGAATATAATTCTTACTGAACTCTCCAGTCAAGAGCACTTCCTGTGCGCCAGGCGCCCATTCTTTCGCAATGACACTATTATCATCCTGGATGTGAATTCCAAAGGTCTCATAGGCCTTTGTAAACTTTTCCAAATCTCCATCTCCTTCTTCTATTTTATCAACATAATCCATAAACAAAGCATACCTAGAAATAAAGAAATATATTAATGGAAAATCATTATTATATCGTTATTACGCAATCATTACATGCGGCGTACGTAAAAAATCATAAGTTACATAAATAACATAACGTTAATAAATAGTTGTTAATAAAAATACCTGCGGCGAATGTCATGCTCGTACTGCTTTAAATAAGGATCCCTTTCGAGAAGAGCATTGATTTCTGGAACCACGATTTCTGAGGGATGCAAGCTGGACCACTTTCCACCCATGTTTCAATCGTAACACGCAAATATCTGCAGATGTCGATTAACGAGATCACCAGCGTGTCTGAAGCATGAACCGGTACCAAAATTTGAATGACAAATCAAGGTGATCCCCTCTCCGTCTCATGCTGTACGATTCGCATCGTACCTTAGAACAAAAAGAGGGAAGAAAACCTAGTTTGACGCACAAGTTGAAACGTGAACAAACCATGCGACTATGTTTACATAATTACGAATTAAATAACATGTGTCACGAGTGTGACAAGTTTAGTACCATAACCTGCAATTCAGTTCGACTCTTGCCGTCTCCATATTTATTCCCGTGCAAAGACCAGAAATCTTTCAGGGCTGACGTAAGCAAACAAAAGACAAAGCGCAATAATTACAAAATAAAAACTCAAAATTAATAGCTTGCGTTAAAGAATATTAGTCATATATCGAGGCAGCGTATGAGCATTTTTCTCTGTTTATTATGTTGATTTTATTTTCTTATTTATTATGGCAAAAGCACAATATTTTCCAAATTACATATGAAAAATAAAGAGACGGGACCACTGAAAGGAATACAATCATGATATTGGAATAATTATGGCGATGAATACGTCATAACGCGCTGATTATGCTTAAAGCTTGATTAACGAGTATTCTCAAAATATACTCGATTTCAGAACGCTGAAAGATAATAAATACAGATTTTAGAAGGGAATAAAAAAAGCGAAGCATGTAAATTTCAGAATCAGCAAAAAATTTTATTAGAGATACACGAGGACGATTGCAGTCGTATTATATATTGTAAGAATAATTAATGCCGATGATTTGCAGACTCACATGTAAGTACAACGTACAATTTTATATAACATTGATTCATTGACAAATGCAAAAAGTAGCTTGTTCCAGCGACTAAAGCGACATAAATACCGCGGAATATATTGTAATATGCTAAACTAAATACCATCGCAATTTGCGGATTATGCACTAGTACACAAATATTTTTGGTTGAACTTTACGCTGAAAGAGATCTCTTAAAGAGAGAGAGAATATGTGATTAATTAGTAGAAATTTATTATGAGTTATTCATTACTGACTGACTCACTTATTGATTACTGACTGACGCTCACAAAGCATATGAAAATAAATAAATACGTTATGTTTTTTTTTTTTCTTCAAAATAGTTATACGATATCGGAGACTTTGAGACAATCGATACAGTTCAGACACTGAACGTCTTGCAGCTTTGGTCCATTCTTATCTTAACTAAGCATTAAGAATTCGTTAAAGAAGTATATAATTAATTCTTAAATAGCGTAAAGATGTATAAACTAATGATACGAATAATAAGGATTGTCCCCATTTGTTTTCGTTGTCCTTTATCCATATTACTCGTCTATACACAAATATCTGACAAATTTGTCACGAAGCATTGGACTGCTTCAAGAAAAATACCACCGAAAGGAAAGTAGAAAAAAAAATATATGTAAGATATATTTAAATTTCATGAGATTAGATAGATACGTTAATGTTAAAGTTTTAGATTATGAGATTAAAATCGCATTGAAGATTTTATTATAATAGTAGGAAGAGATTAGCACCTGGATAAATGCCCGGATGAACTCTCTGCCTTGGAAACGGTTACTAAAATAACTCGTCTAGCGTGTTGTTTTTGTTAGTGGGCTTTCGGTTTTGAATTCGATTTGTTAATGTAATTTGCGGTATTGTTTATGGGAGTATTATTGACTGAAGTGTCGGATACTTCGTCGCTGCTATTACTGCGAATATCACCCTCCATCTGTAATATTTTTTCCATAAAAAAGATTAGCATGTAAATGTGCATTTATTCGTCAACATTGAAAAAATGTTTCAACGAACGTGCACGCGACAATTTGTATAAATCTGCAGCACGTACCTGACCAGCATTGAAAGCGCGATATGCGATCTTAATGATTAAATAAGTCCAAATCGCATGAAGAAACAGTAGTAAAAATAATAAAGAATTAAAGATATAGTAAGCAGGGAACATCGGCACTATCTTAGGCGCTTCTATAGACGTGCTGTAACATACAAGAAATTCAAATCAATATCAACATCTGCATTTGAAACACGTTTTGTTATTTTAATACTTTACAGCCGCACGTTTCATGCAAGTATTTTTGTTTTTCATTTCTTGGAAGTCTGCTATTGTTCTCTTATTTAGAAGATAACTACTAGCTAACAAAGTCCACGTAGCAGCGGCCATGAAAGTGATAAGCATAAATATACATACCTGTAAATTATCCAAAATGGATAAATACCCACACGTGTCACAATCCATAGTATTGTAAATATGCCGAATACACAATCACACACTTTCTGATAATTTGCATACTTGGCCATTTTTGCCACCTAAGAGAAAAAAATATATATATATATCGGAATATAGAATATTGTCAAAACATTTTTTTCAACCTCTTACCTCCATAAATATATCTGCACAATCATGTACCAATAAGACCAGAGATCCAATCCTTGTTAGGTTTCCAACCCACGAGAAACACATAAGCAATATTGTGGCTATATGATGAATGAACATTTGCCAGAAGTCTTTCCTCTTTACATCGAAAAATTGAGAAAAGCTTAATGCCCAATAAAATGCCATTGATATCATATAATACCACCATACGTCACTGGTAACTGGATGATACGGATAACCATAGTAACAGTACTTGATATCCCAAAGCCATAGTTTATCCCATAGAATGTAAAGGCCATAAACGAATGAATATGTATAATACAAACATCTCCAACTGAAAGAACATATTTTTATCATACATCCGTGGTATAACATAAAATTTCTAAGGTTAATTGAAAGAATAACCAACCAGCTTTCACAGAACTTCGTAAGTGTAGATGGTTTATCTTGAGAACGACGTAGTCGTAACCATCGCTCTACTTGCCTTTCAGACCAATCTAATTGTTTAGCCATTGCCAAAATCTTAAAACACAATTATGCATTACAAGATGCTAATGTGCAAATGATACATGTAAAAATAAATTAGTCAGTAATTGATATTATTTAATTTGTATATACTAATACATTCATACATTTTTTATGTGCATAATTTCTTGAAATTGATTATTTTATAATTAATTTACTTGATTATCCCTCGTTATATGTATAATTATACAATTAAAATTTGTTCGCAGAACACAGTTCTATTTATTCACTCACCTGCTTATATTTAGTTTTCTTGCTGAGATATGCTTTTTCTAATATTTCATTGGATACTGCCTTTTTATTTTTGCTATTTTTTATACCAAGAGATCTGCCAAAAGGAGCAAACAAATACCTATATAAAAAGATCAGATAAATTACATATTAACCTTCTTTCAAAGACACTTGAATCTTTTAATATATATTAAAAATCTTTTGTTAATTACAATATATATTTTCGAACATATATTTGATAGATGTTTATAAAAACTTTCTCTCTGATAGATGTAATTCTTGAAAGTAGAGAACAAAAATTACAAAATAAAAAGTTATATGACAAGCTTACCTTTCCAAACTAAATCTTATTCCTAAGAGAATGAATGCCATAGGCAAGGGACATATTAAATGTTGATAATTAGCATAATTATTGTCTGAGTTTGGACTGATGTCATCCCATGTTATATTAGGAGGCAACCAAATATCCGGTGACCAAAAGGTCGCTGATATATTTCTCAAAATATTCATTTTTCTATGCCCTGCAAGTAAATACTTATGATAAGGACAAATTATCTAATCATATGTGAATTAAATATTAATCGAAGTATATGAGTCATACATATTACATCACATAATAAAAAATGCACATATTTAATATTAATTGTTGCTATAAATTGCTCTGTCAACGTCTAGGAAACCTAATGGACACAGCGGGAGGAAGAATTTCGATGAAAGCGAACGAAATAGGGAGAAGTCACACAAATAATTAGCATATATCATTATCCATTTATCAATGTTTGCTGGACGAGTAAAATTAATCGTCAAGTCGGGGCCCGGGAAAACACTCTTGTGCGAAAATATATATACGCGCGTCGAAAGGGAAGACTTCTCCGAAGCGTCTCTCGGCGAGACGCACACGCACTTACCCGGAGCCGCTGCGGCCGCTTCGGCATCTACCGAGCAATCTGAAACACGCTACCGGACGGACGGGACTGCGGTGATGCGCGCGTGCTCGTGTTACGGGCTGCGCCGTTTTCACGCTGCGACTATGTGCAGTATTGTGTAGCAAAGTAGCGGCTTCTTTGCGCGCGCGCTCGCGCTATCGAAACGATACTCCGGTGTGCGCCAATAAGGAGACCCACGTATGTGCGGGACGGCGACGGTCGGTGACGGTCGTGCCGTCAACGCTGTGGATTGTTCTGGTCAAAGTCTCACTATCATTACTACTTTAATCACTACCACTATCACGAGGTGCATTTGTCATACGATCGAGATAACGAGCCCATTTGGCAGTCTGACCAATACGTTCGCTTTGATGGTCACACCAACACTGCAACCGGCGCCGTTGGAACGCGAGATACCTCTAATTAATTAATGATTGCACGAGGTCCCCGCTGCATTCGTGCGTATGTTCGATGTTCCGGCAAGAGGCGCGCCCGGCAAGGACGAGCGTATCCGATCGTGTCCGATCTCGCAGCTGCGGTGGGAGTACTCTTCGTCTCTTTCTGTCTTTACCTCTTCCCTCTCTCTTCTTATTCCCTTTCTTCCTATCTCCCTCTTGTTCTCTGCCTATTTCTCGCTCTGTTTTTTCTTACGTGAACACATGTATGGAATCAGCAATGCTTTCCCTTCGATAGACCTTATTTGGAAATTTGATATTGTTACGTTCGACGATATTATGTTACTTTATTGTTAATAAAGATATATGTATTATGTTACTATCACGTATGTTCTGTCATGTCATGCGTTATAGATAACCGGGAATACAATCTCGCCGGGAATTGGAAAAACTTTGCGGTTACCGTGGTGAGTCATCAAACGACCATGAGGCTGTAGAGTCGCTAGATTCAGTGGCGTGACGAACGGCATCGATTCAATTTCGCAATATTTATATGTATTTGCAGCCAGCGGTGTCGTTTATCGATCGTTACATCGTCGTATAGAAACATGTATTACAATTTTTGTAAAATTACCGTTTACACTCGAAGCAATGGTGACCGAAGTTTCTCACCCTGAAAACCGAAATATTCTAGAATATAAATCGTTAGACTGATTGATTACCAGTGCGTTCGTTGAAACGACTTTCCGCGCAATTTTCACGATCTACGCAACAGCGACCAATAGCAATTTACCTTGACTATGCGACTATGTTGAAATTCTAGCTTCTTCATTGGATAATGCGGTTTGCTTTAATCCCCATGAAAGATGATTGCTGCTATGAAAACCAGATCTAAAGAAAATTAATCACATCATTTATGTTTAAATATTAAGTTTAAAAATGTCAATCTGTAAATTTTTTATTTCATGTTTAATTGAAAGGAATTATGAAGGTACGTTTGTGGTGAGTTTTTTAGGTGAAAATTGTTCGTGTAAAAACTTTTATTCGCACAGTGGAAAAAACGATTAATATATTAATTCGCAACTTCATTTTAAATCTAATAAACTCGACGTCACCGAAAAATATTTTTCTATCGTTGAATACAGGCACCGTATGCATGTCGAAGCGGTCTCCCTTTGAAGAATTATTCTCTCTCGTTTTTAGAATTCCTCGTCTCACTGTGCACACCTACGATTAATTGGATATTGCTTGATTAGACGCTTTATCACGCGTTGATATATCCTCGCGTTCCTCCTCTCGTGCAGGCGAAAGATCTCCTGCATGGCCGAGCTGATCTGGCGGGCTTTTCGCTTAATTCCCGGCGTATGCACTAAGAAGGCACCATCGAGCACGACTAGCCGATAATTTAGAAGACACATCTCGAACATCTGCAAGTAATAGCAATAAAGCAAAATTCCTGAAAAAAGTACGTAAGAATAAAATAAAGCTTAAACAAAAGCTTTTGACAGTCAGCTGATGTAAATATTTTTCAAGAAATTGTTACAAGATAATGTATATTTAAAGAGGGTTGCTTTATACCTGGGCCATCTTATCCTGCTTCCCTTCCCAGGACATCTCCTCTGTGTAAAGTGGATCCTCACGTGTGCCGATAAAGACCGGCTCCCATCTGTGATGCGGATACTCCCGTTTAGTGATGATCAGTGGTCGAACTTTGCCTGGGTCTGGTCTAATCATCCATCTGGTCAGTCCGGGAAATCGCTGGCAGTGTGGACAAAGAAATCTGTGGAAGACCTTGACCTTGATTTCTTATTTGTTACATAGGTATAGATAGATATTTATAGATAAGAATTATCTATGATTATAGAATAATTTAGTAGTTAATTATAAAATATTTAATATAGATATTTTTAATTCAATTCCCAAAATTCTTGTAAGAGAAAGCAAGAACAAAAAGAGAAACTGATTTTTAATTCAAAGTATTTGGTGTCAAAGCCATAAATCTACCTATGAAAATACACCGCTAAACCTGCTCGGGAGGCAGCGAGAAGCTCACGCTTTGTTGCTGGCGGCGGTTCACTGGACTCGATTTCGAAGACGGGTAAGACGAAGACCATGCCGACCTTAGGCGGTCTTTGGTGTACCATCTCCATAAATCCGGAAGCTAGCCGCACGCTCGGCAGCAGCTCGATGTCCGACACCAGCACGCGAGACGTGTTCGCCGTTGCTCTCGCTACATTTCGGGCGACATTAATAGGATACATCATGTTCCTCTTGCGTCTCTCGGTCTCGGCCTGTCGCCATTGGAGATCGGAAGCGACGCAATCGCCCTGGGTGTAATCGACCGCGCCCAGGACGGGCGGTCGACCGGCCGGAAACACCAGATGGACGGAAACCTGCGATTGCCGGATTATTATGGGTAGGAACATATGAATGTGGCATCGAGCGCTAAATACATGTAGGAAAAAGTGTATGATGGCGTGTTCCGAAAATATTCGTATGCGGAGAAAAAAAAAGAGAATTTGATGGTATCGTTATAGACATTGAGCGCAGTTAACTGTTATCTTGGATAGAAACCGTTACAGGTATTTCTTCTTAACATTACATTAATTATCTTCAATTTTCAAAAATTTTTATTCTGAACGGAGCTCCACATTTGACTAATTGGGTTGGATGTAAATTTCATTAATCTAATACTTGATCCGTGAAGTCAGTATTTTATCAATTTTCTACTTTCTTCGTGTCATTACATGTTAAATATTATCCTGTGAAATTTATTCTGCGTGATTTAGCAGGCTGTTCTTTAATTGAAAATTATTTTTACAACTCCGTCTTTATTTACACGCAAAGAACGGGCAAGTGTTTTCTAATCCCTATAATCTTAATTCAATTCGCATTCCTCACGGATTATGACGATTATGCTAATTATAAGCGGACGTATTGATATAACGGAATCCGCGTCTATCATGCGTACGTCTTCACAGCAGACGATATCGATTTCACTTTGCCTAACATGCGGCACGTGGTGAACTTTTACGCTGTGTCCAGAAAAGTATCTCAACTGTAAAAAATGTGAAAGCCGAGCTAGTCTATATGCAGCGCATCTGTGTCGGATTATGTTTATGTATAAGCAAAAGAAACCTAATTTTATAAACCAATTAAAAATCTATTTAAAAAAAATTTGCAAACGATAAATCATGTTAAATATTTGCAATGTTTTTGTATGTCCTAGAAACGCGTATCTTGCAGTTACGAATTCCTGGCTTTGCGCATTTCAACGAAACCGTCGAAACTTTGGAGGTCGATGAGAGTAGCACGTGTTTGACACATGAGATTCGCGATCGTGACGAGGAAGTTGAGGAGACCTTGTACATGGCAGGCTCGCACCGACAAGCTCGATCAAGCTGAGCGACAGCGAGGCCGGCGTCGAGGCCCGGCGCGAACACCGCCAGGCTGAGCGGTCCCTCCCACCGTCTGGCCAACTCCACGATTCCGTAAACCTGATCGGCAGTGGCGTGCGTGGACAACGTGACCTGGGGCAACTTGTCCGTCGCTTCGTCAGCGCCGTGCAACACGAACGGTAGGACCCTGCACGGAGAAAAAGAATCTTGCCGTCGCAGCAAAGTCGTCATCACTACTTTGCACGTAAAAGCGATCGAATTTCGCCGCCACCGTGAATTTGCCCCAATCTTGTTAAAAATAAAACAATCTTGTTGAAAACAATCTTGTTCAATCGCAACATGTTCTACAAAAGCAAACTTAATGTTCTCTTAAGGCAAAATAACATCATCTCTAGCAAAAGGTTAATATTTTTAACAAGTATTTTTGTTCATATAATTAACAAAATTTGCTACTACAGCATAAAGTATGCTGTGCCAGCAAACCTTTTTTTCTCCGTGCTCCGTTTTCGATATCGAGCATTATTTCTGGCATCGATATCAGTTAGATAAAGATAATGATTTTTCTTAAATGATTATTCTTTACCTGTAGAGACTCTTCTCGCCGATTTCGGGAGTCCCAGAAAGCCTGGATGGCGAGTAGGAGAGGACATCCGGCAGTCCATGGTACCATTTACAGGTACTTTCGTTACGGGGTCGCCGACCCGTCATGTACGTACCCGCCACATAGGCGGGCGGTCCTGGCGAACTGTCATCCGGCTGCAAATTCACGTGGCCGCTATCCAGTATCGGAATCGAGACGTCTCCATCGTCGTGAAGAACGACCGTCGTCGTCGGCAAACGAAAGTCACGGCCGAACAGCAGACGGCCGACCACCAGAAGAGACAGCACCAACGCCGACCATACTAGTAATCTGCGAGCGAGGCTGCGCATCGCTTTCTCGTCTAAAAATACGTTTGAAGTCTAATTTATTATTCAATTTAAAATATAATTTTTGGTCTAATAATTTAAAAATGACTAAATATTAAGCGAGAAAAATTTGGCAATTTTCGATAACGACGTACTAAACTAATTCTATTCTAAATTAGCGGAACAGATTACAAATCCTTCGGCAAATCAAGGATTGATTTTTTTCCGGGCTAAAGATACCTGCAATGAATCATTCTGTGTTGTCTATAATGCTCGAAAATTAGTTGCTGTCATAATTTGCGGAAATGTGGAGCGATTTTAAGGAGCGATATGTTCAGCACGCAAAGCAAGATTGAAATCGACGAATCGATCGCATTCGCACCTCGAAAGTTCTCCGATCTCGTCGTCGATCGAGAACGGCGGAACGATGTTCCATATTATAGGCGCAAACGGCGGTTCTCCGAGGAACATCCGCCGTCGAACTGGTACGAGACGACACTTTTGCGAGGGTGAGACCGCGAAATGCCGCGGATCGATGACGCGCAAACGCGCTGGCGGACCGCGAGGATTCAGTACGCGCAGCCGAGATACATTATCGTGATTGCGGGTGTAGAACGAATGATATCGCTTTAATGGCGCGCAGATTTCAACCTAGATTATGCCCGGAGTCGCGCCCATTAGCATCGGAATGTGTTTTAATGACACGCTCTTTGTTCAGAATACTGAATTTTAATGAAATGTATTTTATCCTTGCGTATATTTCCTTTTCATCGTTGCCTTTTATTTGATCACGAATAGTAATTGATTTTCATTAATTTTCAGATAATTTATATAACGCAAAATGTGCAATCTCTGAAGATAAAATTCTGCTGCAATCGCATTCTGTAAAATAATAAAACGTTGCACACGCGAGGACAATGACACGTAGATAAGGAGCAAGGTCAATTAATCGATAATGTCACGAACGCATCTCCGTGTCGAGAAGAGACGTTAGAGAGGACATTACCCCCTGATAAAAAAATGACATGGAATGAGATTGGCGGACAAATACGCAAGAGGTAGCGAAGGTTCCGAATTATCGCTATTATATCGTGTATTACAGAAATCAGCTGTAAACGAGCGTATTGTGTGACGCGTTACAACGCGACATGTGGTTATCGCGCCATAGTCGAACGAGAGTACAAGTTTCACCGTTCAATCATGCGGAATTATCGTCTCGCCGAAGGCAACACGTCGTGTGCAATTAGTTAGAAGGCAGAGCGCGGCGCTTAGGGTCGTCGTCATTGATATCAAGGCTGCGTTCTAATTTTAACGTTTCGCAGTAGGATGTATATATATATATACAGCAACACTGCTTCCGGTTGTGTGGCGGTGCAACGCGCCGAATTCGAGGAAATTTTCATTCCGCGGAACCAGTAGTTCCTCTAAACTCTGAGGCGACGAATCGCTGCGATGTTTGCAATCCTGTCTCCTTTTCTCAGTCCGCTCCTTATTCGAGAATTATTAATTAAATGATAAGTCACTCCCGCGATTCTGTCGTGAGATCAAATAAGCAAGTTTTTTGTTGTTGCTGCTCAAGTCTTTTTGATAAAAGTCAACAGTAAACAATATTTCTCTGAAAATAAACTGTTTTTTACATTCATGACAGTTTGAGAAAAATTGATTATCCGAAAAAAGGATATACTCGCGTGGATTATTTACGGCTCTTGAAAGTTATAAAAGTACACGACATGTGTTGATTATCAAGTTAAAGTGTCATCATAATTTCATACAATGTGTATTCAATAGCGTAGACAGTTTTATTATTAAAGAAATATGAGGTGTGTTTCCGTGTGAGGCTCATCGATCCGGTCCCTATGCATGAACTATAAATAAGCAAAAAAAGTCCTTGCAAGAAAATATATAAAATTACAGTTGGTTGATCAACGGAGAAAAATTTTATCTTACGGCGAAATCGAAGAATCAAGTCTGTCTCTTAACGATTAATATTTAACTCAATCGGCTGGTTACTGAAAATAAACTACATGAAATAAACAACGCCATCGTCGAACATGAAGGCAAGGAAAAAAAAAAAAAAATCAACGCAATAAATGTATTGACGTGAACTCGTTTTTTATATAAAATAAATTTTCTAGGTCGACGCGGAGTTGCGAAGAATTCAGTGGACTGTGAAAAGAAATTCTACATTGGGAGAGATTGTTGGAGAACGCTTCGCGAAATGAATCGATTCAACAAGTGCTCAGAGGCGTCATTGTCCAGCGAGAGGCGAATTTCCTGGCGTCCGCTGTGGAGATGTACGCGATAACATTGAAGGGAGGAGAACACACGCGGTCTTTTCATCGATGCTGCGTGAAATATGCATGATTTGTGTGATCGACCGAATAGATCAGCGATCGCGGTTATAGCACCGCGGCTCATCTTGACCTTAGCCGATGAACGTGCCTCTTTTTCCGCGACCGCCAGCCGTCAGGGGTGTTGAGACACCCCTCAGTGACGCGCCGGACGTCGCAACGTTATCACGCAGCCCGACGTCCCTTCTGACCGTGCCGCGCGTACGCGGGCGACATGCCGTGCCCCTGCGATCGTTCGGCACCGGAAACCAACGACGTCGCACCAGCAGGAACTTGGTCCATCCGTGGGTCAAGGACGCGACCGTCAAAGATGCTGCTCGCCGTCACGTCACAGAGTTTCGCGTGAGGATGACGGAGCACTGTGCGAGGAACGACGAGGGAGACGACAACGACGATGTCGTTTGCGGCGTCGGTGAGTTTTATTTAAACTGAAAATTGACTTAATTTTGATGGAAAAATTAATACAGTAGAAATGATTGAAATTGATATAAACGCTGGTTGAAAATAAAATATAGGTACCTAAAAATAATAGAAGACAAATTTTAGAATAAAAGATTTGAAAAGATATCGCAATCTTTACATGATTTGTAAAATGTTTTTTGGATGGTCAATAATTAATATTCTATAATGGCTTGCGTAAGTAAAAATGCATTAAAGAAAGTGTACGCGCGTTCATGTAACATAGTAGCTATATAGAAGCAGTGATATACATTCAAGCGTGTACATGTTACCAAGTTTCAAACAATCGATCACTGCGTGTTTGGCTAATGTAACTTTCATCGAGAACTTGCAGAAAAATTGACTTTGACTTGACATTTTTCTTTAGTGCAACCGTTCATCGTTTGACACGAAACTTCGAACTTTAAAGCGGAACTTCCACGGTCTTATTTTTTTTTTATATATTACATTAAAAGAGATATAAGTGTGTCAATTATAAGCGTTTTTTTAAACATGTTTAAAAATAGATATTACGGACACGCCGACGACGATATCAACTGAGATTTCACCTCACTTGAAGAACGGCGTAATACGGACGAAATGGACAAAGTCCGTGGCTATTCAAACTATAGAAGGATTGCCATTGCGATTGAGAGCCTTGCCGTCTCTCAGAGACATCGAGGAAGATAACGGGAACTCCTTGTTTCCGCAGAAGTCCTCGAGATTTTGGAAGCATTTAAGATTTCTGGGACGACTGTCGCTTTCGCAATTCGGTACGCTTCAATTACGTTCTACGCTGAAAATTTTTTATTGAGCTAATAATAATTTGTCGCAGGACTCTTGTGGTTGCTCGTTATCTGGACGGTGGCTGGCGCGGCGGCTTTCTCCGCCACGGAAGGGCCTCGCGAACGCGAACAAGTTGTATCTCTGAAGAACCTGCAGAAGGATCTGGCCGTCGGTTTGGCGACGGAACTACGGCAATTGCGCGCGGAGCAGGATCAGGATGTAGAGCCGCTGTGGAGCGACAAGGTTCGCCAGTACGTGGGCAAACACGAGGAACTCCTCCTGGTCGCCGTCAGTTCCGGTTACGGCGAAGGCGGCAACAGCGGACAGCTGTGGACGTTTCCCGGCTGCGTGCTGTTCGCCATTTCGTTAATCACCACTTTAGGCATGCTAATTCTCGTATAATCGCACGATCTTTTTTGTTCGAAAAGATTCCCCTTATATTTGAATATTGCAGGTTTCGGAGCGCCGGTTCCACGAACCACCGCCGGTCGCACGGTAGGATTGATTTTCGCCGCTATCGGCATTCCCGCGCATTTCCTTCTCGTGCTGAATTTCGGCCTGATGGTGGCTCTCCGTTTGAAAAGATACGCGATTGCCAGGCAAGGCGTGCAACTCGACAACGCGGAGTCCAGCTATTCCACGCAGATGCCGAGATGGGTTAAAGTTCTGCTGTTTGTTTGCTCAGGTGAACTATTTATAGAAAAATTTCTCTCGACTGGAATTGGCATGCATGGACCTCCATGTAGAAAAACGAGTCGAAAGAATTTTATTATTTAAGTAAATGTTTCATAAAGAAAACACCTTGGTTTTTACCGTAGTCGCTTACTACATTTTGGGAATACTATGCTTCGGCATAGCGCGATCGAGGCCAATCGAGGCAAGCGTGCTATTTCCATTGGACTTTACCGCGGCGGGCGGTCTCTCCACTATCGTCGGTCACGTGCGGATATTGTACGGTCTGTATTTGGAAGGTGCTGTTACCATTGCGGCGATAGTAGTAGCACTGCTACGAGTATCAGCGACGCAGAGTCTCACAAACATCGGACTGAAATACGGCTTGCTGATCGAAGCATAATTCATCGAATTCACAGCTTGCTGATCGTATTATTAATTTATGTAATTTAACGCGTTAATTTATGTAATTTTATTTTTGTGTCAACCTCTCTATATAATTCTTTATATAAAATTTATCTTCCACAGCCTTGGCCAAAATTATTAGGCACCCTCATAATCATACTGTACTAAATCTAATACCAGGAAGGACTTCTATTGTTTAAAAGTTGTTTATTAGAGTATTGTGAAGTTGTTAGAGTTAAGAAATGTTTTATTTCTTTTAAAAAATAAATTGTTATTTTGCAAAAAGTATTTTAATAGGATGCCTAATAACTTTGGCCAAGGCTGTATATAATTCGTCGATATTGCGCTTATTATGTTGCTTATTGCGTTCTGTTGTTATATTATGTTTGTTATCATCAAAACATGGTGATTTATTCTCCATTGTCGAACTGTTCGTAATTATACTGCAAAAAAAAAGTACAAAGATTATACATATGTACTTTCAATGATACATCTTTTATTTTGTAAACAATAATACGTAGCAAGCAAAATTACACAATCGAATATATATCAACTCACATGTTCTAAAACATCTTTTGTATCATTTATATCCGTAACAATGAATCTAAACAAAAGAAGTACAAATAAGAGATAGGAAAGGATGAAAAATAAAAGGATACAATAGGATGTAATACATAAAGGCACATAGTGGTGTGCAGAATTTATTTTACAAATGTACATCATGGCAATTGCGATGTACAAATAACTCTGCTGTATGTATCTTCATGTACACTTTATTTAAATAAGATGTAACAAATAAAGACAAACTCGTATACTACGACTGTACAGCTAAAATTATCTAAGCGACATCAGGCTGACTTTACTCGTTTACTCGTCACGATTTTTTTTTTTTTTTGGTCAAATTAAAATGAAAGTGTACATGACATCAGGCCCCTAAATCCCGTTGTCCGATACTCGCGCATTTATCAATGATACAATGGCATTAATAACATTTTCTAGATCGCTGTAAATAACATTAAAATATTCGTGATTCTGTCTTACGACATTTTTTGTCGTTGCTTTCCAGCGTCAGTTTCACTTTTTCTATCCGATGTATCTTTGGTAGCATGCACAGACTTATTATTAAGAGGCTTGTCTCCTGGATGCTCAGGTTCAGAAGACTGTTCCTCGCGATGAGACATGGTTCCCAATGCTGTTCGTATGGATTCTACTAAGTGTAGTGGACCTGAGTAGCACTCTTTCGTACCTGCAAGATAAATAGTGATTTGTATTAACAAGTTTTTCACAATTTATAGGATAAGTATGATAAAATTTAACTTTTATGATAAATCTTGTCATAAAAGTTTAATCAACTGATAGAGATTTTGTAATAGCAATTTGGAAATTGAATATTTCTCAAAGTTAAAAAATCTGTTTCTTAAATGTGATTCTACTCTTTAAATCTAAACTTGACTGGTCTGCGACAAGTGGAAAATTGTGTTAAAACAATTTACAATTTTATTTATAGAAAATATTTTAATTAGTATCTATGACAATCATGTGAGAAATGAGTTAAGCTTTATCGAGTGATTTACTTACAATTTGATTTTATCCGAAAATGGCTCTTTTAATTTTTGTAAGTAGACCATCATTTTGATTAGTCTGATTATTTTGGACCTCTTGTCCTGCTTGAGTTTGCACCTTTGGACCTGCCGTGCCTAGAAAAAATATTGCAGCTACTGATAAAGGAGACTACACTTCAAGATATGTACTCGCTTATATCATCGAGTTAATTACTGTTTAGTTAAATAATGTTTCACTCAAAATTCCACTGTTATCGCAAGAATTTTCGTGTGCGAGACAATCTCTTTCGTTTCATTTTGTAAAACGTCAATGAAACCCACTTTTGAAACATTTTAACATTCGTTTTATTGAATTAGCAGTAGCAGGTACACAGGGGAAAACTCAAGCGACACGCGTAAATGTTTAATGAAGATAAATGATTGCAACGGAAAGAATACTGTTGCAATATCACAAAATATTCGAAGTAGAACGGATGATGTCACAAACAAATGTACATACAAATCGATGGATACTCGAATGCACCTGTCATGAGTGGAGAATTACGTTTCATTGTTTGTCCTTACCATCCGTTTTGTTTGTTACACCGTATATACTGCCGGGGGTGTCGTTCTCAAGCTCGGCGTACGCTTGGAGCAACGCCTGCTGTTTCTCAGTCATTTGTTTAGGTATAGTGATCTTAATGTTCACGTAATGATCGCCATAACCGATTCCATCGACCTTCTTCAATCCTTTGCCGCTCAGACGGATCCGCGTGTGGGACGACGTGCCCGGCATTACTTGTATAGTCTGGTTATCGTACACGCCCTCCACTCGTATCGTACCGCCGAGCACCGCCTGCGCCAACGAGACTTCCGCGTCGGTGTGCACGTCAGGCCCGTCACGGCGGAAGTAACGAGATTTCTCCACGCGGAATGTCACAAATATCTCCTTCCTGCCCACCGCCAAGCGGATCGTTTGACCGTCCTCCACTCCGGCTGGAACTGGCACGGTTACTTTCTTACGTTGCACCTGTGAAAAGGCATCAATAAGAGAATAATTGCGAATAAAAAGAATAGCGGTAATAATTCTCGTAGAAATGAGAGAATAAAATCGATACCGTTTGTCCTTTTGCTGCGCATTCTGTGCAAGGAAACTTGATGTGCATTTTTGTGCCGTGACAATACCGACAAGTCGAGCTCATCACAAAAGGACCAGTGCTTATTGTTTCCATTCCGGTACCATTGCAATAGTGACACTTTACCGGCTTCGTTCCAAGTTCACAACGCGTACCTTGACATTTTGGACAAATGTCTACTACATTCACATTGATGTCCTTGTTCACACCTCTAGCAGCTTGAGAAAACGTTAAATTCATTATCACCTGTAAAAAAAAGAAGAGTATTAGTTTTGTATTAAGTAATTGGCACATGAATCAATTTGTATACCTCTTGAGCTGCTCCAAAACCATACTGTGACTCTGTGAAATCTTCGAAATCATTAAAAGATGTACTTTGAAATCCAGCATCGCCAAATATCTTTCTAAATAATTCTTCGGCATTAATAGTTGATCTATATTGCCAATGTTGACTGTAGCTTTTGGGCCCCTGACTCGATCCCTGACCCATTCCCATTCCCATCTGTTCAGAGGTTGCGCCCCATGTATCATATTCTTTTCTCTTGGTGTCATCACTCAACACTTCATATGCCTCAGAAACCTCCTGAAATTTCTTGCTGGCGTCTGGGTCTTTCTTATTCGTATCAGGATGATATTTCTTAGCGAGTTGATAATAAGCCTTTTTTATATCTTTTGCTGAAGCATTCTTAGATACTCCCAAAATTTCATAATAATTACGTTTCAACAATCTATTTGTTAAATGTAAGGCCCTGTGTGGCTGAGCTATCCTTCCCAAGTTACCTGAAATAAATGTTGAAAAAGTCAGCGTGTATACAAATCTGATTTAGATATTAAGAAAGCTAAATCAAATTTGAATTACTCGATTGTCCAGAGACACAGAATTCTATTACAGATTAATTGATATACATATATACAATAATACTTTAGAGAAAAATATCTTGGCGCTCAAATTTTTCAGAGCAGACTAATATGGTAGTTTTCCACCAAGAGACACAAGCAACACAAAAGTATTATTCTCTCTGTTGCTCATTGAATATCGAACAAAAACAGAGTGATACTTGTGTCGATTTGTGTCAACTTATGTCCTTTGCTGGAAAACAATATATACTGTATATGACAAATGTGTATATACATAATGCGAAATTGCAGGTTAAGATATTAGGAAAGCATTGCATGCGGTATGTATCAAACGACGAAAACCGCATAAAATCGTATAACGAATAGAGATACAAGCGTTCGACCATCCGAACGCCAACGCGAGAGACAAACGAGCGATTGACAAGCCGGTGAGCTGCCGCAAATGGAATTTCATAGGAAAATAGATAATGATGTAATCCAACCGAAGTGGCCACGACTCACGAGGGTATACTTCACCTTTCTCTGCTTTGCTGCGATTTGAGCCACCGACAGTCGATGCAATAGTCGCCATGTGTCGCTCACAAGTGTTGCACTGTTGCAAAACATTGCACGAAAATTTGTTTAGCTTATTATTGCCGATCAAGTTGATAGTTTTCTGTCGGAAAATCACAGCCAGTCCTTTGCCGGTCGCCATGTTGCACGAGAGACGCATGGTTGTAGTAGCCATGAGGTTACGTTCGACGTTACTTAAGGGCCTTAAGGCCATTGCACGTAAAAAAGTTTTTGCCGTATCCAAAAAGCGTAAGCAAATCGACCAATCACAGTGAGCAGTAAGGACCTATCCAGACAAACTTGCATAGGCTGCGTTCCAAAATTCACTGTTAGTACTGAAAATCTACAATATACGTAACGTAAACTATAGATTTTCAGTACTGTGGATTTTGGAACACAGCCATAGTCGCATAAACATATGCATAAGGAAATTTATTAGTCCATAAGCAAATGCATAAGGAAATGGACCAATCAATTTCGAAGCTGCTCCTTCTGTCGTTCCATCGGATAACCACATAGACGTAGTAAGTATAGACTGCTCGTTTCCTATTTCTACATCTAAGCGGAGCGCGTACAGAGAACGCACAATTTCAATAGAATCACTATCTCCTTTCTACTTGGCTAGGAGGTGTATGTGTGACAGAGAAAGGCATTCTATTCTCAAAGTCTTCTTACTCTTTCTAAATTCTCGACACTGCAAATGCCACGAGCAGTCTATACTTACTACGTCTATGGCTAACCATAACCTTTCTACTATGCTTATTTTGCTTTTATCACGTGGTTGGCGGCACGTTAAATACTCAATAAAAAAAAAAATTATTTTCTCTTTTCACGTTTTTTTAGTTCTTATATACAAAAAAATTTAATTATTTGTAGTTGACTTGATCGTCTACGGCTCTCAATAACGATTTGTTGCGTATAATCGATGACTCTTTTCACAATATAACTGATTCAAATTGATTATTGGAGAGTCGTTGCGGATCGGTCGAGCTGGACGGATGTGTTTATTATTTACTTCGACAAGCCTCTGATGCTAGTGTACTTGTACAAGAACTTGAAATATAACCGTTGCTTCTAAGACAAACTGTGATTTTTCAATCAATCCATTCTTATTTTGCTACACACTTAAATGTGAAATACTCTACGTAAGTGCAAGATATTTTGAAAACTATATTAATGCCTTGGAAATAATACAAGTTTCTCAAGAAAATTGGTCGATATAAAAACGAAAAAAGTAAAGTGTAACAATACAATGTTGAACATATTTAAGAACAGTAACGAGGAGTTGATGTCAAAAAAACCTTATTTAATTTAGATTGCAGGTATTTTTAATATTTATTCAATATAAAAAAAATTATTGTCTCACGATGGAATTCACGTGGACATGGCACACCGCAATATCATTACGTGAGTCTATAAGGAAACTGAATTTGAGGAATAAAAAAATGGATAAACATACCCAATGGGATAATGGGCCAATCTTTAAAAAAGGCGAGGAACAATATTGCGTTCTAAGTATCTCTGGAACTCAATGGCAAGTTCTACATTTTCCTTTATGAAATATTTCACGTGAAATCTACAAAAAAAGTGTGACACTACACTTGATTATTGATTTAAAAATTGTTAAATAGTTTATAATCAGTAAACACTTTTATTAAGTATCTTATTAACAATATGGTCACTTAATGTGACACTTTGTTCTTTAATATTGTATGCAAAGCATTGTTATATATTGTAATAAACATTCTAATTTTCTGATCATTTTCGTATTACAATTTCTATTTAGTATCTTATGCTCTAGCACGTAATACATAGTTTTCTTTTTCATAATATACAGGGTGTCATGTAACTGGTGGTACAAGCGGGAAGGTGGTGATTCTACAAGAAGAACTGAATAAAAAATATAGAATAAAATTTTTTCATACGAGGTTTTGTTTCCGAGAAAAATAACTTCGAAAGTTTATCGAGTACGCATGTACTTGATCAAGTTTCAACTCAACGGATTTTATTGTAGACTATCTTGATGTTTGTAAATACCGTCAATGTTTTTTTTTTTGTATTCGTACTCTTACGCTTATCGAATTGAGTTCTTAATTTCTATTATATTGCCGATATGACTACATATGGCAATTGAGAGTATACGGACATGATTCGTGCGCTAGGTGCATGTAACGGCATGCTTCGGCCGCAGTTAATTATTATAAAGACCGATATACTTTGTCATATTCTGTGTCATTTGATCCATTTAGTGTTTACGAACATGAATAGAGATAATCTACAGTGAAATCCGTTGAATTAAGACTTGATGAAGCGTACTCGATAAACTTTCAAAGTCATTTTTCTCGGAAATAAAACCTCGTATGAAAAAATTTTCTATATTTTTTATTCAGTTTTTCATGTAGAATCCACCTTCCCGCTTGTACCACCAGTTACATGACACCCTGTATACTTCTTTAAGATCTAAGTATACTACTCTTTCTTTTTTTTTCTATGTTCAATAATATATTTTTGGTGATTTTTGTTACTGATGTATTTGTTCGATTTTGTACCTAGATTTAACGTGAAGGGGCTTAATTGTTCATATGTATCAATTTTGTTTTTATGTATCAATTGTTCGTATGTATCAATTTTATTTTTATCATATGTACTATCGTTTATTATTTATAGTGACTCAGACAGTAACGTTGCAGTGCTGGATAAAACTTCCAACTGTATAATATTTTTTGTACTTAATAAATCCTTACGTCCTGTAAAAATACAAGACTGTAAACCAGAAAATCATGGGACAGATGTTTTGGGAATTAAGTTCAGTAATTTTTCTAAAGATATATATTATATAGGCACTCAAGAATCAATTACTATGTATGATCAGCGTATGGCATTTGAGATTGTGGAAACATTTGAAAGTAATAGTTAACTCTAACACAATTACGAGTACAATTTTTTATAATTAGATACTCTGTAACTGTTGTAATGGTATTATCTTAATATTTTAGCTAGCATGGAAGGAGGGAAATTGAAAAGTATAAATTGCTTTGACATCAACTGTAATGGAAAGTATATAGCTGCTGGGACAGAACTTACAGGTGGAGATGCATTCATCTTGTTTTGGGATATAAGATATAAAAAAAAGAAAGTTCACCACCCAATGTTTTCCGATCTTAATTTTCTTGGTGGATATTGGGAATCACATACAGATGATATCACTTCGTTGATCTTTCATCCTGTTAAGCCTGCTACTTTGGCATCAGGCAGTACAGACGGTCTTATAAATATATATGACCTTAGGCAATCTTCAGAAGATCAGGCTTTAACGTACTCGTTAAATACTGAATCATCAGTGGTAAGTTGATTATCTTGGGTGTATTTTTAGAAGACATAGGGAAGATTTTATTAATCGTATCGTTTTTATTTTTTAGGCTCGGCTAGGTTGGTTAACCAACAGGTTCTTATGGTGTTCAACGTATGCAGAAACGCTGCAATTCTGGAATTGTGAATGTGCCAATCCATTCGTGACACTCGAACGCAAAGATTTAGCCATATTTTCGGTTTGCATGGTTTTTAATATAATAATAAAATTGTACCTACCTTATTGTGTTCCTTGAAAAAAATCTGGATGAATTTTATTCTTTACAGGATGAAAATCCTGACGATTGCTATGTAGTAAAAGTCCATACGAGTGACCATCCTTTGCGTTTTCAGAAGTTTGCGCTGACAGGCAGTAGCACATCTAAAAGGTACTAATTTATAATTTGGAATAGTGTAAATAGCCTATACAACTACTCCAAATTAGAATATTACTTTCTCAAGTGTCAATGTCATAAATATCTGCTGTTTAAAAATAATCAGAAAGAGCCATTTTCTCACTAACAGTAATGAAAGTTCATTAAAATTTTATTAATTATAATTATTAAAGAAAAGACAGAATTATTTAAATTTTAAATTAGTTTTGTTACAATTATCTGAGTTACAATTATTTAAATACAATTTTTGTTTTGATAAATATTTGAAATAATTTCTTAATTGTTTCAAAATATATGAATATTGATAAATACCAATACTATGTATATAACATTCGTTTCTTTTCCAGACAATATCTAAGATGCTTGTTCTTTGAGACTGATTCGAAAGAACCTGATCCTTTATTAGAAAATAAGCAAGTAGTGCGAGACAGTTGGTTGCACGAAAAGGTAAGTCAATAGATTAGAGAGATCTATTTCAACTTGGAAAATGTTCATGATTTTGTCTCCTTCAATCTCCAGAGTGAGACCTTGGTGACAGTTGGCGAAGGAAATTCTCTGGATGTGTGGAAACTGTGTTAGAAAGAAGAAGAGATTGTATTTAAGATTTTTAAAAAAGATTCTTATCGCAGATTTAGGATCAATTAAAAAAAAATTAAAAAGGGATTTTCCTTAATACAGAAGAACGTTGTAAGAAACAATTTTGTAATGAATTATGCGTGACATATTATGTTCCGAGTTGTTGAAGAATGCGGACCAGAGAGATCTCGGTCGATATCCTCGGTCTAAAGATGAACTGCGTGAAAATGGATACCGGGAGAAGGCAGGAAATGCGGGAGGCGAGAGATAATTCATCTCATCTGGCTCTTCGCGTAATAAAACGCATGCTGTCGTCAGCGCAAAATCACCTCGCCATTTCTATCACACTTAACCTTTGCAAATAAGTGTCTACGTGGATTTTCTCGTCTGCAACTGCAAACCTCGTGTTACATAATTAAATCTAATCTCAAAATTCCGGATTATGCAAATGTATAACAAATAATAAATTATTCATTATTCCTATTTTAGCTCTTGTCAATTCAATAAATGTTTTAAAAATATGCAAAGATAAAATGGAGTCGTTAATCGTATATTTCCCTCACATTCTTCTTTATTACAATAACAGTTTTATGTACATTTATAATAAATAGGTATTATTTGTTTATGCGATTAATTATTCAACGGCGAGTCAATATACTGATTAAAAAAAAAAAAAAATGCAGCCACGGGTTTCCGTGTAAATGCTAAGGAATGTAAATCACATATAACTGCGAATACATGGAATTAATAGACGAAGAGGAAAAGAACGAGACAGTCTACGAGTCGTGCGTGACTCGCGAGGAAACGATTTCGTTCTGCCATGTTTAGAGTTAAGAAAACGGAGTGTATAACGTCGACGACGTTGTCATAAAATGGATTTGTACGGAGCATTATCAGTAAAACAGTAGTCTTCGATGGTGAAAATAATCAAATAATTCGATAATAATAACAATCGATCGCGCAGTCTATAGTCAATCAATACTCTGCATTTGAAAATATCGTTCAAATTCAAAGGGACTTCTTCCATCGCTGATCCTTGTGAGCGTATCAATAACCAAACGCACGCCCGCTTATTACACATTATATAATATTATTACATTAACGATTCAAAAGACGATCGCAGCAGCGAGTATCACAATGATAACAGTAGATATAGTTTTAGAGCGAAACGGTAGGTACAGAGTAAACGTACAAAAATACTTCCCATGAGCATCGGGGACGTAAAGATTCGCTAAAACGTGGAAAACCGCGTCACTATATAATAATTTCATTTATATATATATATATATATATATATATATATATTTTTATATATATCATCTTTATATATATTTATATATATATATATAATCCTTTCTTAAACTTTGCGTCGCCGCGTGACGTTTATCTTAAAAAAAGAAGATGGAAGGCGCCACGAAACGCGCGTAGGCCGTCGCACTATTCCTTAGCTGTTACCGATTTGATTCTTCGTGTTATACCGCGGGATTGTGTGCGACTTCATTTATTTATTATAAGGATAAATTACTCAACCGATAGAAATAGAGTTGTGGCAATTCATTCATCGATCAGACACCGGTACATCGCCAAACTCGCCTTTTATTACATCGTGGCGTTTCAAACTACGAGTGCGCGAAGAGATTGTTCTCGTACAGAAGTTCGTTAGTTCAAAATTGATTTTATATTTTACAATTTTTCTTCTTTCTTTGATGAGCATTGTGAGCGCTAGCCATGCAGTTTAATCTACTGTTTATATATGTATGTATATATATATATGTGTATATATTATGCGTATACTCTCGCAATGAAGTCGAACACTCATCCGTGGTGGACGCTATAACAGCTAATCGCAATATTATCTTGAGGGCTTGTGCACACTCGACATCGCAGTAGGTAGTTAATAGTAGTAGTAATAGTAATAAATCATCGCTTATGTTTTTTTTTCTTCTCTTCCCGCCTCTTCTCTCCCAAAAACTCGTATCTTATGGAATACTTTTAAGATCTATTGTCACCACGATTGATTGAGACGAGTTGGTATTATTATTATTATTATTATTATTATTATTTAAGTTTTCCTTAACAAGATTAATTCATTAGTCATTTCTTTACTTAATACGCACTCACGCATACCTATCGTGCCTCAACGACACTCTATCCTTTCTCAATTCGATCATATTGCACGCCAGTCTTATCTGTTAAGGAATGTATATTTACATAGCGTTATCACTACAACCGTTTATAAATCGATTTTTAGGAATTCGGATGCATATTGACAACCATCACAACAATATATCTTTTTTTGTATTTTTCTTTCTTAACGCATAATACAGTTGTCACAATTATCTTGCTTTTCGAATTTCACATGCGCCATAATGATGATCCTCTCGCTAAAGTAAAGCTAAATACGTACTTGTATATTTTCTGTACTATTACAGAATAGTGAATCAGCGCCAACGTGCAGTATGACCGTATTTTTGTATGATTCAAAGGTTCCTCGCGTTCCGCCCGAGAACTTTTCTTTCGTTGATAAGTGTGATATATAAATAAAATAATCAGACAGTGCGAAATACAAAAAACCGCGAAAACTGACGCGAAAACTCGCGAGTAGGAGTGCTTTGCGAGTTTTCCGCCTTTCGCATAGGTTTCGCGCAGGCTTTTATCATCAATCTTACACAAAATGCAATAAATAAGGTAGTTTGTAGACAATGATACGACAAAAAGACAAAGGACAATATAATGGCAGTGAATAATCTTGAAACAGAATGTCAACACACATAGATTTCTTCGCTATTTTCGTGAGGAAGAGCCGAGGTGTATCTTGTGCCAACAACGTTACACTCGGGAAACAGAGTCATTTGTAAAACGAACGTGTATTTGGAAAACGAAGTACGATTAATTTCGATTAACGACTTGGCACACGCAATAATAACGATAATAATTCATTATTGTTAATGATAAATCTCACGTGTCGCTTTAGCACGTATTAAAATACTTCAATAATTACGATGTAAGAATAGCTACCGGTAAATTCGTTCTCGCGACCGTTCATCCCGTATTCGCGATGGCATGCAGAGAGACCCACACGTGCGCGTGCACGCATAGAAGAATATACGCGTGTACGAATAATTCATCCTCCCATTCGCGCTCAATGCACGCACACACGTATGCTTATGAAAAAGTATATATATGTACACATTCATGTATATGTAACCGTAATATATATATATATATATATATATGTATTTATCTACCTTGCATTTCAGCAAGCAGCAACAGGTTTGCTTAAAAGATTCGTCTAAAATCCTGTGTTTCTAAAACTGTCAGTCAGCTTAATAACGTAACGAGCAAGAATTCAACAAGATCGGCTGATTCTACTCCGCTAAGCCGGCCGTTAACATTTCTCTCTTTTTTTTCTCTCTATCCCGCGAGCATATCTATAATCACTCTACTGATAGAAATTGCGTTTTATTTTTAATACGTCAACCTTGCAAAGATAATAATTTTGTCAGATTTGGCATGAAAATAACATTATTGCCATCAGTTGTAGCAATTGAAACGTAATTGTTTTTCTATCTTTTCTCAACTCTACGCCGAGGCTTGCTCGCGTTTATCAACGATATTATCATTATGATGTGGACATTTACGCTGGGGATATGACAAAAGTAAGGTGTAACTTCGTTGTGAAATAAATAACTCGCGAAACAATAGAAATTATGAAGAATAAAATACGAGGATGGGCGACAGGAGAAAAAAACGCGGAGAAAATAATCGGAGATTACGATGAATATTCACAGAGCAGGGAACAGGATATACATTGCATCGCCACGAGATTTAAGTCGAAAGTCAAAAGGACTTGACGCGGCTGCGGGGCTGCTGACTGTTCCTCGATTGGCTGCGCGGCGACGGTGTCGGCGTGGACGTCGGCGTGGTCGTGCCGGTAGCGGCGGCGGCACCGCGCGACGACCGCGACGAGTGCTTGCGACCGAATCGAAAGAATCGTCAGAAAAAGATTACCTCCTCCTCCAGCGGTTGCTGCTGCTGCTGCTGCTGCTGCTGCTGTTGTTGTTGTTGTTGTTGTTGTGGAGACGACTGCATTTCCGCGCTTCGTTGCTGTTGGTGCTGTTGCGTTTGCTGATGCGCGTACGAGGTGTCGGGTGGAGAACGAGTGATGCGAAGCGAGCGATTCGACGAGTGTATATGACCACCGCCGATTCCGTGATGATGGCTATTCCCGAGCTCCGGCGATGAGTACGCGGAGCCAGTGACGAGGGCCGGGCTGCTGCCCGTTCTGGAGTGTCGATCCGGGCTGTTATTGCTCGCAGTGCTGCTGCTCCTGTCGATCGTGCGGCAAAACACAAACACAAGTTACTGCCTGCGGCTGAGAAGTGGATGTCAGTAAAACGTTTCGAGGTTAGGCGAGAGCTTACCTTGTGTTATTGTTGCTTCCGCTGGCGAGCTTCAACGGCAGCTGCTGCTTCACCGGCAGATTGCTCTGCACTTTCTGCTGATTCGTCGCGCTGATCAGATTCAGGGGGATGCGCTTCGCGTCGGATTGCTGCGTCTTGCTGCGCGCAGTTTGCTGCATCGTGTCCGTGTTTTGCGTCAAGTGGGACAGATGGATCGCCGTCGAGCCGGTCGTGGAGCTCAGCGTGACGCCCTGTCGCTCGAGCGCCTCAAGTCGCCGATACAACTGCTCCCGTTGCTGCGTCACGTCCCGCTGCTCCGCTATCAGCTGTTCCCTCTGGCGGGCCAGTTCGGTTCGTTCCTCCTCCAATTGCGTCTTCTCCTGCTGGGACACGGCGCGAAACGTCGCTTTCTCCCGACAGAACTGATCCTGCAAATTCCGCAGCTCCTCCAGCTGGCGATTCGGATTCGGACGACTGTTGCACTTGCTCTCCCTACATACAGCCAGCTGTGCCTGAAAGCGGTCGATTGTCGTCATCTGACTAGTCACTATATTGTACAGCGTGTAAATGTGGTGAGACAAGCGTAACGCCGCGCGGTGTTGATCTTTGCTCGTGTCCAGTTCCTGACCCTCCTTCTCGTCGGGATTCTCCGTCGGTAACTTGTCCGAATTGTGTCTCGACAGCTCGTCGAGATTTTGCTTCGGTAACTCGTCCGGATTCTCTTTCGGCAATTCGCCGAGCTTCGGACCGGGAATCAGGGTGTTCAACGCGTTTGAATCGCGTAGCGGATGCCTCTCCTGAAAATTACAGCAGTTAGAATTCGTTGCTCGTGTTCTCTTCTTTATATGTACATGTACCTTGTTATGATCGAAACCGGCGAATGTCTCGGCCCGTCGAGGAACGCAAAGAGCTGGCGGAATGTAAGCCTCGCTGTGGCGTTCACCAGCGGAGCTCAAACTTCTGGACAGGCCGCCTGAACTGGGCGACAGCAAGTTGATGAGACGTGACGCTTCTTGCAGAACCACAAACGCCTATGTTGAATAAAGTTTGCACGATTAATCCATCAGTTTCCGGCTAAATTAAGAGTTCAATAATAAAAATATAATTTGATATCAACCTCCTGCCACAATTGAATGGTGTCCATCCCTTCGTTGTACACCAAGCGACTGTAATCAGTGCCTTCCTTATCGAATTTCTCGATTTTCTCATTATCACTCTCGTTCCCGCTCAAGATGTTTGTCGCGTGTAAAAGCTGCATTTGCAAGTTGATCTTTTCCTCGAACAACAGCGCCAGCTCGGCGTCCTTCTTTCGCATCTCGTCTGGTGACACAATTTCAATTTCAACACGTCGGCAAAAAATATTTGAAATTACGAGAAAATTAAAAGATATTGAAAAAGAAGGTAACATACCGACGATTTTGTGTATGTGCGACTCCTTGGTCCTCGCGATACGCTGTTTCTCTTCGACGGTGAGTGAAATCGAAGAGGAACGAGTATCTCGCAATTCATTAGTGTTCTCCGCCAGCGCGTCGACCTCGTTGTCGTGCTCGTGTGGGCAAGCCTCGCAGGCCGATCGGATGGCCTTTATCCACACCTGTTTGTCCTTTGGTTTCTGAATCTTCAGCTCGAACATCTCCGGTTCGGCCGGGTTATTGCTTATCAGGTAAATGCAGGATTCTTGACGAGCCTTCTCGCGGACGAGCAGCTTCTGCAGCGACATTATGCCGGTTTTATTGTCAGGCACGAAGAACGCGTATTTCTGATCCCTCTCAGCCAAGAAAAACAGTATGTCTGAGAGAACGACCACTACGATGGCAGTCATTTTGCAGCCACGATTGTGCAATAGGTATGCAGTGCCCTCGAACTTCAGGACTCGGTTGATTATGTCCGACTTTTTGAATTTGGCACCACGATACGTCGCGAAGGACTTTGCATCAATCCTGCGGAAACGTCATTAGTCAGAAACAACGATGTAAAAGTAAGAATAATAAGAAGAAAAAAAAAAAAGAAAAAGAAATCGAAACTTACTTATTATATATTTCTAATTTTCTATCCTCACGCTCTTTGTCAGCTACGCAGGCGTCTACATCAGCTAAAATCTCTTTAACAAGGGCCAGCGCTCTAGGTAACTTTGTAGCCTCGTCTTGCACGATGGCGGTTTTGATAAGCGGCTCAACCAGCAGCGGATATTTCGTCAAGCGTTGAGTAACAAAGAGTATACACTCGGGTATACCTTTCTTTTTCAACAAAGGATTCGTCTAAAAACACAATTACAAATCAGCGATATCGCTCGAGTCTGTGAATCTCGACTTTTGTCTCGATGCAAAGCATACCTGACAGTGACGGACGAAACGGGCGAAGCGTGGATCGTTACGCAGGTAATATTTGTACGCCTCGACGGCGTCTCTGTGGCGGCTGCAGAACTCGCCGTACGCGCTCTTCATCCGGTGCGCGTTATCGCCCGAGAATTGCTCGACCAGAATGTCGGCGATCGTGGAGACGACGGGATCGGCGCTCTGCCGTCTTCGCAGCTTCTGCAGGAAGCGCAGATGGATGTCAATGAGGTCACGCAGCCGCGGAAACATACGCTCGAGATCTGGCTGGCCGAGACGGAAGTGACGTCGCAGCCCCTCGGCGAAGATCTTCTCCATCGCGAGCAGCACCAGGCAGTGGTGCTTCTCCGTGAGCACGAACTCGTAAATGTGCTCCTGCCGCTTCACCTCGCGCTCGCAGTTGTCGACGAGGCGCAACGCGACGTTACGCCCGATCGTCGAGCTCCAGGAGTCGGGCTCCTCCTTCCCCAGCTCCAGCTCGGGGTCGATCTCCTCGAGGTCGCTCACCGTGAACTGATGAGCGTCCTCGCCGAAGTCAAATTCCTCCCCACCGCTGGAAATGAAGGAGAGAATCGGTTTATTAATTCCCTCCCGTTGATCCGTCAAAGCTACGACATCGTTACTGGACGACAATATTGCTACTTATTGATTCATTTGTGGGCTGAAGTTTTTATTGCAACATTTATAGGAAAAGAAAGATGTATTTTACAAACCTGGGAAGATCACGATGCTGCCCGCTCTCGGCGTCTTTCTCTTCGTTTATCGTTTGACTGAAAGAAAGATATAGCTTCGTTTCATAAAGCGCTATTTGTGATTAAAGAAGAAGTCTTACTTTCCCCTAAGTGATGCATACAATGTTAGGTCGAACTCCAGCTTGAAAGACTCTTGAAATTAAACGGTATTTACGTTGCGGGGCGCTTTTAAGAAGACTGCGTGAGTTATGCGTTGAAAAAAAATTATTCTTTTCGATACGTGGCCTTCTATACAAACCTTCCTTAGGACGATATTTCGATCGCATCGTTTTTAAGCGTATGCAATATCTTCTCGTTTAACACTCGTTACGCAGTCAATACGTATCCGACACGTTTACTGAGCAATTGCATTTGCCGTAATATGATTAATGCGACCGCCCACGTAATGCATAGCTAAACAAAGCCAGCGATCTAAGATAGATTCAGAGATTAAAGATCTTTATATAGTTTCAATAGCAACAAAAGCCATTCGCGCGTGAGCGAGAACCTACAGAGAGCCGGGGAACTCCGAGTTCAGGTCGGCTGGGACATGCGTCGTGAATGTTTCCTCGCGCTCTCCTAGCTTTTATATATCCCAGTCCCGCTTAAGCTCCTTTCATCGGGACGCACGTACGAGACGCACGTGCGAGAGTTCGGACCCGTCAGACCATAATCCCAGCCCGACCTAGAGCTTGACAAATTACTGCAAGGATATGACTGTCTATATGAAAGTTCGAGTATGGAATCTCGTGATACATTGACAATTGTAGGAACGATGAGATAGAGAAACGCAACAAGCTGTCGTTGGCAGGGCAAGGTGTAAAGTGAAAAGGAAAGAGAGAAAGAGAGAGAGAGAAAGAGAGACTGACAACTTGTTATAATCATGTGTGACTTTTCAGTGTTTGAATACTTATCACGGAGAAATTACCTTACTAAGACTAAGACTCGGTGAGCTTACGCGCTACAATTTAGGCGAAGATTACAACGAGAAGAAGAGAACACAAAAATATATATATATATATCATTGAATGGACACAAAAATATCATAGAAGCAAGCACAAGATCAGAAGCACAGGCAGGGCAAGATGATGTCTCTTTCGAGTATACAAAGTTCGACTGCCGTTTGACTGAATTCGTGAAGCGATATTTATGTGTTTGTGTACGTGTTTACGTGTAAGTGTGTGCGAGAAAAGAGTCGAGGAACGAGAGACGCGCGCCTGCCTACTAGACGCGTGTAAGATGACACACGAACAGAAACGAACGGAACGCTTTCGACAGAATACAGGTGGAACACATCAGATATCAGAGACTTACTTGACTCCAAGCTTAGTAGCGACTCGCCGCCAAGGGCTGTAGCTTGACACGGTTTTCTTGTGGCTGTTAATTTCCCTTTAATCGTCGTACAATCGATCGGTTTGCACGTGGTTGCACAAGAGGGAATGCACGGGAGAAGGAAAAAGCACATACTGCATTAGGGCAAATTTCATTTCGCCTGCCGGACTGTTTTTTCCTCCATTTTCCCTCACTAATCTGCCTTTCACGCTCTTTGACTTTACATATCTGTTTTAGCGAATCGTTCCCCGCACGCCTATTTTTATTCATTAACAAATATATATATATATATATAACTTTGTTTGTCTTATTTTCGATCGACGTGAACGCAATGAAAATTGAAATAAACACTCTCGGAGTTATGTCGATGTACTGGATAATCTTTTGTCATCATGTTATTTGCCGATATCGCAGCCGCTAGTATTATTACGTAACTTGTGTAATAGCAAACCGAAAGCTAGCTGAGGTAGTCTGAGCATGGTATAAGTAATACAGTATATAGTAGTATAATATGTAAACGATATTATCAATCGAGATGTAGCGGCGCGAGGCTAAAGCTTGCCGTACTATTGATGTTGCTAAACTGCGAAATTAATCAGAAATAATAAGCTTCTGAGCCAGCCAAAGCCTCGGAGTAACAAGCAGATGCACATCTTCTCCCGTTTCAAGCTTTCTCTCATGTTACATTATCTCTATCGAATGCAATACGTAAACTACTTTCTTTTTTTGTCACTCAATTAATGAAACATTGAATTTTCTTTCTTGCCTAAATCGTGAAATGGTGAATTCTAATCTGCCAATCGTGTCGAACGTGATCTGGGTTACTCATTACTCGTTTTCGCACAGGTAAAAGGAGTTTGTTACAAACTCCGAGCTTAGGCCCAGCCATGCCATTTGCGTGCGAATCTTGAACCACAGATACGTAGATCCAATGCAAAAGATATACGAATTCTCTCAGTAAAACTTATTACCTTCCGGATGATGCAGGCAGAGGCAGCGACGATGTAGAACCGCGCTTGTTCACACTGTTGCTCGACATTGTGGAAGCGTTCGATGCGGACTTCGTTGCGGATTTGCCAGAGTGATGCTTGGACTTGATGCACTCCAGCACTATTTGATCCTTGCACGACTGGCTCTGATGAACCGATGCTCCGCAATCTGATTTTATAAGAATTAATTCAGGCGTAACGTTTTTTTTTTTCATTATTTCACAATATTGCTTAATATAATATTCATCTTACTGTCGCAATGAAGGAGCGGTTTATTCGTCGAATGTTTCATACAAACATCACATAGTAAGCTTCCCTGAGTCCCCACCGTCGTCGTTACCCACAGATGCTGCTGACTAGTCTTCTTCCCGCTTTTATCCTGAAATGAGATTTCAGCACGATTCGTCTGAAAAGTGTCCTTATCGGATATATTGAACGATCGCAGTTTGAACGATTGCTTTACCTTCTTTTTGCGGAAAAAGATAGAACCGCGCTTTCTTCTGGTCTTCTCGGGATGATCATCGTATGGAGCACCACTGAAAAATGAGCAGATATGTCGACCTTGCTCGATTTTAAATATGGAATAGGTATTTAAAATCGGATATTGTAGGTGATCAGCGGTGGTGCAACTATAGAAGCATTTCAATCTATTATTAAGAGAGATAAGACAGCTCATTATAAGAACGTGTGTATATGTGTGTGTGCGTGTGTGTGTGTAGCTTGTAAAATATGTGCGATCAAAGCTACGTGTTTAAAAAAAATGTGTAACATGCACAAACGATGTGATAATTTTCAGTAACATTGAGATTTATATAAAATTCCATGATTTTTCGCTCAATGAGTGTTAAGTGATATTAAACTGCCAACATATATCTCTAATTAATAACTAAATGGAAATGTATGTTATCTCAAAACCAACAAACGTATCTGTACTCGTCTGCATTCGTAACTACGAAATCATCGATCGACTGGCAAACCGGTACAAACCATTTCCATCAGAGACGTTAAAGGATATTCGCAATATCATGAATAATTTAGTTAAGGTGTGAGAGATTTAAGGCAGTCGCAGATACTCACTCGGTCAAAAGCTCGTCAAGGGATATCTGGACATTCGGAGTGCCCTCTCGATCTTCGTGGAATTCATGGCTGTGTGCTGTATGAAGGTCCTCGGTTTCTGTCTCACTCCCACTACCCTTTTCGTTTCTTTCATGACGGCTGTTTCATGCAGGATCGTAGCAAATTTTCAAGTACAAACACAAACTATCGTGTAAAGCGACTATCGTGTAATGAATTTTGTAGTTCAGATATTCTCAGATGATTCAATATCACGGGGAAAAAAAAACACAATGACAATATTTCAAGTAATAAACTGCTCGCGTTTAATTATGGTTGACAAGAATGATCGATGAAAACATATAGAATTGCCTTCAAATCGATAAGAAAATATATACTATTGTTATTAATTTTATATGACATTCTCCATTTCATATGAATTACGATCACAACGCGAGCAGCTGTGCTAGAAGATCTACATAATGCAAAATGTTTTAAGCATTCATGAATGTAATGAATCTCTGAGACTTATTCTACTAGTAAGAAATAATGTTCATGCATAAAATACGTTCTTTTTTGGAAATGAGTTTCTACTTGTGCCAAAAAATCGAAAAATCGAAGTATATAAATATTTACGTGAAGATGCACGCACATGGGTGCCTGGCGCACACATGAACGTACACGGCGCAAAATGTGTGCATAGCTTCTTGTGTGTTAATTTATAACAAGATCGCAAGCTAGATTATAATTTTTCGTTCTTTGAAAAACGTAAGGCAGAAAACATAAATTTCACTTTTTCATTCTCAATCTAGCTTTGCGATCCTTATCTACGATTCATAATGGACTTACGCTGCGAGTGAAGGCGTTGTCCGAGTTCCGGCTTCAGCTAAATGCACCTGCGGTGTAACGATCGACGGCGTCGATATGGATTTCTGAAGAGGTAAACGCGAACCGGTCAGCCCTGGCATTAAACTGCTACTTTCTGCTAATCTCTGACTACCCCTCTTTGTGACTATCTTCTGATATTCGCTCTGTCAAAGAAAAATTCGCTATGTAGTTGCTATGCCGTCCTTGCGCGCGCATCGCATCGTCTTTCGCAGGATCTTCGTAATTACCTGTACGAGATCGGCTTCGTTCAGCGAGTGAGTGCTCGTTTGCGATCTGCATGCCCGATTGCCTACGCCTACAGGTCCAGTGCACGATTTTCCATCTAATTCTAGCTCGTTCTCGCTGTCTAGGCTACTTAAACTAATGCTGCGTTGTCGCTGAAACGAGTAAATGTACGTTGTGATTGCATGAGAGCGGCATTAGCGACGGCCTCGGCGAAAAGCGCAATGCTTAGAAAACAACAAAGCGACCAGAGCCATGCCACCATCGTAAAGCGAATAAGAGTGTAATTGTGACTGTCGGGTATTTTGAAGCCGATATAACCTCGATGAGTTCGGTTTTCTTTTATATTTTTCTTATATATTTCGTAGCAACAATATAATTTAGCGTTAAAACTCGAAATCATCGAGATTGCATCGGATGCGCATCCCGGTTTCAATAAATAACAAATAATATTAACCATATTTTGGGCTTGCAGATGATTTTGTCCGGAGTATCGGCGATGGTTGTGCCTGGAAGACTCCTCCAGATCCTCCAGATCGCCGGTCCAGCTGCGTCTCCTGTCTACGCCTTGCGCCACCCCCCGTTGCGAGCGAACGTGACCCGACAACGGGAAATGCGTCGGGGAGCTGTTGGTGGAACAATTGCCGAGGATAAAGTCCGGATCGGAGCCGGTATCGTGATTGGCAGAGCGAGGCACATGCTCGGCTGCCGCCAGCGGACACAAAGACGGACAGGAGGAGGTCAATCTGTGAGCGTCGTTGGATACGCGATGATATCCCAAAGTCCCCAGTGTCAGGTCTCGCATGCGCTGGATGCAGTCGTGAATCTCGTGCAACTGTTGCAAATTCTCTTCTGCGGAAGAAAGCGAACGTCGTACGTGTTGAGCTTGAGTTAGTAAAGAATCACGCCTATGATTTCAAGTATATTAAACATTTGGTGGAGCACTTGATTCTCTAAATTGCATTTCAATAATTATTTTTAATCTTACAAATTACGTTTATGCAATAAATACAAATTGTGTGAATAATAAATATTTGCACATTTGTAAGTAATTGTTTACTGTGTGCGTTACATTCGAAATTGATATCTTTTCAGACATAAACATCCCAGCTCGGCGTAACTTCGATACACAATGTTTGTATTCTGCTGCTTGTTAAAATATATGAAAGTGGATTCTCACCTAGGACCGGATAGTTCTTGGCCACACCGGGCGAATGCGGCGTAACACTAATAATGGGCACCAAAGGATTAGGCTGGATTTGTATATTAGTGCCGAGTGCGAGCAACGGGTGTTGCTGCTGCTGTAGCTGCTGCCGCTGGTGGTGATGCTGCTCGTCGCCGCCCTCGGACATGGTGACAGATGTTTTGTTGGTATTGTCTTTGGTGTTGTAGCCGGTCTCCGTGACTATGCCGCCGTGCAAACTCAGACCGCGCAGATCCCCATTAATGATAGGTAGCACGCGATCGCATTCGGGATGCGATGAGCCAAGGTAATCGGTTATTACATCCTCCTCGCTGTCCTCGCCGCTGTTCGGACACTCGTCTGCAAGTACACAATCGTCGCTCCGGTTATAATTCTCCTCGGCGTCGCCATTATTGTCGCGACATTCTCTCTCTCATTATTGCGTTAATTTAATGTCCGAGCAAGAAATAGAAAAAAAAAAAAAAAAAAAGATCGACTTTACACCAGGCTCGGTCTTATTTCAGGACGTCGGTGCGCGCAAAAAAAAAAAAAAAAAAAAAAAAAAACATTTTTCTCCGCTTGACAGCGATAACGCGCTGTGAAGAGGCAATAGAAAAAAGCGCGCAAAGTAGTTTAACGGTGCGGCGTGCGATACGACGCACACGAGTCGGAGGGAGATCCAGAGCGCGAGCCGGAGCGCGATACCAGAAAACCGATACCGAAACGTCCTCGCGCCGCCTTTCTGTATTGACTCGCGCCACCGGGAACAAACAAGCGCAACTCCGCGACAATCGCGACAACCGGCCCCCGCGACGGCCTCATCCCAGACTCCGCTCCGCTCGGATGCCGCGTAAAGACGCATTCAATGGAAATCAGGTCAGATTGCATATTCCGCCGGCGCGACAACTCATGCCGTCGCGCTTTCCGCCTAAGCGCACGTTCAGATCGACGCGACGTCATCCGAGAGGATCGTCGCGATCTGCACGGCGCGTCCGTCGAAACGAGCTCGCCGACCGATAAGATCGTCAAAGTGCATCGCGATCGAGTTAAGGTCGAAACCGGACTCGAGTCGGACACCGAGAGCGCGAGTTGAATTTTAAAGCGATCTCACGATCTCACAGACCCGACGTGGAAACGGGATCGACGAAGAATGAACAATACGGCGAAGGACGAGGTCTGACGAAAAGGTAGGAGCGGGGTTTTTACGTTCGTCCGATTGTTCGCCTTCCGGGTCGAATTGCGACTCGCGTACAATCTTGCATTATCTCGCTCGTGAGAAACAACCGGAGAATCGTAACTCCGCGCATAAGTGCGCGCTGCGGTAAGAAAAAAAAAAAAAACAACCGAGGCTATTAACCGATTCGACTTGTGCCGTCGTTGCCGTCGCGTTGCTTAATTCCGATGCACAAGCAGGATGCTACAATTTCCGCGACGTTAATGAACGCCGATGTCTCTGCGCGCGACAGATATGCTCGCGTAAGATATCTCACGGATCTCCATCGAGCACACACCGATCGCGAGTACAGCCCGATCCTGTCCCAGGACAGGTCCTTTTTTCTTTTTGTTTTTCTACGATCACCTCGGTGACGCGGTGACAACGCGCGGATCTCGATTCGGCGCCGCGACAAATTCGTCGTTGTCCTTGGCGAACGGGACACGGGAGCCGTCGCGCGGGATAGCGTACCGTGGCGAGCACTTTTCCGGGTGGAAAGGGGCTGACAGACTGTTGCTTTTCCCCCTGTGTAGCTCCCGGAGCGCGAATTGATCCGCTGGCCCGCGCGCGCCACCCCGCCGCCTCCGTGCACCCCCGCGACCCTGCCGCCGCCAACCTTCAACTCGCGTTGCCTCCACCACCACCACCACCACCACCACCACCACTACCACCGCCGCCTCCGCCGCCGGCGGCATCAGCAGTGGTGCGTTTATTAGATTTGTATCTCTCTGCCCTGAGCGTTGCGAAGTTGTCCGATACGAATCTTTTCAGCCGCGCAGCTGCTTTCTCCCGCGCGGCTTTTCACGCGTTTCCTGGATAATCCTCCATTCTTGAAAATTTCATCAGGCATCTCTCTCCCCGGAAACTCTTGAGAATTTATAGCACTGAATATCCTCGCAACTAACGGACGGGGGTTTCGTCGATATCGGTTAACTACGGTTCAAATTCAGCCGACTGCTTCTCTCATTCTACAAATAGAACGGGAAAGAGACAAGGAGATTAAACAGATTACAATTATCTGACATTAAGGAAATGCTTGTAGTTTAAAATTAAAGTTTCAGATTAAAATCTCATTAAGACAAAATCCATTTGAGCTTAACTAGACAGTAAGTAGTTCCGTTCTCTGTTAGCACGAATTTCAATCTGTTGCAGCTCTCCAATCTTCAATTGCTTACAAGTTAAAGCTTGTGCCTCGATAATCAAACAATCGCTATTCTTCGTAGTGCGGACTTTAGCATCAATTCAGAGAAGATGACCATGTATAAATTCATCTAAGTAAAACAAATGTATCACGATAAGTATTTGTATGAAAGTTATTATACGTATATATTACTTGTAATAATTAAAAAATTCTTTATCGATGTTTTCAACAGTTTTATCTACGTATACGTAGATAAAATCTCATTAAGTAACAATACCACTTGGTTCGTGGAATTTTATAATTTAATTAAACCTGTATTTTATTTTCTAATGTTTTTTTAATACTTTCATTTCTACAAATTCATTTTTTATTATTTCTATTTTGTCAAATAAAAATTTCATATATATCTTTCACCACATTATAAATTGTAATTGAAATCAATATATAGCATTTATGTATTTTACATTCAATAAACATGAAGTTAATAAATAAATAGCAAATAAATATGAAAATAAATATAGGGCTAATAAATAAATGTGAATAAATATGAAGCTGACTAAATATAAAGCTTCGAACATCTGTCTGTTTCTCTGAATAATTACCATAATTAGATATTTCAATTTATCGATGAATCTATTCGATTTGCTTCAACATTACATCTTTCACGCGTTATCGTTTCTTCATTTGACAATTTAGTATCCATCTTCCTGCCGCGGGAGGGTTTCGTCGTAGCGATCGTCAATGGCATAAACAAGCCTCCGATAACAAGATCGGTTACCAGGAGTGCCGCGAGAGAGATGCAATCATATTGTACCAGCTGGCATTTGAATGTAGGCCGCGGTGACTCCGAGTCGATATTATCGGTGTTATTAAATATTCCGGCAGTAATGATTTTCGCAACGGTTACGCCGGGGGTGGCCCGTAACGATCGTCCCTTTATCGCAAGAGAGACAGAGATAGATAGAGAGAGAGAAAGAAAAAGAGTTTCTTGGCGCCAGATCACGTGTATGCACTTATTGACTTTGAAAACCTCTTAACGCTGGTAATTATCCCGCTGATGGCGATAAGGAATTTTCGTATTCGCTGGAAGAAGTAACGGTGTACGTATTTCCCTCATTCCGGAGAAAGTTGCGGCTACCACGTGGCCTTTAAACGATATCGTGACTCGCATTTCTTTTCTCCGCATTTTCTTCCTCCCGTAACAAGCGAGCAATCGATCGCGCTGCGGAAAAACTAATTGCATTATTTTCATTATGGTGCACGCTGAGCGCGCAGTTGACATTGTTACCGTTATTAGATACCACGATATTCACGGAATGGAATTTTTGTAATGGAATATCGCGGTAAATGGCTTTACGCTGTTTAGTGTTAATCTCGTCGCTCGAACGAGCTAAACGTCGACGAGAATTCAGGAATTAAATTCCCTGACTACTTTTGTCCCAAAATAATAAATAATGATAATAAAACATAAATTTGCTCTCAAACGCATAATGCAAATATAATTTTAAAAAACTTAATTTTCTGCTAATAAATTAAACTAAATTTCTAAAATAAGTCTGAAATAAAACAAATTAAATTTTTTTAGATTAAAAAACATGCTGAAATTAGCAACTTGCGAGCGTAATTATAACTCAACAATAATTTATTGTAGAATTAAATATTCATGCAATTAATAAGTAATAGTAAATGAATGTGTATCTTAAACATTTTAGAACACAGCAAGTGCTTCTCCACTTGAATTGCATGGTATTGATTACCTGAAGAACATTCTTTTGTTTCTGTTCTGACATAAATAGCAATGATACATATATGCACTAAGGCATATCGAGCTTACTGCTATATAAAATGTATCTGAGATATATATATACATTGCCACGTTCATTTCTCTTGATATACCTGTGTGATATTTATTTCTGATAAACTCATCACCAATCCATTTAAAAAAAATTATTAATAATACTTTTATCTCATGCACCTAATAATATTTCTTAATATTCAATAGTTATTTGTTTCCCAATTGAGAATGTTATACATATTATATTTTAAGACTATGATGTAATCACTAGATTATCCTTATCCTTATCAACATTTAAAAGGTATTTTGGGAGGTAAAGGAAAAATTTTTGAAGAACGTTTAAATGTATAAATTTTTTTCTACACACAATCACATGACTTTAAAAGAGACGAGAGAAAGAATTCTTTATAAATTTTTCACATAAATAATTAAATTTTTAAAAATGCTATATAAAAAAATTTAATATTTATATATATATATTTAATATATTTTTTAATATTTTACGCATGTATTTTGCAGCATAAATTGTGCGTGTAAATTATATAAATATGTATAGTTTGATTTGCAAGAAATATGCTGTACTTACGCCTACACAGACACCCATTCACACACTTTCTTATGACAGACAGAGAAAGCTGAGAGCGAATCAAAGGAACTAAGAGACTTACCGGAGGAAAACGGAGCAAGCACCTCCTGCCGCTTCTCCATCGCTTCTCGCGTCCTCTTGCTTATTTCACAGCGCACGTTCTCACGTTCTCGCTCTTCTCGAAGACCGCACAGACTGCAACAATCGAAAAATCACCTGAGGAACGACGTTGACGAAATCGCAGCACGCGATGGAACGCTTTTTCAACTGCGGAGCGTCATTGAAGCAACGCTCACGCATTGAGGAATCACGCGTTGTTCGAAACTCTAGGAAGTTGAACGACCGAAGCCAAGTCGACGGCACCGACGGGGGCAAAATTGGGAAACGTTTAAGCGCGCTTTGTCGTCATTCCGAATGCACCCACATTGACAGGTTGATTGGGCGATCGCGATCGCGATCTCGTCGATCTCGTACCGGCTCGTTCGGTATACGTACCCAAGACGCGAGTATTATCCTGCGATAGCCATTTAGCGTCGCATACGCCGTCGTCGCGTCGTTTCTGCCGTTGCAGCCAGCTCGTTCAGCAACACGGAATAATGCAGTTTCGCATCGCCAGCCCACCGTGCGAGACAATCAAGGCACGTCGACCATTTTGTACTGGCGGTAGTGTCGTACACTCTGACCATGCATCCGCGTTGCTGCACCTGAGATACGGATTCCGCCAAGCTGGAACTAATTGGTAGTTGGAACTAACTGCAGCCGACTAAATTATTGTTTACTGTTTATAGGAGCTACACGCGTATCACGCGTCTGGAGAGAATTAGGAGAAGAAGCGGGGGATAATGGACGTTAAAAAAAATCAGCCCTATAACTGTTTGTTTTAGTTGCACTTTCTGCACTTTGTTTTTGTTCTTCCTCAAGTTTTTTCTGACTGCATTACGGATTTCGATGTAAATACAGAAACCGTAGCTAGAACAAAAAAAATTACAAGATTGTAAGAATAGATTATACATGTATTAAATATAATATAATATGCATTAAAAATATAAATGTACGATATAAATTGTATTTTAAAATTCGCGCGCTACTTTAGAGTTTTAGGTTGCAATACTGTATTGTTCTTGCGATTGGCTGCATTGGGATGCGCCGACAACTTATCAGGGTAACGATAGGTGCAGATAGGTGTCAATACGCAGAGTTGTCAGAAGATTTGTCAGAAGATTTGTCAAAAGTTATTATATTCAATGAATACGCGTGATTCAATGATTAAAATCAACGATAAGCCAGTGTTCGCGAACACGTTTATCGAGCGATTGCTAAATACAGATTTCTTTATTTAAACTATATTTTGTGATAAACCAGAGTATAACCTGTGTGTATGATTATAATTACTTGTATTAATTAAAATATTCGCTACTCCGTTCTCATTGTCGTGACAATTTGGGCGACTGAATGATACTATCGCAGTACTATGAAGTTACACAATGGAGCTTTCCGAATCGCGAAATCTTGTTAAGGATTTAGATTTAACCCTTCAACCGCGAATCGCCCCGCGGTATAAAATCTGGCTTCCCCTCGCGACACAACAGGTAACTAAAGATAAATAACATAATGCTATATAAGCAATTATTACCTCAATTTAATAAATATTTCTATACATTGTATAATATTATTTTCAGTTGCGGCTCAGAAGTTTAGTACAAATAATAGGCCATAATCTAAAAGCTAATACAAATGGAGAAGTGTGTTGGTTTTACTACACATTACACAGATCAAGCATGTCGTCCCCCTTGTATACAAGTGAGACGATTGACAATGCAAATCCAAGATGGTCAACTCTGGAAGTACCTACTTTGCATGCCACAGGTTATTCAACAGCCAGTGGTGAGTTTATAATCTGTTAATACAATAGTTAATGTATGTAATTTTGGTATAAGTATATATATATTAATTTATGTCTCATATTCTCATATTACAAGCCTATTGAATCTTTTTTTTATAATATAAAATTAATCATTTTATTCCTTTAAACAGAAATTATTCTAAGAGTCTGGAAGCGTTCAACACCAGGTGATGCTAAAACTGATGTAACTCTCTTCACATGGGGAATATCATTCACTGGTTTGGCATATATTGGCCCTAAGCTCCCAACTAACCTGGAAACTGTTCTTAAAGAAAACTCTTTAATATTCCACTTTCATGGCGGCTACTTCACTCCTGTGTGCTGCTTCGTAACAAATCCAGATTTGAAACGATATCTTTACATGAACATAAATGTGTCTGAAGCAAAGAATAGTTATACTGTGAATAAGCTTAGCAGTCTAAGAAGCAAAATGCAGGCACTAAAACAACAGACAGAATCGGTACAAGCACTCAGAGTACGCATTGCTTCGGGCAATGATTTTCACACTCCTAAGTATCCACAAACAATGTTGAACAGATTGTTGCAACCACGAAGGGTAAACAGGGAGAAGAAGATGGAGATTGCGAAAATACGTGAAGAGTTAGAAATGGCCAAATTTCGAACAAAGTTGTTAGAACAAGAAAGAGCGCGAAAAATGGGAGAAATTCGTGTACTGAATCAATTGCATAGCAATATCGTAGAAGAGAATATAGATCACAGTTAGTATGACTGCAATATTTCATATATTCACACATAAGAACAATTTAATTGATTTGTTTCTGTTCTAGGTTCTGATTTGTTGTTAAGATACAAAGAGCTAGATAAGGACGTAGAAAGACTGAACGAATGGCGACAGAATCACGTAGACACAAGGGAAACGTACTTGCAAATGAGCAACCAACTTGCACAGAGGCGACGACAGCTGATCTCAGAATTGAGTTTAATATATTCTATTAGACAGGTATCTTCCACAAAACAAAATTAAATTGCGAAACTAGATTGTGTTGAAATTGAATGGCTAATATTTTTCTGGATCTTACAGGATAGTGCTGGAAAGTTCAGAATAAACGATGTTTATCTGCCAGACAGTGAAGAGTTAGAATTATCAAATGATACGCAAGTGGCTGTGGCGTTAGGTTTCGTTGCACACACGACGCAAATGATTGCGAATTTTCTGAATGTACCGACTAGATATCCCATCATACAATACGGCTCACGCAGTAAAGTTATAGATCACATCACAGAAAGCTTGCCCGACAACGACAGACAGTAAGGATGCTTGTAACTACCTATATTCGCAACTGATGGATCTATGCGTGCACTATCGCTAATGTAACGTTAATGTAATGTTATTTTTTAGGTTTCCACTGTTCGCTCGAAGCAAGGACAAGTTGCAATTCCATTACGCCGTATACCTGTTGAACAAAAATATAGCACAACTTCGGTGGTATTGCGGCCTTCCAACTACCGATTTAAGAGCAACGCTGCCAAATCTCGCTACGCTGATTAACATTAAACCCAATCAATCATAGTACGTATATCAGACACGATGTACCGATCTGATACGCGTTGATTTTGATTACAATATCTTGTTATTCCATACAGTTTGGACGATTCAAAACGAACATTTTCTACCTCATCTTTGGATACCGACGGCAAGCAGAATCCACCTCTCACACCACCATTGCAGAAGATTATTTTCGAGAAATGCCATCGCTCCTCTCGATCAATGAGTCAATTAAAGAGTATAAAGTCGACACTCGGATCTTCCTTGGATCAAGGTCTAGACAAACCTGTGCAATCATCCTGTGCGTTAGGCAGACAGTCGAAGCGTATTTGCAAATCAGAGGAGAGTGCCATTGACAATAAAACCTTGGTACTGGCTAAGGACAGATCGAGCAATAGTAGTAACGAGACATTAAATAGTGCCATTCTGAATAATATCGACGATTTAACTCTTAAAGATAATTTTGTCGAGATTAGCGATAAGGTTATTATTGAAAGTAACATCGAGATCATGATACCAACATCGGTTTGTAAAGCGAGGAATGTCCCGGACAGTTTGGAAAGTTCCGTGAGTGCTCGCGACAGGAGTTCGAATTCTATAAGCAGCTGCGAGATGGCCCTGGGCAGTAGCCAAAACGACGTAGATGAGAGTACGAATGGTAGTTATATCGCTCGAAGAGAGGAAACCGACGATAATGTGTTCTCGATGGATGACACTTTAAGAAACGTCAAAGACGCGATAGACAGCGCATTGAAGAACAGCGAGTACGGCAAAGGCCATTATTCCGGAAACGATATCTCACAGAATTACGACACGAGTAGTACAACTGTCAGCGAACAAAATAGTAGTAGTATTCACGAACAAAGCCCGCTTATGGAAACTGCCATTTATAGCAGAGAACATTTCGCTAAATCGTGCTTATCTCTGGACGATGTGTGTACTTATGATGAATCCGAGGGGAAGCAAAGAACGAAGTCCATTTGCAGTTATCCGGAAGAGTGTACAAAGGATATCGTGTCGCAATCGAAGTACAGTCCTGAATCTAAGTAAGTAAATGCAATTGTATATGTATGAATTAATAATTTTTTAATTTCACGAATGTGTACGTAATAACTTCTCTTACAGAGTAGAGCAATCGGATTATCCTCAACATGTTGAGAAATGGTCTCCGAATATTGTAAGAAACGAGCCAATGGTAAATTTCAGATTAATGCTTTCTATTCTCACGATTTCCAACGACAGTAGCTAACGAAGTTTTATTTCCAATCTTTAGGTGGACACGAGATCAATTTTAAGCGTATCAAAGTCAGATTGCTATTCCTACGATGAAGCGAAATCGCAGTGTGACATACAAACATCGAGCGAGTACATAGACATTATTAGGCGTAGCTCGGAAAACGTGTGTGCGCGTACCGAAGCTTTAGCCAACAAGAAAACTAGTTTCAAAGTAATGAAACCACGTCTCTAATACCTGCCTACATCATAAAACTGTGCCCTAATGATACGTATAAGCACCAAAGGTTTTAAAGAGTTAAAAAAGAAGATGAAATGTTCAGTATATATATCTCAAAGTTACGCAGCATTGCTTACGTATATCGGTAACATGATAAAAAGTTTTATTCAAGGTTAATTTTAATTAGAGAATTGTTACAAAAATATTTATATCTTTTATTTAATCGGTATAATGAAATGACGTTTATTATAAACGTTGTTGTAAGCTTTACAGCAAATTATGGAGCCAATTATGATGCGATTATCTTGTGATAAAAGTTATGTAAATCTATTGTTCTTCAAACGAACTTTTTTCTCTTTTTCCCGTGTTTGCGCAAACAACACTGAAAAATATCATTGATATACAACAAAGGGATATTACTGGATAGAACGATGCATATGTAGAACTGATAGTTCCTCTATGACTGCGTATCTTTGTACATGTGATACAAATGCGAGGACATTATTATTATTTTACACATTCGTACTGTGTGCACTTTAATGAAACTTTAGTTGAAAGTAATCGTAGTCGATAATAATATCAGGTCGTTTTTTTAGTTTGATAGTAAGATGTATATATGTTTATTCATACGTTCTATTAAGTTACGATTCTATTGTAATATACACAAAGTTCATACTGTTACTATCTCTGTACGAAAAAAAGCATTTTTATTAAATTGAGGTAATATATAATACACCGTAAAGTTTGTACATATTACAGATACTCTAGATTTTTTCACTGTACTTAGCTCACGTAAAGAATTCGACTAATTTAGTTTTCATGCTTATGATACAAGCAATCGAGCGCATCAATATAGCTAATTATATTTTTGCCATCGACAGCGTTAAAATATACCGTAAATTTATGTATGAGGACCAAGCAAAGTACTAAGCCACGTGATCGTTTAACGAAACGAATATGTAATCTAATTAGACAAACGCGGAAAAGCAACATGAAAGAATTGTTCGCAAAAGGATTTCCTTGCGAAACTCGTTAATAACGGACTATTGCAATGTGATAAATAAAAAAAAATTGTCTATCTAAAGACACGAAGAAAGTGAAGTTATACCCTACGTTTCTACATTTCCTGCATCTGCAACGTAATTGTATATTATTTTTGTTTTGTAAAGAAATTTAATTCAGTTTTTATATTCATTTTTGTTTATTAATTTGGGTATTTTTTTTACGACTTTGGTAAATTACAAGCGCCAAATTTTCTCGAGGGTGAGAGAGGGTTTAGATAGCATTGTTGATTTTTCATGTTGCTCAAACCTATTTTGCTAATGGCATCCACATATTCAGAGCAGCCTTTGAATGGCTCATCCCAGAAAGAACAAGTTTCTGGAACTACGAATAATCCAATATATAAACATGACGTATTTTTATTCTTATTATCTTAAAGAGAATCTCAACAGATGTTTATTTATCATGTGTCATATTTATATACATTTCGTATGTATAATTTTTCCGTTTACTTTTTAAAAGATCCATGGTCTTGGCAGGTTCAATTGTTGGATCTTCCATAGCTGAGTATCTAAATCTAACCGGATCTCTGTAAGGCTTTAAATCAATGATTGGCGTAACAAGTGATTCAATCGGTAATTTTACCGCAGTCATTAAAGGCCTGTACTGTGCAACAGGTAAACCTAATATGAAATGACTTTGTATCGTAATAAATAGAAAACGTAATATATAGATTCTTTCAGATTTATTATAATTACAATCTTCGGATAAACATTAGGAAACTCACCTCTTTTTTTATAATCCGTTTTGTAAACGCTCTTCATCGTCTCGTCCATGCCATGAGCACTGTCTAACATCAACGATGTGAGATTTGTCATTTCACGTTTAATTTTTATTAACTCATCCTGAAGTCGACGTTCCTTATCGGCCAGTTGTTTGTATCTGTAAAACGAAATAAAACTGGTTAGAAAAATTTATGAAATAATTATCAGCGTAAAAGGAAATGGATTCGTAGATAAAATAATACAATAATTTTTGGTTGGAAAATTACATTGTTATTACAAAAAAGTTTGTTACAAAAGTTTCTAATATACCTAGTTTTTTTGCTTTCCAAGCCGTGAACATCACATATACAATCTTCCGGATCGGGTCTTGGAAGATACAGTTGAGTACAATCCATCGGTGTGTGTGTGTTCACTGCGATTTGAGAGGTTTCGTACAAGGCCAATTAAATTTCTCTTGTTATAGTAAAATTTTGGCACATTTACTTTTAATTCATAATTAATAACTCCAATAAATTTGACATTTCACACTGCTGAATTTATGAGTTTTTTTTTTAGAATAAATCACAATGTGCCTGCATCAGGAATTTTCAATTTTCGAGAAAACATCGGAAAACATCGACTAAACGGAACAAGGCAGGGATGGATCCATGCAGGATAGAGCGTTGGTGGCACCTTGTGAATAGTTAAATTTTAATATTCTTCGAAAAATCCAGACGATACATTCTTTCACCAGCACGATCGACACGACTGTCGTTCTGTAGAGCGCATAATGCAATATCGCATTTAATAGCACAATTATGACACGTGCGACGAACGACTCGGTTGTTTTTTCAACGTCGACCATTTTTTAAATATATGTAAATTTTAATTATATTTCGTGTTGATAAATGTCCCTTTAAAGTCAATCAGATATTCAATAATTTTCATTAATTCGACGTTTAATTTAGTGATCACATATTTTTTATAATTATGTACGTAACATTTTGACCAAGCTGTGAAATATATATAACTGTAACAGTGTGATCTGAAGTAGTCGATATTTTTTATGAATAAAAATTGAATATCGAGCATGTCTCTTTCTTTCAGTCACATTGTATTTTCTAAGTTTATTATTTTTCTTTCTTTTTATATTGCAATTTCACAAAATGTTTCAAAACAGAAACATTATTGTTCATCAACATTCATAAACTCTCAATTTTCTATTATTTTATTGAAATTAAATTAAAACATTTTTCGTTGTATTCAATGTATTAGTTGGACACAGTTAACACCGGTAAAACTTTTTTTTTCATTTGATGTAATTTAACTTTCATAATGGTTTGACCGATCTTATTGATACTATCTTGATACTCCGTTTTCCAGGATGGCAATTGCGCCAATCTTCCCTCGATGTCCTCGCACGGCTTTCCGCGTTTCAATGCATTCTTTTGTTTGAAATCGTATTTCCGAGCACGCGTGCTTCCGTTATACTTTAAAGACGGGGGACGACATTGTGGCGGGCAATCAGCTTCTATCGTTATCTTTATTGGCACACGGCATTGCAGCTGTTGATCGTCCATATCACGGATCCTGGACAGTTGTGTCATACGTGCAGCTGCTAAGGAAATATAAATTTAAATGATGCAAATAATAATACGGATAATATAAATAAATTTCTTACGTCTACAAGATTTTCAAGATATTCTTACCAGGATCACTGAAATCGATCTGATACGTCGTCTTCATACGATCAGCCTCTACTCGCGAGGCTCTTTCCTCCAGCTGTGCTTTTTCTAACATTTTATAGAACTCGGGACATTGTATTTCGAGCTGTAAAAATTAAATAAAAACTTGCTCGCGTTATTTCTTACAATTAAAATAGTTAAAAAATAATTTTCAACATTTACTGTTTTTACGCAACCGCGCGGCTGATCAAACGGTGTTTTATCTACTTCCTGAATCCTAGGCTGAGTCTTGGGATAAATCTTCGGCTCTGAGAGCCATCCCGTGGGTTTCATACGACTTGAATCAAAACACTCTTCGACTTTCACATCTACAAGCTTTTTAAGCGCTTGCCGTGAGTCGGTGCAAGTGCAACTTTTAAAAATCGCTGTTGGCGATTTAGGTCGACGTGCAGCCGACACTAGAGGCGAGGTGTAGTCCCGCTTGTAGATCGAAACGTAATGATTCATTATGACGATGGTTGAATTTCTGAACGGCGTACAGATGATTTCTGAAAGCTTTACGAAGGATCTTCGGAGATCTCAAGCCATTGTTATGTATTTTTTCTGATCTTGTCGATGTCACCAGAAATAAAAAGTTAATGTTAAACACACATATAAAATTTGCAATTATTTTCATTTACCTGCCAATCTGTCGTCCACATCCTGCAGCGATAGATTTCGAACAATCTAAATATTTATTCTACCATTCCAAAATTTAATGTGTCCTTTATTATTTAATGCCATGATAAATTTATATTTTATGATCTTAACTTTATATTTTTATACTGCAAATTTTCGTACATTTTCGGTGTAGATTTATGTCAAACGGTTAGGAATGAATGTAGATCGATAGTTAATTTGATACGCGAGAAAACGCTCTTCAAATTTTTGCCATGGTACCACAATGATAATCAAGAATATTATATCAAAACAACGGGGATACTTAAAAAAAATTTCATTAATATTTTAGAAAATGTCACTGTTCAGAGTCAAATATTTTTTTATATACAAGCTGTATTACATTAGTAGAATGTGCAAATAAATCTATAACTAATTATTGCGGTAACAAAATCGACAATGTCTTGTTAAGAAAAATCAATAATTTCTACAAAATTTTTGCCGCGCGTATAATCAGTGATAAAATGAATTTGATTGCAGATCGTAACGTAGCAAGATAAATAAGCTTCGTTCAGTAAATATTCAGGTCGAGTATTACTGTTCGCATTCGGCCGTATTATTACAAACAAAAGCGCAAAGTAGCAACAAAAGATGGCACCGTGGACTGGAAATTATTATATTTGGCACGATGCCATTTATATGAAAACTTATTCATCCCCAAATTGAACATCGCGAACGGTTATTATTAATACGAGAGATAATTACGTTATTTAATGAGTTCGCTTTAATTTTCTACGACCAAATATCAAACTGCGTCGTTGTTGCATTCATCAATTTTAATATACTATAATACTGAGGCATAATTATCTAAGGATCTTCGGACAATGTTTGGATTTGAAAGTCGATTAAAGAGAACCGTCTATTTGATCCTCACGCATACGCTTTTTTCATCGACATTTGGCACCGATCCAAAGGCAACAGATAGTTTAATGTAGAGCCGGAGATGATGAGGCTGTGCGTTTCAGCCACCGGCTGCAATCGGCGGCACGGTAAGGACACACGTCCGCTTTATTTAGATACGATTAGAAATAACGTCCCGACACTACTTCCGGAATCGCAAATTTACAAACTGCCATGTCAAGATCTTTCTTACCAATCCTTTCATTAGTATTCAAACGAATTTTGCTTATCTCCTTAAGACTTTGTACGTCTGAGAAATCTACGAGTCTCAAATCGTATAACAATAATAATCAATGTTTTCATTGTAATTTTCTAAAAAATATTGTCGCTTTGCTATGTGAAAAAATTGTATTTTTAATTACTCTTAATGAAAAATGTTAGATACGCTGTCTCTTTAAATGTCAACAATGTATGTGTAAAAGAATAATTTCTATTATTCATTCACGGCAAATATAATTTACGCCCGACAAATAAAATTTATTAGATAGAAAATTTAGTGTTGAAATTTATCTGAGTCATACGACTTCACAGCTTTCCCATTTCGCATCTTGCATTTTATCTTTACGATCTGTTCCATGATCGTTCACAAATGCGAAAACAAAAAGTGCAAAGTGACAAGTAGGCGAGGCGTTTTAACGTTCGGTAGCGGATCTGCAGTTTCCGTTGTACGGAGTAAAATTTTTGCCGCTATAAAACTCGAATTGCTTTTGAGAGCGTCGGGTATTTCAACGTCGAGAATTTGTATGCATTTTCGCGGATTATTATAAGAATTATGACGTTACAATTTCCACGGGAAAATGGAAACGTCATAAGATTTTTATTTTCGACTAGTAATAGCGTAGCGCGGAAATTAAGGGCGCCGCGGGGGTGAACGCAAGGGGATGGCGATCCGATTTAGTCGGTATAAATCATCCGCGTCCGCGTCTCGTCTCGTCAACCAGCACATTTTCGATCCGCGAAGGAAGGAAAGCTCGGAAACGGACTGTACCAATGGTCGCTCTAAAGATATCGCTGCGTCCACCGCCAGGAATAGAACCGTGACGTCGTCGCTGAACACGTCGACGAAAGAAGACGGAGTCGTGCACACACATGCCGACGTGTTCGCCGACGGCTTGGCCAACGGGATCTACGGCCGGTGTGGCATAGATCGGCCCTTTGGATCGCATCCCGTCAATTACTCTGCTTATTTTCTCCTCCACGCAGATCACAAGCTCGATTCTCCGTAATGCGACGTGAGATCGCGCGAGGCTCGCGCGATGCAGCGCGGAGGACTAAATATTCTTTGAGCAAGACAAACATTTTCTCAGCATAATATTTTTTATTCGAAAAAATAAAGCCATTATTTATACGGAGAAAGCAATCTCGAATTCATTTTATTTACAGCCTGCCGTCCGCTAAACGCGATAAACACGCGAGAGGAGGAACTTTCTACGTTACACCGTCCAATTTCTAGTCTAGCTGCCAGGCAGATGGGGAGATCGAGACTTCGACTATTCGTCGCCGATGACCGCTTCTATTAAAGATGGAAGAGCTGGGTGGGTGGAGAAGAAGCGTTTTGCGAAATCGCGCAGTTCCACGAAATGGCTTCTGTAGACGCGGCTGTAGACGCAGCAATGCGGCATCGCGTGTATCGAGATAAAAGGAATGATTTCAAAGAGGAAAAAAAAAATAAATCAGGAGATAAAGAATAGATGAAGCGAAACGAAGCGCGCGCAGGACGCGACAGAGATTTACGGCGCGTTTTATCGCGTCGCCTTTTCCCGTTTTGATCCAGTCGCGAACATTCGCGTGCGGAGGCAAGAAATTGCAGAAAAGTCTCGACGCGGCACGCCGTTAAAAATCACGCCGACACGTGCGCGTTCGCGCCGTAAATTTTCAGACCGGGAGCAAATTATTGTTCGAGCGAGTTAGCGCGAGATAGTAATCGGCTCTGACCAGAAGCCGTTAATGTGATTTATAAGCTGCGTTCCTATGTTTCTCCTCTCTTTCTTCTCGGTCGCGAGATTCTCAGTACTTCTGAGAGTCGCGACGACGCGAAGGGAGAAAGAGAAAAAAAAAATATTGTTGACAAAGAAGCCGAGCTGTATGTAGAGCGCAATGTGTCGCCGAAAAGTTAATGGGCTGGATTTAATGGCGCGTCGCATTAGTCGCATCAAAGTGTTATTATCTCGAGATTCAGTCTAATTTCAGCTCCGGAGAATAAATATTCTTTGTTAATCCTCTGTGGATTTTCTGTGCTTAATGAACTTTTCCAACTACAAAGATTTCTACTCACCAGGTAGCCAGTAAATCCTTTCTTTCAGTAAATATTTGTTCATATAAATTCTTTCTCAATTTTGCAAACAATTTTTCATAAGATTCTTTTTTAATTAAAGAGTTGGAAATAGAGTTGCGTATATTGTTTTATTTCATCTTTAAAGTGGATCTCACGAATGACTGATTCGGATTTCTTCTGCTGAACGCTTTATCCTTGCAAATCTGCAATTAATTTCAAAATTAAAAAAAGACTCGTCCATGCAAATTCTACTTTAAGTTAAGCGGAACAAAATTATACGTAAAAAAAAAAATAAAATATTTTGCGTCACGAACTGTTTATACAAAACTCAAATACTCTCGATATTTCGCCAATAAAACGAACGAATAATTTTTCTTACTTTAGTGTTAGTTATTTTCGTTATCGCGCATTTTCTACGACATTGTTTAAAATTAACTACCATTTTTTAATTAAATGTTACAATCAGTGTCGAAAGAATGGATCAGACATCTATAAAGGGAACTGAGACACGGTGCGTTCTTCGGCGCTTTTACCTCGACGCTACGATGGTGACGTTTCCACGTTCGTGTCGTCGTGGTTTTACGTCGGATGACACGCAGGAAACGTTCACGCAGGTGTCCTGTCAAATTTATGTTAGGGATTCGCATTGCCACAGACGACGCGGTTTCCAATTAAATGTTTGATATAGAGGTGCGGTGTCTCACCGCGATGTTTTGACTTTCGCAGCGAGACCCGCGCATTCTCTCGCACAAAACGACACGGCAAAAATAATTCACGAGAGCAAAAGAGAGAGAGAGAGAGAGAGAAAGAGAAAAAAAGAGAGAGGACCTTGCAATTCGTAGAATGGCGAGAAGTCGTGCGCGTACAAAGCGTAAAATTACTGGCGCAAAGCACTCCCGCTGAGTATGATCAAGAGTGCTTTTTGTCGAGCGTAAAACGTGAGTCGAAAAGCCTAGTGCGCAATACCCGAATAAATAAGTCCTGGAAGTCTATCCTCTCGTTACCGCCGCTAATATCGCCGCTATGCGAGGCGATCTTTGCGCGAAATGGTCAGAAATAAACGTTTCTCTTCGGGAGATTACGCCCGGATGGCAGGATGTAAACGAGCGTTTATCACCGCTTCACCTTAAACGAGTAAGCGAGTTTAATCCGCGATAGGCGGGAAGGGTTCTCGCAGATAGGGACCACTCGAACACGAGGTCTCTATCTTTGTCGTTCGTCGGTCGTATAAAGCTGAGAGAATTGCCGTCGTAAAGTGTCCACGTCGCACTTAAGCTGCCTGCGTTTGACACGGAACGTCAAGTCGACGTTGTCACGCTTAATCTTTTTATTAGATTAGTAAATTTATATATGAGCGTAGTTGTCATAATAAAATTAGTTTTGTCAATGAGGCAACAAACAATCGCATACGCTTATTTTTATGACAATGTAAAACAATGTAATGTATTTTTATAAAATTGAGAACGCGCCGCAGTGTGGCGATTTTTAATTATTATAATTATAATATCAAAGTGGTCGTTTATAGAAGCTGATGAATCATAGCCGACGATCTCATCACTTCAACAGTTATCTTCTCCTTCGTTACTAAATATAGAATTCCCGAATCATCTTTCGCTTAAGGAAACACGAATAAAGTGTAAATTTTTATATGCCAAGAAGCGATGATTCCTAAATAGAAGCGTCCTTTACGGAGATGCAAAATACGGCGTTAGATTTCTTCAAGTTTTATTTCTGCGTAATTTTCATTGTTTCGCGATGGAATGAAGAGAGAACATATTTTTCATGGTACGAGAAACATTTGGAGAATCCGGGGGATGTCAGCGGCTCAGTGAAACATCGCGTTCTTGACTTTTTCACGAGAAGCTAACGAACTTCGCATCCGCTCGCAGGCTCATGGAACCTCGGAACTTCAACGAAATCCAGAAACGGCGCTGCAACAATGAAAGTTCGTAGATCTCGTGTCACTTTACTCCCGGGAAATGTCACCGCCGACACTTCGTCTATCTCCGCGCGAAAAAGCTTCTGCGAAAGAATCTAAATCAGTTTGCCTCGTGTACGGCGAATTATAATGTCATGAAAATTAAGACGCGAGAAAATTTAATACTTGCGGGAAAATTTAATCAAGCAAGAGATGGAAAAGTGGAAAAGGTGCGGCAATCAACTCTGGGATAGTTAGAAAACAAGGAAAAGGATGGCTAGAAATTCAAAATACTTGCGAGAATTCCAAGTACTTCAATGCTGAGCTAAGCTAGTTTTTTTCTGAAGTAATAAAACTGCTGTATTAATAATTCCGAGTGATGATCGCACGCGAAGGCTGTCACGTTGTGTCTCACGAACGCTGCCAAGAAATCCAGTAACGCGGTGTCGGTTTGTAAGGTGTCCAAAAAATTCGCTTGGCTGACAAGCATATGATAACAAAAATTGTAAAAGAAAAAAAACAAAAATACCGAGATATTCAGAATAATATAAAAATTAACGATTAAATTAATAAAAATGAAAAAATCTGTTGCACAAAATTAAATTATTATCTTGATTAAACACATTTTTTAAATAGATATAATAACAATTTATAATAATATTTGTGCTAGTTGAAAATTATTAGGATACTTATAGCAATGTAATGCATGCGTAACATATGTGCTCGTTATTCTGCAACGCCTGACTTTATTATAATTTATTATCTACATCGTTCACAGCTCTCTCTCTCTCTCTCTCTCTCTCTCTCTCTCTCTCTTTCTTGGTATACACATATGAAAAGAACTTTCCCGTTGCATTAAAGACAACCTGTCGATAAATTGGATGCTGCCACTATGTAAGCGACAGGTCGCTCTGTGAGGAAATAGCACACCTAGAAATCACTTTTGATTTTACAATAATTAAGCGACGCCGTTATTTCCCCTGTTTTCGTTCTGCGATTTACAAAGTTTTTGCACGCCCTCATTTCGCGATCTGCAAAGTTCCCGCAAGCTCCATTTGTATCACGTTATTGGTCGACAAAGATGTTACAATGCGGTCGTAAAAACACAAAGCCGATATGCATGTGATTTGCACGTCGGTTCTTAATTTTTCAATGTATACGTTCGATCGCAGCAAGAATTAAAATCGACGAAATTCTGTACATTAATCGCATCTATTTGTTGCTAATTATTGCAAATAATTTTTCAGACATTATCTTAAAAATTTCAGAGAACCACCGATAAACAGGACACAGTGTCTCTCTCTTTCTCTTTCTCTCTCTGCTCCGCACGCAGCGTCCACGCGACTGCCATCAGGAACCGATCTTCCTGGCAGACCCGCGATATGATCCACTCGGCGCTTACCGCGTCGTCGTCAAAGAGAGAGGAGGGGGGGTCTGCCAAGAAGCCGATTACACGTTTACTAGCGTGCGGCCACGGGGATTACACGGCACCGTGGTGTCGCGCTGCTGCAGGACGGACGGTCGCACGCGCGCGAGTTGGAAGGACAGTGGTTTTAAAATAAGCACCGAGAGTCCCAGTGCTCTGCCAATGCCTATCGGTCCAAGCGTTCTTTCTCTCTCTCTTTTTCTCTCTCTCTCTCTCTCTCTCTCTCTCTCTCTCTCTCTCTCTGGTTCTGTACCTCGCTCGCTCGCTCGCTCGCTCGCGCTCTCTTCTTCAGCGGTGGTAGTTGATCGTACATCGCGCTTGCAGCAGCCGCCGCGTCGTTCGTCGCCAGTCGCGAGAGACGAGCGCGTCGTTCCGTAGTCGTTAAGCGTGTCGACACGGTGGTTGTCGACGCCGGGTAGCGGATAGATCCTCACGAGAGGTTCAATCGATCGGGAGATTCCTCGGGAGAGCGCGAGATCGCGTTGATCGGGCGACACGCGCCGCGGAGGAAGTCGAGTGACGATTTCATCTTATCGCTCAGATCTTCGTCTTAAGGAAATCTTTCATCGTATCGCTCAGATCTTCGTCTGAAGAAAATCCTAGACGATTCTTGCGCGTCGGCGTGTCCTGACTTTGGACAAATAGTGTGACCGTTCGGAATTATCTTATCGCCGAATGACACGCGTTTTGAAGAACGCCGCGCAGTTAAAGTTATGAACTTGACAATGAAATCCGTATCACAGGCGGTTACGTTGATATCACATGGCTTCTAGTGTCTAACGTGACGATCGACAGCGACGGTAGATCGATCTGCGATAGATATTTATCCGGCGAAAATTCCGCTGTGGTGCAATATTGAGTTACGCGCCAGGACAATCTTTAAAAAAAGATTTGCATGTCTGGACATGAAGAAAAACGATAATAGCATCGTAAATATCGATTTATATGTTTCAAGTTTTCGCCTACTTTCTTCAAATTTTCACTACATTAATCTATTTTCGATAGTTATTATTACTTTTAATATTAATAGATGCCAATTGTTTTCTCAAGAAGCTTAAAATTAGTTCAAAATTGATTATGTTATCTTTTCTTCTGAAAAAAAATTGATTTAGTAAAATGCTCTCTCGACGTCAGCTTAAGTTTATGAAGTTGAACTCGGTTAATTAAATTTGCTAATTAATCACGCCGCGCTCGACAATTTTTAACATCAGCAGTGCATTTGTCTTGCTCGGGTTTCTTAACTGCTCCATTTTTACGAGCGAAGATAATACCGTCTAAAAGTAGCGATCCCTCTCTTCCGACACGTCGATTAGGCTCTGATTAATATCAGAGCATTTCGCAGCGGGCGCTCGAGCCTGTATATTATTCTATTCTTCGCCTCTCGCTTTATAACTTTCCGTGCCGCGTCTCATTTTCTTTTCGTTTCTGCAGTTTCCGCGAGTTCGCGTGCCGGTGCGTGGTGTCGCGGGCGAATTAAATTGATAAGGCGACAAAACTTACAGATCGGTGGGGCCGACGCTTCTTCTCTTCTCGGAAGCATTGTGTGCACGTTGTGACTCAGCCTAGAAATCGCAGGAAATCAGTGATTCATCTGCGCAGTGGACAAGCGACGTGGTGAGGTGAATGCTCCAACGCGAGTGAATCCGCAAAGTCGCTCCTCCGAAAAGTTCAGACGGCAGCGAAAGTGGTTCAAGCCCGCGCTTGGTCAGACGGCGGCGTCGCGTCGCGTGTTCGCCGGTGCTCTCGGCCCTCGCGGCGATCTCTCTGTGTAGCAGATCGTCGGTAATTAGAGAAACATTCACCGTAGAAACTGGCTGAATAATTCGCTCGTGCAGATGCCAGGTGTGAAGTACGCGCAGCCGGAACCGCGACATTCCGCATCCAATTGGTACACCGACACCGACGCGGCACTCATGGGAATTCAAAGCACGGCGCAGTTCGTCGAGAAGTACCACCACATTATTGGTAAGAAGCTTACAAAGTTGCCACGAAATTCGCGGGCGGGAACAGCGCAAAGGAACCAAGTGAGCTTTTCAAGCCCGTCGGCGATGATATATTTCGAATCGAGAGACTCTTTAATACGACGCCTGTACATTAAAGCGCGCGTTGAACGGTACAATTATTAGATGTTAAAGTACGTTCGCAGAGAGAATTTCCGCAAGCTCGAATTCAGGAATTCGGTAATGGATCGTCGCTTTCATTCTGAACGTCAGAGACTCCAGCGCGCCTCATAAATTCAACAGCTCTTATGTATTCCCGTCTTTGACAGCAAGATGCCCGCGTGAATCACGGAGTAAAATCTTGTGTGCAGACAACATTTTGCATAATGTTGATTCTCCTTCGCCAACTGGACCCGTAAAATACTAAATTTGCAATATTCTTTATAGACGATTTTTGTGATGCGTGTAAAATACATGACACGCAAAATCCGCGATGCATTGAGTGACAATGAAACTTTTTCATTTTAGAAATTCGTGACGGATGAAATTTGCAGTTAGATTGAATTTTTAGTTTGACTTTCGTCAGCTCGTAGTTTACAAATTCGTTTCTTTGCGCTCTTTCCTTCGCGCAGATGACATGTGAAAAGTACAGAGCAGCGATGATATCACTTCGTGCAAAACATTCACTCAAACATAACAAAATACGTGTATATAATATTTAATATAAGATTTTCAAATTATTTCTGATGCAATAAAAGTAGAATTACATCATGCTTTGAATTTTACACACATGTCAATTATTATTTTTGAATTATCAATGCAAAAAAAATAGTGTAAATAGTTCGCTAATTTTATTTGTTTAATATATGAAGTATTTCTATAATCGTAAATACTCTCAATAGCATTTACTTAGCATTTGCGCTCGGTCAGTGGCCGAAATGTTTGGAATCGTGTTAACACGTGCTCTCCTGTGTAAATCCTTCCTTCCTCTTTCCATTTTGTTTACTTTGAGAAGAAAAAATCTCATGATTGACAAAGAAGACAACAAAAGCACAAAAAGATCGTCCTCATGTTTTTTTCTCGATAATATTGGTGACATGATTTACGACGAGATATCTTTTTTGTGATCATCCTTTCTTCGTGAAATAAATCAAACGATGCAACATTCGCTGATTTAGTATATAAGATAAATTAATGTATTGAATAAGATACTGATATTAATATTCAAGTTATGTTATGATTGAAGGTCTAGATAAAAATTGTTGCGCATATGTTCAACGTTAAAAAAAAATGTTGCACATTTTAGCAAATAAGATATGCGAAACATAAGAAGCAACAAATGTCGATTTTAACGATGCTACAAGCCAGAAAATTAAATTTTTGCTCATAACTTAGTTTTTAATTAACTATATTGAAGAAAACGATAAATAATTTTGATTTTATAAATGCATATACAAAAACTGAGAAAGTCTAATGTGGATTAGTATTAAATTTAATTTATGTATTAATTTGACAGCGTCGATTTATTTATCCAGACCTTCGATTACTTTTTCCTCGCATTGTACAGGCTGTGTCATGAGCTCATTTGTCAATAAACACGTATGAACGTCACTGGGAGTGTTGTTTAAATTTAGATGATTATTCGTAGCGTCGAGAGCGAAATAGACGCGAGAAACAGAAAAAGAAGAACTACGTAACCGTAAACCATCTCGAGACAATCTGATGATCTGGATCTCCCCGGCCGTTTCTGTAACCATTCGCGAAACGTGATAGACAGTCTCTGATCGGGAGGGTGGAGCCGTATATATTTAAAGACCGTTTCTCTCGCGTCGGGGATTTCCCCGGGTCTGCTTTGGATACGTCAGACGGACTGACATGTTCGATAATCCATCGGTCGCCGCGGGACCGTTTATACGGCCAATTTGACGAGTTTCCTGGTTCTCCGCTCCAAATGCGAAAATCCGTCAAGGAGTCGCGTTGTTGTCGGAAAACGTGTTGCAGAAATTGTAAACGCGACGAAGGCCAATGCTGAGACGCATGCTGTCATCACGTCTCGGGGACATGGCTTTTAACCTTTTGGTTTACACATCTGCAACAGCTTACCGTAGAAATTGCGAAATCATCGTAAAATTTTACTATTTTGTAGAAGTCCGTTTAACATTTTATGTCCTTTCCACTGGTATATGGGCAAGCAAATCAAAATGTACCGAGAATGATTTAAAATCACTACGTCTTATTTAAATTAGTAAACTATCGCATTTGAAGTAGATATAGTTTTGCAAGATAATTTTTCTCACTAAAGCGTTGCGTTGATTTACGATTTCTGATGAATTCATTTTCAACGATCCACTCGTCTGACTTTGTTTATCCAAAATCTTCATCTCAACATAATTAATCAACATATACATTTCTACAAATGTACTTTGTGAATAAGAAATTTTGTCATATACCTAAATAGTAAGTTATTACGACAGTCAATGTTTAGTATTACGACTTTGCTGAAATATAAACGCGCGCCGAATGCATGTTTTGCAGTAGAAAAACCCTATTTCGGGTTAATAGATCGCCTGTCGAAACCGTTTATGCATTTACCAGGATCATTTTCATGGATTCTCGCCAGCTGCTGTGACTCATAAGATTGTGTTGGCGCGTACGTGTGAGTCGTATGCACGCTCGCGTGAAACCAGTGAAATTTGTATGACTGGGAAACTCGCACTATACGTCGAGGAAAATTTTCGAGCTGTCACTTCCTCGCGCGTAATAACATCTGTCATAATATATATTGCCGGAAATTCAATTTATCTCTATGTCAATTTATATTGATCACTTTACGTTAATAAATAATTTATAGATATATCCTTGACTTCAACGCACCGCCCGCTTTCCTTTAGATTGATAGAACTGTTTCTTCTTTTATTCATCCTCACAACATTTTGCGACAAACCTAGACAAAAATTCTGTCACGTTCGCGCGGCTACTTTCTTAAAATGGAACCGGACATCATAAATATAAAAACTGGAAATAGTTCACGCAAAACAGCCTATGAAACAGAAAAAATAGCTACTCAAATAGTAACTGCGGTCTACATCGCGAAAAATATGACTTTTGCAACCCGCATGATTTGCAAACGACTTTGTTACATCTTTCATCTTTGGCCTTTTATCTTTGGCGTAGCACAACACATAAAATACGTAAAATAAACGTACTACTAAGAATACTGCAGCAAAATTTTTTTTTTCCTTTTGTCGATTTTTTTTCTTCTTCGCAAGCTGCGCGGAGATACGATCGCCGGCGAAGAATGTGACTTATCACTCTCTGACAAGGTCTTTCATTTGTAAATATCCGTATTGTCAATGCAGAGACCGCACCGCTTGTGACGCATCGCATTTTAGCTTTGTTCATTTGAAAGCACGTACGCGCTACTTCCACGACAAGCTCATTTTTATCCAATAATTATTACAGTTGTTTCTCAGTTTCGATAAGAAACCGAAACAATTGTCTTATTCACTTATTCAAGAATTACCGAGAGTTTGCGATAATCGGCAGCAATTTAGCTGCTTAATCGCGCATTTCTCGTACGATCGCACGTACTACGCGTACACACGGCATGTGTGATGCTTGGCAATGCCTCGTCGTTTTCTCGCGCGTAAGATCGGACCGAGCTCCGCCGTCTCTGGCAAAGGTTCCACCATATAATCCATAAATAAGCCATATCCGCGCGCCGTATGTATTCGTGATGTACGTAGATAGTCACAGGTAGCCGTTACATTCGGTCGAAGCTAACGCGTGCAGACGGTGCACTCCCGACGAAAGGCCAAAGGCCTTGCGGGTGGGATCTCTTATTAGATCTTGCAGCGAAACAGATTCGAAAAACATGTTCGAATCTATCGTTCGCTAATCACGAAAATTCAACTAGTACGAACAATTATTATTTCATTGAAATCGCGGATTTACAAATATAGCATTTTTATGACTGATATTTAATTAATGCTATATTTTTGTTAATTATATGAGTGTGCCCTTAAATTTAATGCGGTAGTAAATTCTACCTACAGACGATACTGATATTTGCCTGCACAATATTGATATTAAATTTTCAGATTAGGACTCACCAGTGCTTTGTGGAAATTTTCATAGAACGACGCATGAATTGATTTTTGTTGAAACGCGAATGCTTCAAACACGTCAAATACGCACGTGATAGAGTAGCATTCGCGACTTGCTTGGTCGCCCACATCATTCGGCTATAAGTAAAATTAAACTGTGTATCATCCTAGTTCCTTGACTCATCGTCGACCGAGACATTCCGCGGAGACGCTGGAAGTACGATAAACTTTAAATTAATTACTTAAATGCCTTAAGCTCACACACGCCATAGAAATCCCGAGGCGGTGGAGCGCAGAAAACGCAGTAGTTACAAACTCCACTCGCTTAAATTTTTATTGATGTTTATTTGCTACGAAAAGATTCGCGGCGTTAGTCTATTCTTCTATGACAGAATAAACTGTCCTAAAATTAGTGAACGTCTAATTTTATCACAAGCATTAAGCAAACCGCAGAGCTCTACAATCGATGCCAACGAAGGTACAAATGTCGGCATCATTCGATGTCACGTCGTACGTTTCATTGACTTGTAAAATCTTAATTGCTCGCTAGTACGATAAATAAAGCCAACAAACTGTGCGACTTGATATTATACTGTCAGAATAAAGCATTGATATTTAAAAAAATATAGAAAAATATTAAAAATCGAGTTATAGAGATTTATACACAAGATTAAATATATTAATAAATAAAAATTGCATTTCTAAAACTAAATATATTAATGCATAAAAGAGGGGCATGTAAAAAAATTTCTTGCCATTCAAAAATTATATAAATTAATATTTAAAAACGTTCAAATCTTATCGTATAATCATTAATAAATTTAATAATGATTTCTTCATCCTTGATCGAAAAATCGATTGTCATGAAGGTTTCTTATCTATTTTTTATTATAATATTACAATTGTCTAATCTAATATTTTATTATTGTATAATAACCGTTGGTACAGTTACTATCAAATGATTGTTAATGAACTTACTTGTAGCTACTTCATCCTATCGTTGGTCGGGAAGTCAGACTTCCATGAATATTTCCCGTCTTTCTGAATCATCCAGCCGATGGACCTGCATGGTAACATCATCGGGAATGTTCATCCACATAGTGGCGGCATCTCGCGATTCGGCTTCTTGAAAGCACAAAAAGCTCTTCTCGGAGTAGAGAAACTCGCCCGTATCGCGCACGGCTGCGTCGGGCAACAGCATGGGCGCGTGCGGCGACCTTGCGATATTTTTGCGCGGATCTAAAAATAATTTGCGCATTTTATAATACGTACGACGGGTTCTAACCCAGTCTCGCCGATCGAATTGTATCTATATTACATCGCATATCTCGTCAAGAAATTACATCGAAAATGGCAGAGCGTTCCGCTGATCAATTCCAACGAGCGGCTTCGATCTTCATTCGCTGATTTTTCGCTTGCTTTTTCACGCGGACATTCCTCTGTCATTTTCCTGAACGTGTCATAACACGCCGTCTTTCGTCAGATCTTCTCTGAAAATTTTGAGAATATTTGAAATTTTTTGAAGCAATACTCTGCGGAGATCTTATCGCCGTTAATATAAAATCTTACTTTTATCAATGATGGTTGATTATTCTTTCATTCAACGGATATAGGTCGCGCATAGAGAGTTCGTGGCAGTAGGGAGATGTGAAACAAGCGATACATCGCCGGGATTCACTCGACGCGCGGCGTATGCGGCGCGGCACCAAGTGGTGGCCGCGATCATGTGAGCACCAGAACAGAATTATCGCGAAGGGGGGCCAATCCGCGTATTTCTGGCGCGATTGTCCGGCGAAAAATAGATTCGTATGGCGGTACGGATTAAAAGACGCCACTGGGACGATTATTCTGGCGCGGTTACGCTACCAATGTCCTTCCGTAATTCTTTCTCTCTTCCTCTGTCTTGCACTTCTATTTTCTCATTGTGCAACATTGTGTGAATCAGAAAGACACGACGAGAAAAATATAATCATAAAATTGCAACAGTATTAGTGGACACCGTAAATAGAAAGAAAAGGAATAATAAGAACAAAGAGAGTGTCATTTGGAAGACGTGTCGCTCCTTCAAAATTTCTCTAAAAGTTTTAAAAATACTCGATATCTTTTTATATTAATAAATATTTATAAAATGATGATAAATGTCGATGCATGTATAAAAGCTTGATTTGCTATGATTAATATTATACAATATTTAATGATTATTTCGTTATCTATAGCGAGAGAATTTTTAAAATAAATGTTAGAAGTAGCAAATACTGCCGCAGCCCTATATATTTTCCATAATATTTTATATAATTCTCAATAAAGATCATCTAACGTCTCGCTCTTATTCCTGATTTTCTTAAATCGCATAGAGGGTTTAACTCTTCCTTAAATAATGATAAATTTCATTATTGTCTCCATATATTCTGCAATTAATCATTCAGTTAATTACACGTGGGCGAACGATAACAATCCGGCTTATTAAATGATTTATTTGAACGGTGATTAATGACAACATCTGTGTATGTACATGTGAGCTACAGTGATTACAGATTTACGATCAGCCATTCAAGGGATGTTATTCTCTACATGTTTTATAGGCAAATAGATATTATACTTATCGTGCGTTATAATGCGCGGCCAGCGCACCATCAAAGCGTGCAGCAAATAGCTTCGCTAAGCCTTGTCTCGAATTGTATATTTATTCGCACACGCTTACTTTTTACTCTCTTCACGCTACTATAAATATTATCACTCTAAGATTCGCGTATACACACTTTATCAGTGCTTTGACGTTGGAAACACAGACCGTTACGTCAAATTTTTCAACTGACAGCCGTCACAATATTTCATAATAATTGCTTAATCGCTTAAGAGAAGTGCGTGAAATTAGAACGAGACGACAATTTGTAACTTTCTCAAAGTGACAAATCATCGATCTCAATCACTTGCCTTTAGCGAGATTGTGAGCTGAAATAAAGAAAAATTGTATGAAATATAACTAAATCTCCTTAAAATTAATTAATTCTATAATCTCCATAAAATTTGCTAAGATCAACAAAAAACAAAGTACGGTAATCCTGAACCTTTGCAATTATTTCATAGAATAGTAACAAACATTACTCTATTTAAGTTTGGAAAATGTGAGATATTACATGAATTAAGTTGCATTATCCTCTATTGACGCAATTGCCGTTTTAATCAAAAAAACATTTGATACTGACTGTCCCCGTTCGTGATGAAGCTAAAGCTCGTACGATAACACCATAGCACGTTTTTATCTATGTAAATCATTGGAGATTATGTAGATAGCTGTCGGCCACAGCGATATTTAACTCCGTCTATCCCTGGGGATTTGATTCATCTTAATGCGCGTGCCGGCGCATATCGGACACCTCGGAGACCGAAAGGTCTTTCAGGAAATCGCCGCGCGGTAGAAATGTCTCATTCACGTCGGCAATTAGATTTTTATCGGTAGATTTTCACTGTAATGTCACAGCTATTTCTAGCGAAATCAAAGGATATCTCTGCACTCTGATTATTTTATAATAATACAATAGTCAGACAAATTGTATAGTTAATTAAAAGTATATACTAAAAAAATATAAAATATATTAATTATTTGTAGCACTGCTATTTATATATCATTTTTCAAAAAATTATTCAAGTTTCTCTCAAAATCTGAAAAAAAAAACAAATTACAAATGATCTGTCTAATGTAGCGTTTGTATATTAATTTATTATAAATATATATGTTCAATGTGAAATGGATATTATCGATTTCACAAGATGGTTAAGGCTTCGATTTCCGCATCGGACTATATAAGCTTGCCGTATAATATTTCGTGTAATGTTCGCATTTATAGTCAATATTCCGAAATCGAATCTCAGATATCAAACGGTAATCCGCCTAGCCGATGGTTAAATCTCGAAGAAATTCTTACCTTCGAAGGACGACTTCGATATTCTCAAAGCTGTAAAAAAAATCAGAGCGACTTAAGATAAGCGTTACATTTTGCTATCGCTGCTAACTCACGATACATTATCTTTTGCTATCGTTGCGGACTTATATTATTTTATATTTTTTTCAACTTTGCAAATAATATATTCTGCGTAAAAAATGGCTAATAATATCCTCTGAAATATTATATTAAAATTTTAAAATATTAGCAAAAGTTCACTATAATTCACTATAATTTGCAAGAATGTTATATATCTAAGCAAACAAATATAATCTTCATTTATTACAGAAAATAGCATTATTATAGTTATAATAAAATATTTTACGTTTGCTGTTTCATGGATGTGGGAAAGGATTTTGCGGTTTAACACCGGATGTTGCCTACAATCGTCGTTAACGAGTCGTTTATCATTTCCGACGAGTCTGTTCCATTTTTCGCGATCGAGAAAAACATGGTTGCTATCAACTATCACACCGGTAATGTGTCGCGGATGTGAACCGTTTAACGGTCGTAAAAGTATAAAGAGTGCACTATACAATAGCTCTTTCACTGCGAGATTCTAATCCGGATGGACACTGAAAGTACAAAAGAACCTTAATGTAATTTAAAAAACCAATTAGAACATTGAAATATTTATGTTCGCCAATTTGAAACTTTGAGATTATCCTGAAGAGCAGAATCTAAATTTAAATCTAAAGATGCAAAAAGTAGACGCATTTCCCGCGAGAAAAATTGAGCAAAATGATGCAAGAAAGCGATGACAAATAAGCGAGGGAGGAAACGAGGCGAAGGAACGACACAAGTCGCTCTATCTTTAGAGTTCGCTTTCGTACCACTCGTCGAGACGCCGAAGTGTCTGCCGACGGGCCTTATCTGAACCCGTCGAAACGCATTGAAACTTCTTATCAAGTCGACAATGATGAAATTTGCGCGAAGATATTGCGAAGGAACATGGAAATCACCAGCCTTCTTACCATGCATTATTATCTTGCAAGAAACTTCTGCAAATTCCACCTCTATTTAACTTGACATACATAGCGAAATGCGATTTATCTGACATTCCAGAGTATGTATGTCGAGCTTTAGATACATATTCTGAATTTTATGAGATATATATCTTTAAAGAAGAATTTTATAAAAACAAATTTCGATTTTCAGCACAGATAGAAATGTCAACGTCTTTGCATTGTACAATTTCGTACGAATAAATATACGTTACGAAAAATTAGCATATCAAAATTTCGGGAAGCTGAAAAGGACTTTAGATACGAGATTTGTTTCCGCCTTGTCAACCAGCGCATGCCGGCAAACATAGTTTGCGCTGGGAAAATATTTTTCCGAGATAATGTTCTGAATCTTATTATTCGTTGATGTTGCCTTACGTCGCGTTTCTACGAACTATTCGCCACCGGCATGAAGAGCGATGCAATTTCGGAGGAAACTCGTTTACTCACTGCAAATACATTCTCGTCGACGTTACTGCAAAAACCCTCCCGCGTCTCTGACAACAACGTGCACCGACGCAAAAAGTACGAATTGAGAAAGGGTAAAGATAAATAACAGTCTCCCTTCTAAACGGGTACCTGTGTAACGCGGAGCCAAAGAGGCGTGTCATATTGCACGGTAACGTTTACTTACGATTCTTTATGTCGATATTACTTGCCATCTACGACGTACATTTCAGTGCGATAAATCAAACGTCGATTTTCCGAGCGAAAAGAAAAGAAAGAGAGAAATTGAGGGTCCGGCGGCCGGCAGGTCTCGGCTAACTCGCCTCTGATTTACGATCGCCATATCGGCGGCACGTGGTGTGGTCCGGTCTGTGTGTGCCGTAGAATGAGTCCCGAAATAGTCACGGGCGTAAAATACATCCTCGAGAATACCGGGCAATACCCCTATCACGATCTTTATCGCTGTATCTACGTCATTGCCGGAATATTGAAAGAAGGATTTTGCGTCTTCGTAATGCGATCGCATTAGGTAATCCGGCGTTTTCTCCAACCCACATCTATGCTCTAATTTTCCCGATCGAACGAGCTTGATGAGCTTTAATGGAAATTAATCATCGTGATTAATGACGGAAATTATCATCAATGTGACAAATGATTCGCATAATTCACGCTGCATATGAACAATAATATTCCCGAAAATGATAATTAATCTATTCGATACACGATCTTCTGTTATGCCGCGATAATTGATTAGCATAAAATCCGCGCAATGTTTGCAATGTCACTTGATAAATTTACCGAGAAATCGTGCCGAATCGCGACTATATCGTTAAAATAATGAGAATTTATCGATTATTAGTTTTACAATGCCCGCTGCTATTGTGTTAAATATTTGGAGATAATTTTTCCAGGGTAAAAATGTTGAAAACAATCGTCCTTTTTCTACTAAAATTCCGCGATATTTAATATTTTAATATTATCTAGATTTTAAATTAAAAAATAAAGCTTGCTTTAAATTAAATATTAAATATTTCATATTTTTATATTTGTTTCGAAATTTCGCTTTTTCATTATTTCCAACATTGCTGTTTTACTTTTTGCCGCAACATTTTGCACAGAATAGTTTATTCATTTCTTCATATCTTACCTTGCAACTTGTTACTTCTTACGTCACGCTTCTTCGTCATATTTATTCGGTATTATGCCGTCACGATCTCGTCAAAGCCGGCACTGTCTCGCCGAGAAACGCCAGCGCGGCCGGGTGATACGCTGCCAAGAAAGCGCCGTCGGTATTTGGCAAAGCGTGACGACACCGTCGTCGACGCTACACCTCCGGTTAGTCTGCGGCGGGCCCAGGTATCCTAGACCGCAGCCAATCTCTATACCTCTTCCTCGGTCTGGTCCGCCGTCGTCGTTGTCGTCGTCGTCTCCGCAGCGTCCTCCTCTTCTCGCTCACGCTCGCTCGCTCGCTCGCGTTTCCGCACGCGAGCGGGACGGCGGCGGAGAGAAGGGGCGAAGACGCTTTTAGACACGGAGCGTCCACGAGCGTCGCGACGCCCTGAGAAGCAGTAGTCGCGTACCTTAGGTAGCTTCCACCTTGCCGGCTCGCGCGGCCAACTGTAACGTGCGCGATTCTCCGACGTCGAGGACGTTTCGGACGTCAGGACGTCGTCGCGGTGTTGTTTTACAAGCGGAGTCGTTTCTTTTCCGCTTGGAGAACGCGTGGCATTGCAGATCGCACGACAGCGGTTTTCGCACAAAAGAGCTTCTCAATTTCTGCTGAAAGAAGATTAATTAGTGGCGAAGTTTTCGAATCTAAAGATTCCTATTTTGAATAATAAGTTGCATATAATAGAAATAAGTAGTACTTCCGATATTCCGAGTTTTCCTCCTCGAAAGCAATCGCGCTTGCCATTCGATCGTCCAGTCGCCTCATCTCGCGCGGTGACAGAATTATCATCGCCCAAGAAAGAACCGCGTCATCGTCCCGTCTGGATCGATCCACGTCTCGCGTGGATGTTTCTTCCGGCGAGTGGTCAAAGTGTCAAAGTGCAGTGGTGTGCACGTTGGTGACCTGGCGCGGGCAAGTCCGTTCCGCCTGATGTATCCCCCGGTCGAATGTGACGCGATAGATCGTGGGTGAAAGGAAGAAGGAGACACGCCGTCTGGCATGGTACAGTGATCCTTCCACGCTGCCGGAGGACGACCTGGCGCGTGTCTGCCCCGTCGTGTACGACCCGGACGGACCGACAATTCCGCGAAAGTGGTTCGCGTGGCGAGGCGGGACAAGGACGCGACGATGGCGGAGCGTCCCGGCGGCGGCAGGAGACGCTCGCGTCGCGACAGCACGGACACCGCGAGCTCGTTGCGCGGGACACCGCCGACGTCGCGGGACCGCAGGACTAAGCGGTCCGGGAAGCCCGTGAAGGAACGATGGCTGCTCACGCGGAAGACGTGGCGCTATATGGCCGACGCCGGCCGCCGTCTCATCCCGGACGGCGCGCACAATCGTCCCGAGGACATACCGAAGATCGAGCAGTACTTCCAGGAGGTATGTCAGAAGGAGCCGCGTTTCCTGCTCTGGCGGAAGGCCTCGTATCCGGGCAGCCTGGGCTTGCGCGCCCAGCGACGTCGACGGCAGCCCAAAGGCGGCAGTTATCGCACGCAAGCAAGTTCGGCCGATGAGGCCGACGATGCCAGGAGCTCGCCGCAAAGCTTCGTCCTTCAAGCGACCACGTCTGGTACATTCGATCTCGCGAAGGCAAAGCGAGAATGGTTGCTAACGTCGACCAGCGGTGACGGGAGCATGCCGTCGAGCCCGGTGATGCGTCGCAAGACGTCGCAGGAGGACGCCGAGGCCAAGGAGTTGGCTGACATGCTGCAAAAGTATCTAAACATGCAGGGTGAGGCGACCAATCCGGCGAGAACGGCCGCGAAATCGGAGCAGGCGACTGAGCAGGCGGAAGGCAAAGAACCTTTCGATTATCGCAGCCTCATAAATAAATTGCAGCAACATCTAGACACGATTGTTGCGCAGGCCAAGCGCGAGGAAGCTCCGCCTCGTAAGGGTTACTCAGAAAAAGACGCGGTGGCGACGTCCACGCTGCCTTATCAGGGCGATTACGTTCACAAATCGCTGATGGAGACGCTGAGTCGTTACTATAGCAAATCTTCATCTCGTGAGCACGTAATTTCCGATATTTTAACAGATCGAAAGCTCCTCGAAAAACTATACTTCGATCTGAGATGCACCAGAGGTTTCCGGGGGCCCCGAGCGACCGGCGCGTACACCTCGCCGTCCTCTCGATGGTGGGGCCACGAGAGACTCAGGACGAAGGAGTCCGACAGCTGGTCGTCCACGAAGAGAGATCTGATCTCGCCGCCGCCTCTGATCGCCGTTCAGGAACCCAGCATCGATCGTAGCTTCTTCGATAACGGCGTGCAGACCGATCCGGTGCCGCGAGATGTCCTCGACGCGTGTCTGGAAAAAGATAAAGAGGAATCCTTGCAAAAAGACCATGCGTCGCACAAGTCCAGCGGGCGAAGGCGCAGCAGTGTCGACAACGACGACGTGTCGCCGTCCGTGAGCGACACCATCAAGAGGTACCTGCGGATGGCGCGGAAAAAATCCATGGACGCGGACAAGACCGACAGGTTCAAGCGGGTGAACTACGACCGGAATCTGCGGAACATCAAGGCCAAGGGCGAGATCACGAAGCCCGGCGACGACGACGGCAACAGCAAGGGCTGCCAGACGGAGGACAATTGGGCGGCGCATTATCGCGAGATGTCGTCCGAAAATCTGTCGGACGCCGACACGACGACGTCGCCGCCGCCGAGCAGAAACGCCAGTTCCAGGAGCAGCATCGACGCCGGCCTCGGCTCCGAGGAGCCGTCCACCCCGGTTAAACAATCCCATCATCATCAATCCTTCCTGTCTCACCTTTTGCACGGTTCCAACGCGCACAAAGACAAGCCGCATTCGGCGCCCGGTTCGCCGGCACTCACGTCAACGTCCCCGAATTCCGCAGGTGGCACCGCGATGCAGAAGAGCAAGTCCTCGAGCAGCGTAGTGCATCACGGCAGCCGGCTGGTGGCGAAGAAGATCTGGAGATCCAGGAGCAAGAGCACGTCGCGGGCGACGCACCAGCCGTCCGTATGGACACCTCAGGTGAGTCTTTTTCTACTTGCGCGCAGCAAAATCGCGTGACGGAGCTGAAACCAAAATTTCGGATTTTACACACTAAAAGCCGAGGCTTTTAATATCTAATTCAATTTGCAATAATTGGTTACATTTTCAAATTTTTCAATTTAATAAAATTTTTAAAATTGTATATTTACATCTTGAAAAATTTTTATAAAATTAGAAAAATTGGTATAAATTTAATAAACACTATAATGTTAATTTTTCCTAGAATAAAAATATTCGGTCTTTAAAATATCTTTAATAAGAGAGATTCCAAGTTAGTAACCATTCAGTAAATCAAAATTTCATTAAAATTATTATAAATTAACTAGCAAATTGTTAATACCTTGTTTCCTTCACGCTGTTTCAACTGCTGAATAATGGATAATGTATTTGTGAGTATACTTATGCGTAGAGTTGCCTTCACCGCTCGTGATAAGATGAGACAGCTGAGAGCAGAAATGAAATGCGTCTTCTGGAAATTATATTAAATGCATCTCGCGCGCGGACTTTCCAACGAGCTATAGCGTACGCATTCTTTGGCGTCTCCGCGAGATTAGCAAAAAGCTCGATAAAAAGGAACAGTGGATACCGTGCATTTGGCATAGACCCGCATTTTCGTAATGGCAGTTTCTGGCGGTGATCTCCACGTTACGCGAGGCAGGAATATCTTTTGAAAGAGCACGAGTAGAGATTCTGAATTATAAGGGTGTTTTGGCAAAAATTGGCAATTGGTGATCGCGCGCTATTTTTGGAGAAAGTATTCTTGCGTGTGCGTAAATTAATTCCGGAGTAAGAAATTATTTACAGACGTTAATAACACACCAAACATCTCTTTTATAAACACGATAAATATAAGTGCCGCGCGTGTCTCTTTTCCTCCCTCTCTTTCTCTCTCTCTCTCTCTCTCTCTCTCTCTCTCTCTCTCTCTCTTTCTATTTGTCCACGATATAAGTATCGTGACCTTCTGCTTTGTAAAAATATATTTAAGAGAAATCCCATTAAATTATATGCCACTATTCACCTGAGTGTTTTCAGCATGTAAGAAAGAAAATTCCTGATGCGCACATTTATATCTTTTCCCGCATTTGCCCTTAGCGAGTTTTAAAAAAAATGTGTCCCTTCTTCGTCATTCATAATATATTAAAACATTTATACATTATAAAGTGCCGCTTTAACAAGCTCTTTGACGGCGTTGGGGAAACGCTGAATATTTTCTGGCGGTCGCATTAATTCGTAATGAGAAATTTCTTGAAATAAATTTCGGCATTTCTCTCGCGCATATTTGTTTATCTTTAAATTCTAAATTATCTCTTCTCTTTTAATATTTATTATTAAATTTTATTAAGAAAAATTCATTTTAAATTAATTAGAAAATTATATTTCTCATTTTTTTTAATCTTATCATAGACATGTGCTTTTTGACAATAATAATTTACTTGAACATTTCATTGTAATTACTTTTTAGTCTTTTGCAAATTAATATAATTTACAGAACACATTTCCTTTCATAGAGAGAGCTTGAACCGTACTCGATGATCAGCTGTTGATCCACCTACATTCCTCCTTTGCTTCTTTGACACGTCCTTATCCTCGGCCCAAGCACGCGAAAGATGCGAAAGGGGCAAGCGCGAAAGAAAAAAAAGAAGGTCGACCTTGTGGCAAACGCTCTCGTTAAGCGGTAAGCGCGATAACCAATTTAGGGCCTCGGAATTTCGCTGGCGCCGCCAGAAATAGTCAGCCAACGCGGCGGTGTGTATAAACTATACTTAACCCCTGCTGCTACTACTACTCGGACATATACCAACACTAAAGCCAAAGTCTACTACCACCGTCGCCGCGTCCATGCTATTCTCACGTGGCGTTCCTCCGTTATTTCGACGAATAATTTCACTGCGAAATCGCAAAGGAAAAAGAAATCCGTCTTCTCTTTCCGTGCAAAAAATTATTTTCACCTATTGCGATATCCAACGCATTTATTTTTCCATGCTTGCGCGCTGTTCGATAGCCGGTGTCTGATTTATCACAAAAATTTAGTTCTGAAAGAGCAAATATCATTACATGTTCCATGCAGTTAGTAATTAAATTTTTCGAATGACGGAAAATAAATTATATTTTACAGAGGACATTCAATAACGCATTTGATAAACGGATATTTTCTTGTTAAAAATTGGAATTACTATTCTCCTGTTAAAATTCAAAAATATGAAAAATATATTTTATGGAACTTTAAGGCTTTGGAAAAAATAAGTATTTGGGTAACGCTGTGTATCTAGAAATGAACATTCCAGTTAAAAATCTACCTAAAATAAATTAAAAAATAAGATTTTATTATTTGTTTGCTTGAAGCAAGATTCGTTAAATTTCCTTGCTCTTTTTATCTAATTTCATTACAAAAATTATTCATGACTCGACATTTTTTAAAAGAAGATTTCAATTACTTCAGACTTCAATTTACTTGTGAAGAAGTAATATCATTACTTACACCAAATGTCCCTGTTCGCATTTGCATAGAAGGTGAAGCTCATGTATATTCTCTTTGTCTCAGATGTGGCTTCGTTAGACCTCTCTCTGTCTTTCCCCTTTCCGAGGACATTTCCCGCGTCTAATTCGCATGTGTTCTCCCGCGAGATTCCTCGTAGACGTCGACAGCTTTCGGAATATATATAACGGATGACAAGCAACAATTTTCCCCGGGTGATTAACAAGCGAGTCACGAACTTTTTCAGTCACCTCCCTGCTCACATTATCCCGTTAATTTCAACGTGCTCTTGCATCAAAGGTCGTAAATACGTTGTTGAAAAATAAGCAAACCTTTGGGAATAATAAGAGCAAGTCAGTTTAAGTAGCTTCTTGCGGCAACAGATGCTGCTAGTGGATAAATAACGAGCAGCGATATTGTGGTCATTATTCTTGATATGCGGCATATATTAAAAGTTATGTGTGCACCTTACAAGGCATTACCTTGTTAAGTATCGGTTCCGCGTTGAAATATTGATCTTAAAAAGCGCATCGAAGATAACTGAGAAAAAAATTCATATAATTTATAATGCATATAACTTTCGTTTAATTTCACATAATAAATTATTGTATAAGGGACGATAATAAAACTTATCATACATTATTTAAAAAACTTCAGTGCTAAAAAATCAATAATGATCCTTGATAATAGAGAACCTGATAATGATTAAAAGATAAAAGATAAATATACATTTTAATTCTCCTCCAATATTTAACCACAGTAAAAAGTCCATGTAGACGTCATTATTAAACAAAAAAATGTAAAATCCGCATATTTGCGGAAGGATGAAAGCGCGAGTTTTCCGCCTACACGTATCAACATGACTGTTCTTAATGACTTTAATCACGATAAAGCACGTCTCGGTTATTTTCATTTGGCGCACGACTGCAATGACGTCAACGAAACAAAAAGTAATTTAACACGCGGAAAATGCATTTTGATGCTGACAAAACAACAGAGCGCGCGCCGTCGATTTTCAACTTTTCTTCTATCGCACTCTGGCGCCGTATCTTGCCATGTCATTATATTCCATGCGACCGCATCTTGCAATTTCACTCATTGTATTGCAACGAGATAACACATTCAATACTTTCTGCGATAAACGCAGACATTATAAACAGATATATGTCATTCGTTAAATTTTCGCATTTATTTTTCCATGCTTGCATTTATTTCGCAAACAATTCAACATTATTTATCAAGCGGATTCATTGCACGCTATTTTATTTCTCTGCAAGAGGAATTTAGAGCTGTAATTTCAAAAAAACCCAATTACGAGATTGTTATAATTAAAAATTCATCCTTTTATTACCTAAATGGCAGTAAAAACAGAATTAATGTTTCATTTAAAATATAGAAAAAAGCGCCTTTTAACTTATTTTGAAATGGTATTTGCCAATTATGAATTTTATTCAAATCTATATTTATTTGTCACAAAAATGTTCAAAATAAATTTTGTAGTTAAATACATTTTTGTGTTGAAATAAAGTTGCAAACAAATTTAGTAGCTGAATCATAATATATTGTTAGATATTTTTATTTTTTAGGCGTCCCGTTGCATTTAATTTGTATTCTTGCAACATATAATATATTGTGAATATATGAATGAGTTATATATGTCGCACGTCTCTTTGTATTTTAAGATTTTAAGAAAAGATAACACACGAAAATTGTGTTTGACAGAGAGTAATGGTAACCATTAGTAGGTCCTTTCTTTCGGACTTTTTTCAACGTTATGAGATATTGCAAAAGCGTACGGTTACAGAAAACGAGAATGCATTTGCCTGTTAGAAGAACGACAGGCGAATGTCGTTCTCTCCTCTATCAGGAGCTTACAAAAGCGCAAAGCATCGGATCACACATGCCATTGCCCTGGGAATGCTTTTCATGTTTTATCACAAATTTTCAACGATTCTTTTGTTAGTTTTTCTTACGCAATGTAATTTGATGCCTTTGTGGTTCGCTGACACGTTTATAAATGACGAGAATTGCTTCTCTGCACGATTTTTTCCCGATAAAAGATGATAAAATCGATTCTCTTTTTGTTCTAGAAAAAATAAAAGAAATGTTCAGAAAATATCATAAAAAATAAAAATTTAGCAGCTTATTTTAGCAGATGCATAGGATAACAAGATTAATAAATAAAAATATATTATTTATATTCCCCTTTATGGCTTATCTGAAATATAAAAAAAATATTAAATATATCAAATATAATTATTCATTATAAAACCACAAGCAATTTGATTATGATTCTCTACGTCATCTTGTGCACATTCAGATGATTTCGCCTCTTCAGCTAACGCAAGATTAATTCTTCCTACAAAGTAAAAAAAAATGTATGAGTTACAAGACCATCATTACTGTTCTCCTCGTTTTATCTCGCACATTTCTTCGATATTCTGCTTTCTACTTATATCTGGAGGAAGCAAAAATTGTTGTCGATCTATAGTAAAAGTTTTTTTTAAAACGCGTCTGTAAACGTGTAACTATTAGTGAACGAAGATACATCATCTCGACGTTTTGATCGGAATTATCGATCCGCAGTTAAACGAATCAACTGTTACGCGATAACACTCGATATAAACTGCGGTACTTGCGAACTATGATCCATCCCGGAGGCGAGTCCATAAATATTAATTTCGCGGATTTACATGATAAGATTAATTTGAATAATCGTTGCATGATAATGAGGTTCGCGTCATGGAGATGGAGGGGAAGGAGAGGGAGGAATTAAATTTTGTTTCAAAAATTCCGTCACAAGATGAGATATTCTGGAGGTCGCGTTTAATTCAGTTTGTTCTGCTTCACAACGCTTCCTGTTGTCTCCGTATTTCATCGCGACGTACGTGCTCTGTAAAATTCGTTCAAGATCTGTCAGACGCAATTTGCAACAAGGTAGCCGGGGGAGTAAACAATGCACGATTTCCTTTCTGTCGCAGGGAAAATGCACTTGGGCAGGCACGGGCGGTCGGCGCGTCACTCTGCAGGACACACAGATACGAACGCTGTCTGATATCGAGAGGAAGGTTCTCTGCAAGGTGGCTGTAGCGAAGCTTCAAGCTCTCAATCTGGGTGTGCACATCAGGCCACCGAGTGGTGAGTTCTCAAAACCGAAAGAACTAAAGAATTTTGATAAAATTTTATCAGTGGAATACATTAAAAGCATAAAATTTTGCTTCATCAATAGCTTGAAAGTGAGTTGTTCCAATTTTTATCAACAGCATAATTAAAAATTGTTTCAATTTTTATATAATACACCGAAGAAAAGAATAGATGTAAAACCTAATTAATGAACTTCAGTTTTTAATGGAAAGAAAATATTTTGCATTTGTATCAATTCGCATTTTTGTATGTATCTATAATTACCGTAAGAACAGCATGCACGGTCTTCTTGAGCGCTCCGTATTCGCGTTCCGTTCTTCGCGAGGATTGAAAGGAATTCATCCAGCACATAATTTTATTAAGCTCATCTGCGTTCCGCACTATGTTAGTTCGTAGCGTATAGTTGATTCTGGAACGAAGACGAAGAGAAGAGTGGAAAATACGCTCAACAAAATTCCTGGCGTGTTTAAGCGCGCAGCCCCCGCCGGTTTCTATTTAATAAATACCGATGGGAGTCATGAGTTTCTTTGGTGCTTTTATACGTTCTGAAAAATCAAATTCTTATGCTTTTTCATCGACGCCTCTGCGCGCGATGCGTATTGTTCGATATAAGTTTCCTTCTTTCACAAAATTCACACTTCCACGCGTTACACGGATTTCTTGAATTATTTTCTTGCAATTCTCGCTGAAATCACTCTTCCTTGCGAAAATTTGTAGATCATTGATATGCAAATAAATTTAACTGTAAATTAAAATACAATTAAAATTAGAATTAAAATTAGAATAATTATTTTTAGAAAAATAATAATTGATTTGCTCTTTCAATTAAATGTCTTGATTTTGTACATTAAGTTTTGTACATCGTTTAAGTACGTTGTTAAATGCCGCACATGTGAAGAAACTTTCGTCACTTCTTCGGAGAAGATAAACTTGAGTCTTCGAGCGATCGACCGTCTTCGCGTACCTGCAAGGAATAATAATAGCGGAGGGAATCTCGGAATTTCAGTGTGTATCTTTGGTGTCTATCGCGAGAGATTACTTCGGCATTTATCGCGAAGACGTGGCGCCATTCGGCTGTCTCGTTTGAACTCCAGATGATTGACGTGTTTATGGCTACGGGTATTCGTTCACCTTCACAGTGGAGCATCCACTCGAATTTCGATGTCTCTTTCCTTCGCGAGCCTCATTCGCAATAACGCGCACATCCGAGCCCGAACGTGAGGATATCGCGACTGTCAAAGTGGTATTGTACCGCAGAGCAGAGAATGACTATGAATAACTGCATTATAATAGAAATAGCATGCATATATACTCGATGGAGAGTGCAAGAAACCTTTAATAAGTCATCGTTGCTTGACGTCGGAATCTTGATATCTTTATCTTCCAACTTTTCATCCGACGTATTATATTTAGCCACGGTATTCCTTTGAAGAAAATAATAATAAATGTAAATTATATTTGATCATTATTTGATAATCAAGCACAGAGAATTGAACTTTATACTTTGTTTTGTATCAAAAATAAATTTCCTGATATAATGAGAAATTATTAAATTCAAGCGTGATGTTATAGTAAAATTAAGTTCTGAAACGCATCATCCGGACAAGGAATGAAAGAGCAATGAAAGGAAAGCCATGTAAATGCACTTATGCAGAGCTGGATTTATAGTTACGGTAGACTAGAGGCGCAATCAATCATAATGAAAGCTATTATGTGAGAAACAAGAAGCGAATTTCGCGAGTTTCATAAAACATCTCATATACGTGGTGTTAGGCAAGCCCGACTTTTGTGAAGGATTCTATTCGGAGCTTCTATATTTAATTATGTGGACGTCATATTATTCCCGTCACGTATGAAACCGTATAGAACACGTAGAGGTGTTTCATATGATCTAATTCGTTGTGTAAATTACGTAATTAGCTTTCTTCAGAATTTCTTTTGTTCTCTTCTCATTCGAAAGGATTTAATAAATTGTTAAGCTTCATTGCGGATTCATCCTGAAATAATCTCCTTCTATTAAATATTCGGGCCGGACAAAAGTGGATACTGTTCTGATTTTACAAGAGGGTTTGCATAATGTAGAATTAAAATCCCGAAGAGTGTTTCGAAGTACGTTTTTGTCAGGTCATTCTCTTCGTTTGCTTGCAGAGTCACTCAGCAGCGGGTCGGTGACCACAAAGCCGAAGAGGCGGGCGTACTTGCTGAAGAGGAAGGCTCTCACAACGGGCTTCTTCGACAATAAAGGAAAAGACGACAAGGAGAAAGGTGAGTACAAAGCAATATCGGTTGATCGCACGGCTATATCGCAGTACTTTTGTTACGATAAGGAATAATCGGGAGCCCGGAATAAACAATGGTGTTATTTATATCAAAAGTCGCGTTTATCTTCTTCAATTAAAACACTGTTCGCGAAGGAACGGTATACCACTCGATATCGGTGCAATTTACTTATAAGTCGATACAAAAAAGTCGTTTGATGAAAGGGTTCAACGAAACATTATGTCCGGTCAACGAGTTTTTCTAATTATCTCGATGAGATCTCTTTCGATTCTTATAAAGAATAAAGAACTCGTAATAGTGGGTCGTATAAAAATAGGATAACTCCCTGAATAATTCTGACAAATATGAAACTGGGCTTATGACGATTGATTATCAATAATCGATTTTCTACTTATTATCTCGTAAATTTTAATTAAACAGTCAATTCCTCATTGACATAGATTACGTAAGTATATACGTAATTAATTTAATATAACGCGTAAAAAATGTGCACGAAAAGTTCTTAAAAAGCAGGAGGCGCGAAGTCAGTTGACGTATGCGCTCTCAGCGTGTAAACGAAGTAGAAAAAAAACGAAGATCGCGGCTTCCTCTCGTCTCTCTTTATGGTTATTTTTTCTTGCCACGTAAACCGTGTCGGAATTTATTTCTGCACAGGTGGTTTGAATTAAACTAACTCTACATTACAGATACCGCCTGTCTGTCTTTCTCTCTCTCTCTCTCTCTCTCTCTCTCTCTCTCTCTCTCTCTCTCTCTCTCTCTCTCTCTCTCGGCGATAATTCTTTATCCAATGATTAAAATTTTATATGATATGTTATAATGCAATATATAAAACTTTACGTATCACGAGCAATAGTAAAACACGCCTCTCCATAGTAAAATGTGATCTCATTCTTTCGGAGAACTTGTATTGAATTCGTTCATTGTTTCAACCAAGATATTTTTTCCGATCTTCAATTTTTGATACGGAGAAATGTTATATGCGTGAAGTTATTCTGAACGTAGAACGCGCATTCTAAAATTCATCGTGACTGCTCCGGGGAAGCGGCGAATCGCGGAAATTTTGTTCGGGCGAGTCAATAATTAAGTGCGACGTGCGCAGTTTAATGTGTGAAAAGCCACGTATTTAACGGGCGTAATTTATGGCGCAATTATTTGTTTGGAGAATAACTAGTTCAGTTATTTTCAGACAGACGCAATAGCGCTCGCCCCGAAGTTCGGTGGAGTGCTCTATCACTTGATACGTTTACGACATTCCCGCGTTAGTGCGTGTACGTGTGATATATATTTTCATCTACCGCAACAAAGATAAATATTGTTCTTGGGACAACTTTCTTCATCTATTTTCGGCCGGCCGTCTTTAGTCCCGTTGTGTCGAATTCCATGCTTGGTCATTGCGAAAAAGTAAGTCAAGTAAACCATTGGCGAATGCGATTTACATGCATTCCTACTTTTACCGCCATTATAATAAATTATTTACAATTGCGGTCTGTGTTTTGCATGAGATAAAAAAAAAGATATAAATTGTGTTCTATGCTACAAAACAAAATTGAACTCTGCATTTTTTCGTCTTAATTCAACTTTTACGTATATAAATAAAAAACGGACAGCATAAATTCTGCAAGAAAAATATTGAAAATTTGCAACACAACTTTGTTTTTCATTCCTGAAAATCAAAATACGTAAAAAATAAATTCACCTTAATTATTTATACTAAATAAATTGTTAAAAAAGTCAAATGAGTAAGACATAAAACTAATGAGTTGATATTGATACTTTCGTTATATTATATCAGAACAATAATGCTCTAATGCAAAAATTCTCCGTTGGGAAATTATTTCCGCAGGCACGAGCGGAGATTACGCTATTCACAGATATTACAGCTTCCGCGAAATGCAAATTAGACACTTTTGTAGGTCGCATAAAGCAACCTTTTTTCGTCGAGATTCTCGGAGTTGCTGCGTGGGCAAATAAAACTGCAAGTAATTTCTCAAAACTCTACCTAAAAATGTGCCCGGTGCAATCCGACATTAGCATGTTTACCGTGCTCTCATTCCGCCACATTTCGAGCGAACTAATTATGCGCGGTGTAGGCGCGCAATTTTGCGCTACGACGCTGTTTGCGCTACACTTTCTCACTACTCGTGAAATTTCAAATAAGAATCTGCTGCGAGTATTGTAACAAACAAATCAGCTCGGACAGCTATACAGCTATACAGCGTTGAACGGTCTGCCATCTAAAGTTTTAGTGGCGCACGTCTCTCCGTATTGCCTGAACTGAGAACATGAGTTTCATTGCAAATACAAACACGGTATACACTATTCGACATAATGTACAATGTTCACAAGAAATCCCATCTCAACAAATATAAGAATCGCTATTTTCGGTAATAAAAATGTAATGAACCAAACAAAAGCAGTTCAATTTCAAGTGCATAACATTTCAACAAAAACAAATTATATACAAAACTAATTTATGTATTTTCGCTAGAGTATCATTGAGAAAGATTAACATTCTTCCATCGATCAGCTCCAAAGTAATTAATATAAAATTTCAGTACCTTCTATTGAGCCATGTGCAGCGGAGAGGCGAGAGGCGGATGCAACAGCATCGGCCGGCCAGGCTGGTATGAGACACAATTTCGCCGGCTAAAATTAGCCACGGGGTGCTCAGTAGCGGTGCATATTTCCGCATATATCAGGTTTATTTGCGGTTCGTGCGCGCTGGGTACAAGTGCCCATGCGTAGGGACACCAGACGTCAATCGGGAGTCTCCTCGCCGGCGAGAGTAAGCGAGGTCGCTCACTCCCTTTAATGCACCGCTCGCGTGTCCCTCTCGCCCGGCCGCACGCATCTTGCGATGCACAATTGTGTCCCGAAAATCCATCTTTCCACATAACGAGTGGAATAGCTATTTATCCGTCTCTGAAAAATAAAGTGCAAAATATTAGAAAAAAGAAGGAAAAAAAGAAAGTAAAATATAATTTAAAAAATTCTATTTATGACAATTAAAATAAATTTATAATTTTATTTAGTATTAAAATAAAATGTAATTAATTTAAAATAATTATGTTTCTCAAAATAATGACATCAAACTTAACAATACCAACGCTAAGTGCTCAAAATTAAAATTTTAAAACAACTACGGCAGATTGATGAGCAGGCTGCTTGACAGTCGCGTGACAATTCTTGGAAGAGGCGTTAAAACGCTCTCGTCGAATCACGCCGTAGAACAGCACGTGAATCTAAGTCCATAAATTTCCCACATAGTATCTTAAGCGATCAAAATACACAGATAAACAAAGTTGCATCTACGTATAAATACACCTATCAGGAAATGTCAATTATTTAAACGTGTGTGTGCAACAAGATACACCGAAGATATTTATACGCGCAATGTCCGTATGCTCGCACTCCGCGCGTCTAAATACGTACCCAACCATCGCCGGACACATCGTACGGGGGTGGCGAAGTGTTGACGATCGATGCCGATCGTTTCGACGCTTCCAAGAAAAGGCCTCGTTCTCTTCGCACATTGTAGTTCGTAAAGTGGCTCTCGCGCGTTTCACGCTCATTCGAGAGAGAAGCACATTCCGAAGTTTGAAAGAGAGAGAGAAAGAGAGCGCAAAAGAAAGAGAGAAGCCGAGATGGCCCAGATCGCGGTCTATAATCGGACCCGGTATAGGGACACGGTTTATTGCCTTTCGGTTTTCAGCTGGCTCTTCGAGAAGTGGTCGACCACGAAACTACAGCGCTTTCCCTCGATCGTGACTGACCCGTCTGTCTCTCAAACGTCTCTTCGACTTCAACTCCAAGTTGCGGAAAATTGCGTCGTTGATAAAAACCGGCTCTAGAAAAACATCTTGTTAATTTTTTGCGGAATGTGTGTATACAAGACACGTCGAACATGTTGAAAACCGAGAGGCGGCTTCCGTGAAGTCATTACTGGCGGAAATACCGTTACGCTAATATGCGACTAAGTATTCGCGGCCAGTCAAAACATTGACGGAAAACCGAAACCAATTTAATTAAAACAGAGTAATTACTAGTATTAATCGAATGACGTCCGAGGCAAGGAAAATCGCACGTAACGCGAAAATAGAATCCGCGCGAATAGACGTAAGTCCGAAATATCATGTGGAAACGTGGAACGATTACGAACAGAGGCGGCTGAGAAAATGGTTCGGAGCCTTGGAAAGATACAATCGTTGGCAATCACTCTACGTGGATATATCGAACCGATAGCGATGAGTGTGCCTCATCGAACTGAAGCACTCCCCTTGACGAAGAGTCATTTACGCGGACCGTGAATTGTAAGAATCGCTCGTGTAATTTTCCCCGCTTCTGACGCTTACAATCGAAGACAGGCTGATGTGTGAGAAGAAGCTGCGGGCCCTCAACGGGCGCTCGCTGCGAATGTGCTTCGAATTACCTGACTTTTATATCGCGATCGACGCGAGGAGCGTGCGTGGGCAGACTAAGAGGTCCGCGTCTGTCTGTGGACGGCAACACTGTGCCTCGTGGAATACGTTTTTGGCCGCGATGCGCAATACGTGGTGGGTGAGACGCTGATGTTAATTAGTGTCACATTAAACACGTCGTTTCTATGAAAACCCTGTTGCTCCGCATGTCGGCAATCGGGTTGCTAAAATATCTCAAGCCGTATTGAATTAGCGGCATTAATGTAGAAAATCTGGATCATTATAGCAGAAGTAGTGCCGCTGAGTTGAGACACCGTGTACAATTGCGCTGAAAAAAAAAAAGATTCAAAATTAATAATAAAATGACAAATTAATAATTTTTAGCAAAGAGTTGAAATTCAAAATAAATCACTTTCTTAAACACCGTGCTATAAATATTTTTGTGCGACAAAACGCTTGCAGAAATGATTTTATTTTTACAGACATTTTTCTATATTATATTAAAACAAATATATTATAATAAATCAATGAAACAAGTCGTACTTCGAGGAAAATAATCAATGTGCTATATGATGCGACACGGCAAGCCGTTAAAATTATTTTCGATGGAGTCATTTTCTTTAATGAGCCTAATTAGCAGTCAGCGTGACACTATCGCGTCGATGCGAGGCTTGTTTATGCACAGAGTACGCACGCATATACGCAAATTTGTCGAGTCGTGCAGCTGGCGGCTCGTAGATCAGATCGATGTTGATCTCACGTTGCTCGTTTGCTCGCCAAGCGATCAAGGAGATTATGGATTACCCGGAAAAAGAGATTTACTGACGAAATCATATACAATAAATAGCTAAAATGCTAGCGCACTCGATAATAATAATTATCATAATGTTAAACATTAATCACGTTTATACTTAATTATGTTTTTCAACAGAATTCAATTCCTTAACGAAACATCAATTAATTTTATTTATGTTGTTATTAAAATTTTCGAAGAAATTGTAGAAACCGCTGAAATTTTTATCTTTTTTTCTTGCTTGCAGACGTGGCTGGCGGTCTGGTGTTCGGTATACCGTTATTGCAGTGTATAGAGAATGATAGAATCGCTCGAATTGCCGCTGGGGAGGTCACCGATGTCGGCTGCCTAAGTAGGAGCAGCAGGCACGGTAGTAGGACCAGTTTTTCCAGCCTTATAGAAACACCGACGACCATCGCGGCAAAAACGGAAGAGGTAAGAAATTACTAGAGAATAATTTTGGCTTGACGTTTCATCTACCTTCGAATATCCTATTTTTGGGCGGATTATTTCTAAATATTCCATATTTTCGGAAATGTATATTTTTTAAAGACAATTCTTATTAAAATCATGACAATAATGAAGGGAAACGTTGAAGAAGAGACGCGAGTATCCACAATTATATCTGCGCCGTATATCGACTTCCATGCTGTTCAAGGCGTTGACCTGTATTACTTACGAAAGTTTCTTTCGAGTGGTAAAGCTTGGCAACTGATCGACCGACCATTAAAGATGCGCCGCGGGCGGCGAGCAAATATAGAAGCGTAAAACGGCAACGTACACTACAAAGTGCGGAATTTATGTAATTCTTAGCTCTTATAATAAACCTGCTAGGAAAGAGAGAGAGACAATTCGCGAAGAGCATGTCTATAATCTTGGAAAAATTCAAGACGATTCATTCTCGATCTCACATACGGAGTAATGTTTAAGGCTAGCGCGCGAATAAAAATCGACTTGAACAACGCCCAAAACTATCGACCGATGTCGAAATATCGGCGCGCGACACGTCTTTCTTGCCGACGTCACTCTAACGCCGACATCGTTAACGGCATCATTCGTTGCGTCATCGTGCTGTCGGCGCAAGAGGTTTATCGATGACCACTTGCGACGCGGGCCAGACGTCGAGAGTTTGCAAGTGGTTATTTTTCGACGGATACGTTTGACCGATGGCCACGAGTACGCGTTCATGTATTCTGTATTGCACTTTCCGTCTAGAAATGGTCGATCTAGACTTGGATTAATGCAAAAAATTAATTTCTATATCGTGCACTTACATGCAAAAACGAACATTTCTTTATTCCGTTCTTATAATAATTTAAAAATTAATTAATTAATTAAGCTTTGACTGTTTTGTATATTTAATGTGTTATTACTAAATTACAATTGACAATAATCTAGAAAGATACTTTTTAATAAAATTTATTTAATATTTTTACGAATATAATTCGTAAGAATTTTTTAATTAAAAATTCGAGTTGTTTGATCATTCTTTAACATTGAAAATTTTCAACAATAAATAACTAGATAATTTAATCTCAAACTTCCAGACATTGAATCTGTGAGGACAAAGGTTCTTGTTTTTTCTTTTTATTCCGATGGAATCGTGCGCCTTTCTTTAACTTTTGAAATTCAACAGAACTTGGCTTATTGCCGTGAGTAGATTCTTAAATTTTTGCCAAGGAAAAGTTTACTCTAAACACTTCTTTGCTATTCATTTTTATTTTTATTATAAAGATGTGCAGCACAAAAATAGTACTGCGTTCTATTTTGTAACTCTTCCTTCTTTTTTTGGATATGACAAATCTCCGGCTTTCTCCCCTTCCAGCCGGAAGTGAATAATTTGACTTCAGAAACACCGCCACCTGAGCAGAAAACAAAATTTTTTTATGCTTTGCTCGAGAACGTCGGGCGTTCATCGTTATTTTAAGCAGGCCGTCGGTGCGCTTCTGGATATTATTTTCGATACACGATCGCGTATCGATGTCCGACTCCGTCGGAATTGCGGCTTCGACCGTAACCTACGGTAACGCGGTCATATTATATAATCAAATTACGATTTCGCGAAAGTGTTTTTCTGGAAAGTTATCTTCGAAGATACGACTTCTTTCTTCTCTTGACGGTATTTACGATCCGCGGCTCCATCATACATTGTATTACTTTCCTCCAGATAAATGACGCAGCGGAAAATTTCTGTTTCCTTTGCGGAGAATTCATGTAAGTACCGTTGTTATTATTATAAGTTATATGTTATTTTGCCGCGAAGATGTTGCGATAACTTTTTTGATCAAAACTTCCGATCGCAATATCGCAAACGTCATGTCGTTACTACGCGGCAGCGGCTGAAAACAGTTCTTGGAACTGGATTATTATCGAGCCCTTCAGGAAGCACTGTATCAAGCAAGAGTGCATCTGCAGCAGCAATTAAGCGACTGTGAACTTCCGTTTTCACGGCGCGCAGTGACTTCGCCAGCTGCTGGAAAGCGTGGTGCGCTGGCTCTTTTGTATAAGAATTTCTCAATTAATCATTGCAATATAATGCAATGCGTGAACTCCCATTTTGTATCGCTGTTCATTATAAGAGCAATAATATTCTGAGAAATATGATACTTCAGAGAACTTCTGCTACAATTATGCTTTCACTAACTACTCTCTTAATTGAATCTAAACTTTGCATTTTATATGACTCCGCAATATAATGACTTCACGAGTTCCTTTTAAGAACAGCGCTAATTTAACAGACGAGCGTGTCGACAAAATAAAAATATCTCAATTTGTATCTCACAGCCGAATGCAAAGCAACGATGTATAAATTAATCATGGCGAAATTACGAAGCTCTTTCGAAATGTCGAAGCTCTTACGGAGTTTCTTTCTCGAAATCTCGAGTCTTTTCTTCTTTAAGCTCCATTAAATGCAAGTTGTTTTTTACTGTCACACATCTCGCCATGCGTCTTCTTTAAGAGCGAAGATTATCCGCGGCATTACCGTTCTCTCAGGTGGCTATAAATTCTGCCGTGGCTACTGAAAGAAAACCGAATCGATATCGTGAACTTCGTCTTTATAGGACAGCCCGCGATAAATCCCGTGTGACATTAAACGCCGTGACGTATACATACGTATAAACCCGGACCAATCGAGCGACATCCTCCTTTTTTTCTCCTTCGAGATAAATCGGATTCGTGCCGGAGAGACGAGGTTAATAGTGAAACAGTGGCGGCGAAAGGGCTGCAAGACAAGCTTTACAATTTTACATTCGTTCGTCGCCGCGAATTTGAATTGGGTGCTGCGAATGCACTGACGCATATCCGCAACGCGCTCACCGCGACAGCCGATACTGACGTACGTCATTATTCCGAGCGATCGAAGGAAATTGGTTCGTTCCACCTACGGTTTTCCGTTCGTTTCTATACCAAGTGTCGCAGAATTATCCTGTTTCCTTGCAACCGCGGAGAAACACCTACAGTTCCAGTTAATATGTAAAGGACGAGTTTTACGGTAGAATTATAAAATAACTATAAAATCACATCATTCAGATATTGATGGTCCTCGGAATACAAATTATTATTTTTACAACGAGGGAAGTTAAGATTTTCTGAACGAGATAAACTTGATAAACATGAAAAACATGATAAAATTTTGTTCTTTCAATTTGTTTTACGTAAGATTACTCAAAAGTCTGTTCAACTCAAGACTTAATCACTGTGATATTTAATGCTGAAAATAAAAAACTTGTGGTTATTAAATAATCCGTCGAAAGGATGTAAATATATTAATGGAACACATTGTATATATGCTTACGCATTTATACGCATGTATAAAGTTACGTGTAGGAAACAGACATCCCTCCATTGGTACGAATCTATCAATGTCTAATCGAAGAACAACTTGTTTAACCATATGCGCTTGACAGAGAAGAAAATAAAGCAGCCACTAAATAATAAGTTGTAATACAATAGAATAAAGTAACATAAATAATTCGTATCAGAAATATAAATTTTCTTAAAAATTTGACAATACAATAATTGAATAAAAATATGTTAAACAGAAAAAAATTAAAGAAGTAAATTTCCATTAAAACACATATTAAAAATAGTAAGAAAAAATATATAAAAGAAAAACAGAATATTATTTTATAGAATCAAACGAAATAATTAATCACAGAGTAATAAAGGGACTTTGCCGACGTATCTAGAAATTAATGTGTCGGTTGCACTTGAAATTTTTACAACCACAGAAATTAAATCAGCTGTTCGCGGGACCCGAAATATCTATGCTTCATCGGCAGAAATAGCACCGATATATTTTATAATATCTCCGCCGCCCTCGCACGTGTGCGTTGCGGTTTACTTCCGGCTGATCGATAAAGGACGTTAACCGGTTAACATAAAGCAGGAAGAAGAGGAGATCGGTTTTGTGTCAGCGAAGCCGAAGCCTTTACGACCAGTTCTTATTACACCCCAAAAAATTGCGCGATTAAATGAACGCCACGTAACTTTATACGCTATGATACAATCCTATACGCGATAGCATCCGTATGCTGTGATCCGGTCATTATCATAAAATTTGATAAAAGATGAGTTTCATGAAAAATTTGACGGCGAAATTGCTTTTATCGGAAGAATTTTAAAATAGTTTCGATTCGTTCCGTCTATTCTAAAAACGTAAAAGAATGAAGACAAATTTATTCAAATCGTGTTTGGAATTAGAAAAGTATCATCGAAGATGTAATCGGTCTATCTCTGCCATCGTTCTTCTTGGCAGCTTCGCGAGACCACGCCTAACACGATTGATCGATCGTGTACATGCGACGCAAAGAGGACGACGTAGAAATTCTCGTGCCGACGTCACGTGCGTGTCCCGCGTCCGTCGAGGTGACATCATAGATCAGAGACGCGAATAGAACGGGAACGGGACCGCTAATTTTAACCGCGGATTAATTAAGAATCCTCAATTTCGCGAGGGGCTTTATTTTAGCGATTCCCAGACGAAGGCAGCGAATCGTTTGTTAGTTGCTCGAATATGGCATGCATTTTGCGTGCATTTAAGCCGGTTAATCTTTTTAGAAAGCTTAGAAAAATCAATCAAATACAGCGCGTTTATAGAATTTTTCTCATAAACCTTAAATAGAGAACGTAGAAAGATAAAATATCCTTTATGCTTCTGATTTATAAAGTTAAACATGTAACTTTATATATCAGATCTCGAATTTGATGTACATTCTAGTTTATATTTTATTGAAAAAAAGTCAGTAATTTTTTTTTTATGTCTCGGTATTTTAAGCTTCAACTCCCGTCTTTTTTATTTCCACTTATTTTTTCTCTTGCGCAAATAACATTTTCCTTTATTGAACTAGGGTGGTTCCTGCGAGTCTCTGTCGTCGAAAGGAGGTGCTCTTACAGGCAGTGACTCCGGAGTGCTTGAGCTGAGCGATAGCGGTGGAGGAGGTGAATGGGATGCGGTGCCGGGTATCGTCAGGCAATGCATTAAGCACCTAGAAACGACTGGTCTCCGGACGCTAGGCGTGTTTCGTGTGTCGCCCTCGAAAAAGAGGGTGCGGCAGGTACGAGATACTTTTTTTTCTTCATAACGAAAAGAGCATCTTGATATTAATCTTCATATACGAAATTTTAGAAGAATATTGGAATGCTTTTTCTTAAAAAATACTGCGAGACGATTAATATTCTTTTATAGTATGCGTAATTGTTCTTGTAATCACATTCTATGTATATTTTTCGAGAGAAGTGTATTTTTTTATATTTTTACTTTTGAAAAATTCGATGAAATGCAAATGCTGAACATATACGAAAATCATACATTTTCATTAGCAAAAAAATTAATGTAATTAGTATTTCAACCAGCAATTTCGAGTTAATGTGGACTTAAGTCGAAAATTGACAATTTTTTCAGACGATATCCAGATATATATTTTTTATTATCTGTACGTGCTATTGGATTTTCTTTTAATGTCCTCATAATGCTGTCCATTACTGCGTATTACGATCGTCGATAGAAATAAAATATTTATCAAATAAAAAACCAATATTATCTCGAAGGTAGAAATTAGTGTCCACTTTTATCTCAAGTGACTCAATACATTTACGGAAGTTGGTAAATATCTTTCAGAATAAGTGTATCTTTTGCGCAAATCCTAAGCGTGACATGCAATTAATTCCAGTTAAGGGAGGACTTCGATTGCGGTCGGGAGACCAAGATAGGCGCCGATCAATGTCCTCACGACGTGGCCACTCTCTTAAAGGAATACTTTCGCGATCTGCCGGATCCCCTACTTTGCAGGGATTTGTATCAAGCCTTTGTGCACACTCAAAGTAAGCAAGCATCAAGTTTTAATGCGACGTAAGCCGCTAAAAGCGTTATCCGCTCTTGTCTTAGCTTCGCTCGTAATCGATAGCTCGAACTCAATTTGCGCATTGCCGGTTCTAAATTGATTTGCGCGCCGAGCCATCACTCATTTTCCGCAATCTTTCTCTTTGCAATTCCGCCTACGAATTTCCAATATTCCGACTTTCGTGCGTTCATCGAGAGCGCGTGAGATAAGCGGAACATTTAAATGTTTTTCTAGAGATCAGGAACAGGCGGTTGCAGCAGGAAGCTCTTCAGCATCTCATTCAACTTCTACCCACGCCCAATCGCGAGACTCTTTGGGCGCTTCTGAACTTCTTGATCGTCGTCGCGGCGAACAGCGAGGACCAAAAGAGCGAGAGCGGAGAGTGGATTCCGGGGAATAAAATGGATACGACAAATCTCGCGACCGTCAGTATATTGCATGGCACTCTTCGACTTTGATTTCTTTCCAATATCCGTACCGTTCTTTTTTCACCGCGCATTGCACCTCGTTGACTTCTCTTTTAAGATAGAACTTTCCATCCACGTTGGTGGAATTCTAAGCTAAAGATTGAACTTTTGCATATTTCGGATTCCCTTTGATTGATTTTTAATTAATTCGTTGAGTTGACATCGTTTTTTGCATAAAAGCACCTCCAATATTCTCATTTATCTAAAAATCTCTCCGTGATTTTTTTATGCCAGAAATATATTTCTCAAAAATCAAGTAAGATCAATTGCAATTATTCTGCAAATATATTCTTCGTCTTTCACACGCACAGAGATAAAGGAATATTGCTTAAAAAATATTTGATCTAGAAATTGCTTAGTAAATTAACTTTGATTTTGCTTCTACGCTTTGTACAAGATTTTACAATTTATGTTAATTAAATTATTACACTGCGATCCCAGGCAAAGTGTAAAATTAATTAATTTAGCAGCCGACGCACGCTATCGGCTACTGTCAATCATCGCGGTTATCAAGGGAAAAAAACGTTAATTAAATCGATATACCAAATGGAGCGTATTGGACGCGAATCAAAAACGTTTGATCGTATATTCCAGGTATTCGCGCCGAATATCTTGCACTGCGTGAAGCCCAGCCAGATGAGGGCGGAGGTTTCGGCGGAAAGGGCTGAGGAGAGAATAGACGTAATAAACGTGGTACGAGCACTGCTAGAACATGCGTCGACATTGTTTACGGTACCGGCGGCGTTGTTGGACGAAGTGTATCAACACATGATGGATACTCATCCGGCGGAGCTAGATATCGCTTTGTCCCGTCGCGTCGAAGAGTGAGTATTGCATATTTGTTCGTTTGTCATCATCTCACAAGTAATTGGTTTTTGATTGATAGTCGCGAACGCGTGGGCATTTGATTATTTTCACCGAATTGTAACTAAATAACGCTTTGTCATGGCGAAAACGAGAATTTCATTTTGTTACCTTCTTCAGTAGAATCATTGTCATTAATAATTTGATATCTATCAAGATATCAATTAGTTATAATGATCATAATATTCATTATTGAATACTTTTCTAATGTCTCGATTATTTTATAATTATTTTTATCAATTCTATTAAATCAAAACATCCGGCATGCTTAACAATATTCCGTATGATTGAAATAAAGTATATTGGTCAAGAGAGTTGTAAAACAACAGCTGTGAGTTGCATTAAAAATTACAAAGCGCGTTTAAGTTGTCAAAGTTGTTTCTCAACTTTTATATCGCTGATTCTATAGACTCCAAGTTACGAAGTCCGCCAAGTTAATGGCTTTATCTATTGGTTTTGTCGCACATTTTATATTCATCAATTATTTTATTGCTATTTTATATATTGTATATATATAAAAAAGTAATTTTTGAATCATAAATTTTGTCCTTGACCTACCGGCGCCGAGCCTCCCGTCCGTGAGCAGCGATCGATCGTTCACGCTGCAGAATATGGTCCCCACGTGTGTGCGTATCGTGGTCTAGTAATGTGTGATGTAAGAAAGTCGAAGCGAAGTTCCGCATATGCTTTTGCAGGCAATGCGGAGATGAAGTAGACCCTTGCAGCGAGGCGGAGACGTTCTCGGTGGAGGAGACGTTGACTATGTCGACCACAACTGCAGCAACGACGACGACATCGACGAGAAAGGTGCTATTGTGCATTATTTGCCTATTTATTTTACAGTTAAACTTAAAATGATGAAAGAAACAAGCGGGACCTTTAGCTTTAAAAATGTAAATGTTACGGGCGTGTGTCAAAGACTCTCTTGAGAAGCATCGCGTATATAAGCATTATAGAAAAACATTCGGATAGATTAAATAAATAAATAAATAATCTCACCTTTCTAAATATAACGCCGATCTAAAAATGTTCCTTATAAATTCTGGAGAATTGGAAACGTTCTTGCAATCAAGTTTTAAGTTCACGCACTTCTCGCACTTCTGCAATTTCAAATTTTATCAAAATGTGTGTGTCTGACTTAGTAGACTATAAAACTAATTTAACTTTAGGATATCAAAACTTGCTTCATTACTAATTCTGAAAATTATTTTAAATCAAAGTTTTTGTAAATTTTAAAGTTAAGAATTTAGAATTAGGAAGTTATATTGGATAACTTAAATTAAAGTAATAAATAATCTGATAAATTACCATTGTGCAGAATGTCGTAAAATATAAATTTTTCATTGGAAATATTCATTGCTCTTTTACTTCAGATGTGGACAAGGGAAGAATGCCTGCATCAGACTGCCGGTATCGGCGGTGATATTGGACCAAGGCCACGACGGCCCAAAAGACCAGGAAGTCGAAGGAAGGAGGAGGGCAGAAGTAACAGTGTCGATAGCGGATCGAGCGAGGATCCGTCCGATCCTCGGCGAAGATCCTCGCCAATAGTGATTACCGCCAGTCTCACTATACCCATGTCCGACGCGTTCACCTTGAACCTCGACGACCCGGACATTCCTTACATCGAGGAGGCACCGAAGCAACCAAGCGCTCCCCCAAGGCGGCAGAGGCAGAGATCTATTTCCGGTTGTAGCGAAGGTTTGTGTTTCACATCATTTGATAGCATTGCAATAATGCTTAATATATTCAAACTGCAGAGTGACATACGCTGTAACTTTAAAACAGTTTACGTTGATTTTTGTTTTCCCTGCAATTAATTCAATTCCAAATCAATTTAAAAATAAAGGCGATAAACGGCACAACTCGATGATATAACATCCATTAAAAAGAAATAAAGTTTTCCAGATTTATAGACTCTTAAGTAAACTTTTGAGAATTGAGAAGTAAGAAGTTAACAAGAAGTAAAGTTAGGTTTGCGAACTAAATAAATAAACGTTTTAGCTAAATAAATAATGTTCACACATTCTTTTCAATTCTAAATTAGATTTCTTTTTAAGGGCTAAACGTTCGGGATGATCAAACAATCTTATATTTAATAATTCATAATTCAGGTTTAATTTTCTTTATAGTATTTTCAATTCATATTTTCTGTATCAAAAATATCTCTACTTCTCTATCTCGAATTCTAGACGTAACACATGTAAAAAAAGAAACTTGATAATATACTATCTTACTAAAATTACGAAATCTCAGTCTCAACCCAATATCTCCGCTTTCAGGCGGAAGACACGGAAGTGACAGCGCCGTGGGCTCTTCGGCAACCCTGTCAGGTGATCAGGCGCCGAGTTCACCGCCCTCGTGGGCATCGTCGCCACCGGCGAGTCCCGACAGCGCTGTTACCGCCGTTTCGTACATCCCGGATCAGGCGGTTCTTCAAAGAGTTTCGTTCACGACCTCGGGCGAGGTGAGGCAGGTGAGCAGATCGGCCGGCCAGCAGCAGGAAGTGAACAGGAGTGCGGCGGTACCGTACACGCCGAGCATCACCAGCATCGGCGGTGCGGTTTTGAGGTGAGTATCCTGTTTACTCCCTGCTGCGGTTACCGCCGCGCGTCTCGAAGTCTCACGAGAAGTTTTCACGCGGCTTGCCTGACACACTGAGTGTCCGCAATGATTTCTTTATCGAGATTGATACAGAGATCACGCTGGTATGTTAAAGGATCATTCTGCGTACCTGCTGTTGTTTATGAACATCTATATCGCGTGAACAGCTTGAAATCTTTTGTTCGATTATGTAGGGTATTTTACACGGTTTGTCTAAAACATTCTGTATAAAGAAAATTTAAGCTCAAGATAAAGCTTCATGTATACGATTTTCCTGAAAGGTAAAGTTTGAGAGTTATAAACGAGTAAACATTTGACGATACAAGTTTTCAATCAGATTTTCTTGTAGCATTAATCAACTATACTAAAATTATTACAACAAAAACAAAATTTCCTACAAAAATATTTGCTTATTTTAAAACTTAATTATTACGATATTCATAAAAATTTTATTTACCTGGCTAAGAATTGTCTTAATAATTTTATGGTCAAGTTATTTCGATCTCACGTAGCGCTATGACCTTTCGTATAATTTTGCAAATGTGTTCGTGAAAATTCTATTTAACTTCGTGCAAGCTAACGTGCAAACGCTCGCGTGATTTAGGTCCAAGACCGCTGATATCGAGAGAATGCTGCAAATCTCGCGGTCGGATGTCGACCCGGCGACCCCGCAGATGAGCAAGAACTCATCGGTGACCTCCAGCGAGAGCAAGAAGTACACGAAGAGGCGGTACACGGATTCGAGGCATCAAACACGCCACATACCGGACGCCGATACCCTGGCCGGCAGAACATCGCTCGGCGTGACGGCTACGTCGGCGATATCGCCTTCCTCCGGCGTTTCCTCGGCAATCACGACGACGCAGAATCAACGCGTGCAGCCCGTGTGGAAAAGACGGGAATTGATCTCTAGCGCTCCAAAGAATAGGGACGGATACTTCTAAGTTGTTCGCGCAAGATCGAGTCGAGATTCGAAATTGATCACCGATCTTTACCGATAAATTATAAATATTTTCCCTCAGCGCAATTTATTTTCCAATTATTGTTTTTTAAATAGTAAACAATTTTTCTAAAGAAGAATTTAGATCGACAAACCTGATTGCGTCGATTTAAAAATCGACATAGCTCGAACATATCTCGGTAAGTTCGCAGAAATGTAGGCAAATATTTTTTTTTTCCATTTCCACCCAATCTCGAATCTCTGCTCGATCGACCGGCAATGGGATAGTCACTGCCGATCAAACCGTGACCTGGAAAAGTGTTCCTCGGTACGTTTCTCGTGATTTCGTGGGATCGCGCAATTTAGTGTCGCGGGATGTCCGTCGGTTCCTAGACTAGTGCCGTCCTCGTACTCGCGGAGGCTTTCCATGACCGAATGCGCATTCTCGTTTCGCGATGGTGTCTCTATCGACCCTTCGCGGCGGACCTTGACGATGTTAGGAGTGCGGGTGCTCGAATGGATAGGGGGGGATTCGCGCGGAACGCGTACGTAGAACATTACCTCAGCTCTCGCGTTGTAAATACTAATTGTCGCAAGTTCGACGTCAACCTGGATTATTGTTATCGCTGCCATCGCTTATCTGATTGCAGCATCCGGCGAAAATGGTCGATAACTTGGAATTTAATTCGTCTTTTCTAATTCGTCCTCTCTACGACGTGATTATTATCACAAACTGCCGTGAGAGACGCGTTTTCTTTTTTTTCAGTCTGTAAGCTAATAAATAAAAGTTAATTTTTTTATGATGTGTTGCATTTTGTTTTAATCTCGTTGCAGGTGGAATCCATCTGAAAGAGAAAAGAGAAAATCAAGAGTGCTCCTATATCCTTATATTCCTAAATTATTTCTACATAATACAAAACATCTCAATAGATTTTCATTGTTTATTAATCAGCAGTATAATATATCAGTCACATTTAAAAAATTTTTTTTAATGTATAAATCCTCAAGTTGTCGTTATACGATTACACTGCAAATACCGAAAAGCTGAAATCTTGTAAAAAAATGCATTACAAAATATCTTCAGAATACAAAAATATAATTTTTTTCCTTCGAATATTATTACATAATGACATAATCACTGGTATGCTGCAATGAAAAGGATAAGGATGCGGTTTCAGGATGAGATATGACATCGCAATATTTTCAGTGTAACCTTGATATACGCCGGAGTTCTGGAACACTTACATCGATACGGTATGTTAATTGATGGTGAATATTAACATCTAAAAAATCGAACATGCAGGATATAATGCAAAGTATGCCATGCATACATTTTATTGAAACTCATTTATTATTCAATCTTTCACGTCCTTAACGAACACTTACATTACGTCGTCAGTAATATCATCGAGTACGTACGAACTTTACAAAAACAGCCGACTTAACAAATAGATTGGTGCAAACGTGACAAATCTATCGTTCCGATCGGATCGGAACGTGAATATCAGATATATCCGCTTGTAGGTAGGTATGTACAATACATATGATTACATCGGTCGTATCAGCTCGGCATCTAGATGAATAATAGAAGTTAAACATTATCTAATGAACGATAACAACGAAACGAAATATATCATAACAATCTTAGTGGGATGACATGAGAATACATTTGCAATGATAATTTTGCACCAGCGTGAAACAGCGTTGCAAAATTATTCTCCAGATTTAAACCGTAGCTGTCGGTGTTCCTGAAACCAATTTATATAATATCCCTAAAAATATAAAAAAAAATTTTGATTCACTTGTTTTGAAGTGCAACTTGTACCTCGATATTTTGTAGTATTGTATTTGAAACAATTTGTAGTAAATTGAGGGTATGATCTCGTTTCCTTCTTCTGACAGACTGTAGCTTATCGATTTAATGGGTATCTGGTTTCACTCTGACGCAGAACTACCTTCGCCGCGACAACTTTAGCCCACATCGCGATATGTTTGCCATAACTATACTGGAACAAATGGCCAGGTCTCGACAGAAGAGCGTATTGCATACTTAGGGAGTTGCGACTGATCTTGCTGCGTTCGTCTTACCAAGTAAACCTACGACTTAATTTCTAGTTTGATTAATTTCGTACGCACGCGGCCGCTTTACAAGAGCCGCGCGGCAATAAATTAAATTCCGCGCGAGCGAGCACACGAACATCTTTTTATTTTTCAGGAAAGAATCCAGAACGATTCTGCACAGTTGCGATTCGCAGCGCGAACGTTTTAACAAGGCCGGCTCTCGTCACATAAATATCTCTGTGGAAATAAAGGTATGCAGACTGCATGATAACAATAATTATGATGGAAAAAATATCATAAGCGGTAAAATATAATAATACTATTCAGGTGGAAAAGAAAAAAAAAACAAACGCGCGACTGGATCTCCGCGAAACGAGCCGTACGAATTCATAAGCTTACGCGTGCGCAAGTACACGTACATAGAGATTTATATATATATATTTCTCTCTTTATATATATATATATATATTATATTAAAACAACCACTATATAAAATATAAATATATTTATATATTTATAATATACCTCTCTCTTTCTTGCCGGTTCAGAGCTAGCTGCCTAGGGCTGGACGGATGCAATGTTGTAATGTGATTTCACCTTCCTCTCGCGGCGAGGAATGGTGAGAATATTACTAAAATTAGTAAATGTATGAGAAAAAAAAACAGGGACAGAAAATAAGAAAACGTATCACGTATCCTGCAATTCTCACGACAATCCGTTACGCCGAACAGTAATAATCAACGGTTGAACATTTCCCTAGAAGTAATTAATTTTTAAAACGTGAGGTTAGATTTGTACCGATAATCTGGTTCAATTAATCCTAAATTAGCTATTAAAGAATTTCACACTACAATTTAACACATAAAGTACCACATATAAATAAAAATTGGAATTAGCGTTGCCCGACGATGGTGCAATCAGCATTCTATTGTTAATTAAAAATAGTTTTTCTTCTTTGCAGAATTAAATATTATATTATGCAACTTAGTTCAATTATATACTATATAACTTTTAACATACGTAACAATTTCTACGTACCAAGTGCAATATATCACGAATGTCAGTTCAGTAAGAGTAACCGTTAATACTAAATATTACGAAGTACTTGATTGGACGGAAAACTTCTGATAATATCAATAATAATAATGATCACGTAAATACAACATTGATATATACATATTAGATCGAAGAAATATTAATCTTCGAGTGTTAATTATTAAATTCGGTAACGGTTCATTGCCGTGTTTGTATAGAAATCTATACACACTTCAACAGCTCTCTCCGCTCGTCGCTCTTAAAAGTTTTAAAGTTTAAAGCATTTCACAAAATTATCGCTATTAACAGTCGAATTTCAGTTAGAAACACAATACCCAATTACAATGAAAACGTAGTTACACAATTATCTCGACTTTATATTATATAAGGACCACGCGCGCTGTGAACTTTCCAGCTGAATTTGTCCGTTTTAATATTCAATTAAACTTTGATGTGTTTAGTTCAATGGTAATGGTAAAGGTTGCTTATTGCAGTTGAAATACGGTTATGTAATTAAATAAACTCTCCAGCAACGTGACTAAAATAATAATAATAATCAGAGTACATTATATCACAAGATCCTTTCGGAATTGTTTTTGTAATAAAACAGAATAAAAGCCTGATTCTATTTAGAAATTCTCGATGCATAATTAAATCCCACGTTGTGAAAAATATGAAAATGTAAAATGGAGATCTGATTGGTACGTTCGCATAGGCGATGAATTTCATATCGCTCGCTGAACTTTCACGAAGAAAGTACGAACTTTTAACGATCACCACGCTACAACGAATTCCTGTCCCTCATTAGTTGCTATTGCGTTATTCTTTTGGCGTATAGATATGTACTTACGAAGGCGAGAGAGTAAGATGAGTTGTTATAGAGCCTCAGAATAAAATGCATTCTTAAATTTCATAAACCCTGTAAGAATTCTCGTTAGTAAAACATTTTTATATATTCCTATTTAGTTAAAATTCATATACTCTTATCGTAATTTCGTCCCCGTTGAAAAATTGGTGCTTAGTTCTGCTTGCTGTAAATTTGACGCAAGTGATTGTTTCAATATTAAATATAAGTATCGATAATATACTGACACATTCTGCTGCTTTTTGGCAACCCTGATTTTGTTACTACATATCTTTGCAATAGTAAATAGTTTGATTTTTTATCAGTAATAAATTAAAATCAATGCTCTAATTCTCTTTATTAAAACCTTCAGTATTTACGATCTACTACTTATGTATTATGAATACCCTGTATAAATATGTATGCGAATTTTATTGATCAACGCTTCACATCAGACTTACAAATATGACGTATTAGGTCAGAATTTATTATTTTTTTATCTCGTTCCAAATTTTTCCTCCAAGTTTTCTTCCACGCTACGATATAATAACAATGCGCCGTGCTTGTAATAATCTCAAAATTTCTTCCGTTTCCATCAATATTATATAGATATGTCATATTTCTCTACGTCTATAGCCTCTCATCATCTTACTCTCCCGCCAATACTTTTAAAGTTCACTATTTGTATTTTGTTAGTCCATTTACGAATGTATAAAGGTATCGTAAAAAAAGTGATGAAGAGAGTGACTCGATGCTTAACAAGTCACCATCAATCGCGCGTTTAATCTGTATTCGTTTGATATTTAAAACTCAGGTAGTTTCGCAGAATCCCGGCGACGATCGATCGCATGTATCACTCTATTTACATTCCGCCGTCGTAATGATATTCCAAACTCGCGCATGATTCAACCTGCACCTTCGCAGGAAACTCATTAAAAGTCTCATTATCAAAATCACAAGCGACGTCATCGACGAGAAACTTACGGGCTATTAGTTGCGACAAAGCAGCACAACGGATCCGTACGACGCAGACTTCATTCTCAATTTTGTTACAGATCTATCTCTCCCTCGCTATATCAATCGACGATAATTACATCGGAGATCACCTGCCGTTAGTGGAACGTGGGACTAATTTGAACAGAGAGAACGAGTCTTCCGACTTCCTGTCGCAGCAGCCGCAAACGACCGTAACGCTGTACACACCGCAGTCACGTAGCGAGCACTCGCCGGTAACAATGTGCTTGGAGCGTCGGCTAAACTTCCGTCGAGTGCGTCTGTATACGTACCTTCTTCTGCGAGCCATTCCTAGACAACGTCGGGCTGTGCGCCGAGAAGCCGGGATTGTGAATACCGAGGGGTTTCGGTTTCTTCAGGGAGCTTCTGAGAGGCGAGGACGTGCTGGCAACGCTGCCGGAAGTCGCCACCGACACCGTCGATCCGTTTCCAGCACCGCCGACATATGGCTTGCCGCTGGCGTCTGTCATCGAGATACTACCACCTGCGACGAGATGAAATTATTGACGCGATTAATTCTCGCTGCGTTATTAATGCCGATGAGCTTCTATTACTTTCGAATTAGAAATATTATTACCGCGCAATACATCATAGATAGGTACGTAACATATTTCACGTGTATCGCGAGGCATCTGCAAGGCAAAATTTATGTTGCAATATGTAATATGCAAATGAAATTTCACAGAGCTTGTCAGTTACAAAATGCATTAGCCACAGAAAAATTTCGACCATCACGTCCATTTCACGATTTTTGCATATTCTATATAAATTTATTACTAAAAAAATAAAATAAAAATACTGTTATTAAAAATTGCCTTTTTATTAAATAAAAAATACAATTACCGAAAAGCAAAAATGATGAAAACAATTTATGCCCGAATCATATAACTCGAAATTTTATGAATAGAAGAATCGTATTTTATGGATAGAAGAATATTACACACAACGTGCCGCGTAGTTTACACGCGTCGGCGAAAAATCACTTTACTTTACGATCAAACGTAAAATAAGGTCGCGTCTGTAAATTGCAGCGGTTAGATTCGATACATTCGGAAGGAGACCTTTACGTGCGATGTTGCGGCAAAAGTGTGTACACGTGGAATATGCTATACATAGCCGCGCTGTATTGTGATGGGCTATTCGGTGCACCGCAACACTGCCTCGTTATGCAGCAGCGGGCAAATACGCTGGGACACACCACAATTTGCCGCTAGAACCGTATACACGCCTGTGCACATCCTGTATCCATAGTATAAGATTTTGCAGCGACCGCACGGTCGCGCCCTGTAATCTTCTCCATCCCCCGGCCGCGCGTTCACTTACGCACAAAGTTCTTCAGAACTTCATCACCTTCACGTCAGACATATTTCTCACCCGCGAAGGAGCATATTGGCTTTCTGTCAGCCCGTTAAACGTGGTTCTTTCGGGCAAGCCGGCCGAGTATCGGCAAATACAACCTACGCGCGATATAAATTACTGTAACTTCACGGCGGAGCCGAAGTCGAGTATTTCAAGGGGAAAAAATGTGATCTTTAATGGAGAAAGATGCCTCATTTTCTCGATGGAGTAATTTATCGCAAAAAGGAGATATTAATCTTGCTTGAAAAAATTGTAACTGAAAGACTAATCATCCGAAACTAGCCGTTTGTGTGAAAATTGCTTTAGCAAAAGCTGCAATTATTGTTTTAAGCTTGCTTGTTAACGTTGTCGTATCTTTTATTCAAGACATTGGACCGTTGTTTTATTGTGCTCATTGCATTTAACGAGAGGTATTAGAGAGACGAGCGGTAATAAAATAAAAAAAAATACATTTACGTTAAACGAACTCCCTTGAGCGTCTAGATGTTGATTGCGTTAACGTTATTGTGCCGCTATCATTTGACACGCTTACTTGGCACGATATTAAAAGCGAACAGGAAATTCGGTCGAGTCGTAACCGAGATCTCGAGAAATTGAACGACTGTCCACGCCGACCTTACCGTTTGTAGGTTGGTGATATTCCCGATATCCTGGATTATTTATAGTGGCTGCACGGGGATCCGTGGCGATCCTAATTCTGGTTGGGTCGCCGCCTCTTCGGGCGTAAATGCCCTCATAAATGGCGATCAGCAGCACGGCAAAGTTCGCAACGATGGCAAACACCTGCAATGACAGATAAAAATGTCTCAATTTATTGAAAGACCCTTGACAAAAATTTGGTCACGCAAAACTGCCTACTATATAGAACATATCGTTCAAACACTTTTTCTCAGCACAATTCGCAAATTGTTACTATTTTTATGCACATTATATCTTATCGTATTGTAAAATAAGAAATAGAAAAAATATAGTTGCTTGCAGATAATAATTTGAAAATTTGCTGTATACTTTCGTAATAGATCGCGGATTGCACGCAGCTTGAAATATGCAAATAACAAGTGGTGTCGCAACATGCACTATGAAGTAACCTTCTACATACTGAGACTCGTAATCCGTCAACGCATTCGTATTGGAGTACGGCCTTGAAAATGAGAAAGCATATATAATCTTCTCTTACGGTCTCGAAAACAAATTTTTTTATACACCACCATACACTTTACGCTTGTACCGTTGCAATATTTATTTGCAGTTACATTAGTATATGAGATATGTAAACAAAACTCATATTTTGCAATTTCAAAATTCGAAAAACGTTTCGCGTATGCAAATTAGGATAAACTGTTTCAATTTTTTTAATATCAAAATTCTTTATTTTAAATGTTTTATATTTTATATTTTATTTTTAATGTTAATTCTTTTACTACATGCTTTGCATGTTAAATAAAATTAAATACGCAAATTTTGCATTTACCTCTCATAATTACACTTCACATTCAATAACGGCGAAATTAATTCACTAAACAAAAACTAAACGTTGCGTTTACAGACTGTTCATTCCGGAGTGAATTTAATTCACGCGATTATTTGCGTCAAATGAAAAAATATATATCCGACCTATCCGAGAATCAAACACAAATGAAGCCACGAACGTGCTCCGGGTGTGAACTTTACGTACACGAACTGGCGATAAACTGTTTTCCCGAGAATCGTGCATTTATTTTCTTTCCCACTAATTGGCTCGCAGGCGCCAATTACTGAGTCCGCCGTCCGCTGCTCTAATTCACCGGCTTCTCACACCCTCGTGTTATTTCCATTGAAACACCCGAGTCACAGCAAGACTTCGCTATGACACACACACAGTACGCACAGACACACATACACATACACACGCGCGCTACAATACCGTGGCTCCTATTATTTCGCGAGAGAGACGATTGTATACCCCGTACACGTCGCCGCGCGCGCGAACGAAGCCCTCTCTCACGAACGTCGTCCTTTCTTACGCGTCGTACGAGTAACTAGAAGATCCCCATCGTGTGCACTATCGATACGAAGAGGAGAAGAAGCACCGTCCGTAGGTGGTGATCGGCTGGATGGATGGGGTGGAAGGAGCGCGCGCGAGGAAGGGGGGAAAATTTAATTAGGGCCAACAAAGAAGCCGCGCGCGCCATTGTTGTTCCACCGCTATAATTAATCTGGTCGTTTGTCGTGTTTGCCTCCTTTCTTTTTGTCCTCCTTGGGGACGAGCGTCGCGACGCTTCTCTCCCCTATACGCGAGAGACGTGATAAAAGAGAGCAACGTGTGCCAGTGTGCTACCCCCGTCGGTGTATGTCGGTTCTCCGCCACCCCTTTTCGATTACCCAGGCGGTGGGTTATTTTTCCTGTCGCGTCGAAAGAGCTTCTTCACCGCTGGTATGCTAAGCGCGAAGAGGAAGGAAGTGGAAAAATGTGCGGAAACATTGAGTGGGATACCTGCGAGCAGCTGTTTGGACAAGGCGAGCTACTTCACGCGAATGAATACGTCGTTTACGCGACAATCACGCGATTCCATGAGCGCGTCCGCCTATTACGTCTCTTCATTTTACGCGTTATTTAACCGGCGTGCGGAACGCCCGCTGTATGAGCGAAACGATTTCATTGTACTGCGATAAAATCACCGCGAGATACAGCGGCTGTTGTGCGGAGTACTTAAGCTGCTTACTACGGTAATGTTTTTACGCGACGCTTCTTGCTCAAAGTTATTTTAAACGTAACTTGATTTAGAACGCCGCGCCAATTTTCTCGTAATTATTACACACTTCAGTTCACCATCGATCATAAATTCTTTAATTCTTGAGAATTCTCTTTTTTTTTCTTTTTTTTTATAGAAATATCGAAAGCCTTCGATTCAAATGCAATAAAAGACAATTTCCTTTGCTATTTTTCACCTGTGCGCGCGTTCTGTGTAAAAATTATTACATTATTGTGCAATATCGCTTAATATGATGCCGGAGAGCAAGGGCGAGTACATTAATTCGATTAAGCTCGCCCGAGCGATGCCATTACCTTGCCTTGTTTCTGCTTATTCATTCGATCCAATTCGATTTCGTCCTTGGCCCCCTTCAAGAGACTCCGTCTCTTTTTATCCATCATCGGAGAATTTTGGCGATAAGACATCAGCATACAACTGTCATTTAACTGTCATTTAACGCAACGATTGACGAGAAACGATTGTCTTCGTCGGAACGAACTTATCGCGGAGCCAGAAATACGACGTACCGAACAATCGATCAAGAATTCTGTTTTCTTTAGCTTGTTTTTCTCAATAATTATGGAGAAAAAAAACTGTGCCTAAGAAAAGTAATAGCTAATCGCAAAAACAAGAAATAGTACGATCGAAACTTACGTGTCACGACAAAGGACTGAAAATGGCAGCCGGAAAACAAAAGAAATTCACTTATCGCGAAGAGAACGAGAACAACGTGACGACTTCATCAACTCACGGCACCGAAACGCTCACTGCGGGTCCGTCAATGTCGACTCATTGTTTTAAAAGTATCTACCAGTCGTGCCTGCTCCGACACATATTAACTAAGTCGCGGGGGGGAGGAAGGGAGGTGGGAGGAAAGGACTTAGGGGAACACCTGAGCCTGGCTCACGATCAGGTGGCCTCTAAGCGTTTAATTCTCCGGTCGGATGTACGTTTCCCGGCCGATTGACTGGCACGCGAACGAAAGTGTATCGCACAATCGAGTCGAATCATCCGGATGTACCGTGTTCATTCTTCTTTTTAATTAATTAATTAAATTTAATTCTACAATATATGGACTACGAAATTAAACATAATATAATATATATATATATATAAACGTAATATATATTCTGTATTTGAGCGGCAAAATGGATTAAATCCAGTAGGGCATTCACCTTTGTATATTCGTAATATTGTAATCTTTACCCCTGAATTTTCATCAGAACAAAGAGAGATCTGCGGGCTCTCGACGAGATATCTCGCCGAGAAATCGTAATATACCGAGATATCCTGCCACAACAAAACGAGAAATAACAAGCATATTTTTAAACTATATTAAGATAAGAAATCGCGGCGTTTCATGTCTACATAAATATTTTTTATTCTCAGAATGTCGCAAGGATTTCTTTTTTTTAATAACGCATCTCTTACTGAGACAAGTTCTGAATATTCTACCAAGAAAGCGCTTTATATATGAAAAAAGTATAATATATTTATTATAATATTTTTAAAAATTGTATAGTGTTAGGAATATTTTTAAGATTTTTTAATATTATATTATATTTTGCAAATTTCTGCGAATGCATTCTGCAATAATATTATATTTTGCAAATTTCCATTGCAGTATGAATGAAGTCCGATTTTAAAAAACTTCCAAATACGATTATCTTAATCTTTCTCTGGCGAATATATTACACTTCCGTTTATTCATGATTCTGGATTTATCTACAATCTTTGGATTTATATAGCCTTCTGCTGCTCACGTACAGAATAAACCTAAATAAACCTACAAGAAAATCATAATAACCAGCTGAGTGTTTCCTCAACGGAATCCGAGGGTACTACTCGAGATTAACGATCGTGAATAGAGAGAAACCCAAGCTGCCGTTTTGCGATAAGAAGGAACTCAAGGTACGTTGGCGACGTTATCGTTTCAGTTTTACAAAACGTGACGTCCTTTCATACGCGACTGCCGCCACCGCCGCGCGCGCGACATTGTGCTTTGATCGATATCCAATTTAAATTACTATTTATCACCAGCGACGAATGCAATGTTTCAATAAATTTCTTAATTAGTTTGTACCCGTATTAAAATCGGTTTAATGAGAGCTAGATTAAATTTTACGCAAATGCACATTCAACGTATTTTATTAATGAAGATTTATCTTTATTTTACGTGTAATACCTGTGGTTTTAAGCAGATTATTAATAATTAATAATGTCAGACTGATCAAAACCGTTATTGTTTTTTTCTTTTTCTCCTTATCGTATGAGAGACATTAATTTATCAATCTAATAATCAGTGGCCTATTTTTCCTGTACAAAATACGTGTATGTGTGTGACGTGTGTCGACACCTTGGCGTAATTATGTGGCTATACGAGAATAGGATATTTTTAGCGACCATGATGTTCCATCACTTCTCATACGCCAAGTAACGATATCTTTCCTTCGGTGATCTTTTCCAACTTTATCAAAATATATTTTTTTCAGACTTATTCGCGTTCAATAAGTTAGGTACCATCTGATACGTGAAGTCTGAGACGAGGTTTAATCTTCTTAGAACTCTGGGCACCTGCCTCTGAAGCGAAACGCTTCGTCAGGAAATTGTCACATAAATCATTCTCTTCGTCTATTGAACGCGACAGGTTTCTATACATAGCTGGCTATGCAGGATATACAAGTCAATGCTTCCCACTGATTACAGATCATTTTATGAATATGAAGTCAGTTGTAGCTACGTGATATTATTTATGACGTGGTTTTCGTATCTGTTCGTACCTCTGCAGCTTAATTAATCAATATAATTAAGTACAAAATTTGTAATTCTGCGACTTTAATACTATTTTTCTTAAAACAATATTTGTAAATGTTTATTTATAATTATCATAAAATATACAGCGAAATTGTACCAATTGTAATAAAAAATTTTTTTTCGTGTAAATATGAATTTTTGTGGAAAAAAATTTCTACATTACAATTGTGCATAATGAGAGGTGTATTAATTTTGGTCCGATATTTTCTACAAGTCGTAGTTTGAGCACCACTGTATCGACGTATCAAATGTACATATAAATGTAGAAATGCATAAAATCAAGCAAGTGCAGAGCGTGCAACTGCTTCCGCGTGCAACAGGTTCCGAAAACCAGTGAATGACGTCGACGAATGATGTGTTCTAACGGTATATCAAGTGGAAGAAGTTAGAGACTCGAAGATCAGAACGCATCGAGCGGTCATCGAAAGTTACCTCTAAAATTGTTAACGATGCGGTGTTAATTCAACGGAACGAGAAACCAGTTAGAAGGACACTCGTTATGGAAGCATTAGCGAGTGCATGTTGCGTTGATGGCATTGGAGAAATAAAATTATCACTCTATACATTTTTCACGTGCAAATTCAATAAATTAGCAACGAAATCGATTCGTTATGTTAAAGCAGCGCTAATGCGCATATGCGGAAAGGTATGTGGCAAAAACATTACTACTTTATTTGTAATGGGAGGAAAGCATTACGGACTTTCGTAATGCACAGTTCATGTTATTTTCAATAAAATATCTCACACTCAAATACATTTTGTATTCTACTATTAAAATTGTTTCTTATAAATCTAACTATTAGAAATACTTCTAATAGTTATCTATCATGCTATTACAAAAAATCCACATTACCTGCAAATAAAAAGCGGGTCCTCTCGTGACTACGAAGCTTTTTGCTAGATCATCCGTTTGTACGGCAAAAAGGCACGCTGCCAGAATCGACAACACAACTGAAAAAATATCAAACAATATTTATAAAACTTCTAGTCTCCAATCGTAGACGATTAAAAAATTAATAACTCTGTTATTTTCAAGCTTATAGTAATATTTCATACCTAATTAATATATTACATATTTAATTTTGCAAACTCAATTGTAAGTAGCATGAAAAAAGAGATGTCTATAATAAATTCTACAAAATTTCTCATGTCCTGTCAATCTGCTATTACACGAATGGAAATCGGGTGCTAATGCAGGATATGTCCGATCTTTCCTTAATTTACATGCAAAGTCATTAACACAGTAAGGGAGGGAGAACACGGCGCTGTCTTGGCATTAGAATATATCGGTTTACTGTAACACGATCTACCACAGACATTCGATGCTCGGTATAAAGGCTCGTAAGTAGGCCACTAAGTAGACGAGTGAGCGAGCAGTAATTTTACTACGTGCCTGTAGTATTGCAAAACTACGTACCTACTACGTGCTATGACAAAAAGAACGTCTACGCTTAAACGTGATTCGGATTCTTCGTACTTTCGTACGTCAAGGCCTTGGACCGCAATGAATAATACATTACATAACGTAGAATACATAAATACGCGTAACAAAAAGTTAGTACATAATCTCGGAAGATGTATGCAATAAATTTTAATTTTTTATAATAATAAGACTCTTAATAATAAAAACAAAAATAATTAATGTATAAAAACGTAAAAATATACATAATAATAACAGATCAGTAGTGATATTAATTACGAGATACCATGCATCATGCTTCGAATTAAAATCTATGGAGGACTTTAGAGATTTTAGATAAGATTATGTACATTACTGATATAATTTTCTTGCTACTGGATTATAGATGGCCACTGGATTAAAGATAATACATATTTATTTAGATAATGTGTTGCTGTCTAAATAATATATTAAATCTCTTTTTTCAGACAATTTTTTTACTTTTCATGAGATAATAAAGTAATGAGCTTTTGATTAAAGTGCTCGCACAAAGCTACAACTTTTCCACATAATTTATTTATAATATAAATTATTTTTTAGCAAATTAATATAATCTTTGATATGTCAATTATTTAATGTTTCACGCTACCATTTATCATAATTAATTTCTTTGTGATAAAATAAAACCTTAATTAAACATTATTTTATATTACTTAATGAACGAGCAAGAGATTTGTGCTTCTTTTAAAAAAGAATTTCTCTTCGATCGTATTATATAAAGTAAATTATGTCATAAAGGTCTACAACTAATAGGATTATAATTTGTATCTGTGTTTCCGTGGCGCCGCTATGTGCCACTTTGCTGTAAATATATACTCGGTTTTTGTATGGCTTTTCTCTATATTGGAAATACTAATGAAAATTTATACTCACACGCCGCTGTAGCGAGGCCAACTTTGGCTATTAGGGCAGTGCTGTATGAAATTACAACTCGCTTCGCGGAGGAGGCCATCGCTAATTGAAGCACAGTCAGAGCGACTAGGATCGCCAAAACGATGGAGGCGATAACAGCGACTATTCCTGCTATATACACAACCGCTGTAAATAAAAGAACAGATCCATAATTAAATTGTAATCCTGTGCTCGTTGAATTTTTTCCAGATATTTTTAGCACTGCATAATTCCGCAACTTCATCTTTTTGCATGCTACGAATTTTCCCGTAACATAATCAGTAAAGGAAGAATAGAAAACGGGAAAATAATTACTGTTAATTAATTATCATTAACATTATTTAATAAATCGTATCAAGTTTTTAGTAATCATTAAAAATTTTGCAGTGCTGAAAATATTTAACTTTTAATTATAGAAATAAAATGTGAGATAGTTCTCGTGACTTAAAACTATCAAATAATAAAATTATGAATTGAACTGAAGTTTAATTTGCCAAAAATATTTAATTTTTAATTATAAAAAATGTCGTACTTTATTTAAATAATTTAAATTTTAATTAAAATTTTCCACAAATCTATTTATCAAAAAATATGCTTATAGAGTTTTCTTTTATTAAGCCATGTTGAACATTAGTGGCAAAATGTAATTGATGTTCTTTAGGATTTCACTGTACATATTTATTTCATTTTATTTCATCGCAATATTGATTTCGCAATAAAAATATAACCAAAAAAATTGTAACACAAAGGGGAATTTAAAGTATCTTTTACATGAAATGTATCATTCTTTATAATCACACATAAAACGAAACTCACACACTGGTTCAAACCTGGTGACGCTTTTACCACACCACTCTCGTCCGTAAAGAAGGTATTTGCACTGTCTCCATGGACTAAAGTAACCCGTCTCTGCACCAGTGTCAGCTGTAATAACATAAACAGAGAATCAGAGGCTAAAAGAGTTTATTTTCTCTTCGTGGCAGCGAACCCGATAAACGAAAAAAAAATCGCGCATTTTATTTTCGATTTCATTAGAGTGCTTTAATAAATAATTGGTAAAAAAAGGTATAATGCATCCGTGTTTAATTCTAGAATGTATAATTTAGTGTGTCAATTTTGCCCAAGTGCCATTTGAAATGTAAATTATAAAGAGACAATTTTACTACATTAGCATGTAATCGTTTCACATAAAACTAAAAAGAAAAAGATAAAAAAAACAATTCAAAAATGTAAATTAGTTTAAAATATAATATTTTTCAATAGTAGTTTTATTGGAATCAAAATTAGAGTTGTATATAACTAAACAAAATTAGAAAAAATAATTCTTTAATACAAAGTAATATTTGCTTCTAAATCGACTATGGTTTCAATTAAATAATACATTAAATACAATGACTAATAAAAAAAATTATATTTTTTAAACGTACCTATTAGCCACATTAGTTCTGTTGCGAATACTGTCATTTCATCTCGGTCAATGTTTTGGAAGAGGGAAAATGTATCCCGCACTTTTCCGCCGATGTGAAATGAAGGCAGAAACAAGATAATTGTGTTTTCTAATAAAGCGCACAATTTTCTTGCGTGATTCAATATACAAATTTTGATATTTATATTTAAATAATATTTGCAGACATTAAAATTCGAAACAACAACAAAAATCAATTTTTCATTATACCGCACTCCATGCGTAATTCGGTAATGATCCATTATTTACGATTGATCAATATTTACATATATGCTAACCGTAATTATAAATTTGATCATGAGCATCCAATAACACAAACTAATCAAATATTAATATTTGTTTTATAAAATTATTATATTCGTATATATCGATCGGTTATATTTTAATTTTGCACTAAAATTGAAGTATATGTTTTATCATTTTTAAGCTTCTATCTTATTATAATATGAAAACGCGGCAGCACAAATATATGTAAAATCCATTTCACAAGTTGTCAGTCGATATAAAATGAAAAGAGGATCATTTAAATTGCGCATTTAGAGACAAGTTGTAATATTAGATGCTATTATGCTTTAGCAACTTTAATGAAAACAGTTTCTCGTATATCATAGCAGACTTTTTACATTACCACTTTAAGATTAAAAAACTTCATTGTATGAAAAAACTTCATTTTCGAACGAAATTGTACGAATTAATTCACCACGATAAAATCATTCGGCCCTAGAACGCGCTTTGGAAAGTACGCAGCGCGATATTGCATCTCATTTCCGCAAAGATTATGTTTTCGGCGATAATTTTCCGGTAGCCGGAGCGGTTAGGACGACGTAGACGCTGTTGGAAGCGACGGCTTCCGTAATTGCTCAGCGGTACAATCAGCGATGTACGAAGGGTTACCTAATGCATCTCGAAGGGCTTGGATGTACGTTCTCATGCGGAAGGAATATTAATGCGAGATGGCTGTATGATTTCAGGAGCGCAGAAATTTTGCGCAAAAATATTTCGCGATTTCCATTTATTTTCAATTTTTAGCATAGCACACAGAATAGTCAGAAAAAATATTTTTTTATTCCAATATCTCTACAGTATCCTCCAAATTCTGATTAAATCGCGATCGATTTGGGTAAAGGGTATAGCTAGAGGAAACCCGAGTCTGTTTGACCCTATTGTATTTACCGTACCAATCATTCCGTGTCACAACACAGCGTAATTTATGTGCCTGGTAAGCGTACGCCTCTATAAACTCGCGACACAGCAGATGCAATAACACCACCCTCGCGGTCGTATTTCGCCGAGCGAAATTCGGCGAGCACGTTCCGTCTCATTAGCCTCACGAGGTGAAACGCGTCGCTCTTGTCATTTGTCACTGTCCGCACGGTTGAGCGGAATACCCTGCCGATATACTTTGTCAGTTTTTTCCCTGATAAGTTTTGTGTTCTGTATAAAAACGTCGCGATACGCAACGCGTATTCAACGCGAAAAATATATCACTAAAAATTTATTATTAATATTTTGTCGTGAAATTGTCTCATCTGGCATTATTTCAACAATAATACGCGCGACACTTCAGGAAGAGAGAAACGGACCTACATACGATCTACACATCTGTCTAAAGATGCAGGAAATACACTTGTCACGAATTCTTGCGTGACAAGAATAAATATTTTCGAACCATTTACCTCAATGTTCACGCATTAACACGGCGGCAAGAGTTAACGATCCACGAAGATTTGAAATTCCTAGAAAATAGCTGGTGGATTTAAAACTATGGAGATTAACGCGGAATTTTTCAACTCGTCCTTTGCATCGCGGCTTTATGGAGAACCGGAAGTGCATCAGTGTGCATTCGTGTCGGTACGTTTGCGATTCCACGCTGCAGTTTCTCCTATCTACAAAACCACATGTCATTCATCCACATTCGCCACACTCGGGTGTTGCGTTTTTTAATGGCATACTTGCGGCACTTAAAATAGCGCGCTTTTCAGGAAGAAAGACAATGTTCTAGGGAGATGTATGTAATATCTAATTACCACAGATACAGTTATACAATGGATCAAAGAGAAGTCCATGGCGTTAAGAATTAATACTTAAAAATCTAGACATACTAGATTTTTCCGACGAAAAATACTCGGAATATGCCACTTCTAACAAAAATATTAAAATTTTGAAAATGTTAAAAAATTAAACAGATGACATATCACTGATTCTATATTGTATCATAAATTTAAAGCACAGTAATTTAAAAAGTACAAATATCGATTGTGCTGAAAAACGTACAATATAGATTATCATCTTTTTTCTATTTAGAATTTAAAAAAACCTAGATGTATTTTGCACAGCACAATATTTGTTTCTAATAATTTCTTGTAAAATAAATTTGCATTGGTTGATTCATTATATTGTGCTGATGACGATAATTGTGAATGTGACGCATGATGCGTGTATAATGTGTGATTAGAAGCGTAAATATGGAATTGCATTTTTGCAATTCAGCGACACACATATCGACCTGACACTAAGCGTAATTATATCGCAGTGAGAGCGTTTCGTGAAACATGAATTGTATCGTGAACAATATCGTTTATTTTTGCATAATGGAATCGCAACGTGTGTCTGATATTTATTTTCGATAAATTGTGGTTGATAATAGAAATAATAGAAAACATAAACCATTCCATATCTTGTCAGCGACAAAGATATACAAAAGGTTATAAAATAATTTACAGCATGTATACTGATATGTTGTCTATCAATTTTCAGAACGATAATCAATGAAAAAGAGACGATATTTCGGTTTTATTTTAAATTTGGAAAATATCACAATTACGAAATCAATAGTTTTGTATTTCAATGCATTCGAATGTATTCATGCATATGTAATTGTAATCATCGCATGTTGCAACTTCAAACACCATTCGTGTAGTATAAAATTACGATAATCAACGTTCAGCAATCACGATAATTATCCTTGAGTAATGTAATAAACTAGCTACTATTATTGACTCAATTTTTCTACATCGAAGCTTAGATAACTTCAATGCGTATACAAAATGCGTGTAACATCGAATTGTTGATACTATAACCTTAATCATCACATTTTACAGGAAATCATATGTTATTCTATTAATAAATGCACTTTTCTTGTACGCAATAATTATCTGCAAATTTTCCTGACTGTGATCTGTCAACCGAATCTTCCTATCAATTACGAGTCTACCGACTGCGCAATAATTATGTCAGGCGCCGTCATGCGCTACTTACATACCCACGCGCTATTACGAAATCACGAGAAACTTAATAATTACTTGTAACGCGTGCAATTAAGTGACGCACCTCCTTTTATTTATGTTTGCTTTACAGTGTCGCGAGAACTATCGACTTCAATATGTAGAAATCTTCGCGATCACGCCTGCAATTCGCATCGGTTATTTAAATAAATCCTGTCATTAGCTCGACAGCACGAACACAATGTATAATAATCCTCATGTCCTCATGTTATTCATGCATTCGTGCTAATTTAATGCAGTGGCTCGCAAGTTAATTATCTTACGACGCGCTCACCGGAACGTCTGATATCTTACATTCGTTGATGCGCGTTTCTATAGCGCGGCACGACTCGTAATCGCTGAAAATGACACGGCCGCGTCGCGCGTCGTTAATTGAATTTTTTTCCATTAACCGTCTTTACGTGCACGGGGATAAGACAAACCGATGCTCTTGCCGCAAATGAGATGAGAATAGGTGGCACACGGTGGTGCATACACCCACGCGGCCTCGCTCGTACATTAAAAGGTCAAGCACGTTTGTTCTTCCACGTTGGATTCGCTAATGGTACCACTGACGTTGGTCACGCCAACGGTAAACACGTTCTACGTAATTCACACGTACGCAATAACCATCATACGTCGATACATTTTAGTATGCTAACAGCGTAAGTGTCGAATAGGTGAAAATACCAAAAATGTTCTATTTTTTCATGTATCTGTTAGACGTGCGTGGTGTCTAGATATTGTGGGTGAATATATCGGCCGTTAAAGTAGTACGCAAGAGCATCGCAGATCTCACATCTGTGGAATGTAAGACTTCTACATATTCATCGCGTCGACCGCGTGTCTCTCTTTTTTTCGCGAGTTTGAGTTATTATATCGTTCGACGATATGCAACACCACGTTTTCATAACGATACCCTAAAATATTTTGAAAAAAATAATTTAATTTTAACTTTTTAATTTGAAAGATCGCTAGAATTCAGATCGCTGCGATTCCTCCAACAATCATGCTACTTACTGTCGAACAAACATATCGAAATATCTTTTCGCGCTGCGCACGACACCATTTATCATGCAATTGCCGTCTCGTTTCGGTAAACAACAATCTAGTAGTCGGTGTATGCTATTATGATTCAAACTGCGCCATGAGTGCAGCCTTCTCGCAATGCGTTATGCAATCCTTCGTGTTGGTTATGCGTTCGTGCTTCATGACACAGCGTAACGGGCATTTTGCGAATGGCTTCGAATTCAGATGGGTATCGATTGGTTCGTATTGTTTGCAAAATTAATTATAGCTTAAACATGACTTAATGATACAATAACTATTTGAAGCCATAAATTGAATAACTGCGATCTCTCTCTGAGAAAAAGAGATTAATTAGTATTATCGACGCCCTTCTGTCTGAATAATCCTGAATAATCGTTTTGTATAGTTAAATAAAATTTATAAGTATCCGATAATGCAAAGAAAAAAAGTTTTTAACGCGAAAGAAAAACTACGCGTCGCGGAATTTTGCAACAATTTAATTGAGCGATTAAAAAATTAAAGTTCGGTGTAAATCGATGCGAAAAGCGATGAAGAACATTAAAGCCGATCGTAATTTTAATTACGCAAGAGCATTGCGATAATGATAGTTAATATCAGATTTCCGAGTCGAGAGAGAGGCGCGCCGCCTCATTACGAATAATATTAACGCAGGAATCCCGGCCTGAAATTAATGCATTCGTCGCACTTGGCGTGCATTTAAGAGATGAATATTCGTGCGGGGGATATACATGGCTACGATTATACGATGATTACGTGACCCGGGATACCCGGGATGAATACGATCCGCACTTGCCGGCCGCGTATTAAGCATATTCCTGCGATCCATGCATGCGTAAATAAGCGACACCCGCGACGCTTATGCGATATAAACCACCACATCGTTTTGTTCTCGCGTATACAATGCAATACGGGCAAGTCCGTAGGCAGCGCATAATATGTGGGCAGTACCAGAGATCTACCGGGTGGTACATATAAAATATATCATTCATTAAATTTTATGGTCCTCTTGTTATCCACGAATATATGAATTCATTTCATCGCGCGAGATTGAAGATGCATCGCACTATGTACCATAAAAATGCAAAAAAAAATTACTTATGCGGAGAATTTCTTTTCCTAACAAAAATTGATTTAGAACTTAGTTCGGGCAATTAAAAAAAATCAGTATCTATATAGTTCTGAATTAGATTAAGAATCGTTAATTTTGTTTTTCTTATTGCAACATGTAACAGATATGCTGCAAGAGCAAATAGCATTTTAAGTGATTCAATATTGATAGAAATCGTGTGAAGAATGTATTTAACTAGAATTACTAAGTTGGAAAGCGCTTAAGATTTTCACGTTCTACAAACAAAAGATAGAAATAAAGTAGGCGCAGAGGCTTGCGAGAAAAATGCTTTCTACAAGTGCAAATGCAACACCAGATGCAAATGTTAATATTCTTCTCGTGGCATTTGAAGAAAACTGGTTTCGCATTTCAATGGCGGTATAACATTGCAACAGTTCGACCGCAACCGTTAAACCGCCAAACCCAGGAAACGCTGTTTTCTCTCTTCTCAAAGACGTGAGCAAAAAGACAATTTATCGCTGACAATAGTTATGGATTCCAATAAATCATATTGTCGCAGCAGAAGTTTCCAAACATGAAAGTAAAAATGTGTGTTTGGTAACGTTCGAGCTATAAATATGCGTTTTCCCAAGGAAAAATAAATTTTATAAGTATTATAAAATATAAGTATTATAACATTTAAAGAACAACTTTTATCATTAATATCTCATCTAAAGGTTTAATAATAACAAAATCATATTTGTGTAACGTAATCGAAGCGTATAAAGCAACAATACACGTCAATGCAGAGTTATTTTCTCATCGCGATTTTCATGTCTCTTTACACGCGTCCCGATTACATTGCGTCATTAAAAGCAACACATTAAAAGCTAATATCGTCTTGTGTAGGTGCAAACGAAGGCGTATTATTATGTGGAAAAAACACAATTGTAATACTGATATTGTAGTTAATATCAGATTTGGTCACGGTCTCTCGACGTGATTGAGATATTAATAATTTCGGCGATTTCGCTTCGGAACGCCGCCTTTTTTGGCCGGGTCAGTAGCATTCCGGCGTACAGTCGATTATCACGACAATGCATTATAAATACAACGCCGTGAATGGGCAAACCTTACGCGTGGCTAAATGAAAAGACTGTGCGACGCGCGTGTAAATATAGCCAACACATTATTTTTCGCGTACGGTGAAAGGAGCTTGCTTGCCGCTCTCACAGTCATGGAAATACCTGTTCATTCATTCACTGACCACTTTTAGAAACAATATTCACAATGTGAAGGAACACAATGGGCTCGCGAAAAACTTTTTTTCCAATACACCGCGTTTCGCGTTCGTCGAACTCGTTAATCAATTCGTTATGACGGTACGGCGTCTGTCTAATGCGGACGGCGTGATGTATCAGGCAAATTACAGCTTATAACGAGAAATCTCGGCGTGGGCGATCGAAGGCGTAAACGCATTAAAGCGTGTTACAATAATTCCCAAACGAAATAACTTTAAAATCATAAAGGTGAAGGAACGTTTCATAGTAGAGAATTTTTATAACATCGATACTGTTTAACTTCGTAAGGAATAAAATTCCAAATAAAATTGAAGAAAAATCAGCTAAAAATAAAAGAAATAAAGTATCGCTGTCAATGAAATAATTTTGTCATTCACTGTTAAGATTATTTATCGCGTGTCATGACGTGCCGATATATCTTTTTTACCGTATGACGTACGCGAAGCATCGTGGAGCAGGGTGGAGTCAATTACGATATCGTGCCTTTAATCATACGTGACGATAAGTGGCTATCCGCTTCCAATATAAATGGACGTCCGCGGGCGCGGAGTGGCAATTCATGTAGCGTTCTTCCCGCTTCATAACTTGCCAGAGATCTCGACTTACACACTCGCGAAAGATACCCATCGAAAAAATATCGCCGTCAGCGAGACGTCCAATTCCGTCTGGCTTTGCAGCTTTGCTGCTATCCCGCGCTTTTGTTCCGTCGAAAGCTTAAGTAGCTTAGGCAACCCGTGAAAAGATTCCCTCGACGCTTTTGCGGATCATTTTCGCAGTTCTTTTTCATATTCGATCCACGTGCGGCTTTATTTTCTAGATACCTACTTTCTCTATCTAATCACATACGTCAACTTGCCATCGTAATATATGTTATCACAAAATTTTGGACATATTTAAATAATAAAGAAAAAATTGTACCTTACTAACTGCGATGTAGCAGTTTGCTCCAATCGATAATTCCACCTTGGACTGCTTCGCATTAGCTTCATCCAAGAATCGATGAATATCGAGGAAATCCGCATTAATTACCGAATGTAATACTCAGTGAAAATAAACGCATGCTTCACTTTCGTGAATTTCTATCGCGAATTCGCAATGCAGCAGTACAGAAAAAGTACAAGATAAAATGCACTTTGCACTGTAATTGAAACTACACAATAGAGATTATTCAAGCAATTACGAAAGCTTAATAGAGTTGCTTTGAAAAAGCGTCCGATATTTTTTGAACCATTGTGCAGAAGTTTTTTCGCAAAGCAACACAAAGCGTGTCGTGTTTAAAAGTTTCTTTAGAATTTTTCGAATTCCGATGAAAGAGAGAAGAAATATACAATTAAATCCATTAAAAGTAATTCGATTATATGAACTGCATAAAGAATTATATCGATAAGCATGATTTTTTGATCAAATTACGAATTACTTATATATTCTAAACCATTCTTTGACAGCTCGTTTTTCGCCAGAACAATGATTACACTTATTAATAAGATTCTTAATAATTATGTATTCAATATTCGCGAAGGAGAGAACAATGAATAACATCAGCAATTTGTATAATTGTGCAAGTAATTATGTATGACTTCACTCACCGGTCGTTGTACCCTAGCTAAGTACGCCATCCAGCTGCACCTGGATTAATAGAATATGCACAAATTATTATAATTTGTCATATATTTCATGTACATCGATTACTTCATTGTTTCCAATTTTATTAAAATATAATTATGTACAATAAATTGCGTAAATAATTATTTCCAAATTTTAGCACATATTTAATAAATACTTTTAAACATCGTAATATAGACTTACACAATTACATATTAAAATAATGGACAAATTATACTCACTAGCTAGGGTATTGTAGTTTACTTCACCCGCTGTAGATTCCGTTTTAGGCTACTCAGCTCCATCGAAGAATCGATGAATATCGGAAATCCTCACTTGCAATTAGTTACACTGCCGAAGGAAACTCACACACTTCACTTACGCGAAAATTATAGATTTACATCATGAATTTACTGCGGCGCACAATGCGAGATAAAACGTATTTTCTATCGCAACGCGTTCGCACATCATTGTAGCTATATAAACTTTGATAGGGGTATTTTGGTAGCAATATAAGCTTCGATACTGGTACGCATTCCGGGTACGCGAAACAGACGCCGATTGTTTTAACGGTCGCGAAATAAAAACACGTAGATATACAATAGTGTTTTGATTGATGAACTAAACTGCGAGATGCTACATTTAAAAACAACATGCGCGCCAGAATCACAAACACGACTTTGCGTCAACTTCATGCGTAATAACGAAGCAGATTGATTTCTACCCGTCCATACTTGCCAAAATCATAGATTTCAATCCACGGCGAATCCACAGTCAATCGCATAATATCCACGTAAATAATACGTTCCGGCAATCGCCCGTCACTTTAATCGACACTCTCGATAAAAATTCGACACTTGTTACAGTATCAGAATCTGTACAACTCGAATTCCGAACTCGCGCTACATACGCACCGATGCAGCGTAGCTACGATCTACGAAATACTGCTAATCGCGATCACCCGCAGTCAAAATAATACGTTCCGACATTCGCCCGTTACTTTAATCGACACTCCCGACAAAAATTCGCACTCAGTACGCATTTTACGAGTAAAATATGCACGTAGCTTCTCCGTTCTGCAAACCGACGCTACCGCAAAAAATATTTTCATGGCGACTGAATAGTGAAAACGTAGTACCAAGATCAAAATCGATAAATTCGACACTGTGCGCCACCTTCTGACAGTTATGACGGGTTGCAAAAATTCAAAAAAAATCCAGCGTCCCAATTGGATGTGGCGTAATAAAAATGATCACCGAGGGGTGGCGCAGATAGTTCAACATCGATATCGATTATGTTGTCATCTTTAATAGTTTTTAGTACATTATGGTGACACGGAACATTTGGCGGGAAAGCTTACGATTAATCGCGTATTTTATTCACTAAAAACATCTAATTAATGCAAGTTTTGGTCGAGAGTGTCGATTAATGTGACGGGCGATTGCTGGAACGTATTATTCATCGCAAATAGTCGAGATTAATCGTGGATTGAAACCGATACTGCCTTAATAAGTACAAAACGAGTTATAACGATCTGCTAACCCTTACACATGAATTTGGCCATCTTATCTCTGACTGGTTTCTTGATTTCCGAATACATACGCCATTTTGATTAGATGTAATATGTCGAAAATTTAGCTCATCGGAATAAAATCGTGTAAAACGCAGTTTATTATGTGTGTGTTTAAACTCGGTAACTTCCGCGTAATCGTCAAGATTATTTTGCCATCGTCATTCGTCTCGCACGTTTTGAATGTCGTACAATATCGAGTTAGATCGTCGAATGTGTAAAATATAATACAGCTACGTATATCCGTGGACGCGTTTTGCAGTACAAAATACGTTTCATCTCGCGTTTACGTTTATATATCGCGGTGTAGCAATTTCGCGACGTGATCTTTCGCATAAGTAAAGTGTGTGAGTTGATTTTCCTCCAGTAGTTCACACTTATCTAATAATAAGTGCAAGTTTCCGGTATTCATCGATTCCTGGATGGAGTTGATGCGGAGTAGCCTTGGGCAGAATCTACAGCGGATGGAGCAAACTGCAATACTCTAGCTGGTGAGTATAATTTGGTCATTATTTAAATATATACACACAATTGTGATAACACGTACATATACGTTTACAATTTGCGTTTGTTAAATATTTTTTAAGATATTTGAAAACATTAAAATATTTATTTATTAAAACTTTTAAGTAATTATTCACACAATTTATTGCATACAGTTATATCTTAATTAATATGTAATAATTGATACATGTGAAATATATGACAAATCATAATAATTTATATTTATATTAATTTTTTCTGGTGCAGCTGGACAGCGTACTTAGCTAGACAAAACCATGCTTATTGATGCAATTGCTTACACAACAAGTAGAATCGATTTGCTTTTGTGGCGCACGTTTCACCGAACGAATCTCTTCATTCACCAGATAAAATTCAAGAGCTTTATACAACACACTTCACGAAAAGCTGCAACAACCGGTGAGTGAATTCATTCATTGTACTTGTATAATTACAAAAAATGCTGATATTATCCACCATCCTTTCACTCGCCAATTCATTCATTTATTACACAATTATTAAAAATTGCACTTTGACAATTACATTTTCCACCTGTAATTTGCAGCTTTACAAATAATTAATATAATATAGAAAAATAAAATATAGAAATAAAAATTCTAAAGATATCAATTTTGAGAATATAATTTCTTATATAATTTTATTAGAATTTGAATTTATTTGAATAAATATATTTTTATATGAATATCATTTTTAATGAATACATTTTTTATTTAATCTTATTAATCAGTTTAATTATTTAATGTTTTTGTGAAAGAGCGAATTGTTAAAGTACGTTTTCAAATGTGTAATTTTTTTGTGCGATGAAAAAACCATGTTTATTGGTGCAATTGCGTACACGCAATTAGTAAAATCGATTTGCTTTTGTGACGCACGTTTTACCAAAACGGATCTCTTCTTTCACCGGGTTTCATAAAATTCAAGAGTTTTACAAATACGGCACACTTTGTGAAAAAAAAGCTTTTTTTACACCAGGAAAAAGTTTTGATAATTTTTTTTTAATTTGTTTTTTTTAATTGTAATTGTATACTTTTATCTTTGTTTATTACACGAACAATATTTAACTACTCAATTTTCATAATTGCGTAATTAAATTACGATAAAAAGTGCATTTATCTCGTATTTGTATTTCATACAGTAAACTCGTGACGTAAACCTGTGATTTGCAAAAGTAAAGTCTATGAATTGACCTTCGATAAAATAGACGTAACTATTCATTATAAAACCATTCATTATTTAAGTATGTACATAGTTGTGATAAAAAATACACACATACATGATTAAAAAATAGCAGAAATAGAAATTCAAAATGAATAGAAGTAAGAGGTGTAAATAATAGCCTAAGCAATTTTTACCTTAAGAAACTTTAAAACAAGATTCATATCAATTTGTGACGAAAACTTTTGATGAAGTTAACGCGATTCATTCATCAATTTTAAAATAATTGTAAGTTTGTAACTGTCAGAAAACTTTCATCGGTGTTTAATGAAAAGCTATTCATCAGCTACGGTCGCTTACCAGTTTGTCTCTGACATTGGTGCAATGCACACAATGCTTGTTCGCTTCCGTATGTATGACATATGCACTCGATGACATAGTACTATACCGCTATAACATAAATGAATTGTGCTCACTGCCTTCAATCTCGATGAATACTTTCACGTGCGTCATAAACTTGAAAAAAAAATGTTGGAATTTGTATAGCAGATGACGAGAACGTACATGAACGGGTACGTGCAGCTTGTATCCGGCATTCTACACGGCAAATTCTCGCTGGGATATCCGCTTAAAATGTATGGCACAATTTGACATGTCACGAGACACAATTTATATTTTGCAACAAAAATCGCGATGTTCCTATTGTGTGCCGACATAAAACGTAACAATGATACGAATACAATGCGGAAAATAATTACTTTTATATCTACAATCAAACATTACAATTAATATCACGTAGGATTGTGTTCTGTATAATTTCTCCTCATCTCGACACGTGTCTTGAGCTTTGGTGATCTCGGAAGAATGAGAAACGCGCGAAGGTACTAGAGGACGTTGCCATTGTCGTTCTAACGATTAACCATCGTAATGGCACCGATCTATGCTAAATACGGACTATTATCGGCATGACATCCTGCAGATCTCGGCGTCACGATCGGCACGAACACGCGAACCATGACCTGGGTGTAGCCTGCCCGTACAACGCGCCGCGCAATCGTTGCGAAATACCTATGGCGCCATATCCGTTGGTTATCTCAAAAAAAAAAAATCTGATCGTAACGAGTAGCGTGAAACTTATTATCTGTGTCTGTACTCAGTAGCGTGTAAAAATTTCTTGCATTTTCGACCATTTCTCTAGTTCCTTGAACAGATTCCTCTGACTTCCAATGACTTAATATCTTTCACCACAAAAGTTGCTCTTCGAAATAACGAAACTTCAATAAGTTGCAAAATTTCTTAATTACTCCTTTCTTAATTTTTTAAATAAAATTTCCAAGTTTGCATGTTCAAAGAAAGTTGAAAGATAAAGAAAAATTCATGGAGAAGTCACATCAAGTGTAGCTAAGAATAGTTGATTGCGGTCTGCAATTACTGGAATCGATGTCCATTGAGAAATACACGTGATTCATTTACCATTTGTGTGCAACAGTTGATTCATCATTCGATGATAATTATTTTTTGCAATATCGTTAAAAACAGCATTGTAAGGAAAGATTCGTGCCTGTACACCACATTTAACACGCTTCATTCTGAGTTTAATTTTCTTTTTCATCTAAAAGTTGTGAAAAAATTCAGAGATCAACGCGTGCAGCTATGTGGCCTTTCACAGCTACTATTTTTCAATTATCCCACGGGATAACAGCAATAACAATGTGCCTCGACAAAGTTTCCGAACCGCAGACCCGTAATTTTAATCGCTCTCGCTTCTAACGCTTGCATTTATCTTCGTGCTTCCGTCTATTACGCTGCCGGATTCCTTTCTCATAGCTTCATGATTCTAGACTTCACAAAAGTTAAATGTAGACTCAGCGATAAATGTTTATTACTCAGAATTGTGGTTATTTATTATTTTAGTTTTTATATTTAAAATAAATAACTCGATTCGTCTTTCAATAATATTTGAAAATGTTCTTAAATTACTCCCGAAATGGAATATTTCACAAAACGTTCTATGAGGGAGGTATAAAATTTTACAACTGTTGTTACACAGATTACCACTATCTCTCTTTCCATACAAGTGATCCCAATTTGTTTTAAATGCGCATTTTTATTTTCTCGCATTTCATATTTTTATACTTTTAGTTTTTCTATATAAAAACGAAAATACGCATCTCTTTTATAACAGTTTTAATAGAGTTACTTCTATACTCTTCTATCTTCATTTTTAAAAAATTATTTAAAAAAAAAGGGTACAAAACTTTTGCGAAGGCGTATTATACGATCCACTGCTTTCCTATCGCGAGTAATGTAGCCGCAGAAAAGCCGTGAAACGCAGACTGTTTTCGCCATGATTCTCTTGACTTCTCCATTAACTCTTGAGGGTAACGACGAGGTAACTATCTGTAATTGGTACGAAAGGTGAGAGAGCGTGTAAGGGAACGAATTACTGCATCGTCTCACACCCTTTAAAGCACATCGATTGTATCCTCAAGTTATAAGCGATCGCGCACACAGGCATTCTTCTCGTACAATCCACAGTGATGCACTCTTGCCGCTTCCGTTCGCGCACCGGATGTTGAGCTCCCAGAGAATTTCTCTGAGGCGGTAAATGCGATTTATCGTCTGTGAGCGTCGCGCGTAACGCTGCCTGCCGCTCGCGGCATTTGCATTACAGAATGTGACTCGTGTTGCACACCCCATCGGAAAAGCGAAACTAACATCATTTAACTTTACGATTCACGGTCGATACGCCTTCTCTCGGTGCCTTACCGTCCGTTAATTGAACGTTACGCAATACACAAAAACGACAAAGTATTAGTTTTCTCATTGTTATAAAAAAAATACAAAAAAATTCAAAGCTAGATGTAAAAACAGGTGTTAATAATTTTTCTTTCTTTTAGAAATTGCAATTTAAATTGCTTTTGTTGTAGGTGTAATATTTTTTATTATTTCTCTTTGCGAACTACAATAATTTTCCATTTGGCAAAGGTTTAATACCTTTATCCTTGGAATACTTGTTAGTCAAACGTTACGTAATAAAAAAACTCCTTTAATTTCATCTATTACAAAAGGTACAAAGACAAAGGTTTACAAGTTATATTGGAAAAAAGAACAGACAGTAGAAGCGTTTATTAATTTTTGTTACAAAATTGTGCGGTTTTGCTTGGTTGCTATTCAATAACAATCCTACTTTAAAGTTCAGCATTAATTATTTTGATAGCTGAACTTTCCCGAATTCGAGGTTGCACTAAATTCTGTAGGAAATTTTCATAGGAAAAGTTATTAATAACCTTATCTAACATCTTTATAATAGCACAGACTTATCAAAAATTTTCTTTCAAAAAAGATATCGAAATCGCTTTTAATATTTTGTAATCTATTCAAATCTTATTAGCCTCGTTGTATCGTGTGAAATATACTAGTTTCCTTTCTCGGAAAGCAAGATGCGACTGATTGTAATAAGCAAAATAGTATTTTAAATGAATTTATTATGCACAAAGAATGGAGCTAGATAATATGGAGATATCATGCAAATTTTTAAAAACGCTTTCGTAAATTTTTAAAATAAACTTTTAATACGATTACTATATAAAGCTGAAAGCTATGTTATTGTAATCATTGTTATTAATATTATTATTCAATAACGTGCCGTGATATAATACGCCCACTCTTACCTGTAATCACATCGCCCACGCGGCAAGCTTTATTCTCAAAAATTCTGGCAATTTCATCGAAGTTGATCCGCCCCCTAATTTATGAAGTTATAATCGTGTAATATAACAGTATACACCCACGAAATGTTGTATACGTAGCAGTTTGCTGCAGGGAGAAATTCTTAGAATTCCACGAATTTCAAGACATGGGTATCCGGATAAGTAAGATGCGTCAGTACTGACGTAGATGCATCTTTACTGAAAATGTTAGGTCACTATATTTGTGTATACAATACATGTTGCATCTTGTGTTCTCTCTAACTCTCTCCTCCACAAAATTGATAACAGCTGTCAGCTTGAAAGAAATATTTATAATCGATGACTATTGAGTTTAATGATTGTTTTTATTATTTTACTCGTAAATAAAACAAATTAAAAATGTTATAATAATGATATAACAAAATAAATGAAGAAATATAAAAAGTTATCATTGCGCGCGTTAATCGATTATTAGATTTTTCAAAACACAGAGATTAATTGATATACGATTTATTAATTATAAGCTTACTAGTTTTGTTTATGTATATAGATTGAGAAATTTAATATAATATTATAATTTAAATTTAATGTTTAATCCAAATATAGAATTTCATCAATAACTGACGACCACAAACTGCTAAAAAAATGATTTCCATAATTAATGTCGACAAATACCCTTCATTTCCGATTTAATATCAATCTTACGCACAGTTCCGTCTGCAGCATTTGTCTTGTTTCAAAAGGAATTACCTTTAAGCCGGTATTTTCCAATTACTGAAGTAATTTTCCACAAATCCCTCTCACGTAATTAAAAGTTTAAATAAAATTGTGGACAGCCAAGCACAGTAGTATCGCAAATGGAATTTTAAAGTTATAAAATAGACTCGATTTCAATGTAGTTTACGTTTTTCTAATTGATGAAAAATTAATAGAGGTTGAGGAAATATGATAGCTTTTTTTTCTATATTATTACTAATATTTCTTATAAATTGTTTCTTTAGTCTCGTAAATATCAAATTATCCGGTCCGTGAGCTTAAAATATGTAATAGTCTACTAAAGCTAAATCATTACCATATCTCGAACTGTTTATCCATTTGTATCAATGAAATTTCGGCTGCTGTGTGCAATTTAGGCGATTACGACGGATATAGCGATTTGCTTCGTAGGCGATAAAACGGATTACGTTGCAATTGTTAGCTGCCGTATATTCGGAACGCAAACGATACGATTGACGACGTCCCATACTTCCCCCTCGAATTACGTTATCGGGCACCTTTGATGTGTGTTTCCAAGCCTGGCATTACATCACACGTGGCATGGAAATATAGGCATTGATACCGAATGCGACATAATGATCACGAACACGAGAGAATAACTGTCCCCTACACGTTGTTCTTAATTACCGCAAACAATTTTTTTGATAATATCTGGATTACAGCGCGTTAAAGTGACAAAGAATACACAAATTTCTTATAATTATAAAAAAATTAATGTCGCTAATTAGCATCCATCTCTATATGTCTTAGGGTAATTATCGTCGAAGAAGAAAAGCGGTATCACAGTATTTTCTCATCATTTTTTTATATTCCGTCACTTGCTTATAATTGCGTAATGTATGATAAATTATAGTGTTCTAAATAATTTATGAAAATATTACTAAATTTATTGTCAATAATATTTTTATTATAAAGAAATTACATTTCTTAAGATAGATAGATTTTTGCATTAGCTTTATTCAGGAACATTTCACTCAATTATTAATTGAGCTTTGCAAGCATTTATTCATTATTGCATTACATCGCAGCACAATGCATGTCGATCGACAGGAAACTTCCTAGTATCGAACTGCTCGAGAACCTTGCGCAACAAAGAAATTTTTGAACGCGAATCGTGGTCGGAAGGACGTTCCGTAACCCTGCGATGGAAACATTTAAATGAAAAATATTATGATAATCGTGTTCCGTTATGAGATTCTTCACGCCGGCAGACGAGACTCCCGCGCACGAGAACTATAATTTTTAGAGAAAGATCGCATAGACGGGAGAGCGGCAATGGGGAAGGAGACGAGGGGCAGGGTGAACGAGAGAGGCAGGTAAAGGCCGTTGCACTCCCCGGCTCAAAGACTCCTGGCCCTGCATAGCGGTACCTTATGCCTCTCTCTTTCTGCGTGGCACACACGCGCGTACTCACACGCGGTATGTTCGTTCAATCGTTATACGATCGTGCGCGCGCGTACGATGTCTACGGTCGCATAGTACCGCTCCGAGAAATCACGTCATCAATCGAATCTGGCACGAGTGCACAACGGATTCGATCAATGGTCTCGAATGTAACAGCCTCGTTGCCGATAAATAAGGGAACCGTCTGTCGCGACTAAAAGCGTCATTTTGCATCATTTTACTTCGAGCCACATTAACCTTCAATTTATTAATTTTTAAAATCTCGTTCGGCAAATATTCGTCTACAAAATCGAGACGCTAATATAAATTAAACCGTATTATTTAATTGAGATTATCAAATCACTGAACTAATCACCGCGTTTAGTTGAACGTAAATTCAGTCTTTTATTAAATAAGATATTTAAATAGAAGTTTAACTAAAAACTCAATAAAATTTTAAAAAATCAACAAGTTGCAGCTTATAACTTTCTATCAAATTTTCGCTTCGAAAATATTAATTTAATATTCCATACAAAATCTACTATTGAAAATAAAATCACTGGTATTCACGGTATTTTATCTATAAAGAGTTAATTGTAAGTAAAATAAACTATTTATCGATATCGAATCAATTTTATTTTTTATTTTTTAGAAATTTAAGTGTTATTGGCTTGTTTCAATTTTGTTCAAACTTTTATGTGAATATCTTACTTAATCCAACTTTGAAACATCAATATGATTGCACGTCGTGTCGATAATTTGCAAATAAACGTAACAAAGAGACGGCTTTCCGAACTGTTATGCAACAGAATCGATCCGATCTCCCGATTCGGCGAGCAACAATAGCGCGCCGCGTGCAAGGGAGAAAGAGCCGAAAGATGTGTTCGCGGCTTATCGACTTCTATCGCGGAACCTGCCCGTCAGCCCCATTTCTCCGTCTCGTAATTAACAGCTTCCCTGCGCGCATCGTCGCTCTCGCGCGTTACGCACGACAAGAGCGTGTATGTGCGTGCGTAACAGTACCCCCTGCCACTTGTGAACCGTGCACACCTGTGTAACGTAGGGATCCCGTCGTTGATAGATACAAACCTGGTTACCTGTCGCGAGCGACCGTACCCCTCACATTTACACATTTTACATTTATACAGGATGTCCCTGAAATAAGTGGCCAAACGAACTTCCATTCACATAAAGAAGTTACGTAATTACAGATCCAAAAAAGTGACCCCTTTTTAAACTATTAATAATTCTTATCTGCAGAGCTATTTGCTTGTCTTTTCTCTACGAACTCTTAGAATACTTACAAAAATTTAATCTCATTGTCAATATAATTTTTTTATTTAAAAAAAATGGTTAAAAATTACCTTCATAAATTACTTCCGTAGCGACGTGTACTGATCTCCTTTTTCAACTATGCGACACGTACAGCGCATTTCCAAAGTTTGCCGATCTATTTCAGGAACACCCTATAGATATACTCTACATCCGCGTCCGGTATTCAGCAGCGACATATGGTGGCAGACACCTGCTACGCATAGGCCGTGCTTATATGTTTACGTGTGCGTCGCAGAGCGCGTAACGCGACTACGAGTTTATCGAACGACGACGAGTGTGGGAGCGCGTTCCTTCTTGGCTCCGGCGAGGACTTTATTCCCGCCGAGATATTCTTCTCCTGTCGCGCGGGCAGGAGGAGACCTGGCGGTCGTATCCTCTTTCCACGATGCTCCTCGATATGCGTGCTTACACGCGGAACGAGAGAAGCAGAGAGCCGGACAATAGCAGCGGGAAACGATGGGAATTGCACGTATGGGAAACATTCGCATCCGCGTACGTAAGCACGTACATACACATATACGTTGCTCGGTTTCGCTCGAATTTCAACGGATTCTCTTATGATTATCCCGTCAGAGCGATTGCTCTCGCGAAGAACATCGCGTCGAAATAATTGCAAGTTGGAAGATCGCGCGGTATTACTGGATTTATTACGCGACATCCTACGCGGAATAACGTGGATCAGAAATTACGTGTACTGTTGTATTTAGCACGAGGAAACCGCATACTATTGGTTTCCAAGCTGCGTGTATTGAGCAACGTCCCGTCGTCGGTTCGTTGAAACGCGCTTTTATACCGCAGAATATAATGGATAATGAGCGTCGCGACGATGTGCTTATTACGTGGCGTGAAGACGAGAAACGTGCTTTGATCGTATATAACAGTCACTTATGTGAAGCGTTTTGAAGGAATTCCTTGAAGGAATCTTGCGATCTCATAAATGCGATTTGTAAGAGCTACTTACGGTACTTTTATCCCAAGAAATTTATATAATGTTCGCAGAATGTTTTACAAATATGTAACACTTACGCGGTATATAAATAATTTTGAAAAAGTTTCAGATATTTCTCACTAGAGTTCTTTTTATTTTTAATTATAAATAATTATATTAAACAAAATAATATAAATATAAATAACGAAGTAAATTTTATTTTTGACGATAAAAAATAATTCTGTGAAAATATACAAATCTACATCCACGGTTGAAAATGCTCAAATCTTTAGACAACAAATATTCGACGTGACTAATTATTTTAACATTGCACAAAATACGAAGAAATTTGAAATTAAGTAGTCGGATGCATAAAGTTTGAATAATAACTGTAATCCAGACGAACATCTTCCGCAGCGGCGAACGCGAAATAATTAGTACGAACGCTATACGCACGAGCGACAAATTGCTCTCGTTAACCAGGATAGAGGAAACATCATTAACGCGATTACGCAAAGACTGGATGGACTTTGAGAGCACCTCATAGTGGAAACTACGACGATGCTGCAAGAAAATATCGCGGTAAAGTCGAAGGCCATAGACTGCTCCGAAGAGTGCCGTAACTATTAGTCAAGAGAGAAACAGGTCGGTGAGAGAGAAAGAGAGAGAGCGAGAGAGAAGTGGATGAAGAAAAGAGCGGCGCGCGTAACGCAGCTGTAAAAACGAGCTGGAATTAATTGGCTCGATATACGGGAAGCTATGTGCATTGAATTGGGTCAGACCTTACTACGTAAAACCACACGAAAGGAAGAGGGGGAGGAGGAATCACCGGCCGGTTGCGTTTTGATACTTCGACTGATATGAATGAACGCGGAGGAAACGTTTCTGGCTCTTTGAACATATTTAACATGCTCTACTTGCGCCGCGAAGTCATTGAAATCCTCTCGATAGCCCTCGTCCATATGTCGTGAGAAATAACGTAGCTCTGCGATAATTACGCATTCCTGATCCGTGGAACGTCATGGACATTTCTTGGAATGTATTTGAAGAAGAAGTGTAAATCATTATTACGAATGAAAGAAGTCTTATTAGTCTTATTAATCGGTATAACTTGCGTAACTGCAAACATGATGTCATCAGCTTCGTATCAGGCGTCATAAATATTTTTGACGTGTTTGATGGGAAATATGAATCACAACTGATAACTAGCTAAGAATTCAAACATGTTTTGCATCTGAAAATAAGACACTTTAAATGATTTCACTGTTATTATTATAATACCCGAGTATCATCGGGTGTGTCATTAAATGCATTTATGGGTTTTGCAATTTTCGATAAACGTATTCGCAATGCAATCTTGAAAGTGTAAATATTTTGATTTGTTTAATCTAAGGATTTTATTTTGTTAGGAAAGACTAATAGAGTCTTTAAAATCAATCAGCGTAATTTTTTGGATAATATCTTTAAAGTGCCTCATTATGTCTCACGTTTTTATCTCATTATCCCACCGAAGAGATTGTTATCACGGATTCAATATCCGTTTGTTCATTTATCAGGCGCGAAAATAAATCCAATACAGCATAATCTAACATCCTTTGACGATCCCGTTACGTGCTTGAAGACCTGTATCGCTAATCAATGCACGAACGAGATGAGATTCTCGATTATCGATCATCCTGCGAGATGCGCGAACGTATAGAACATAGAACATCCTATTTTATCATATACGCGAGATTAATGAAATTGATTATACACAAAATATAGTTAAACAAAAAATGATTAAAAATTAACCAAGCGACATTTTTTGCTCTTTTCATTATAACGTTTCTTCAAAATTCTCGTGACATGGCAGCTAACTTCGACAAAACATTGTCGGAATCGATTGATTATGACAACCGTGAAATAAGTTACGCGCAATCAACCGCAATTAATGAAACCAATCACGTCCAATTCGACGATTTGATACATCTTCCCTCTTCCAGTAAGTCAGTTTCGTTAGAAATATTCGCAGAATGTTATGACCAAGACAAGTCAAGTTGAACGTCGCCGGGATCGCGAAAAAAAAATTTGGTAGCCCGTATCGCCGCGACATGAATCATGTGTGCGGCGATCTTTAATTAATAAAACCGATCACGTGTGTCTAACTGTGACTCACCGTTAGGATTGGTAAAGTATCCCCAGGTGGGAGTCCCAGCGGCCGCCGATTGGATGACCAAAGCCGCAACGCTCACGGCAAGCGCCCCGGCAGCGCCCCGCGCCGCGCAGGCACGTATCTCGTTTTGACGCGGATCGGTAGTCGTCGTGGCGACCGCCCTCACGCCCTGACGAGTGTTCGAGGGATCGGTTGCCATTCTTCATGCCGTTTGGTATTCCCAGATTTCTCGGCCTCGCATCGACGACGTTAGGATAAATCTCGCGTCGGTCTTGCGCGACGGACCGACCGCGACGAGTTGACTGCACAATCGAGACGAGAGTTCTCAACGATACTCCCGCGTCGTCGTCGATCGTGGATCAATAAATTATAACAACTGCGGTACGATCTGCGGTCCGATAACAGCACGAATGGGGCGTTCTGAGTTTTGAATCAATGTCGATCACGTCGATGCGTATGCGATTTACAACGACTGTACGTAGGCCGATGAATAATTCGGAGATCAATTCCCGCCTTCGAGGTATCAATTTATTACAGTCGGATTTAATTTCATCGTTACGGTCTGCCCAGTGCGATCGGAAATTAAGCGCTTCGGGCATCGGCGCGATTCGATATTGCTGGCGGGTATCGATTTTCCCATTTAACGCTCATCGTCCGGGGAACGTGTCGACCCTCCGCCAATTCTGTCAACTTTTGTTTTTCTTTTGCAAAACACAAACTAATGCATGTTCGTGTCTTGAGTAAATATTTGCAAATCAAATTTTATTTATATCAGTTCGTTTACTTTGTATCAGCTCTTTCGTGAAAATTGAATTAACTCGTTGATGAAAACTCTTGATCTCTCGATTAAAAATTCAATATTCCTCGAAAAGTCTCGTTAATTCCTCTCCGTTGCGCGTCCTTGGCGTGATCGGTCGCAATACCGGCAGTCTCGTGTACAGTACCAGCTGGTGTCAGGTAGCTCCTTTAATTCCGGAGTGCGTCGCTGTGTCGTCGTCGCGGTCGATAATCGAATCTCTCGCGCCGACCACGTTGTCGCGTACACACGCATGCAATCGATCGCCGAGCGAGGAGCATCAGAGGTGGTTTATAGCTGACGACGGGGAGGGGGGAAAGAGGATGGTGGACGAGCAAGGTGCGGCGGGGTGGAAGAAACTCGCGCGCGTATCGGATTAAAGCAAATTCCACGTTCCGTGTCACGGTTTCTTCTCTCTTTCCCCGTCTCTCGCACGCACTAATAATAAGTTTTTTTATTAGGTGCTTAGTTTTTATTTTATCTAATTCCTTGAAGTCATATATTTTTGTGTAGCCCAAGAGAATTTTCAAAGCGTCTGATAAGTATATCTTTCTCTCTCTGTCTCTCTCTCTCTCTCTCTCTCTCTCTCTCTCTCTCTCTTCCCCCGCTACATTCGTCCTCCTATCGTAACAGAGATAAACGCGTACACACCTCTATCACCTGCATACGTTTTATATTTTCCTCCCTCGAAAACCCTTCGAGAAAGCTATCGGTTCCCTTCGTACTTCATGAACTCCTGAAACCGGTTTTTGTGACGTGCGAAGCGCACTACTAAAAATAAGACACCTTCTTCCTCTCACTCTCTCTCTCTTTCTCTTTTCTTCTTTTTCTCAACCCCCTCTCTGCGTGTGTCTCTCTCTTTCTCTCTCTCTCTCTTTTGTCCTTTCACTTTGCCCTTCTTCCTTTCTGCCTTCTTCCGTTTGTCTCTCCCCCTCGCTCTTTATTCTCTTCGTCCGCGTTCCGCTCCGAACGCTTCGTCTCCGGTCTCTCGCTTGCTCCGAGGAATCTTCCGGAGAACAGAAGGACGAAGATACCGGCGCGCAGTGCGCGTTAGATTGTTTATTGTGCGACGATCGATCCGACAATCATCGTCTCGTCATCCATGATCAAATCGCTCGCGATCCCGAGCATCGCGTTGCATCGACGCACGTTCCACGTCGCGCGCGTCTCTTTCCTTCTTTTTCCCTCGCAGAACCGACGCTCCTTTTGTTCGATGCGCAAGAAAACGCCGCCGTGGACTTTCTCTCTACATCGTCGTTGTGTCGAACCAGTTGGGATCGCCGGTTTTACCTGCCTGCCTGTCTATCCAGCCGCGCTGTACCTGGAGGTCGCGCGTCCGTCCGTTAGGTTGGATTGGCTGGTAGCACGGGTCGCTTGCTGTTCACCGAGTCGACTATAGTGCCGCTATAGTTATCGATCGCACGCGGATATGCTCGCTTCATTTCGTGCTACGTTTCTCAGACCCGAGGAGGTGTATTTTGCAACTCCGGGCACACTTGCGTTCGTTCGTTCGCTTCTCGCCACCTTCGCTGTTACAGCGCCGGCTCCGACACCTGATTTTCCCGCTCTTCGGAACAATCGCGAGTGCGCGCATCCACCTTCTCGCCTTGCTGATCACTTTCGCCCGTGTCACCGTGTCACCGTGTATGTGGGTCGCGCGACGAGTACTCAACCCGTTGTCGCCGATGCACCGACGATGCACTCTCTCCGTTTCGAGAGAGTCCGCGACGAGTTTTCTCTCTTTCGAGGACTACTTTTCAGCGCGCGTTGTCCGCGCGAGGCGCGCTTGACGTACTAGCGTTACTCGCGCGAGCATTCCACTAGTCGGCTTGGCGCGACGCGACGGCCGATCATGTCAGATATATCCTCCGTGTTGTACCTGTCCGCCCGTTGCCCAACGTTGTGCGCGAGTAGTCATGCATAAAAAAAACGAACCACACACATGCCACACACTCGCGATTACTCGTACTCGCACCAGAGCGATGTGGAAAGCACGCAGGAAAAGGTGGGCCGCGAACCGCGGGCGAGAAAAAGATAAAAAGCCGCGGGGTATGTTTGTACCTGCGTACTGATCGCACACGCGCGCACTACGTGCGTACGCGAGGAATACGGAGCGTGCGTGCGGACACAACGCGATGGGAGGAAGAGAGAGAGGACGTGCCGCCCACCGTGGGCGGGAAGGAGATGACGAGAGAGAGAATAACAATAAACGTGTGCGCGAGCCTGCGCGCTGCGCAGCATACTGAGCTCCGATTCCGACCGATGCGGCCGAGCTGCCTCGAACCCGTTCTCTCCGTCACTCTCTCTCGCTCTCTCTCTCCCTCCACATTTGTGCATCGTATTCTCCGTCTCTCCGCTGCTCGTCGTGCCGTCTTGCACCCCTTCCCAACACGCTTGTCACTATACTCACCACTCATGACTTGGCGACTCGCTTGCACTCACTCGCTCGCATTCGCTTGCATTCGCTCGTATTCATACCTCGCCCTCCCTCGCTACTCCAAACCGCATTTTTGTTCCGTCTTCCGAATGTAGGCGAATGGTGCAAGTGAATTCCACAGACAGGGAAGAATAAGATCGATAGAAAATTGATCTGATTGATTTTACCATTTTGGCTACTTTATTTCGATGTATCGTAGGAAGCGCAATTGATTATTGGGATTTGCACAGGCTTCTATGTGATAAGATAGTTAGTTATTTTTCTAAAATATTATCCACACATTTATCTTATGGATTAAAATTATAACGTAATAAATGTTAACGATTATGTATTCTATAATATGAAAATATTCACTTCATTAAAACTGTATTATAATTTATATATACACTGTATGTATAGTTTATTTATAGGATATATTTTATTCTGAATTATAAAGTAGGTTTTAATTAACTAATTTTAAACATAATTTTTTTAAACATTCATGATGCAGTAAAGCATTACGTGGAGAGGAAATCCTGATCTTAAAAGCAATTTAAAACCAATTTTATTGCTTACACGTGCCACAACTGCATTTTTTCGAAGCATTGTTTATTTTTCTAAAGTATTCAGTTTATTACTTCAAAGTTTTTTACTTTATTGAAAAATATTTTATTGGAGTTTTATTTTCTTCAATTTATGAGCGTTCAGAGATTCCAAACAATTGTTCTAAGTCAATTAAAATGTTTTATATTTTATTTCTGTTCCAATAATCATTCGAAATTAAACATTTTTTTAATTTCAATTCTTTTTTATCTTTACTGTGTCAAAAATGATATTTAGCTAAATGGCGCATTCAAGAAAAAAATGACTGAGCTAGCAATTTCTTGAATACGTTAGAGAGAGAGAGAGAGAAAGAGAGAGAGAGAAAGCGTAGCCGAAATCATTTCGTAACGTTCGACAATTGAACTAAAATCAGAGTGCGATACATTAACACTTCTTTTTTTTAATTAAACAAGTGCCTTTACTCATCGTCACGTCGCATCACGCGGGAAGCGAGCGCCGTTAAAATAGTTAAGTGAGCAATTATGTTTTACGGTATGTAATAAGCCAGCACTGACAATTTCCTGGCCGTAGAATCGGTGAAAATAGAAGAGCATTTAACGACGATGTCGCATGGAAATATATATCATCGCGAACCAGTTTCTTCGATACGCTCATTTTTCAAATTCCATGTTAATTTCTAAACCTGTACACACATGGAAAGATCCTCTTATTTGATAAAAAAGATTCTTTATCCAAATTACGCGGCATTATCAAATTTTCTAAAAATTATTATGATATTTATAATACGCAATTTAAACTTTTTCTAAAAGATATTTATTATGCAAATCTGCATTTTTGTATGGCGCAACAATTTCTCATCGTTATGCGTATTGCGTCAGTTGTAATGGTTCATCCGTAATGTAATCTCGTTATGCAGGACAATACATGCGTGCATCGCATGGCGCACATATCTCCGCCGGCGGCCGACATAAACCTGTTTAAATTGCGAGGACTTCCGCCTTTGCCGAGATATTCCGCTCTTAGATTTCCGTTTTACTCATGTTTCGAGTTAAGTTCTTAAAACCAAGGCTCTAGTGTTCCAACTCCAAGTACAAATGGTCTTTAGGCATATTTAACTTGAAATTCTAGTCCAAGTTGATATCACTTCTCACAATTTTGATATAATTTATTAACGTTTCAATGCAAAATATTAATTCAGCTGTATGATTAAATATTTTATTACTTGTAAAAAGATGTTACAGTGGAAGGACATAAAGATTTAATAGAAAAAGATTCTACCGCAGAACATACAGAATTTATCTGACGGATGAATTAATTAATTTAATGACATCGTAGCAAATGAGAAGAAATTGTAACGTTTTGTTCTCGCTGTGTCTTTCATAATACAGAAACCGCTGTCACTAAAGTAATCAGACAAATGCAATATAACTTCCATTAGACGTGGCGGTAAGAGGCAGGAATATAATCGACGTTATTGTTTCGCGGCTTTATTAACGAGGAAGTCATTGGCTGTTCGATATACCGATATAACGTATTCCCCAAGTCCTCGCGTGTACACATGCGACCGATGAAATTCCCATATCGGCAAGTAATTTAAATTAACAACGCGTGTAGGCAGAACACATTGGAGTAATTAGCGCCCGTGTAGCCGCACGCATCTACCAAGGAATCGATAAGTGTGTGTCCGCACATCGGGTTGCCGCTAAATAAACCTGTACCCTGTTGCAGGCCCCTAGAAACAACTTGAAACAACTTGCGCGATCACTTCCGCAAAGCGTTTTATTTTAATTAATAGCTGCGACATTCTATATTTATCATGTCATCGAAGGCGTGGTGGAATGCGGTGTCGTGTCCCGGGCTGAAATGATGATTTCCGCGACGCGGAACTCGGGTGCAATAAACCCGCGGTCCTACGACCGCATTAAGGTTGGACATTTTATTTCCGCGACGCGGTAAATTTCGAGCGCGGATGGAGCGCAGGCGGGAAAAAGAGCGCAAAATTGCAGAAACGGATGGCCGAATGTCGCGCCGTCATGATAAGTCGGGTGAATGTCGGGGAATCGTAAAATTCAACGCGCCGCTTTTTGCATCGAGCGAACATTACAACTAAACAAATTACGTTAAAGATTATATTCTGGCGCGAAATAATTCTTCGTTCCGCGTATATGTACGAGAATATATGCTTTGCGTGATTAAACACGCTAAATCGTTTTCATTACACGCGAAACGTTGAAAGGACGAAGCAGTATTTTAACTGAAAAATCGCGGTTGAAAAATGCTCTCTCTTCAACTGCATTTCGCATCGCAATAAAAAAAAAAAAATGAGGAAAATCCGGTGATACTTGTCTTGCATTTGCAGTGCTCACTGAAATATTTATGCATAAAATCTCGTAATAAAGTATCCTAGTACTGGACATTGTTAATTTGATTTACAGCAAACGTAATGACTGTACATGTACATAGTTTTATAATATGTTATAACATTAATGCTTTTATGTTGATTACATTTCAGTGATAGTAAAAAATATTTAAATTCGTATAAAAAATACTTCAAAATTAGATATTAAATTAGAAAATAATTGTTAAATAATCAAGTAGAAGTAGAAACAGATTATTAGAACGAAATTGATCTAACGCACAGCGTATTTCATAAAATTTTATTTTCAATCTCTATTACAAAGCGCAATGCATATGTTCGAACACGTAGTCCCGATATGTATAAGTCTTTTTTTTCGTGACACTCCCGGAACTAGCCGCGATAATTCATATGTACTACCCACGGATTTGTCGGATGTATTTTATCCATGCATTTATACATAACATTCGACATATTTTCCGATAGTCAGGGTCGATAGCTAGCAATTCTGTGAGATAGAAGATATACAATACACTGACGCATTATCCCTAACAATAAGTTTAAAATCTTCAGCTATTGCATCTGTGACAAACTATAATTTATCTTTTAATTTCTAAGCAACATTATTTTTTATAAATAAATTCATACTTTAAATTCGACTATTTTATCGATATTCATTATCGATTATATTGTTGAAATTACATTACACTGCAGACAATTTTTTTTAGCGCGTATGAGAAAACATTGAGTCGTTAGAAAAAATTAATACAACGTTGATATTTAGAAGAAACAAATGTCTCTTTATTATGAGGTGTCATGACCTAAATACGCTTTATCGCCTTACATCGTAAATGTCTGCTGTCACGAGTTCCCATCTTCCTGGTCGTGCACGATGGTAAATGACGTCAGGACGTAGGCAGAGACAAGACGTGCTCGCTTATGGTCTGCTCTCAAGGTTACGAGCTGCACGCTCGCGTAGTAATCTCACTTACGCAACGATGTACCGAGACATCGGAGACCACGTAATATGCTTCGAAAGCATTAACAGACTGGGTAAACAGGGCTGAGCAAAGAGGACGGGCACACTATCATAAAAATGTTATCATAATATCTTGAAAAATATGTGATTCACGAAAAGCGGACAAAATAATATTTTATATTAGTTTTATGTATTAACTGAATCACAGCTTTGTGCAGGTGTTAGTTTTATAGATCTTTATTGCTTTTTCTAAACTAAATAAAATTTGTCGTCAACAAATGTCACAAGCAAATGCGATTGTGCCGTTATCTGAAAATTTATCTGTTCAAACGCCTGTGTCTATTAGTCGAGATAATGGAAATTCTACACCACGTTTGAAATACCACAATTCTGTCTATAAAGCGCAAGGTACAGAAGCGAGTGCCGATGTGTTTACAAAAGTGATTAAGGTGTCGATCGGCTTCTCGTTCAGATGTACATATGTGCGCACCACAAACAACAAACGTATTGTCTCTTCAAATCCGTAACCTTCGGTTTTATCCGCTTGTTCAGCCATTTTACGAGCGTCTATCATCTCTCTACGATCGCACGACCGTTACTCGCGCTACCATTAAGGCGCGTAGCGTAGTTAGAGAACGATCTCCACTCGCTCTCGATCTCGGCGATAGCTGCCACAGGTAATAAATAAATGGTAGATCTCACAGTATTGAAACAAAGACGTAACGCAGTACGCACTACGAGCAGCGACAGTATAAAGGGGACATTAATTATCCTTGTAATTATCTTCGTAATAAAATACAACCTATAATAAAATCCGTCGAGAGAAGCTCATTTAGAGAAACGAAATAAGCGCAATTCGGAAAATGGATTAAATTTAAATGAAGAAAAATATTAATATTTCAAATATCAGGTAACGAAAGTAATCTACATCAATCTTAATCAATCCTGATATGAAATAAACTCACGTTTCCGTACAGAGCACGTTTCAGTGCTACATATAGTTATAAAAGAGGATATGTGTATATATATATATACTATTATATACTCTATATAAAAATTATCAATCTTAAATTCGACGTGAAACAAACACTCTTTCCGAAAAACGCTTTGAAGCGCTGTATAAAGTTATAAGACACTACATTATGTAAATTTCAATAACATGGCCAACGCAAAGGACTTCAAACATTATGATCCATCGCCGTTTTTTCGGCTATTTTATTTTTTTCTCTCACGTGCTCATCTCCTATTTTGAATAGCTGAAAAATACGACCGCTCTGTAAAAGATTCGGGTTCATTGAACTGCAAACTACCTGCAGAACGTGATTCACAGATTATGGTTCCTTCTGCGATCGTGTTGTCGAACTCTCCGACAGTGATTATATCCTTTCGTAGTTCAACCGGTGCCGTCTTCCTCTCCTTTCACTCGGCAATGTTTTGTAACCGAAGATGCTCGATCTTTTTTTAGCCTCAAGCATCTATCTTGAATATTCTCGGCATTTTACCGAAATTTTTGTATGGATTTGGCGATTACTTGAGTGTGTTAAAATATTTATTTCTGACAGAGTTTAAAGATGGTTAAACGATTATTCTTTTGCGATGTTATATGTTGTATGTAAATTTTAAATGAGATAAAGATTTAATTATCCACACACACACACACACACACACACACACACACACACACACACATCAGGATTAAGGTGTCGAGTATAATACATTTTGTACTTTATAAATTGTGACACACGCCATACGACCTGAAAAGACAATTGACCTACGTGTGCTTAATAGAAGAGAGCAAAACGTGCGTGATGAAAAGCTTGCCCGATTAGATATAAGAATTTATTGACGTTGTTATTGCATCACTGACATACATACAGACTCACCTCTCATTACCGTCTATTGCTGAAATTATTTATAATTTAGACACTCATTGTAGAATCTCATCATAAAACGTTCTCGTTCTACCGTTCTATACGAATTAACAAGTTATGGTGATAAAAAAATTTAATTAAATCAATTATAATTAATAATGAACTTAACATAATTGATCAATGAAATACAAAGTTTTTTAATTGAGAATCAAAATGGATTTAAATACAAGCGCACAGACAATATTAACACTTTCGCGATCGTTCACGTATTTTTACGTTTATATTTTGGTTAAGTCAGGAGCCGGTCGTGTAATTTTACGTTTACTGTTTTTTGCATCATTGTATTATGTCGTGTAATATAAAATATCGAATTTCACATCAGTTCAATATAATAGAGCGGCTCCAAGCACTGAACAGAGCCGAATATATAACGGTCGCGAAAGAGTTAACACCTCTGTTATTGTATGAGCTTCCGTAAACTCCTCTCTTGTAATATTGCTTTTATTAAAATACGGAATATATGTAAATGTATATATGTTGTATATATATTCAGAAATTTTATTGAGTAGCCCAGATTTAATAAGATTAGAGAGTAAAATCATGAATTTTATTAAAGAGAAACTTCGCTTGTAATTAAATCCATATAAAAGTGACGCTTAGTTGATTATATTATAAGGAAAAGTTAAAAGTTAAAGAATCCTTTTAATCGGTACGACTCTTTACTTAAACATTTTTTTACTTTTGAATTTTCCCTCGTATTTAAGCTCCCGTTAAGCAATCGTGGAATCTCGAGAGATGTAAAAATATAAATTTTCTCTGAAAACAGACATCACTGATAAATCGGTATTTTACGTTGGAAGAAAAATTGTTTATTCTACAAATTCAATTTGGTTTTACTTGCTCGTAGATATATTTCCAGAAAATTCGACCTTCGATATTTCCGTGAAAACTGACTAAACGATTAATCAAAATTTGACATAAATGGTAAAATATTTTAAGAATATATACGCGTCCGGGACACCCGTTGCATTACCACGAGAGATTATTTACGACATAGAGTCGACTCGGACCGAGAACGTAGATCATCGCGGTTCCGCGGGGTTAACTCGTTTAACCTTTTACCTCTCCCCTCGCGCATGAGATCGAGATCGACATCGTCTTCAGTTAGAGATGTGTATCTCGATTAGCAAGATCTGCAATCGATTATAATTCGTCACTCCTACTTTGTTTCCTATTAGAGCGGTGTTGGGCAAAGATGCAAGTAAAATATGAAACCAAACACGGATAGCAACAACGAGTCCTACGAGAATTATTTAATATCTGTTCAAACGAATATCCAGTATTTTTGAATCAGTTAAATTTTTCAATCTGTTTTTCATTTATTCCTTTTAAAGTAGATATCTTGCTTTAATTAACGGCGCGTAGAAAAATTCCACAAGGGTCAATCGTACGCTGTCCAACGTTTAAATTTGAAAAAACATTTTAATTTTATCTTTTGTAAACATTTTTATTTCCGTTGATCAGACGATTGTCAGTACGATGAAAAATATAATTACACTAAGATTACTTTGCCGTTATTTATAACGGCAAAGCATAAAGCTGTTATGCCAACTATTAATTCACGCTTTTGTCGATACTGAATCAGATGTGGGAGGTTTTCATTAAACGCCCACAACATATAGTCTTAAATATCACGGTTATTTTCAATTACAGATATTAGCAATCGAAGCGAGAAGTTAATTGATTTTAATATGTAGATATCAGTAGTTTCCAAATTCGTAAGCCATTGATAAGATTTTCACGAATGTAATTCACCTTTAGCAATGCATATATGTAGATAAAATACTTTTTTATTTAATTTTATGCAGATTTTATTTTAATCTAATATGACATTTCACTCTAACATCGCCGATGAAAAGTTTACCAAAAAACTGACATTTAATAAAACTTTTCTAGAAAAAAAAATATTTCTAAATCACTCGAAAATTTTTTGGGAATATCATATATTTTTAAAGTTAGACCAAAAGAAAAATAAAATAGGAAAATTGAACATTGTTTATTTAAAATGAAATAGTTGATATCATGTGACCACTTATTATTCTCCGCTTAATTTAAATCGCGACAGAAATTACGTAAAGGTTACGCGCACGTAATCTGCCAGGTAATCCTTCACCGCAAGAAAATCACGTTGCGAGTTAAATCGTACGTCACGATCCAGTTACTTGACCCTGCGGGCCTAGCATGACGTTACCTCGTCGGCCTGGCAAGGAGGAGGTCATCGTGACTTTGAAGGTTCACAAATAACTCAGCAAGTAGCAAAAAAAAATTATCTTTTATTTTTTTATATATTTACATGGAAAAACATTAAATATATTCAATAATTAAAGCGAACCATCAAATTAATTTTTAAATCATATTTTAAATCATAAAATATTACAAATTTTCTTATATTAATTATTTTGCACTTGCAATTAAAATGAGAAAGGTATTACACTTATCTTAAATGAAATATTTAGATGATCTGTCTCTTTGAAATAAATTAATGACAAATTAAATTAATAATGCTAGGTCGTATAACAATGAGACTATTACGTATTAACGATGACATATTCGGAAAAGATGATTCGCACCCCCTAAAATAATAACAAATGGCACATGAAATTATAATGACATTGGGGTAGTATGACAAGAAGGTACTCTGCGCGTGTACATATATAATATATATTATATTTCCATGATATATCGGTACGTGTGTACATCCACCTTCGGATACAATTCATAACATCTATTATTGTAATATTTATTTTATAATTCATATGCGTACATGTAGGTAGTTTAAAGATTAAGAGGCGGTATGGAGAAATGTAAATTGCGGGCCGTCTGTATCTAATGTATACCGTGAAGGTATGCGTTCACAGATGGATCGCCGACATTTTAGACACATATACATATTAATTATCAATTTCTGCCGGCGACCGTACTATAATTTCACGTCCTCTCAATCGCCGTATCAATACTTCATCGGAAGAGAATCCATTTCATCACATTGATCATAATTATTCTATCGATTATTCGCAATCATCCTCGACGGAGTGACGACCGAGGAATACCGGCGATCTGATTGGCGAAAGTGGCCGGAGAGATATCTCCAATCAAAGGACGGTAATTCCTGCAATTTATCGCGAACTTGTTCGCCAATCTTCTCCAATTTTTCGTCCCGTCGCAGAAGGATTGCGAAGTCACAAAGACGCGAGAACCGAGCTTGACTCGTCGGAGGGATCGCATTTCTCGCAGCAGATGTTGCGACGAGATTTCCCAGGTTGTTAGTCGAGCGGGAGTCAAGCTATAGATTCTCCATGGATAATTTCTTGAAGATCCAAAAGAGGGTCGTCGAAAGGAGCAATGTGACGCGCGAGAATCGCGACTGACTATGTCGAAAGTTTCATCAATAAAGATATAATTAACTCTCACATATATTTATTTTGTTAAATTTCAACGTTTTATTTTTCTAAATATATTTAGGGGTCGGATAACGAGTTCTCGAAGAAGATTGTCGGCATGAAGTAAACGCAATTTCCAGTTTTATTGCATTCCCATATATTTTACGTAGTTTTAAACTGAAGAATTAAACTCAACTTTTGAACTCGAGAATTAAATAAAGAAACTCGTGTTTCAATGAACAAGATGTTTCGTACATACTTTGCAATTTTATTGGACACTATTCGTAACTTATTTTGCTAGCAGTTAGAGAAAGTGATAAAATTTGAAACAATACTGCTACAATACATCCTCATGGCTGCATTCTTCGCGCGTCTCATCCGGGAAATCCGACGAGGCAGCTGCAGCTGATGGGATCGATCGATCGGTTGCGAGTCGAGGTCCTTTGAGCGCAGTTCGTTCGTCACTTTCGGCTCCGATTTCGACGATGACCTTCATTGACGAAGATGAAACGACGGGAAACTCAAGGAGGGATTCAAGGAACAGATTGTTTTTCTTTATTAAATAAAAAACGAGAATGACAAAAATAAAGATAATGTCGGATGAAACGCGATATTACGTTTAATGTAATAATTCCCACAAGAATCGCGATTTCCGATAAGAATCTCGATAAGGGCCGACTGCACCGTGGTTGACCATCGCTAATTAATTGAACATTTCGCTTACACAGAGCGTAATCAGAGCTAGAGAAGGACCGGGAATCATTAAGCGAGATTGGTCGGCGCAGCGGATCCCAAGCATCGAATATCGCGTGAGAGGTAGTTGTGAAAGACTGTATCGAGAGACTGGAAGTAGGAAATATCGTGGAAGAACGTGCAAGAGGTTTCCGAGCGTGATATTTCGCGGGCTATCGCCTTCTGCCAATCGTGATATCGCAAGCTTAAAAAATCTCTTATGTGTCTCTCTGTTTTTCTCTCTACGAAAAAGGATTAAAAAAACACGCGAATAAATGATGTCAAAGCGTATTCATCGAGGCCTTCGTTTTAATCGAAAATGCAGATCGCAAGCGTTGTGAAGACGTTGGAATTATTCCCACGGGACAAATATACATCGGGTGGGCGAAGTAATACAGAAGGAACGTTCGAGCGTGCTCGAGGAGGATATCGTCATTGGGATAGTCTCTCCGGAGGTGTAATAAAAACAAACGAAGGACGCAAAAAAAAAAAGAAAGATGGGACAGGTGACGCGGGCGTAGGAAGACGGAGCGGGGGAGGAGGAGGAAATCGTTTAGCCCCACTTCTGGAAGAGACCCATCCGTTGACACTGGCAATTGGAGCCCCAGAGATTGCAGCGGCAGCTGGAGCTGTAGCAGCAGTCCTTCGGCCGGTGGTCGCAGTTGCCGCCACGCCTTATGCAAGCCCGCCTGTACAGGTATCGCCTGTACAATATCGACGAGGTACGTCTACTCGAGATTAGGGGAATCGAGAGAATACCTTTTCGTGACATTGAGACATCGAAGGGGGTGGGCCGAGGGGAAAAACCGAATAAAAAAAGAAAAACCGCGTTGCCAATTCGGTGTGTCACGCGTATTCACACGTAGCACATATATTCATGCACATTATTACAACGATACGGAGACACACGCGTGGACGTCGAAAAAATTTCTCCGGAAATCGCGCGGATGAAAAACTTTTTTGCCAGTCTCTTTCTTTTTCTATCTCTTCATTTTCAACGTTATTAAAAAATTTAGAGTGTCGTGGAGTCCGTATGCGTCTCCTTATCATTTTTTACGTATATGTTTTTTTCTTTCTCTCTTTCCTTTTCTCTCTTTCTCTTTCTCTCTCTCTCTCTTTCTCTCTCCCTCTTTCTCTCTCTCTCTCTCTCTCTCTCCCGCTCTCTGTTAATAATAAATTATTTGCATTATGCGAAAAGAAATTGAATCTTTTTGTTCGTAAACTATACAATATCCGCACAACAGCTAGTCAGGGAAGAATTTATGGGAAATGAAAGAAGCCGTTTTTCACGAAAGAGTTCTCGTTGAAAAGGATTGTAGGAAAATAAACCGACTTGACAGTAAAATAATCCACTCACTTTTGTGCCGCTCGCATCAGATTCTCCAAAGCATTGTCTGTATAATCCGAGGAGTCGCCACCCTGAAGATCGCCTACATCTTCTGCAAAAGACGAACGGACTATTTTAATAATCTGAAAATGCATATTTTAATCCAATCAGAGTTGGATCGTTAATTGAAAAAAAACAAACGTTTTTTATTCTGAATACGAATCTCATAAACACGAGTTCTTGCGGATTAATGATCATCGGAGAAGGATATCCTTCGCGGGCGGAAAACAAGATCGTTATTTATACGCGAGCGCAGATCCAAGGACGCTTACGATCCGCGATCCGAAAGCTTAAAGGGCGCATCTCATCGCAGGAATGTGGGGAGAGAGCAAAAATAGAAGAGTGCTCTATGTGCTCTCGATAAGACAACATCAACAACGGCATTACGAACTCAATCTCATTTCTTTTTGACTCGATACACAATCACCGAAGCAAATACTTCTTTGGTGAAAATAAATTTATTTTATCAAATCGATGTCGGCGCGCTGTCGATATTCAAAAACATAACAAAAATATCCGTAAAAACATTATGGATAACGTTTATATCGAAGAGTGTAGAAAGTATCGCATGCAGCTGCAAAGTATGTCTTAAATTTAAGAAAAAATAATTCAGGTAGAAATTCGCTCACAAATTCGAAAAATATTCGAAGTTCAACAAAAATACATTGAAACATTTCGAGAGAAAGCACGGTATTTTTAACTCTGTCCATATTTTTTCTACTTCTAGTAAAATTCACGAGAGCTGAATAAAGTTGACGAGAGCTGAAAATACAAAGTCAACTACCAAAGTGTACAATATAAATCAAGAAAGTCATATTTAACAATTTCGTTTCGTTTTTATTATCGCGTAACTTTATTTTCCCTGCGCGCGGTGCAACTTCGCGAAATAATGTCCACGGTTCATTAAAGTTATTATGGCAAATCTCGTTATGCGTTACTGGAGCTTGCATAGAGAAGCTCTTGCTTGCGGCGCGAAGAGATGAAGCATCAGGGTAAATAAAATAAAATACTTTTCTTTTTCTTTATGGACAATTTATGTTTCCTTGATTGTTCGCAGGGTTAAATTGGCGCAATATCGTATTACTTACTTAGAAGCTCGTCGTATTTCATTTACTAAGAGATAAAGGGAAGCGAATAAAGAATTTACAGCTAATATAATATAAATTGCGCAGCATTGAATCTCCTGTAGTGATATTTCTGCAATTTTATTAAACATTTTTAGTCTTCAGATATTTTTTGAAATCTAAATAAAAATGCAATGAACCGATTAAATTACGATTTCATTATCGGATCACCCAATTTTCGCGCGGCAAATAGAAAGAAATGAAAGAATTTGCGGTAAAAAAATGATAAATGATCGCGAGTTCATTAATCGTCATAAAATGATCTTGATAAGTGGTTCTACCGAATCGTACGCAGACCTGTAAAACGTGAAATGACGATAATCCTTTATCTTTCTTCTTTTCTTCTCTCTTTTTCTCTCGTCGAAATTCTCATGGGATCAGAATTAAGCTTCTAATCTAAGAAATTTCTTGCTCCTTCTTTTTCTCGTTGCCACTCTAGTTTCTCACTTTTATCGTTTCTCTCTTTGCATCGTTAGAGATGCATCAGGGGTGCCGTCAATCTTTCAATATTCCTGCGGTGTGTATAGCGCTAGGAAATCGCGAAATTCTTCGACTTCGTAAACAAGATCATTTCTCCAGCAACTTCTTACATTATAAAAAGAAAAATAATTTTACACTTTAGATAATCACATAAATATTAGTTCCATAATAGTGACTAATTTTATATACTGCATTGCCATTCTAAGTAAAATAATTTTTTATAAATAAAATACAAATCTTTCATAATGATTGTTATATCTCATGTTTCTTAATGCATTAAAAACTACTTTACGAATTTTGAAATCGTAAAAATCATCGTGAAATCGAATTAAGAAATATATATATATATATATTACTACATATCATTTATCACTGTGATGTCACTGTTATAGGATTAATGTACGAGACTTTGTTACGAATTCCATAACACCTCGATTATTTTCTTTCCCTTACGAACGCCCTTTTCCTAAGAGAATACATCTTCCTCGTATCTCTCTGGTTACTATTAGAAGTTATATATTACAACATAAGTTCTCGAATAAAAATGTAGCGGACGACAGTAGAATAAAAATCCCATTCTATCGTTCGTAAAGTAAAATCGTATTCTTGCCATCCGCTGAGAGAAACATATAGCTCGCATGTACACTGTGAAACACAGTAATCCAATTATTATGCACTATTCCAACGCTTACACTGTTATTCTTATATAAAATGCTAAGAAATTCACAGGAGATTCGAAATAATATCGTAATGTTTGACTTTAGTATAAAACCGACAAAAATTAAAATAAAAGAAGTAAACTTACTAAAGATTTATATAATAATATTAAAATAATGTCGGAAGCATAGCTGATGCGACAAATGAAATCGTGACGTGCCGTTACGAAATGTCGTAAGATCGATGTTCAAGAGGAAGCCTTGAAAAGCAATCAAATGTTGCTGTAATTAAATCTCCGTGACCGACGCCCTGCCGGAAACTGATTACAGTTTCATTAACGTCGACTGTGTTTTTACACAGTCATCATAAATTTCCATATCCTGAACGACGCACTTTGCTAATTGCAGTTATTGAAGAATAGCTCTATGTTCACGAACAGTTGATAAAATCTGAATAAAATTAATAAAGGGAAATGTTTATGTATCAACATTGCGCCTCGCAGACACAATTTCGAGGAATGCTTAGACAACGTTTAAGAATACGTGACAACTTTAATACGCGCCGTAATTTAATCGGTATGCGTCAGACCATGTATAGACTTATCATCTCACATTGCGATCCGGTTGACGTAACGCAACGTGAATCCGTCAAGCAAGCAAGTCTGTTAAATTCAATTTAGTGATTCAGATATTTTATCTCAGAGATATAAACACAACAAAAAAAGACTCATAAACAGTTATGCGCCTGATAAAAAATTGCACGCGACAAAGATACTTTGATAAATAAATTCACTTGTTTTATTTTCAAACTACTTTACTTTGAAATACTGCGTATTCAGTAATCTATTTGTATTTGCAAGTGGTAATGAGACAAATATAATCCTGGTTGCTAAGTATTTTACACATATGTTGCATTCGTAGGCGCAATTTCGAGGAATGCTTTAGGTAAACGTGATGGCTTTAACGCGCGCCATTATTCAATCGGTATGCGTCCGACCATGCATAGACTTATACCACTTGCACTGTGATCCGGTTGACGTAACGCAATACGAATCCGACAATCATCGCGTCAAGCTTTTCTATAAAAATCCTCTTTGCTTTATGTCGTTCTCAAATACTTTTATATAATTTTTAATAGCTTCGACAGATCTATTTTTTGAATGCATTCGATCACTGTTGCAAATCGAATCCTCTTAAACGCAAGATTCTAAACAAACTACCGCAAAAAAGGACAATTATATATCTCGATGAATTGCAAGTTTAAACAACTTTCAGAATATCGTAATGCCAGCGAGCAAAATATGTCATTATAGTTCACAAGTTTTAACTCGCCAAGTTTCGATTAATTTCGAAGCGTTAAATAAATAAGATCGGAAAGTTCACGGTGTTCAACTTCTGAGAAGTTTGCACATTTTCGAAGAATTGTCATTATCAATAAATCTTCTTCGCCGGTGTAATTCAGATTAAAATTTAATTTCGAAGCAAAGACAAACAGAGTCACAATTTTATCAAAATGTACACTCAACGAGATTCTAAAGCTATCATAACTCTAATAAAATGGATATTTGTTTCAATCAAACTTCTTTTGCGAGATGACGCATTTTAACTAGAAAACTTTACTCACACGAAGTTTCTGTTTTCTCTTTTGTTATCTAGTGTAGACACTATTATTTAAGAATTTTTATGTAGCATAAAGAAAATTACTTCAATTTTTTTACGTAAAAAATGTAACTGAAAATAAATTATATTTAGAAAAATTTTATGTTTGTAGAAGATGCAAAGAAAATTTTAATTTAATTTTACATATTTTTAATGTATTTTAAGAAATAAAAAGTAACTTCCTTGCACGCGACAAAGGTGCTTTGATAAATAAATGCACTTGCTTTATTTTCAAACTACTTTACTTTGAAATATTGCGCATTCAATAATCTATTTGTATTTGCAAGTGGTAATGAGACAAATATAATCCTGGTTGCTAAGTATTTTACACATATGTTGCATTTGCAGGCGCAATTTCGAGGAATACTTTAGGTAAACGTGACGGCTTTAACGCGCGCTATTATTCAATTAGTCCGTCGAAGTAAGGATTGGCGAAGCTTCTGTCGGTCAGAACGACCAACAGAAGAGACAGCCACAGCAACCAGGACCTCATTGCCTAGCGATGCGCCCGCTCGGCTCACGGTTCGCGTTCACGAAAAAAAAAGTAACTTAAAAGGTAACTTTTTTAACACATTTATATAATTATAAATTTCCCAAAAATCAAAAAAATTTTTTAAATTTTCTTTGAAAAAAATAAGGTGCTCTGCAAAAATTGGTTTACTCTTAACATGCTTTTTTATTCTCAGCAATTGTACACTTTATTTTTATTGTCTGTGCGATGTACACAGTGCTTTAATATTTAAAAAAAATAAAATTTCTCGTAAAAAAAGTTTCACATGTAAAAAGTAATATGTTAGTATTTTTCATTCACGTTTAGTTCGCGGCTAGATATTCTGAAAGTAAACAGAAATTATAAAAATAATTTATTCTACAGTTAAAAAATATTTTATCAAAAAGTGTGTTTTTATATATAAGTTAAGTTGCCATCAAAATGATGAACGAAAGCAGTCGATTTTTAATATTTTCATTTTCCAGTAATAACAATTTTTTATCTCTTTTATATGAGTACTTAATGCAAATGTATCGATCGCGATTTTTTAAAAGAGACTCGCGAACTACTATTTGCAGCAAAAATAGATTAGAGTCGTATATAACTCCTTTTATACACTATTCTGGTATTTGTGCCGCATACAAAATGCGTCGTGCCGCATTTGCATCGTGCTGTCTATGAATGTATAATTTCCTACTCATTCATACAAGAATTAAATAATTTGCATAAATAAACACATAAATATTTACAATCAAATAATAATATATATCGATTCACCGCGATAATTCAGATAACACAAACGTGTCAAAACAGTCATAAGGACACAGATGTTTGAAACTTTTGCAACGCTCCCTTGCCCTCCGTACGTTCTTCAGAAGTCTTCGCAATTTTTATCTTGCATTTAGAACAAAGTGCAGCTCGCGATTAATGCGTAAAACAAACTATGACTTACCACCTTCGTCGAAGTAAGGATTGGCGAAGCTTCTGTCGGCCAGAACGACCAACAGAAGAGACAGCCACAGCAACCAGGACCTCATTGCCTAGCGATGCGCCCGCTCGGCTCACGGTTCGCGTTCACGAAAAAAAATCCGGCGAGAGATGCAACACGACGTCCTGACGATCCGCAGATCCCGCTCGTCCTCCGCTATCGGGAAGGAGTCTCGTCCTTGGCTCACCGGGTACTGGGGTGCGAGTGAGGGTTTCGCCGCGGTCGTGGTGCTTATATAGACGCGAGAGGCGTGGCGATGCGCCCCCACGAGGATACGTAGAAGCGGAGCTTGAGTTTCTGGATCGGGCGCGAGGTCTGATCCACCACGCGCGCTCTAGTGCGCGCTGTCTGACCGTGCGGTGCAGGAGCATCCCCTCGGAAGAACGGGGGATGAAATCGTTTCTGGCTATTGCTACTCGTTCGTCAGTAGACTCATACTTGACGGAAAGGAGCAACTGGTTGTGAAGCAACTGGTAGACTCTGTCTCTATCCCCGTGTCTCTCTTTCAGTGTCCCTTTCGTCCTTCGAACCATTAAAGCTCTCCGAAATTACACTCGCAATAGTTGAAGGTCCAAATGTCAGAGGTATCATAATTATGATGCAAATTCCGAGCGTATGAATAAATTTAGTAATCGCTGCGGGCAGTGGAGGAAAGGGTAGAAATTCCAAACATTTATGATATGAAATATTTGGCTTTATTATTTATATCCGCTACATTCCATGTTTCAGTGATATAAACACGAATTGCGTAGAATCTATTATATCGTATTAAATTTTCTTTCTATTTTTGTATTTCTTGCGTGCTTCGATATTTCCAATTTTATTCCACTTCATATCCCTACATTCTTCTCATCGACGAAAGTGATTTTTGTGCAAATGATGTAGAAACTTGTCTCTCTATTACAGTCGCCGATGTACACTCATTAATCGTATAAACGCTAATATTAACAGAAGATTTAGGAAAATGTAAATTTCGCGTAATTAAGTAGAAAATTAGTTGAGATAGACAGTTCGGTCGTCTCAAGGTTAAGATCAAGCAAGACTCAACAGTGTCGTCTCATGTGTCGAAAGGATAATAAGTTCTGCTTATTTCTGATACGAAATTGCGGGTAATCATCCGCTCATTAGATGCATTGCTGAATGTAGAGTTAAAATATATTTACCAAACACAATTCTTATTTGCTCGAGACTCCGACAGGGATAATTGCAAAAATCAGCCAACATTGTTGCGGAATGAATGACAATTTTTTTTTTACTCATTTTTATACAGTAATCTCATATCAAATTACATATCACAACTTATGAGAAAAATTTTGTTGGATTCCAACCTAAAAAAATAATCTTTGTATAATTTTTGATATTTTTCACAATTTTAAAATATTTTTATAAATAATTTTAAAGTTAAAACAAAAGTTACTTTAATTCAAATGAAGAATAAGTTTATCTATTTGCTTTTTTTAAGTTTAAGAGTGGAAATCTTCGAATGTTTAATGACTTAAAATTTAGCAGTTGTTCGATACTATTGTTACCTCTGTTTTCATTTGATTAAAGCGAGAAAATCAGATAACTTGTACACGCGTGTTACGGCAATTGTTTTTGCATTTGGCTTTCACTGTGGCTTGTGTATAACGTTACTTACGTGCGAAATAACCGGATGATTTCAGTGGAGGACGATCTCGTTAGCGATGTTCAAGGGTCGTTTATCGTGGCCGTCGCGTTGTGTATTTGGCATTGTTCGGCTGGAAAATGCAATTTAGTTTATTCACACAGAGCAGTTCCGAGCTAACGATTGCAGCTGTAACAGACGTGAAACGCTGCGGCGAACTAGAGAAAGCTAGAAACGGAACAAAATTCCGTGCTCTATACGATGCATCATAATGTAGTTGAAAACGAAATAAACAACGCAGATGTTCGTGTTAGCATTTGCACTCGCACTCGCGGATTTACGGTATGATTTGAGATATGTACTACGCGCATTGAAATTTAAATGCAGGTGGAGAGATTAATACGAGAATAATTTTGAGAATGTGAGTAATATTCGTGAATAGTATTATAAGAGAAGGATATATAAATTAAACATTAATCATTGTGTTATCAAAAGAGAAAATATTATACATCATTTTCTTCACTTAGAAAATTCAACATAATTTAATTATATATTTTGTGAATTACGTTTACATTTTTTTATATCTTTTTAATTTTTTGCACATCTTGTTAATTGATAAATATAAAATGTATAAATTATTAGACGTTTTTCTTCACTCTTATTTTCTCTTTAAAAAAAGATAACACTCGCACTTTAATCTTTCAACCTTTTGTCTGCCCTCATACCTCATGTATTCTAAGGATGAAAACATAATACACTTCTCTGTTAAATATGTAACAGTGAGGCAATTTAAAAATTTACTGTCGAGTGTTCACCTTTGATACGTCGGGTTTCTGAATTGAATTCGGAAAGTTCACGACACGTGAATTACACAAGTTGTAGCTTAAACCATGCACGGGAAATATAATGAAATGACCGCTTGCGACAATATCCATTATTCAGAACCTAACTTTGATCACGGCGCTATAAACGCCTTTGCGGCGGCTGTGAACTTTCGACGTTTACTTAAGGGTATATCAAAGTAGCGCAATTTCAGCTTGCTGCAAGCGTGTCGAGTCCAGAAGCTAAGAGAATACGCCTCAAGATATACGTCTTCTTCGCAGCGTCTTGTTAGTTCGTTCGCGTACCATAAATATTCTCAACATTATTCGCAACGTTAAATCTCGTTAAAAACGTTTGCATTGTTAATAAAGTCTTCTCTGGCTTAAGAACTATTTAAACAAAAACGCAAGATTGTTAAATTATGTATAAAATACCAAAGCATCAAATTCAGACGTTAATTAATTGCACTCGCAAAGTTTACGTTAGTAAACACTATATATTTGTGTTTAAGGAAGTAATAACAAGCGTTGCTTCTATCTTAAGCAATACTCAAAGCGCTAATAAATTTAATTAATATTTAATATTTTTATAAATTAATAAGTAAGAGATATGTTGATTAGTTCTTAATTGTGGCGCATATTACACCTGGTTTCCGATTTTTCGTTTCGGTCTTCTGCGAAATCAAATAGTGTCTCACATCGTGTCTTCGCGTCACGAATAAAAAAAATTCAGTTAATAAAAAAATTACATGCATAAAAAGATCGAGTCCGAGTGCAATTTATGAATGGGTAGAATGACATTCACCTTTTCACGAATGAAGGTTGCCGTCGTGGGTGGAGGAGAGTACCCAAAGGTAATGCCGAGATAGAAGTTACAAATTGCCGGTTGTGGGTGGCTTGTCAAGGGAAAATCCTCTATGTGACTGTTGTGCTTACGAGAGTTCGATATGTCCTTTCATTGCATTTGGATTATCGGATGAACCGTATCTAGCCCGCAATATCACGTTTGTAGGTTCCTTTCCCGTAAATTCTTGGCAGTCGCAATCGTATTACCAAAGTCATATTTGTCAGATTAAAGTCGTCCGATATGTTACATTTCATAACCCAAAAATGATTCAATTTTTACCAGAATTACGGTTTATACACACATTGCGTGATAGATCGAGTTGCCGCCCCGACGTTCTAAAAATAGATCTCAATAGCATTTGTGGATATTTTTCGATATCAAGACTTATATAATTCTATTGATTGGTGAATAATACTCACAACCAGTATCAGAGAATTACAGTAATTGATTTATGCAAGTAAATAGACTTTACGTAAACATTATTGTAATTATATTACTTTGCATTCCAAAAATCCTGCATTTCAGAACTAAATCAAGAAGGGATTAAAATCAATATTTCCAATGATGAAATAAATTATTAAATAACTCTTATATAATTTGATTATTAAGACTTGATTTAATTGATTATTAAATTTAATAATATAAATAATATAATAATAATTTAATAATATAAAGAATAAGAAAATTTTATAACAAAAAGATAATAGAGCGAGAGCAATGTTTTATTAATTGATTTTTTTTTGTTTCACAACGACACCGAAATTTATAATAACACCTTTAGATAGATCGAAGATAATGACGATGGCAAAAAGGCAAAATGTCACGAATGAGATATATACCAATTTACAAGATTTTCAATATAATGACGCAGATTTCTCCCTGTCCTCGAAGCATCCTATCACCCTAGGAAAACGAGCGTGGAGAGAAAAGGTGTATTTGTGTATCGCGATGGGCGCACCCGTATAACCAGGAAATCCGATGTCGTATCCTAATTGGCGTACACGAGGGTGCTATGTGTCACTCGGTATTATACATCGCCTGTATGTAATGAGTTACCAGAGACTATGGCGGTCTCATTAGGCGCGACGTAGACAGTCGTAAACCTTACATCACGAAACGATTAGTATGCCTGGCTTCTCGGCGAGAGAGAAATTAAGCATAGATTATGGACCATTAAATGATATTACAACAATAACGCGAGCGTGTTCCTACATTTTGATGTTCGCCAAAAGCCAATGATAAATTATCTACTTAACTCGGAATTTTAATTAATATTCTAATAAAAGCGATAACTTCTCTGATGTCTGCAAACATATTTATGATTTCAGATTTTTATCTTGATTTTTTATTGAATTCTTTATCGTAATGATTCAATAAATAGTTGAGAACTTTATAAACTTAATATCTAAGAACTTAAATATCTATTCGTACGAAAGCCTGGATACGCATAGTTCTCAAATCGATTTTCCGAATTAGAATATACAGCATATATTTCCGCTTTAACGCTATTTCGAGAGTTTCGAGAGCGTATCAACTTTTACCTCTCGAAATCAAGAAACTAAGCAACTTGAAACTTATCGCGGAAGACTCGAATCTTGGAATTTATTACGGAGCGGGAAGAAACTTGATCGTATTTTTTTTCCCCTCCTGGACTTTTTCGCGAAATTGTCACGCATGAAGACGTGTCGCTCGTAAACTTCTCTAAAGAATGCAAGTCTCGCAATGCTGCCTGCGAAATTTTTCCGCGGAATGAATCACTCGCATCAACTCGACGGAAATGATCGTAGAAATCGAGGAGGAATCGCGTGACTTCGTGACGGTCTTCAAGAAAGATTATCTCGGAGGGAGAGTCGAAAGACCGACGGAATGTAGACCGTTGCCGACCTATCCTCCACCTTTGAATATCCTAAATGGACCGTATAGGCTGCACTTGAACACGCAACTAGAAAATCAATCACTGCCTGAGAGTGAACGCAGCGAGGATCCAGTGGATAATTTAAATCGAGTAAAGATTGAAAACTCTCTGTTTTTGTGATCTCTCGTACATCATCGTAATTGTACATCAATACAGATGCGCGACAAGTTCCCCCACTTAAGAAACGCTCTACCGCAAGTCGTGCCAGACGAAAACATAATAGAACGCGAAAAGGAGAAATCAAAGAGGACTGTGTATCAACTCGGTTATTCGAAGAAACTCGGCAAGGATTCGTTCATTATAACAATATTCTCCGTTGTAGTAGTTGCATCGCTACTTATATACAATTTTATATATCATCCTGTCTCAAGTAGAGCAGTAACGGAATTTGTATCTTTTAAAATGTTTAAATTATATCACGCTGTTTAGTTTTTTGTTCATTCACTTTTAATTTTAATATCGCACTGTCATCGCAGATCGTTATGATAGAGATGTAACGTTACCAGAAGACTGGGTTATACTCGAAACGATGCAAAAACGCGCATATCGAGATCCATGGACGATCGCAGCGAGAGAGCTAATAAAACCACCAAAAATTCTCAGACCGCGCAACAACTTGGATCCAAATCTTAAAGAAAGAGAGATTCTCCGCGTAACGTATGTAAAATTGATATTTAGTCATGCAAAGATTTGTGAAATATCACTTTTCTGCGTAGAACCGGAAATTCCGAATATATCAGCACAACCGGAGCTACTGGGGAGAGAATTGCGCTACGAGGTCTGTTAGATGTAACAAGACGCGTTAGATTACAAAAGCCATTAAAGAATCTTGAAATATCCGATTCGGAATGTTCGCTGATACTGAAGCAAAATTTAGTCCTTCCGTCAAAAATAATTTGAGTTATTTTTCAATTAAGGTTTTATAATTGAGACAGAACACGTTGGCATGCAAAGTATTGAGATCACAAGTGAAATAAGCTATACTCGTAAACAAGTTACTAGAAAAGAGAATTTATATTTTTCATACTGTTCATACATAGGAATTTCATTTACAATCTTGCTCTCATATTCTCAGTACACTTGCTAAATTATTTATAGCTGTACAAGCCGTTCGCATTCACACCAGACACATATAGCAACATAGACGTGCTTACATTGCTTACGTTTTACTTTCGTGAAATTATTTACATTCGACAACCTAGAGCTAGATATTTTTACAAAATATTCGCAAATTGTTACATATAAAATACTAAGTATTATAAATATTTTATAAATATGTCGAAATTATCGGCAAACATTTACTTTATCTAATTGTTTGAACAAAATCAGATTTTGATTTTCCGTTGCACGAATTATTATTTTCATCTTTAAAAAATTTATTTTTGATAAATAGATGTGTATTAATTAAGGATGATTGACAAATGTATAAAACCGCAGAAAGAAAACGAAACAATAAAATCAGTTCCTAACATAAAACTTATATTTTGTACTAGAAAGTTAAAGCTTAAAGTAAAAAATTTTTGAATTCGTAAAATGTACAAATAATAAGATTCAAAATTATCATATCGATTTAAATTGTGCATATTATTCGAAAATTCCTTATCTATCAAATCATGCGAGAGTAATGTTTCTGTATAGATATTAATTAAAGAACATCTCACATTTTATATTTTAAAAATATAACTATTTTGTATAAAGGGGTGAGTTTAATAATTAAATAATATTGTACTTGCAGTAAAAAATGTAAATTCCAGTGTCGTGATTTATACTTTTCGTATTCTTTAATAACAAAAATTAGTGATAATCTAATCTACAGATACCCAGCACATGATATATACAATGTACGATTTCAGTCTCACTTTATATCTATAACTCCAAACTCCACAACGTTCAGATTTTACATTTGACAAAATATGTTTAAATGGTTGAAAAATTTTTATGTTTATCCGCAATTATTATTCCACATATAATTTCATTTATTATTTTTTCAAATATGAAAACCAAATTTTTTATACTTTTATTATTTTATTGTTACGTAGTAATATCTTACTAATCAAATTCTCAGATACTTTTTAACTGTAATAAAATTACTGTGAAAATATTAATATTGTGATTTTAAGTATTTATGTATATGTGTATACAAAGTGTATCTCAAACGATATTCCTTTCTAGAGTCCGTTTTCAATTAATTTCATTGACTAATGTGGAGACTAGATTTATTTAATACAAGAAATTTTAAACAAAATAATGATTCATTATACTTTTCACTCTAACGTTAAATATATAATATATTTTTCTAATTAATTTTACAAATTACATTTTCGAAATTTAAAATAAATTCTAAAGAAATCAAATTCCAAAATACAAATTTGGTTTTAATCATCATCTTTCTGAATATGAAAATTTAATTCACTACAAATATTATTAATCGTATTATTTGAAAATTAAAGATGGAAAAATCCGAAATTAAAGATCAATATATCTGGGACACTTTGTAAACGCACAATTTCATGATACCTTTCACAGTTTTGAAAAGTTAGATAATTCTTCCGCTCGTATTTATCGAATTTGGATGAATATATTTACAAAATGCAAATGTCCAATATAATCACCGACACAAAATTATGATACTTATTTCAGTTCCATTTATGGTATTATCTATATTAAATGATTGTTTGAGGTAATAATGTCGTCACCAGTGATCATATCTTGCAGAGGAATATTTTGTTTCTGCAACAAATAATTAAAAAAAGCAAATGTAATTCTCATCTCTGCCGAATCGCAAACGACATTAATTACAGAATAGAAAACGTTATCTTACTTCAATTACAATCGTGGTTGTCAAATCATCTGTGTCGTGATATTGTACACCTACATTTGCGGCTGCTATTGCTACAGTACGAACGCTATCGGTGCTGGTTGAAGTTGTGATGTGCTGGGTAATCGTGGAGTTTGCATTTTCTCTACTGGAACCATTACACTCTTATATGCGTAACATTACCAGAACGAGACAGCATGTTATTTTTTTTTTTCTTTTAACAAATTTGCATTAGGGAAAATACAAAGTGAAACTTACTTCCGCTTTTTTGATTGACCGGAATGGAAACGGCCGCCTTCACCACGAATTCTGTTCATCGCGTGTCGATGACGAGATTCGTGGAGATATTTCTGTAAAATAATGATTCCGCTGTTATAATCCAAATAATTATAAATATTGTGCAAATGGATATAACTTTGTATCCGACTTGAAACGCATATAATAACTTTAGATTTCTTCCTTGCAAGACTAACGTGTAATCATACATATCTTATCGTACAAATTTTAGCTTTTTAAATATTAATTTAAAAAAAGTTTTAGAAATTTTAAAATACATACCGGCCTTTCCTTAGGTATCTTTCCTTCAGCTTCTAGTTTAGCACGTGCTTGGCGGCGTTTCAGTATTCGTCTGTACTGTTTTGCATTAACATATAATGGTTCTTCTTCAAGTAGTTCTGCATTAGGTAATGCCACTCTTTGAAATTGCGTTTGCCCACTGTTACCTGGTACCATCTGATTTTTGTAAGATGACATAAAGTATTATTATTATTATTATAGTATTAGCTTATAATAATAATATAATGCAGTATTAATTTTTCTTAATAAAAGGGAAAATCATGTTACTTGAGATATAAACAATATATATATATTTAATAACAATTACCATAACAACATTTCCTGCTTGTGTTGAAGTAGGACTACCCAAAGGTTGTACTGGAGTTGTAGCAGCTGCAGTGGTTGCAGTTTGAGATGTTGTACCAGCAATTTGCATAAGATTGCCATTAAGATTTATCACTGTAAATCCGAAATATGTTTAGAAAAAAATGTCTTGTGCAAAAACACAACAAATAGGTATGTAGCTGTTTACCTGTTGGCTGAGCTTGTTGAACTTGACCTTCCAATTGCACAGGTTGATAGATGTATGTCTGTCCATCAGGAGTTTGAATGATTTGTGGTGTTTGTGGCTGTTGAATAACTATCTGTTGACCAGTATTAGTTAAACTAGAAACGGGAAGAACTTGAATCTGTCCATTAGGCGCTGCAACTTGTAGAGCCTGTGGAAGCATCATAGTTTGGCCACCCTGACCCATTTGTACAACTTGTACTGTTCCTCCAGCACCGCCTACCACCACTGCTTGTCCTTCGCTGAGCTGCTCCATGACGAATCCTTTATCTAATAATAAATATTGACTTTTTCAGTAACATATACTAAGCAAAAGACATTGCAAATATTTGGTAGACATAACGATATTGATACGATGCACGTACCGTTCATATCGTATGATCATCCAATTCATTAAGGTTCTACGTATTAATCTAGAATCGATGAAACGGGACTCGGCGCGAGCATTGACATAACTCGTTAACGTGGCGCCAAGAATTGTCGTTTCGGCGATAGAATCGTCATTTCACGGAAGAGTCCACGTGCGATCGCACATGCGGGACGCCCGTGCGATATTGGGGTCATATCTCGCGAACGAACGAGCAAAGTGAGCGAGCGAGCGAGCGAGCGTGTTGAGCATCATTTCGTGTGAAAGCAGAAACGTACGCGACGAAGGTCGTCGAGATACCGTTTTGCGACGTATGTTTCTCGACCACATTTCCGGCCAAGATTCGCGCCACGATCGACGCGGCCACCGGGCCGCGGCATGTAGGACGCGCGATATCGCTCGGTCGCGGTGATCCAGAGAGGACGGGTCGGCCCGCCATCGAGACGCGACACGGACATTCGTATGTGGGAACAGCACAATATTGCCTTAGCAAACATGGCCGTGTAGAGAGAGCTTTTTCGGCGTCGGCGAAGGCGTTGGCCAGCACGGACGAAACGTGGACGCGGTCGCGAAATCGGGGTTAATCACAGATGCGGGCGCGCGAGCGTGCCGCGTATCGGGCTGATGTTTGATAATTTGTGAACTTACATTGGATATTTTCGTGGGCACTTTCCCAATGATTGGTCGGCGGATTGGGGACCAATGGTCGGCGATAGAGAGCCCCTGGCTCTTGTGTATTGGTGGCCAGAGGTACGGTTAGAACTGCTGAACCGATGGCAGCGACGCCGAGACCGGTCGATGCCCCTCTGCGTCTCTGATACACTGGCCAATCGAACAGTGCGTCTCATCCCTCTCCCTCACCGCGCGCATTTTAAAGCTTTGAGAACTTTCTAGATCAAGTTAAGGGATAAAGGGACACATTAGGCCCAACGCACAATACAGAAAATATTAGGAATAAAAATAAATGTTAAATATTAAGAAGAGCAATTCGGAATTATTTTACTTCAAAACAAGGGAATGGAAAAGATTAATTATTTCTAATTCTCATTTCCTAATTCACGATGCGTTGATCCATTTCATTTTCTTGTTTTGAAATAAAATATAATTCCAATTTCCTATTCCTATTTTCTCTATTGTGTATTGAGCCTTAAGATAATTGTGTATATAAATTCTTCAGTATAGATTCTGCACAATTTAGGAAAACAATAATTTTCCTATAATTTTCGTATATTACAAAAAAATCATGCTCATGTAGGATTTAATTAAATTTATTGAACAATGATAAAATAGCATCTTTCTTCATTTTTATCTAAATGTGTATATATATATATATATTAATAGAATATTACAATAACAAATGAAAACTTTTACATAAATGTTTAATGTAGATAAAATGCGGGGAAAATTCATATCGTACATGTACATCTTAACTCTAAACTTAGAAAGTAGAAGAAAGAAATACATAACTGTTCCGATAATTTTGAAGCCATTGGTATGCAGCAAGCAAACGCGATAGTGGTACTTTAACATCCTTTATAATACACTACATCTTTATAATTAATCGATCCTTTACCACAAGCTAATTGTCCAGCCTTAGGTTGTATATTTCCGAAATGTATGTTTTTTAATGCCACATCCAAAATTCCAGTCAAATGGTATGAGGTTATAAATTAGTTTGAGGGACACTTAACAATCACGATAGAAACGGAACCACTAAATCCTCCTTGTGTGTGACTTTTACATTGCCTAATCCTGTCACAGCCTTGTTGAGCATTTCCGTAATCTGTACAGTTAAATTGCTTGTATCAGTTTCATTGCAATCATAATGGCAAGTGCAATGGAAGAAAGTAACTTTAAAGTTACTTACCACTTCTTGATCTCCAGTGGCAAGTGCGTCAGCTGCTAATATTCGTTCTGGAGCAGGTATATCTTTAAGTAGGCAAGGTGAGACTTCAGGGAGTTTAACTCTACCTGATTCTATTCTTTTCGAATATGCACGAGACCTTTCCACATATTCGTGCTGTTCTAGATTGTGTGTGTCTAATGCACCCACATCTATGACATTACTGTAAGAAAAAATATTAAATAATAAGATTATAAAACGCATATTATTTTCTCATGTAGAACTAATTTGATTTCTATAAAATATGATTCAAGATTAGAAAAAAAAACTTCAAAAAAACTATATTATTAAAGGACATAAGAATAAATATAACATAAATCAAAAGATTAAAAAAACAATAATATAGAAAACCATAAGAATCGGTTGTCAGAGCTCAAGAACTATTAATTATTATCAATTAATATACAAAAATGTTTGGCTACAAAGTATTAGATTAGTATAAAATAAAATTCACTTACGCTGCTGTTTCGTGTAAAATTCTGTTTAATGCACTTTGTTCATCTGTCTTCTTAGGCACTGAACTTGCATATTGATTGACATAATCATCACTGAAACAAAAACATAAGTTTATTTAATCTTATCTGAAAGTCCAAAGTATTATGAAATTCATATATCTATAAATGATAAACAAGTCAAATAACTTACCTATGTACTCTTGGGATATTTGTGTTGTTACTGACAGGATCTACTAACAAATGTGTTCTTTCGTTTGCTTCCCCACTCTGGGAATGAAAAACATTAAAACAAATATTTATACAATGATAAAAATTGAATACCTGCAATTTTATTATTTTCTATTATTATCGTTATTATAATATAAAAGGCATATTTGTATGTATATGCGTATAAATAATAAATCATGCGTCATTACTATCGCTACAAGTAGGCGTATTATTCATGATAATGCGTGTAGATTATCACGTGCAAAGTGTCAGTGATAAGGCGAGAAAGTTTATCAAAAAATGTGGAGTAAACAATTTTTACCTGCGGCCCGCTATCTTCTTTACAGAAACTGTAACAGCATCCCATATTTAAGAGAATTTTTTACCAGGCTTCACCGATTTTAACAAAGTAGTATAGTATAGTCGTTATTGCAAACAGTCTTTCATTTTTGCTGCGATAAACAATCGAGTGAATCAACTGTTGTCGCAGTAGTTTCTACACACACAATCATAACTCCATAACTAAACACTAATCCAGCACAAAATTATTCACAGATACGAAAACTCAAAATGCGATAAAGCCGGATATACGTAATGTCTCCAATGGAACTAGTCTTGTACTGTCGTACTGCTTAAAAACATAACCTTGTAAAGAGCAAGAGAGATTTGGCGTTGTGACTGAAGCTAACGTTAGATGGTGCCAACTGTTTGCGCCATGTGACATCAAAGTACAATGCAATACCGCTAAATGGCACTAGCTGTCAATGCCAACATGTTTACAAAGCGACGCATCTTTTATTTTTTATTATCCATGGCTATATCACATTGTACAATATCGATCAAAAGTTTTGAAAAGCTACGTGTTGCAACAGAGGAGGCGGATCCGTTGTGCCGGTTGTTGATTTCGCAGTTTCTCTCGCTTCTCTGTGACACTTTTCCGTGAAAATCGTCTGTTATCGTTCCTCGTGCGGTCGTCATTATGTTTAATCAGTTGCAACCTTTTTCCAAAGTGTGGTCAGTCTCGCGAATCCCGTTAGTGAATAATGCATGATAACGAAGGAAGGAGCAACGTCAATCATCGACATATCTGTGGCTGCACCACGTTACACTTTCTGTACTTGAGATGAAACATCCGAAGTAAAACAGATGCATTCGTACTTTGAGAGGAAAAGAAGGAAGAGGAGAGAGTGCAGCTAAAGCAGCTGAATCTATTTAAGCTTAAGTGAGAGAAAGAAAGAAAAGTGATAAATTGCAGAGTATAGGATGTACAATTAAAGGAACAACCTCTCGTTGTACAGTCATCTTACTCGCGGCACAAAGTAACAGGCAGTGCACGAGGTACAGCAAACCGCGACCACGCAAATGTCAGATGATCTGCGGTGAAAAAGTAACGTAGGAATGCGACCGGGTGCATCCCGGTAACTTAAATCTTCGCAGCAGTGAGAGACCGTACGCGCGGATCGCTGAGATTACTGTGAACCATGGAAGGTCAACAGGTATATTAAATCCGCATTCGAGAAAATCATATTGCTTTGAATACGTTCACTATGACTCACTCGTCATTTTATTATGGAGCAAGAGTGAATAATCCTTTGTTCTCAAGCAAAGAACTGTGAATCGAGTTCTGTTTTTTTAAATTATTATTTATCTTCTTTTTTCTTTCAGGTAAGAGCGCTGTACGACTTTGCAGGCGAAGCAGGGACAGCTGAGTTATCAATCACTGCCGGTGAGCTCTTAACTGTTATACGAGACAATGTGGGGGACGGCTGGTGTGAGGGCTTTAATCAGACTGGACAATCAGGATTATTCCCAGCAGCTTATGTCCAAGTGGTTGAACAAGCTGCACCATCCTCCAGTACGCAGTATACTTATATACAAAAGAAATATGGATCTATTATCTCTGGATCTACGTTATCTCTATTATTTACCATATATTTATGATATCTGATTTAAGAGATAAGCTGTTCACCTTTAGAAAATTATATAATATAACTGATACTGACATAATTTTATTGTTACACATATACAGATGCTATGACATCATCCCAGCAAAGCTCTGGAGATTATTGGGATGATGACTGGGACGATGATTCCGAGGTTGGACAGACACAGGCTTACGTTCCGCCCATGCAGCAGCAACAGTCGCAGATTATACAATTGCCACAACAGAATAACGCCGGTGACTATGGTGATCAAGTATCCATGCATACTATACATTCTGTGATACCAGAGAGGCCTATACCCAATGTACCAAAGAAAAACAATAAGTTCTCCACGTTGATCAAGTCGGGGGAGGATAGTTTCCTACTGGGCAGAGTGGTCAATGTACCTGAGAACGAAAAGATCTTTATAGAGGAAGGAGATGGTGGCCGATGCATATGGGTGGCGACCGGGGAATCCTACAATTGTGTCGTCACCTCTCCCAAAAAGGAATCAAAACTGAAGGGTCTCAAAAGTTTCATTGTTTACCAATTAACTCCTACGGTAAAAAGATTTCTCATCTTTTTTTTACATCATGCTACAATTGAACATTTCTTCCTAATATTAAGTGTCTTCGTTGCAGTTTAATAATATACAAGTCTCAAGAAGATATAAACATTTTGATTGGCTGCACGAGCGCTTAGAGGAGAAGTATTGCTTCATTCCGATCCCACCTTTACCCGACAAGCAAATATCAGGCCGCTATGAAGACGCGTTTATCGAGCATCGACGAACGCAGCTGCAAGAATTCGTCGACTACGTCTGTCGGCATCCTGTGCTGTCGCGCAGTCGTGTCTGGGAGCACTTTATTACCTGTACGGACGAGAAGAGGTGGAAAGCGGGAAAACGGCAAGCGGAGAAGGACGAGCTCTTAGGCGTGAATTACTTCAACGCGATTCAATGTTCGGACGCGCCGCTGGACGCTATTAAGATGGAAATCCAAGCGGACAGCTTTGGTAGATTTATTAGCGGTTTAGATCCAGTAGTGAAGAACTTTATGGCTATGGCGGTCGATCAAGCGAAGAAGCATCAAGTGCTGTATAAAAGGGAATTTCAAAAGATCGGTCAGCTATTCACGTCACTTGGCCACGCTCTGGAGGCAGACGATAGCGGCCGCGGGAAGCTGATGCGCGCTTTGAAGGCCACTGGTGACGCTTACAACGATATTGGCAAGCTATACGAAGACCAGCCGAAGTTCGATTGGGAGCCATTAGCTGATAAGTTCCATATTTATCGTGGTATTATTAGCAATTTCCCTGACGTCATTAGCATCCATAAGGTATTTCGCGCAGTCTCTTCGCTTTAATTAATGTCTCGTCTAAACAAATTTATTACCGCTAACTACGTCATTTTCTTGTAGAGTGCCGTGCAGAAGCGGAAGGATTGCGATCGACTGGTTAGTGAGCACAAAATGGAACCGCAGCAATTGCGCGATCTGTCTCATCGAACTGATGTAATAGCTCGCGCACTGATCGCCGAGGAAACTCATTTCCAGACAGAACGGGAAGTGCATATAAATAAAGCCGTAAAGACGCATCTCACGGAACAGATTGCGTTTTACCAGAAAATAGTCGACAAACTGCGAGAGGCGTCAAGTGCGTTTGACGAATGAAACTCGTAATTTGCCGCGATTTGCCTAATATAAACCGGTCGCTTTACGGCCAGCGCTAGGAAAGAAGTATTCTACGACCACGATGACGAATGTACCAACTGCGCATTGATTCAGTGAAATGTGTACATATATTAAATACGCCGATTAACTCTCGTATCATCAGTTGATATTAAGCAATCTGAATTAGACAAAAATTGATATCAAAACGATTGGAGGTCCAATATTCGTGAAGTGATCGAGTGGTCGTGTAAAAATTAATATATGACTGGAATTAATGTAAGTACATAATGATTATTGACGTATTACGAAAAATTATGATTTACTTCGAGATTAATTTTAATCTCCTGTCCGTTAATTTTTGAAATTAATCTATTCATTATGTAAAGTTCGCTCTTTCCAATGGTTCCTCATGATATTTTCATGGGGATTGTATCTCATTACCATTGATATTATCATGTATATACATTTTGAATTTTTACACAATTTCTATGCGCTCGATTTTATTGCAAATATCAATCGCAATATATGTATTGCAATATAAATTGTTATATAATATTATATATAATATTTTCTAACTATATAGAATATTTTCATCCGTGATTTTTTTTGTGTAACATTAAAAATTGATAGTCATGTGTTTTCCATTGATTCCACGTAAAATAGTCGATGAATAGCACGTATCGAAATTTTTTACAATGTATCAATACACGTGTTATTATGTCCAAACTAAATAATCAAAATCAAAGATATATATATATTTATATATATCTACAATTGTTTGTACAAGCTTATGCTGTGTTTTAATTGCAAAAATGCTTGAATCATAATTGAAAAGAATTAGAATCGTCTAACCAAACATTGAATGTATAGTAAAATTTTGTGTTGTAAGATAATATCTGCTAGTTTGATGTTAATTTAATTTTTTCCCGCAGAATGGAAAAATAATTCATTCTATTGCGGTGAGAATTTAAGTGTTTGGCGCGTAGAAACGAAGAAAAAAAATTATAAATCAGCGCGCAATGCGCTCCTATAAAGCATTCTAAGATCAACCAAGATGTACGCGTATGTTTGATAAAACGCAATTACGATTTGTGTAATTACAACACGAATCTCTTATACATTTTTATGTAACAAATGCTAAAGCGCATAACGATAGGGAAAAGTGACAAAATGTAAGGCACGCTACATTCTTGTTATCGCATTTAAATAAATTGTACAAATAACAGAGCTTATATACACATATTAAATACAGGTCGACATACCAATTTTTATAACCGATTGTGGAAGAAGTGGCCGTTCTTTTGGAAAGGAATTCTAATAAACGACCGTTGAGTCAAGAATTAAATATCATTTATTATTTTATCACATTCTCAATTAACTACCATATAAACAATGTTCACATATACCATTTCTTATCATTGTCACGCCTTCTTAAATTGAATTCAATTTTATTAACAAAATATTTCTCGATACATTACGAACTTATACGCGCTTCTACAAAATAAAACGTAAATTAATGCGGTACATCGCTTGTATAAGTCAAAGCAAATTCAATGACTTCGATCACTGTCAAAGGAAAAAAAATCATTGTGCTCGCCAGTAACGAATGTACACGCGTCAAAAGACCTAAAGTACAAATGAGAAATATAACAAACCCACCCGTAACTACTGTCCCAAGTTTCATTGTTGGTGATAATAGCGGACAGTCTTTCTAAAGTGTATATTGTATACGACGATACCCTCTGTTTGTTTTCTAATTAGAGAAGCAACTTGTACAAAAATAGCGCCCTGCTTTGTGCAATCACATGATCACGCATACTCGACAACTAAATAAGTCACATAAATAAAATAAATCGCACGTACAATGCGCCATTCGCTGTAATATTTATGTCTATCTCTCAAAATATCTATATCAATCGTTAATTCTCCATAGGACCCATCGTTCTCCTTTTTCTTAAAAGGAACCAGCCCCACCTCCGGCGAAAGAATCCGTAATGGAAAACAATATCTTTAAGCAGTGATATCTTGAATAACATTTCGAACGGGATATTTTCTCTCTTTCGCATCCGAGTTTTCGAATATGTGCTCTTTCAGACGTAGGCCACAATATGTGAAAAGAACGTGTGTCATGGTACAGAGCTAAAGCTTTCGAGTCACAAGAGAGCCTGACAGGACAGCGTTGAGATGCGTCAACATCGCCGAATCGAGTGTAACAAAGAGCGTAATAAGCTGCATCATCCCACATCACCGAAAGGACATCGTAAACATTGGCACATTTTAAACTATTTTATTTTATTTAATTCTGATAATTCTTCACGACCGGTGTAACGGCCGTAAATCGTCTCAATTATCATATTTATTACAGTATAGCGTTGTCTTTTTTTTTTTTTTTTCTGTACCTTCTGTAACTTTGCAATAATAAGACGGCGAAAATTGTCTCCGGGATGCGATTATTGAACTCCGTGTGTTTGCGTTTCCTAGCGTAACGACCGCAAAAGCCTTGTACAATCAGAAAAAATACAGTAGGAAGATATTAGTAGTCGTGTTGCGCGCCGCATTACAGGAACGGTACAACGCTCGCCTTCTAGATAATGATCGAAATGCCTCATTAATAATGATATACACAGATGTCAAAGAATCCCGCAATCGAGGTAAGCCCTGGGACTTCCGACACCATCCTGTACACCACGACGCTACTTCTGTCGTTTTTTTTTTTATTCTCGTTCTCGCTCTATGCAGTCAAAGTGGCCTTTACATATTTTTTTTTTTTTTTAGATGAGATTGCACTAACAATTCGTTCTCGTCGCTACTTAAAATCAGCTTATCTTTACATCACATTTACAGTGTTCCTGCCGATATGTGTTTGTTCACGTGGCACGGTATTTTGAATACAAGCTAAAGCTCCGTTTTTTTTTAGATCTCTTTTTAGAATTTTCATCGCAGAACCATCACAACGCGCGTTTTTTTTTTTTTTTTTTTTTTTTATTATTAGCGTAAAACGAATGTTTTCTAGCGACTCTCTCTTATTAGATGACATGATGTTGATTACATGCGAAGCACTTCAGCATCGGAATCGAAAGAACGCAGGTATGTGTAGTTACTCGAGCGACTATTAATGCAAATTACACATGTTAAAATAGCGTTCCGCCTACTGTATTAATCTACTGTATTAATGAAACAAACACCTACAACGCGTCCACAATCCCACGCCCGCGCACTAAGCGTATGAATAATTGCGGACTATTGTGTGTACATTTCTCTTATAAGTACATCGACTTGAGCACTTGAAACCGCTATGAGCTTCGATCAAAGAAATTCGCGCAACGCAACAGATATATTTGAACACGTTCTATAATAAGCACCCACTAAAGTTTCCCCACTAATGGCACGTATGGTGATGTACCATCATCATGTCATCCAAGGCACTTCAGAAGTCAGTTTACACAATGAAAGACACCAATAATAGCGTGTTTAGCGTACCGGAGGTACTTAGACAAGCGTATAATTAACGGTATAATCGTACAGTTATTCACTTTATGCGTTTTTTATCGCACCAGGTGACGTTATTCTACGGCCGTGAGATAGTGTCCGTCGTTATAGAATTCAGGGCTGCGATCGAGAACATTTAAAACTTTACACGAAGTAAAAATTCTTGATATGAAGTTCAAATTCAAGTTTTTTTTTTTTTCATGGCGTTCTAATAGGCTTTTTTCTTCTTTTTTTACAAAAAGCTACACCTTAAACGTCGACGTTGAGATCTTCTTAATGGCTCATCGAGCAAGATTCACTAGAGCGATGTTCTCCAACGCATCCCCAAAGTAGTTCATCGCATCGGTTTTAGCACACCCCTCTTTATAATATTCCCTTACATTGAGAAGTGCCCGCTGTACGGACGGATGCCTAACATGATAATGCCAAGAGATTATTATTATTATTATTATGTAAGAGATTATTATATATGTATATAGTTTTTAATTCCGAGAGAGAGAGAGAAAGAGAGAATACACTGCAACAACAGGGATGCCCGCTCGATGAAGCGTAGTTAGCGTTTTTTTTTTCTTCGCTCGCAGTTTTTTGGTGCTCGAATCCCTTAACAAGAGCCATATGTTCCAAGTGTTCTACTTCCAGCTAGCTACGTAACACAGAAATCGCTAGTCGGTCTCTGAATTTACTCGTGGATATGTCTTACGAAGGATAGCTCAGCTTCGCGATCAGACAACGGACGTTGTCCGGTCGCACGCTTCATCATACTTGTCCCAATCTACCAAACTTGTGTCTACAATATTCGTTCCAGCAATCAGTCACACATTTCGTAACGAGCACGCGTCCAAAATGCATTTTGATTAAGGCGTGATTTACAAGCTTCAATAAAGATTGAAGGAAACTGTAGGAAACTCGTCCCAACTCAAATTACACGCAGCTGTACATTTTCATATCTCACACGACAAAGATCTTCAATTCTACCAGTCTTGATACGAATTATCATTGCGAAAACGTAGTTTCATTACAGTTTCGCGCTGACGTCGCATGAAAAGGATGAAAACGTGATAAACAAGTCAGAAGATTAAGTAACATTTTTTTTTTCTTTCATTTCTCGTTGATTCATTAAAGATTTGAACATTGCACTGCGTATAAATTAATAATCGAGATTAATGAATTAATTACAAATTTGCTGCTTGCGCTTTAATTCCTAATCGCAAACTAAAATTCAATATATTAAAATATCAAGAATTTTTTATCAATTTTGCTAAATATATGTAATATTTGTTGGAAAACAATAAGATCACACAGGTTTAATTTACGCGTTCAACAATCGGATAGAATGAAAAACGATAAAGCGGTACAAACATAAAAAATGGTTAGCTCGGTTCTCAATTATCTAGTGTGCTTTTACCGTACAATATTCCGCATATGGCATCTTCCAATTATAAAAAATAATATCATAGCGTCTCTTTCAAAAGAAAAAGAGATATATATGCTATCGATACCAATGCTTTAAAACATGGCGAATTATTTTGAGGTATAGTAAAGTAACGCAGCAATATAACGTTTTCACGCACGCGGAAATAATCATCGATCTCTACGTTAATAACTTTACAGAAATTTGTTTCTCATGTCCGTATCTTAAAATCAGGCACGCAAGATAGCCTATTGCGAGTTTAGACGTGAATTTGTGCATTATATACACTTTACATTCCGTAGAAATAGAAGTGATAGTGCGGTAATATTCAATGTTAGCAGAGAATAATGTACATGTATGTATTTAGATATCAAGCTAGCTCAGCGAATCCTATTTCGGACTCCATGTTAATATAGTAATATCACTATGTATATGGTAGAGAGAAGAGAAGAGTATACATACATACAAGATACGTGTTGCATAAGATATAGCACATTGTACAAGTGTTCGCTCTATGCAAGCATTTTTACACAATATCTCAGTTACCAAAAAAAAAAAAAGGATAAAAGTACGTCGTTAATAAAAAAAAAGAAGAGAAAAACAGATCTCAAGCTACGTCTCTGTGCACTAAGCGACCTCTCAATAACGGCTGCGTTTTGGTGATATAGGTTTCCGCGGATCAATCGGAAAGTAAATCCGACTTGTGTGTAAACAGATAGGGAGTATCTCTCTATCGTTCTGAGATTACGGCGAGCGAGGATCAAATTACGTAGGAACCGTAGTATGGAATCGTATTCGTCCGTGTCTAACGGCATAGGTCTCTATATTGCACAGAATTGTATCAAATAGCCGCGCTACTTATTACACCGAACTTTACAAAATATAAAAACTTGTCGTTGTACTGTGTTCACATAATATTTATGTATATATATTTATATATATATATATATTTCATTATATAGTAGAGCGGAGACTCGACTTCTAACAAAGTGCGCAAACATGATAGCGGCACGCAATTTTCAAGTCTTATCTCTAGAGACGCAAATTCGCCTTTTGTTGCATCAGATCGACGCGAAACGTATTCTGCGAACTGTCTACGACCCTACTGCTTATGCGTGTGTAACACAGGAAACGTCGTACAATCATAAGAATAAAGCCTGCGAACGTAACTGCCGTACTGTCGTAAAAGAAGGTACGAGAGTCGTATTGTATCACGCGGGCCCGCCAAAGCAAATTGTCGGCTCACGCTTTTCGATGGTGACCGTGTAATTTGTGTATAATGTGTGTAATGTGTGTGTGCGTAGTGTGTGTATGTGTATGTGTACGTGTACGTGTGCGTGTGTCACCAGCGTGAAGCAAATTGCCTCTAATTTATTCCCGTCGCTCGGAAGCGACGGTTGCATCACGCGGTGATACGGACCCGATTGTCGTACGTCGCGTCTCGCGCGCGCACGAGAGAAAACTCCGGCGGAAGTTTGGATTCAGCTCTTCTTATGCTTCCGTTGCTTCCTAAGTTGCGACACATTGTTCCGAAAGAGAGCGGCTGACAGAGCGGTGCGTGCGCTGCCCCACAGCATGAAGCGTTTCTTGCGCAGGTATAGCGACGGCGGGTGATCGGCGGATGTGATCGGAATGAAGTGAGGAGTGAGATTCGTAACCATCAAGCCCGACACGGTGAGCGTTGCTTGCTCGCGCATCTGCTTCAGTTGCTGAGATTGCTCGAGGGCGGCCCGAGCGGCCCCGTATGCTGATTGTAGCCGATTTGCGATTGCTCTCGATATTGCGTGGGGTTGCCGCTGGAGGGGCCGGTCGTGCCTGTGCCCTCCTGCTGTTGCTGCTGCTGCTGCTGCTGCTGCTGCTGCTGACCGCTGTTCAATGCCAACCGTTGCATCTGACGTATGACCGTGGCTGCGTGATACGCTTGCTGCAACCATGAGACAAGAGGGAGACATTCCTACAGCGCCTGGTGGGCAAAGACACAGAGACGATTAATGTCATGCTCATCAGCCGACGATACCAACCTTCCATCTTGATTTGGCAAAGTTCTTTTTAAGTTGTTCCGATACAGTACCGTGGATGTTCTTATTGCTAGCCGCGTTGCCGGATATCCTGCAAGTATTAACGTCAAATAGTTACATTTCGGAGTTTGGATTTTAGTCAGCGATACCCCTCGCATGAATTAATTAGCGTAAAACCAGAGAATAAATGAAAGTATTTTATAAAATAAATGCTCGATGCGTGACAACAAACACACGTGACGCGTCGTTAACGATGCAATTTATAACCGTTTGTCATTTATATTTCAGTAAACTGCATGATCGTTAGATAATTGAGCATGTGGTCATTCATTTTATTAATCATGAACATTGAATTATCGTGACTCTTGAACACAGACGCAGATGAAAAGTGCTTTCAAGTAATGCATGTTATCTACTTACTTAGTCCGTACATATCTTATTTTAAACGGACAAATCGGTTCTGAGCAACAGGACAAATACGACTCTGAGCTACAGAAATACATCGGAGCTTTAAAGCTTTCCTCGCACACACGTGCTATTATACATTTATAAAGTAACACGCCTGTTGCAGATTCACATTTAGCAATTTACGTTAATAACACAAATAAATGCAAATCCGTGTAATTATCATTTATCGCGGGACTCTGAAGGATCTCTTACCAGGGATGTGCGAGGGCCTGTTTGCAGGTGTAGCGCTCCTCGACATTCACGCACATCAGTTTGTGAATGAAGTCCTTTGCGGAATCGCTGATATCATCCCAGTACGGTGAATCAAATTCAAATTCACCTACAACAGTCTGGTTAGCTCTTTGCTATAGAGTACACAATTTCATTATAAATTAATTCGATCAAAGCACTCGCGATGTGAATATCAATATTCGCGCGAAATCACATTCTGAACCCGGCGAGTGCTCTAATGTGCGAAAATCTAAATGGAAAACACGATTACTTATTATATACTCTTATCTTTCCACTTCTGACGATACCATTATTTCGGATTGCGAATATTAACATCGTGCTACAACACCAGCGCGTACTGTAGATATAAAAGATTTAAGATAACGCTTTTCACAAATGTAATTTTAAATTAATTACACCGCGCTGGTTGATTCTAAGAATCAAGTGAACTAGAACGAGCCCCACCTTGTCGCGCGCGCAAAACACCGCTTGGAAAAATCACTTTATTACCTTTCAGAATTTGTGCGAACAAATTGGCGTCATTTTCATCGTAGAACGGCGGATATCCGCACAGAAGGATGTACGAGATGACTCCTATACTCCAAACGTCCACCGCTTTGCCGTATGGTTTCTGCGCAAGAACCTCGGGTGCTGCAAAACCATCGAAATAGTTCACGTTTGATCGTCGATGCTTGAAATCCGTATCTCTTTTTTTTCTCTCCCCCATTCTTTTTTTATCCACTCACCGACGTATCCCGGCGTGCCGCAAGCGGTTGCCATAATACCGGAATCTTCCATTTTCGATAGGCCGAAATCGCTGATCATAATCTTACTGTCCTCGTCCGGACTGTAATACAGGAGATTTTCCGGTTTGAGATCCCTGTGAACGACGCCCTGCTCGTGCATGTAGTCGACCGCTTCAAGTACTTGTCTTATCAAACCGGACGCATCCTTCTCCGTGTACGAGCCCTTCTCCACGATCCTGTCGAACAACTCTCCGCCGGTGACCCTGGCGTAATTCAGAGAACGTTTACCTTCAATATCTCGAATATCCACATTCAACATTTGCCGTGTCGAGGAAAATATGCATAACAACTCACAACTCCATAACCAAGTAGACTTTATGCTTATCCTCGAATGTCTCCAGCAACTGAACGATGTTGGGATGTGTTAACCTGAAACAATATCATATATTTGTTTCAAATTTAAAGTCGTATGTCGCACGCGTGGCGAGAATCGATTCGATGATTATTAATGCCGTATATTACAATAATCTGCGTGTATGATCGCATAAGTAAACCCCGTTATACATTGTTTACTCTGTAATTATCACACGTACTTCTTGAAAAGTACATAAAAGATAAAAGTTAATCGGAGAGCAAGCATGTTTGACAAGCTCAATTTATATCATAGATACTGGTAATGCACGTACCATATATTACTTGGAAAAATTTTGGACATTGACTCCTTTTCTACCAAGATATATTATTCGAAAAGAATATTGAATTTCACAAATATATTGCTTATTCCAACTAATTGCACTTTTATATATTTATAATACTTATGTACATTCACAATCTTAGAATTGTCAAAAAAACTGATATATATATTAAATAACATTAAGCAACGATGCAAAATTAACTCAATTGTTAAAGACAGCTGCATAATATATTAATAAAACATGCTCTACGGTTTTCTAAAGTTTTATCTTACACTCGATACACAAATTGTTAATTAAATATAGACAATCACATTCACATAGAAAGAGATAACTATTTACAAAATATTTCTCAGCAGCGATAAAGCAATATCTACTAAATATGTACAAGGATTTGAAAAAGAAAGCATCACCAACTGTATCAACTAAATATAAAATATAAAGGGGAAGTTGCTCTTTTCATTTGTGCTATTATCTCGTAATAACTTTGCGCAGCGGTGACCTTCGATTTAGCTTAGTCGAAAATTATTTCCTTACAGAGCTTGAAAACTTACTTCATTATCCCTTGTACATATTTCATGTTACACTACCTCGAGAAAATATGTTCATTAAGCAGCCTGCTCGTTAGAGATATAAGATATAAGTCTTTTTATAGCATAATTGAGCAAATCTGTCGCGTTTCAAGTTGCTAAGAGCACTAGAACAACATCGTGTCGCATGAGTCAACATGTAAATATGTGCAAGTTTTTTCACATGTAAAAAAATGGAATATATGAATGTAAAGTATTTATGTTATTATGTAAGGTAGGTATACTCCTCCTTCACATAAAACGCAATGGGTTTCTCTGCGATCTACTTGTGATTTTCTTCCTTCTAGCAAATATATATTTTTTAACGATAAAATTACGATTATATAATTAAAAAAATATTTGTCTTGCATAAGTAAATGAGTAGTGTTAAATTTATAATGAATTATTGTCTTATTTACTTCCAACTTGTAATTACAAGTATCAGTCAGAGAGAAAAAAAAATTCTTCCAATGCATCAAGCAATATCTAATTAACGCTGATAGAAAGAAGAACATGATACGTTTTCAAGAATAAACGAATTTAATATTCCAGCTCGCAGATTCTGATTTCTTAAGAAAAGAATCGTACATCTCTATTCGCTGATATAATAAAAATAAATCTTGAAATATATATAAAAAAACAATAAAAAAGATCCCAATTAATATTTTTTGAAAAACGACATTTATGAAGCTTGAAAAATAAAAATTATATAATATAGTTTAATATAAAAAAAGAATAGAGTGATAACACAGTCGAATGAATATATCACACTTCTCCCTAATTTGTTCTGCACATTATTATCACAAACCACGTTTTTGTCCGTCTGTACAAGTATATTATACATATTATTAAAAAAAACGCGTTTTATCATACATAAAATAACACAGTTTTGGATTCAAATTTAAAATAGCAGCATGTCAGCATGGATATATTATACAATTTTTGTTCTAAATATTTTGTATTATAAACGCGTAATATTCAATTATTGCAAAATATACTTTACACAAGTCTAATCAGAATAAATCTTCGGTACTTCCCGATTATCGTGTCCAATAAAAATTCCCCATAAATTACACAGTTATACCGGTAATATCAATAATAATATCTCGTTATCAACATCGTCGTAAACGCGTTATCACTTTATTCTGAATGACTTTATCGAAACTATCAAACTTTACTACCAAACGATTACATCCCAAGTCTTATCGTAAATTGGTTTTCACTCTGTGATTAGTGCATTATATATTATCTAACGGCTGTCGTCAAATTTATTATCTCAAGTTTACATCGTGTTCTCGCTTGAATAGTTACTCACTTCATGATATAATTATAAGCATAAAAATTGCAGATACAGTAGATGTAAGAAGGAAATATTTTAGTATCCCGTCTCCTTCCTCCGGATGACTTTGTACAAAGGAGAAAAAATATATTGCTACACGAAGTTCTTCATTGAAATAAGAGCAGTGTAACATGATAAAAATACTTTGTGACAATATTTTTCTTTTTCGTGTAAAATTACGGCAAAAAGATGGGATGCGCAAATACTTGTTCCTCTTTTTTTTTCGACTGCTCGCAGCAGATTTATAGCTTAGTGAAAGGTGTCAAGTACAAAGATACCAAAACTGTGTTGAACGTAAATCGCTACGTTGTGATGAACGTGCACAAATCGTGCATCGTGTTTATACAATATAAATATACAATATATATATACATATATATATATATATATATATACATATATAAATATATGATTTGAAACTGTAAAAATGTATGGCATCGTCGAGTGATACAGAATATACTGAAAGAGTAGTACAGGTAGCTGGTGCCCATATCCTGGGGCCCACACTTACCATCTCTTTTCGCCACTACTATCCGACTTGAACGATCCGCCACCACTCTGTGGTGTCACACTTTCACTGAACCTACGAAGTATAATAAAAATACCATACACAATTACGTAATATATATATCGAGAGCAGCTGATCGCGCTTACTCGTGTCAAGTTTCTGGAAATTCTTTAACTCTTTAGTCTTTACCGTTTTCGTTTCGTCTTATCTTTATGTTTATCGACGACTCCGCTTCCCCAGTGGCGGTGTAAATAATGGATTTACATAATAAATTCATAATTACAGACATGGTGCAACAAAGTATGTGTCAGGTTTGTTGTAGAGAGTGAAAAAACAGTAATGAAAATAGATGTACCAATGTTACTGAATTCCCATATATATATATATATATATATATATCGCATGCAGTGTTTTCACAAAATTTAAAAAGGTAATATAGAACCCGACACACATTTATCTATATGTTAATCATATTACGATGGAAATTTTATCCCATTTAAGTGAAAATATCAGCCTCGCCGCTTTAATGTATGCTACATGGTTTAGCGATACTGGTGCGATTAACGTGATGTATAGAACAAGTTTTCAATTATAAGACTCTGAGAGCGATACATAGCGCGCGCGCGCGCGCATATTGTGTGTTGTGTGTAATGTAGCACCTTGTACTCTTGCAGATCGATAAATAATAATTTGATGATACGACAGAATTTTTAAGCATCGTAAACTTTTTTTTTCTTTCTGTAACTACTGTCAAGTCTTTCAAACTAGTTGGCTATATGTAAATCACAATCAACCAGGGTAAAACGATAGAGAGAGCCCAAACGCTAATAAATATTAAAGAGTACGATTTCAACACATACGTGTATGTAGTATACAGTGTTAAAGACATTGTAAATACATATAACCAAAAAAAAAAAGAAAAAAAAGAAGAGTACACATGAGGTAAAGGATTGTATAATAGAGGATCTTTGAATCTGTGTCATATCTAGAATATGTTTAACGGTATTGAGACAATGTAGCTTATATATGAGGCACATTATTTGCATACAACATTAAATATAACAAGAGGACAGACGACAGCCATCAGAGAATTCACTCCAAATATGCCATATCACAGCCCCTCTCGGAGGAAAGATCTTCCGAGATCGTATCGCGAGCGAAAGTAGCACCATATAACCACATAGTAATACCGTATGAGTGAGGAAGCACAATGATTGTAGCTCGTAGATTAAATACTAACAACTCCTCCCGCGTAATCCGTGTTAATCGAACAGATATGGAACGATTTGTGATGTCCCACAAAAAAAAAAGGAAAAATACGGCGTATCAAATTCTAAAAAGCGAGACTCGAATGTTCCATGATACTTTCAGCCTTACAGTAGCGGTGTTATGATAGATGAATTTATTATCTGATTGTATGCAGAGCTATATAAGGGGAATACGATACTCAAAGAATAAAACGACTCTTACAGATGAAGCGTTTGTCAAAGAGAAACATGCGGTATCGATTTCCAGCGATAATAGAACTGGTACTCAAATCAGCCGATTATTTCGGTCTTCGAAATGCCTAATTATTAAGGAGCAACTATGTCAGAACGAAAGATTGCAATACCGGGAAAGAATTTGTCTACTGATAATACGTCCAGCTCTCAGTATCGCTTTGCGCAGGACTTACCTTCGCAGGACTTTGATTTCATTTTCTAGAGAGTCCTCCTTTCCCTTTAGCGCCTTCTTGTCAATGATCTTCACGGCAAACATTTGGCCGGGCTTCTCTTTGCTCTCCGCCAACCTCACTTCAGAGAATGCTCCCCTAAATAAAGGAAAATACGATATTTAGAACATAATTGATTCGAGAGCAAATTTACTCACAATTAAAGATCGCATATTTTCTTAGACGATACCATTATTCGTAAATTAATAATGAACTAATGTTTGTTTTTTATTAATAGATCGACAATGTGAATGATCCGGTTCCGACCAGTTATAAAACAGACTTTGCAATGGTGCGAATAATTAACTATGTCACAATTATCATGTAAAACGCGTGTTCGAACATTTCAACAGATGCATTATGAAACGTGCAGAATGCATTATAAAAGATGTATCATACATCAAGGTAACAGTACATTGTTTTACATAAAACTTGCAAGTAAATAAAAAAAGTGTTAAACTATCGTTATATAATTATGTAAGAGGAATTTTATAGAGAAAAAAATTGCATACCTCTATAAATAGATAAAACTTTCTCCTTCACAAACTCTTACAAAAAGTGTCATTATACAATCAGTTCCATGGGTTAATAATACATTCCACAATTCTTGACACTTATTGAGATATTAATTGGCTCCTGAGCAAGCAGAAATATCCGGCTTAATAAAAAAAAATTAATGTAGTCATCTAAACATTAAGCAAATTTTGTTCCAATGGCTAGATCGCACAATGTTCGCAATATATTCTGTTACATAAACGGCACGATAATTCATTGACAAATAGTATTGATAGTGTTATTTATAGATATTTGTGTCAGGGATCCTAAATTTTTTTTCGAAAAAGCAAATATAGATAACCGTAGAGAAAACTAGAGAAATGCTCGTGACGGATATTAAACGGAATTTTCTGAATTGATTCTAATTTAGCCAATCGACAAGCTTAATTGAAAAGTATTGCAATACGATAAAATCAAACCGAACGATGAAATTTAATTTTTCAGTCGTTAAAAAGAATAAGCGCGTAATAAATATAAAATGAAATAATAAAAAATGTGTGATAATACAGATGATACGTCAAACATAAATTTGCATCTCTTACATTTTTCAAAATCTCATAAACCTGATGTCAATAAACGCGACGTGACGCTAAGATGGAGCACTTCGAGAAATCTTTAAGAAAGCAATCACAAAGTGTCGTTACGAACGCACATTCATTACATTTTAACGGGTTTTAATGCATACTAAGTGACATATTTCTCGCAAAACGGAACACACACGCAAAAGTTTCCGCGCGTGGAATATTCCGAAAAGCGATTCTATATCGCGCGGAGAGAAAGTTATGTCGCATTAATGCGCGCACACACGCGTGCGCCACAAAGAAAAAAAAAAGATTAAATAGCGGACATTTCCATTTATGCAATCCATTTAGCACGAGGCGCCTCGGCGTTTTATACGTAAACGAAAGAAACTAGACGCTACGTGCCCCGAAGGCCACGGAAGACGTGTCTGTACAGGGTGTCCAAAAGTCGCCGGATATCTTTTCAATCACCGGCTCCTCAATTCAGAATCAATTTCTCCTTATCGAGAGCATCGAGGCAGGTCATTTCCAGGAATTCTCTGATTTACACATCTCTACTTTATCGTTTGATTTTATCAAATCTGAAATTAAAACTGCGAAAATATCATTTAAAATCGTGTAAAGAGAGTCAATTTAAAATTCGCTTAAAATTAACATTAAGATTTTTCCTATTTGCTCCTTTTTTTGGAGTTGAAATTCACGAAAAACGCTTTCTGAAAGCGTTTAATTTCGCTAAAAATACTATCGAGATCCGACGTTTTCGTTCGTGAAAAATGTAAGAAGCTGCGGTTGAAAGAACGCATGCGGCGGTTTGAGAACATCCTGTATTCATACCCGCCATACGAATTTCGTCCCGACGGATTTAATGCGAGTAGATCATCCCGGAAGCTTGCGCGAAATGCATACTAATATCGCGTTCCCGCAGCTGAAAGGAATAACCGATATAAGAGAGGAGTCCTCGCTCGCGCGAGGAAGATAAAAGTAAAAAGAGAGAATAATATGTCGCGTCATTTCGCATTTCGCAGATTTTAAATGATACTAGTTTGCTAAACTGGTTTGGCAGCGCCGCATATTTTTCTGGCGGATATTTTCTACTTTCAATGTGACTCGCTTTCGTATCAATGTAAGAAATTCCCTGATGATGTCATGCATTTTTAGTGTAATAAAAAAAATTTTCATCAATATTCTTTGATCTTACTATTATATAACATTGCCATAGGCAATCTGTTACACACAAATCGGGATGTCACGTATACGCGACGCGTGGCAGCGAAAGTGTTAAAAGCTAAACGCTTAATCGATCTCACGGAGTGATATAGAGCGAATTGTTGCTTATATTGTCATGTAACATCACATTGTTATGCAAACGAATGCAGAAATGCAGTGAAAGTGAAATTAATGACTATTTATAATATTATATAAGCTAGAGCTGATCGAAAAGAGTTTATCGCGCAAAGATGTGTATACGCGCAGCTTTAAAGATAGCCGTTTATCGAAAATGTAAGCGTAAGAGGAAAAAAAAAAAGAAATCAGTTCAGCGCTACTTCGTATTATTCATGTTTATGCAATTTACGTTCGCGTCTCTTGAATATAAGTGGACTCTCGTAATGACATATTTTCCGGAACGCTGCGTATCGAGATTTCCATCCGTCATAAGTCTTTAATCCACGATGATAAATGTAAGTGCACGATTAAGTCGGAAATTGGATATCCGTTAAAGCGCTATATCAAATTAATCGGTGAAAAGAATCGCGTTTTATCCAGCGACGTTTAATCCGGTGAATTCCCCGGTTATCGCTAAACGTCCATCCGGGTTCAATAATTTATACCGACAATTCAATTGTCGAAAATATTTACGAGATAATTCGGCATTTATCACGGCACACAAACATGTGTCGGAGCGTGTTCCCTTAATTACGCGCCGAGAAATCTCGACGACCGTATGCCATGCAAACGGGACGACTTACGTGCCCAGCAGGTCCTTCATGATGTACTTGTCCTCGACGGACGGCGATCGGTCGTCCTTGCCGTCCTTTTTGATCTTCTTGTTCGAGTCTTTCTTGCCGAAGAGCGGCATCTTGTCCCGCTTGTCTCGAACTCGTGCAAGCAGTATAAAACTTCTTTGTGCACGTATCTGTCACAAACAGCACACGCTCGCTTATCGTCTCCGCGTAATTTATACTTTGGACGCGGTGACTTGGTGTTGGCCGTATTTTTTACACCGAAATTACAACAGGTCCTCTGTCACGACTCCAACAACGGTGTGCGCACCAATCGCCGACGGCCGATGATCGACACTTGTCGTCGTCCTCCGGCGTACTGAGCGAGATACCGTTGCGTTGCCGCGTCAGACGCGCTGCCAGATCGTCATTCTCCGACGATAACGACGGGCGATCATGAACCCGCGACCTTTCGGATCGCGCAGATCGGCCCGCTATAGCCCGGTTCGCGCGCGCTCTTCCTGCCGGCCGTCGTCCGCGACCGTCGCCTGCGAGTGTCTCCGTCCTGTTTCTCGGGCACCTATGGATTAATGAAACGCGTGAACGTATCGTCTAGCTCGCTCGCTCGTAAATGCTGGATCGCACAATCTGTCCGTCCGTCCGCCACTCCGCGCCACTAACTGCTTAACGCTTACCGTCTTCCTTCGCTATCGTTCTGCTATCGTTCACCACCACTACGTCCGCGCGGAGCTGTGCACGCGCTTCGTATCGGGCTCAGGGTCGCGGCCTCGTCTGACAGCTCACGTTCCTGCCTCGCCGCTCGCGCCAAAGCAGCCAGCAGTCGCGGCGTGTGTAATCACTCCCGCCGCTTCTTTTATTATCGCGCCGTCGCCGCGTCGTCGCTCTCCGTTGCTCCTCGTTGCATTACGTGCCCGGGCCAGCTGCGGGTCATAATGTCAAAGGCACACTTGCACTGCGGCGTACACATCCGATCGGTCGGATGACAAGTCAATGACAAGTGTGACAACGCTTGCAGAGGGTTGCAACATGCGTTCAGCGATTCACAGACGTCATTTTACATCCATGGATTTGACATTCGCGTCATCGCCAGTGCTGCCAACCGATGAGCCGATCCCGGGCTCTCCCTGTTTTGCGCAAGTGCAACTGTAATTGCCTACATTCAAGTGAAACAAAAACACCGTTTAATTCATATTATATTTCATTATATATTACTTATATCGTTAAGCCATTTAATATGAATGTAATGTAATATGAATGTAATGCTTGATATGTGTATTAAAAAATTTCTATAAACAAGACAATGCACAACGAAATAGTCAGATCTGCATTTAAATAAAATAGCGAAATAAAGTTGAGCTCTGCGACGTAAAAGCTGCTTGTTCGTGTTTCATAACAAATATTATACTTACTTAAAACTTTCTAATATCCGGACTATTCAAATGTTTAGGTATGACGATGAATCAATCATGATGAATTGAAACTTGTTGAACTGTACTGAAAACTCGAATGTTTCTCTTTCAAGTTATTCGATCGCCTTTCAACTATTCGCTACCATGATCGTCGTTTCACATTTGTTTGAAACTAATGTTTTAGCCTTGATTATCTTACCTATCTTCTTAATTATCATATCTTTGTCCGTGAAACTTTCGTACATGACTTTTCTCACATATATGTGGTTATATCTTGTTACATAGCTGCGCATGCCTGAAAAAAACAAGCTGACACTACAGCGCACGTGAAGGATTGAAGCAATATCACGCTGTTCAATCGCTATTTACTATTGATGGTTATGTAGTTACGACTTTGTTTAATTTATTACTGAATTGATTGACAAAATGGTTTACAATAATAAACACAAGATTATTTTGCAAACAATAATCAATGAAGGCGCTTTGAGTGAAAAATGTGGCAAGAAATTGGTTAAACAGTTATTTGGTATGTAAAGTTGATGTAAATAACAACATGGGACAAGTATAAAACTTTGTATACGATCGTGCGAAATATATAGAAATCAGATTAAAGTTTTAATTTGTTGATTAATTTTAGATCATGATAGAACAGGGCTAATACTAAACGAAATAAATAAAAAGTTGCAACCATTGTATATGACCATAAAATGTACAAATTGCGAAGTTACTGGTGAGCTATATTGGGTTTTTGCAAGTACATTGCAAGATAAAACTGCTAGGTAATACCTATTTAACTATCATTAACTAAAACAAATGTATTTTATTGCAAATCGCAGATTGTGTTAATGTTTATTTCATTTTAGCTACCATCCTGAATTTTCACAAGCTCAATTAACTCTTTTGCGTAACATATATTCTGAAATTGTTACTTCTAACAATGGTTATGCATCAAGCACATGGTGTCTTAATTTATGTTCATCATTACATATCCAATTAACCAAAGCTGATGCTGAAGAATTTTTATCCGAAATAGTAAAAAAGAAATGGTTATTTTGCAAGGTACTTACATTTTTGCTTTATAATTAATTTTAACAGTATACTTTAAAGATAAACTTCAACCTTATAAAAACATCTTTCAGAATGGTAAATACTTTATGGGAGTAAGAAGTATAGCAGAGTTACTACAATATTTTAAAGACACATATGATGATAATCTTCACACTTGTGCTTTATGCAAGCAAGCACTTTTTCATGTAAGCTGTACTACAAATACGAAATACACATATATCTAAATATTATTATAAAAAAATTAATTTTACTATTACAGGGTGAGAAATGTGAGGAATGTAATACTGCAATGCATATTCATTGCCTGAAGACTTGTGTGACAAATCAAGATGATTTACAGTGCCCCAATTGTCAAAATCCTATATCATCCAGTAATTTCTTATTCTTTTGGTCTATTAATTACATTTAAAAACTTTGTGTTTGATTAAAGCTGCATTTATTATATAAATTTGCTTTCTCAAAGTATATTCAGTACACTTTTGAATATTTGCTCAAGTTATATGTTAATTTCATCATTTTTTAAAGAATATGCTTTATGTGTAGATAATGACTCAAATACTGTAACGGATCTTGATGATACATATATGGAGACAAGTGATACTGAGATGAGAGGTTCTAGTCAGAGAAGAGCAACAAAAAGGAAACTTAAGGATTAATACATATGGCATTATTTAATTCATTCCTTACAAACAACCATTTTGGATTTAAAATAAAGACTCTGTTTATTTTTATATACAAAACTATATGTACTAAACAATACTATAATACAAATTTTATTATCCTTATTTATTATAACTTTCTTCAAACCTTTCTCTTAAATATTTAAGACCGGCCATTATATTATCTTCGTCTATACCTTGTGGCAATTCTTCGTGTTTACTTGTGTAAATGGAATTGTCACTGATGTTGTCACTGGAAGATGTAACATTATCTTCACCAGGAAGTGGAATATCACTCGCATCACATGGTAATTTATGCTGCTCAGGTGGGAGTGATTCAGAATAGCTGTATACATTTTGTGAATAATTACTAGACAAATGAGACAATGGGTATGAAATAGTTGCTTGCAGACTCTGAGATGACAATGGATTGGATAAACTTGTAGCAGGATTTGATGGTGATTTTCTTGCAGTTTCAGGCAATACATATCCTGTACTATTCTTACTGGTTACATTATATTCTGTAAGAGCGTCTTTATCAATTTGATTATTACTGTCAATATCTTTGGCAACAGGATCCGCCTCCTTACTGGTAGAATCGTTATTATCATGATTTTGCAAATTGGCATTAGATTCTCTATTGGATTCTTGATTGTTATGAATCTCTGTATTATCGAGCTCTTTATGAGTTAATTGCTCATTAACATCTTGCAAATCACTCTTGTAAAATCCAGCATTCGTGAAGTTATCATAGACAGGTCCAAATTCGCTAATTCTTTGTGTTCTACATTTATCAACCCATTCTTCTTGTGACATTACATACCAATGATTCTTTTTGCCTAAGAGTTCTCCAAATGCTTTTATCTTATCTTCATCAGTAGTCTCTTCTTCACTGACAGTGTTAGTTTTCTTGGAATTAGTAGGTTTAGGGTCCTCATTAGATCCAGTTTCCTCATTAGATATTTCTTCATCTTTTTCGACAGATTTATCATCGTCTTTATCAGTATTAATTTGGTCAGTAGAATTAATTACATATGACTTATTTTCTTGAGCTAGTTCCTCTTCAGTAAGCTCTGCTGGCAAACCTGCTCTGATTCTCTGCCTCATTCTTGCCACCTTTAATCTGTTCTGTTCCATTCTTTCTTTCAATTCCTTGACTTCTTTCATTTCCCTTTGCTTCCTCTCTGTTTCCTTCCTCAAACTTGCTAAATTTTCTTGCTGCTTTGCTCTCTCCTCTTCATCTTGCGAAAATGCGTAGTAACCAACACCATGCGTTCTTGCTTCGTCAAATAATATATCTTGATAATGTATATCGACTTTATCCGCAAGCTTTTGTGTTTGCTCCTCCCATTTTCGTCTCATAATTTCTATCTCAGGTTCTTTTTCTTGAATTGGATATTGTTCTTTGTTTTCTTCCTCTCCATCTTCATCAGTCTTTCCCTTCATTATTTCCTGCTTTATTAATTCGTCCTTCTTTTGCATATGCGGTAGATCTTCTCGCAAACATTTTCTAGTACGGCCAAAACAGTCTTTATACTCCACCCAATTTTCATCTGGTTCTATAGGATGTTCTTCATTAATTGCCTCATCTACAAATTCTTCATCAGATTCGTCTAATTTGTTCTTGAAATCGACAAGAAACTTATCATTATTATTTTTTGATTTTTTTAACCTTTCATATAATCTTGTTTTAGCTTCCAACATTAATCTTGACTTTTTATGGGCAATAATGTCCTCGGAATCTATTAATTCCTTAGTATTTTTTTTCACACCTTCTGTAGGAATCTTCTTACTCCTCTTCTTATTTAGCTGTGATGGCTTATTGATATGCTCAGTTTTTAGTTTGACCTCATTTACTTCAGCTTGCTTTCTTAACAGTTCTGCTTTGAGACCAACTAGAGATGAGTAGTTGACGTTTATCTTCTTTGTCATATTCATTGTTGGATTGTTGTCAACATTAATTGTTTTCAGTAAATATATATTACTGTTTGTAAGGAAATACACTATTTAATACAAGTTTTCCACAACAGAAATATACGACACAAAAATGTCAATGATAAATGTGTGTTTTCTTTTTCTGAAAAACAAAATAATATTAGATTGAATTGGAAAAATTGATTTGTTTAACAATCAACAGTGCACTTACATATAAATTATTTAAGAACAAATTTGACATATATATTCATCATGTGATTATAAAAACCACATTTTTTTAAGAAAACAACATTTCACAGATAAAGAAAATTGAAATATTGCATTAATAAGTAATTCTTTCAAAGTGACTGCTGATTTTGTGGTTATGTTTGGAATTTTAGCCATAAAATATTGTATATAAGATAGATAACCAACTCACATAACAAATTGTATTTATGCAATTTATTTATGTGATTGGTCATACTGCATTGCTAAAAGTGTGCAATTTTTTTCATAAAATATTATTTAACATAGAAACAAAAGCAAATTTAAATTTAAATTAAAATATAATTAAATGATTTCTGCATGCTTTGTTGTGTTGTCATTTTTTAAATGTGTATTTATGTGTATTTATTATGCAATTATGCAAGGTTGCTGAATAAACCTTAAACAAATGAAGAGCAGCCATCTTCCTCCGACACGCATCTAAACTTTCGAAAGCCACGTGACATGTTTAAAAGTCGCGAAGTCACCTAGGCGTTTTTAAATTCTCTTTTCACACTTGTTGACAAGAGTCTCGTACGATCGAACGCATTGAATCAGTCCAGTGATCATCAATCAATTGTGAATTCAAGATCACGTCCGACGTATTTGCTTTGATTAATCATAAATAAGATTCTTGAGTTAAAGGTTTTCGAAAACTCGGGTTGAAATATTGAAGAAAGGAAAGACGAAGATAAAACCGATCTTTCGAGGCATCCAATACGAGCATCCAATAGAAAAAGAACAGGTCCTTGAGGTTGTCTCAAAACGGTGGCAGTTATCGGCGGTTATCAATTCAAAAATCGACTCTCGATTACCGGAAGATTGTCGAGAGCGTAGTTGTGCCGACGTCACGTTGTTCCCCCAAGAGAGAAAACTTCGGAAGACGGTAAAGCCGGGTGAGTTAGCGCGCGCGATTTTCGTGACGAGCAAAGGAACTCTGTGTATCCGGTGGCCGCTCGGCCTTCTTCGTTCTTCTTCGCGATATCAACGGTGGTGTACACGCGGTCAGCAACAGTGGAGATAATACGCCGACGAGCCAGTCGAACATAAATGGCACCGCGTAAGCAAGCTAAACAACCAGCGGCGGAGACCGTTGTGGCCGCCGCTGACGGTAATACGACTCCGCCAAAAAAGAGGAAAATAGCCGCGAAATCAGTTGCGGAGAAACCGAAGCCAGTCAAGACAGGATCTCGAGCGACAGCAGAGAAGCCGGTGGTCGATGAATCCGCAATTTCACCTAAGAAACTACGCAGCAAGACCAAGAACACGGTCGAGGTACCGGAAAGCATTATAACGAAGAACAATACGAAGAGCAGGGCCAAAAGAGTTAACAAGCAGGCAGAGGTGGCAGAAGACAATGACACAGATGAGAAGGTCACCGAAGAGCAAGAAATCATTGAAAACAAGCAGGTAGAAAAAAAAGCGCGCGGCAAACCTACGACAAAAAAGGCGGGAACGTCGAAGAAACCGGCTGCGACAAAATCAAGGGCCAAAAAGCCACAGGATGAAGCCGCAGTTGAAAACGGTGATAAGGATTTCGAGAAGGGAGATACCGGCAAGGAGAATTCTGCCAAAAGGTCGCCTTTACGACGTGGAAAAGCTGTAGAGAAGAGCGATGTACCAGCGGCAGCAAGCAAAGCAAAGTCCACTGCAAAGTCAAGGAAACGCAAGAATCCTGAGGATGCAAACAATGCTGTTACAGAGGCTGAAAGTGCGCAGATCGTCGAAAAGGATGAGGAGACAGAGCCAGAGACGGTAGCCAACAAAAAAAATCGTAGCAAGTCTAAGAAGGTAGAAACAGAAACCAGTGATGCACGTAAGCCCCTTTTAAAGCTTTCACGTCTCAGATCTCCTCTGAATGTTTTATCAGACACAAATATTGACAACAATTAACAAAGCAAATGCCAAATTTTGAACTTGTCTGAACTTGTGGTTGAAAAAACACATTAGATATTTTATACAATTTAGATTTGTGTAAAGCACTATATGAACATCATATTTATATGTATGCTTATTTATTGACTTGTATTGCAGATTTTTATTAATACCTATTAAAATAAGTGCCATAAATCTAACTTTCTAATACTATTTTATAAGTTCTTACACTGCTTGTATTTAAATGATGTTACTTCTTGCTTCATGCAGCTTTTTTCTTTGTTTAGCTAAGGTGAAGTCTAAAGGAAATAATGAAAAAACTGAGACAAAGGGGAGAAAGAAGAAAGGACAAACTGTTGCGGATGAAAAAGAAGCAATAAAGGATAAAATCACTGAAAAAGTAAATTTCATATCAGAAGCATTAGATGAAAATGGTGTAAAAGATGTTGCTTCCTCCAATCAAAGCGATAGTTCACAAGAAAATGATTATGATAAAAATAATATGAATGAAACGGAATCGATTCAAAATAAAACTTATAATCTTGATTCTTCTTAATCTTAAGATACATTGTATCAAATATAAAATGTTTAATTTTCCTTTCTTTTTAAACTTTAAAACTTTTTTTTTTATATTTTTACAATAATAACATATTATCAATATTCAATATAATAATGTATTATCAATATTCAATGCACAGTTAACAATCCCGTATTAAACGCTCATGCTAAGAGACGTCTGTAAAAGGTTTGTTTAAAATATTACCATCTTTTTCTATTACAAGCCTTTCTAATAATTTAAACAATGTCAATCTTGTTTCATGTTTTTTATTTTTATTTGAAGAAAAGTAAGAATAAATATTTGTTTTACTATTACTAAGTAACAGTAAACTAATATTAATAAGACTTCTGATCAGATATTGAAGTCACATTGAGTCATGGCCTCTGTCAGATCAGATATAATGTATCTTCAGGTAAAGAAGATGGATACATTTTTGGATACATGTTTTAAATAAGCTTGTAAAAATTCCATATGGAAATTGGAAAGAAACATTTTATACTTGATTAATCGACACATAAAGAACTGTGCCATTTGTGAGATATAACCAATATTTTAATATATTTATAGTGAAACACGGTGTAAACGATCAGTCCTGTAAGATTTCTGCTCCGACATTGTAAGATCTTTAAGTCTTAATAATGTTCTAAAAGAGATATTTATTTTTTCTTTCTCTTCAAAAGAAAGTAAGGAATATATGAAAAGAAAATTTACATTGTTTGAATGATTACTTATTATTATTGCGTTATATCTCACAAATGGCACAGTCCTTTATGTGTTGATTAATCAAATATAAAATGTTTCTTTTCAATTTCCATATGGAATTTTTACCAGCTTATTTAAACACAGAAAATATTTAGATATAACTCAATAACAAGTAATAATTCAAACAATGTAAATCTTTTTTTTTTTTTTCATTATGTTCCTTATTGCCTTTTGAAGAAAAAGAAAAATAAATATCCCTCTTAGAACATTATTAAGACTTAAAGATCTTACAATGTCGGAGCAGATATCTTAAGGACTGATCATTTACACTGTGTTTCACTATAAATATATTAAAATATTGGGTTATATCTCACAAATGGCACAGTTCTTTCTATGTATCTATTAATCAAGTATAAAATGTTTTTTTTTTTTTTTTTTTTTTTCAATTTTTATGTGGGATTTTTACAAGCTTATTTAAAACAGAAAAGATATATCCATCTTTACCTGAAGATACATTATATCTGATCTGACATTGAGGCTATAATTCAATATGACTTCAATATATGATCAGGAGCTTAGTAATATTAGTTCACTATTTAGTAGAATATTTATTCTTATTTTTCTTCAAATGAAAGTAAAAAACATGAAATAAAGGTTTACATTATTTGAATTATTAAAAAGGCTAGCAATAAGCAAAGATGTTACTCAAGAACATTTTGAACAGAACTATTTTTGTAGACGTCTCTCAGCATGGGCGTTTAATACTGGATTAACTGTGCTTTGCGTATTGATAATATGTAGTGCCATATAAAAACTTTGATAGAATTCATGCAAACTCTTGATTCTTATTCGGGCAACATCTGCAAAGATGTTTAAGAAGTGCTATTATATATAAATATCCGATATTTATATAATAATGTTATATAATTAATATTAAGTGCGATTAATATTAATATATTACTATTATAAAACATATCGTCATAAATATATAAAATATATCGTCATTGCGCACAAGAAATTAAATATTTAAAATGAATTGCGAGTAATGAACGAACATGCTGATTCAATTAGCATAAATATGATAAAAATCTTTTAACTGTTGCCTGTATAAGGATTAACCATGTTACATATTTTTCTAAAATGACAATAACAAGTATTTATTTTATGTACAAACATTTGTCTTTTAACGATGCAATTAATTACCTTTAATAAGAAAACATTGATTTTGCAGTTATGACGTTCAAGGAACGAGGTGATCTTAATAATGATAACAATTAGTAGTTAACGAACATTTTCCATTCTTTAGTCTAATCGTAGTTTTATTAGCTTTGATGTCTTAATAATTAATTAAGATTGTTAATTACCTTCTCAACAAGAAAACATTTGATTTTGCAGTTTTGATGTTTGTTAAATCGCAAAATCAAATGTTCTTTTTTTGATGAAAGTCGTTATTTGCATTGGTACTAAGACATAAATTGCAAATAAAACTACAGGACCAGAGAATGGTAAATGTTCGTTAACTGTTACTTAACATTATTTAGAAAATATTCTAGCTAGAAAACATTGTAACTAGTTAATAATGACAGCTCAAATATAATCTAACTGTAAAACAGAAAAAAAACAACAAATTTGTTTAATATCTTGTTTCCTGAACATCATAATTATAGAATCTAATGTTTTTTTTTATTAAAGGTAATTAACTGCATCGTTATTAAGCAAATGTTTGTACTTTATAGAAAAGACTTTTACATACATTTCAGATGAATTTTGACCATCTGCATTTTGTGCGATTAAGTATTACAAGCGTTCTGTTTAATAATACTGTAATGTATAAGGCGTTTAATGATGCAAATTACATGTTTATTTCCATAATATTGTATTTTACACTATTGCTGCCTCCAACAATGTGAAGTGTTTTTTTTTCATTTGTAATAAAATAAATTGATTTTGCGTTTATATTTGTGGTATTCTTTTTGATCTAATTTAATGTATTGTTCCTATATATTTGTGGCAATTAATTTTTATTTTATGAACATGCAATGCGTAAAGTTATATTCTTAAGACGTTTATATCTTAATTTTTATGTCGCTTTTTATATTTTCCCGCCTATTAGTCACGTGACGCTGCATACCTAATACCGGACTTACAAGTTACGATTGACGAATTTATTTCGCGATTTTTGAAAACGCACTAACGATTGTCTCGCATGAGAAATTCGGCTTTACGCTTTTATGGATAGTCTAACATCTAGAAGGTACGGAGGTGTGATACAGCGTGACGTTTATCTCCATAGCTCTTGGAAAATAGAAAACGAGAATAATTCGTGAGAATGGCAGCGATCAGTTTGTTGAATCCGAAAGCCGAATTTGCTCGATCGGCGCAGGCATTAGCGGTGAACATTTCCGCCGCTAAAGGAATTCAAGATGTGATGAGGACTAATTTGGGACCCAAAGGAACCATGAAGATGTATGTATCTAACACGCTACACGTGCTAGCTTTGTTTTTTGTCTAAGTTGAAATTGCCAATTTTTTTCGTATTTCGAATTTGTCGATCTCAAATGTATCAAAATAAGATTTGTCATCCATCCTCGAAAATTTGTCAGAATTTCGAGAAATGACGCATGTCCTATACCCGTATTATTTCCTTATTAGGTCATGGTTTGCGAATTGCCGGCCAGAAGTTATATAGCTTTCTTTCCTCGCTCAAAATATGAACAATTTATCTGCCACAATTATTACTGTCGCGTGAATGTAATATAAATAAAAGGAAAATAAACTATTATAAAATGAACTATAATATTTATGGGCAGAATTTTATAATTTAATTTAGACTTTGGTTATGAAGAAATATTTACAATCGTAAATGCTAATTTTGAATGTATTGAATTTCCAGGTTGGTTTCTGGAGCTGGTGATATAAAAATCACCAAAGATGGCAATGTGCTTCTTCATGAAATGCAAATTCAACATCCTACCGCATCCTTAATAGCGAGAGCATCCACTGCTCAAGATGATATGACTGGTGATGGTACAACCAGCACTGTGCTAGTCATTGGTGAACTTTTGAAGCAAGCTGATTTGTACATAACTGAGGGCTTGCATCCCAGAGTAATCACCGAAGGTTTTGATCTGGCACGCGCTAAAGCATTAGAAGTATTGGACTCATTGAAAATTCCGATAAAACTTACTAAGCAGGGTTTATTGGATGTCGCGAGGACATCTCTTAGAACAAAAGTTCATCATACTATAGCGGACAAATTAACCGAGATTTGCGTGGATGCTGTATTGGCCATTAAGCAAGAAGATAAAGACATAGACTTGCATATGATTGAATTAATGGAAATGCAGCATAGAACTGCGGTTGACACCACTCTGATTCGTGGTCTAGTCACTGACCATGGATCCAGGCATCCGGATATGCCAAAGAAATTAGAAAATGTGTATATTCTGACTTGTAATGTGAGTCTGGAATATGAGAAAAGTGAGGTAAATATATAATACTGAAGGATATACAAAATTCAATGAATATATGATAAAATTGACAATATTAAAAACATGATCCTGAACATTTTACAGGTGAACAGTGGATTCTTCTACAAATCGGCAGAAGAGCGTGAAAAATTAGTAGCCGCTGAACGCGTGTTTATCGATAATCGTGTGAAGAAGATTATCGACTTGAAGAAAAAGTTATGCGACGGAACAGATAAATCATTTGTCATAATAAACCAGAAAGGAATTGATCCGCAGTCTCTTGATATGCTTGCTAAAGAGAACATCATCGCTTTGCGCAGAGCCAAGCGCAGAAATATGGAGCGTTTAGCGCTCGCTTGTGGTGGCGTAGCCATGAACTCTGTTGATGATCTGAAGGAAGAACATCTGGGATGGGCTGGTCTTGTATACGAACACGTTCTGGTAATTTCTATGTTCTAATCAATATACGAGCTATCACACAGAACAGCTGATTAAAAATGCGATTTTCAAATATTTTTTTAGGGAGAAACCAAATATACCTTTGTAGAGGAGTGCAAAAAGCCAAACTCTGTGACCATTTTATTGAAGGTAATGCGACTAATTATTTATAATACTTATGTGGACATTTATTAATGTATTGATACTGCAGGGACCGAATAAGTATACATTGGAACAATTGAAAGACGCCGTGCGTGATGGACTCAGAGCTATAAAGAATGCTATCGATGATCGTGCGGTTGTCCCTGGAGCTGGAGCCTTTGAAGTTGCAGCTAGCCAAGCTCTTCAACGATACAAAGAGCAGGTAAAAGGAAAGCAACGTTTGGGAGTGCAGGCCTACGCGGAAGCTTTACTCGTCATTCCGAAGACTCTTGGTAAATATTTATAAAGCTCCAATTTTATCATTATCGTATTGCAATTACTGACATTTCTTATTTTTATTTTCAGCTGTGAACAGCGGATTTGATGTGCAAGACACGATCGTCAAGTTGTTGGAGGAAAGCAACGCTTTGGGAGAACCGGTAGGGTTGGATCTATCCACAGGAGAGGCTCTGAAACCCACAGATGCTGGCATTTATGACAATTACAACGTAAAGAAACAAATTATCAATTCCTGGTAAGATATTGCTATTAAAACATGTCGATTAATATTGAAAATTTTATATATACTATGATTTGTGAAAAATATTTTTTTAATTTTCAGCACGATCATCGCTAGTAATCTTCTTCTGGTTGATGAAATAATGAGAGCAGGATTATCTTCACTCAAAGGTTAAATTGCAGCTCTCCGAATTGAAAGTTTAAGTTAAACAATTTTTTTCACGAAACTAATTAAATCAGTACGAATTATCATTCGTTTTACACAATATCTGTTAACCGAATTCATCGTTTGTATCATTTTATTTTTAATACAAATATTTAATAACACGATACAATAAATTTTCATGTTGAGCTTAATAAAGAGAGTAATGCTTTTGTAAGAACTATTTCATTCACTTAATGAAGATTTATAGCACCGTTTCAACCTGAAAAATGTGGAACTATGTATGTTTAAAAGAATATAAATTTTCATAAATATATATCCAATATAAATGCTACATGTCATGTGCTTTCGTCACTAAACTTTAGAATAAAATTGTTTATAATATTGAGATTAACAATAGTTGATATACATATTTTAATAAATTTTACTTGATTATATATTAGATTTTTTTGATCTTGCGTATTTCATGAATGCAAAATCTAAATAGATTAATATGCAAGTTCTATTGCATAAGAATATATTTTTGAATTAATGGATTAAAAAATAATTGCGAATTGCTTGATTATGAAAGTTGAAAAAAAAATTAATTATATGTATTCATCTTATTTATAAAAATCAAAAATATTTATTTGAATAGGAGGAGTGTATGGTACATATATTTACACGTAGTGTCTTATAAACTAATTCCATTACAATACATAGGACGCTTGTCAGTCTTTATCTTCACAGAAAACCCTTCGGTTTGTTTTGTTTTTCGTCACTAAAGCATTAGAATAAATAATAGGATGTCAATGAAAGTTCAGTTACTGGAAATTGCAGTGTAATGTAATACTTAACTTTGACCTATTTATATTATTAATTTCTTTGTGAAATAACACATCATATAAACACAAACTAAAAATCAATTTTACACTTTGACACAACATAGGACGATGATGAAACAATTAGATATTTAAATACATAAGAGAAAAAAGCGACTGCATGATCTTTCATGCTTTTATTTTTTTCTTACATGTCATTATACTGCTATTCCAAATGAGTTAATGAATATTACACAATGTTAAGTATTTTATGAAAGGTATTAAAAATAGTCTCGCTTGATTTTACAGCAATTAATAAAACAAATCAGTTATATAGCACTAAGTTTAAATATGATTCAGTTCTAACAAATTAAGAAAAACTTTTTTCCATATATATATATAAAAGTATCACATGAAACATATAGTCGAGACGAGACAATCCAATTTAAGGTATCCTACAATTTTTTTTCTTTATTGTTTTTTAAGAATCCACAGCTGTTTAGTCGTATCACCTCATTTACTTACCGCTGTACACGTTACATTACACGACACAAGAAAGTCAGAAACAAGGAGAGATACAAATGATATTAAATATTTCAATATTAATAAAACATTTGCATTTCTTTTTCACTTCTGACATTATAAATAAGTTTTATGTATTAGAAATTGAACTAGTTTACACTGATCATTTTAACATGCATACCAAAAGTTAATCACGCGTCATATTCGTACTAAATTGACGAAAAACAATGTATAGCACGAATATAGCGCGCACTTGGCATGAATAAGGCATATAGTGTAACCTAAAATCATCGGGGTTTTTGTCTCTTTTATATATTATTGTTTCTCTAATTTTTACAACAACCTAGGCAACTAATGATCATCGAAAATCACAAAAAATCTTGAATCTACGATTCGAAATAATCTCTATTTTACAAAAAGAATAATTATTGTTAAACACGTGTTTTCTAAGATCGTATTTAAGGGTCTTTCCTAATATCTGTCAACAATACTTTTGGATTGATATTGATCAATGCAGCGAGAGTTTGACAATTTACTTTCATACTGTGTCCTCCGACCACCATGTACGTGTTGAGTTTGGCTAAATTAACGGAGCTGCTCGGCATTCCGTAATACGAAACCGGTTCGTTCTTCGACTCTTCTACCTGGGATTCTGTCTGTACATTGTGCGGCATAAAAATACCCATTGGATATCTCGGCAGCGGATTCGTGGACTTGCGAGCGACAGCTTTGAATACTCGTGGACCAGGTCTCGTATAAGAAACGGTAGATTTAGTTGTAGATTTTTTCGCGACAGGTTGACGACTTCCTCTTGGTATCGAAACGCTCGAAATGCCACTCTGATTCAAATCGCTTTTGATTTTAATGTCGCTTTGCTTAACCAAGTTCTCCACAATCGAATTGAAGCTCGGGACGCTCTCAGTCACGAAATCCGCATGTTTCTCGGCGCCGCGTGCGGAGAGTCGCAGCGCCGCTATGAACGTGCTGAAAATATAGATTCATATATTTTGCTAGGTGTCTCCTGCTAAAAACAGAAATAAAAATGGTAATTGCCGGGCAAATATCTTTTCAATCAAATAACATAGACATGACAGATATAAGATTTACCTTTTCGATTGATCTGCCTTTTCCTCTTCCTCCTTTTTCTGCTGTTGTTGTTGTTCTTCTTCTTCTTGTTGTTGCTGCTGCTGCTGCTGCTGCTCCTCCCATGTAAAGTTCTGTGGCAGATGCGAGTGAAACATATTGTGATGCGCCATTCTGTCGTTGTCCGTCTCGCAGAATTCGTGACACCATCGACAGACCCACCCGTGCCGCTGAACGGCCGACGACGTGCTTTCCGCGCTTTGCTTCGCAAAGTCGCGAGGTGATTCGACGTTTTTCGCGCTCTCTTTGGCTGGCAATTTCGAGAATGGCAAATGTATTTCACTGTACCTAAACGGCAGAACGATCTTCGCGTGAGAAGTTCCCTCTGGACTTTTCGACTCCTTGTGCATGAGGCTCCAGTGCCGTTTAACAGACTCTAGCGAGGGGCTGCGGTTGTTGCAATAGTAGCATCTGTAAATCACAATCGACGCTTGTTGGTGGACAGGCACGCGCTCCTCCTCCACCTCCTCCACTTCATAGATCATATCGATTTTTTGTTTCTTAGGCGACTTTTCCGTCTCGCTGGAAGAGGACCCGGCCGTCGATGGTCGTTCCTGAAACTTGAACGGTAACGAGGAATGATTGACTTCCCAGTGTTCCTGCAGCTCGGGTTTGAAAGAACAACTGTAAGTGCAGTACGAGCACTTGAGACTGTGCTTGGGTCCGGTATGCGTTCTCATGTGCGCCTTCAGGCCGGTGTAATTCATAGCCACGAAACCGCACACCTTGCACTTCTCCCGCATGTACAAGCGATGGCTGCTACCGGCGTCGTTCATCTCCTCTACCTTCCGCTTCTTGCTTTTCAACAGCAGGTTTGGATTCGAAAAATCGAGACCGTACTCCTTCTCCCAGAACTCGTTAGTCAGCTTCGGTTTTCCCCACGCGCGCGGATTGTGTATGAACTTCTCCGGCTGATCCGGATGCTCCAGACGTACGTGCTGGCGCATCAGCGTCTCCGAGTTGTTGGTCCAGGTGCAATAAAAGCACAGATAGCCGAACCGCTTCAGATGCGCAACCTGAACGTGCATCTTGAGCCCGCGCAGGTTAGCGCACTTCGTTTTACAGTGCTTGCAGCTGATGGCCTCAAGATTTTTCTCACTTGCTTCGGACACGTTGAACCCTGTGCACGTGAAATAATGTGATTATATCGTTATTTTATTTTATGAACAGTGATGGTTTTATGAAATTTGGTTTGAGCGCACACTCACATTTCTCGCTTTTGTCCTCGCTCCCGCTGCTTTTCTCGAACGACTCGTCGTCCTTTATATCGATTACAAGATCGTCGCCGTCATCGCTGTCTATACTTCTATTGGTATCCTGAAGAATGTCGCTCTGTAGATTAGATATTGCGGATGATAGATTTACGGTTCTTTTGTCCGGTTGGATTTTTATCGGACTATTTGCATTGTTCACATTTGAAGATGATGTACCAACGGATGTGTTTGCATTCTTGGACGCAAGATTCATCTGTTTAATTGTTGCCTTGATTATTTCTGTCTGCTTGCTCAGTAAAGTCGTCACCTGCAAATGAAATAGCATTTGTTCATATATAAACATTATTTACAAACATGTATATTTTATATACAAAAGTAAAATTGTTAAGCAATCTAATAAAAAAATGCAAAAAAAAATAAAGCAACAAAGAACGTAATAAAGAATTTTATTATGCACCCAATCCTCAATCGCATTGTCCGGAGAAAGTGGCTCGTGATCAGCGGATTCTCCACTATGTCGCTTTCCAAAATGTTGCATCAACGCATTTCGATTTACTGATAAATATCCACATGTTTTGCAATGCCATCTAAATGAACATATAAACTGCCTTAATGGGAAATTATACAATAAATATATCTCATCCTCAATCGCATTGACAAAAATGCATGAATGTTTACGACACAAATTAATTCTGCGGATAGATTTAAGTAGAAATTAAAAAAATTGATACCAATTATATCCGTATTCATAAAAGCAGATTCCACTAGACTTCTGGTTGATTTACTGTCACATTACGCATTCGGTAAATTTTATCAATCAAATTAGATTAGCTGTCAATATCTGTAAAATTTTCTGCTGTAAATTTTAAATATAACATATCGTTTACCTAGCATAGTTCAACTCTCTGTAAAGATGATCCCTCATATCATGCTTGTACTTCGTCTTGAAAGGTTTTGAAGGTGAATCTTGATTTGAAGGGCACAGTGTGCATACGTACATGTTGCCTTCCGGTTTGCCGTAAGGCCCGAATCTCCCTATGTCGGAGTCGTTGACGTCACTCAGCTCAATCGCTTTCGAATGCTCGGTCGATTTCTTGTTAGCTTTGCTCTGCGCGCCTTCCTTCGCGACTTGTTTCTCAGTCGTCTCTCCCGCTTCACCGGGTAGTTTCTCGCACGAGAGCGACCTCTTCGACTTTTCCTTAGACTGTTTATTGTTCTCGTCGAGGGATATGGATTTCCCGGTCGATTTTATCTTCGCCGGTATCTTCGAGATATCCGTCTCGCTCTTGCGTTTCGAAGATACCTTTGGAGGTACGGGCGACGCCTCGCTCGTCGCAAGAGTCTCCGCTTCCCTTTTCTCTTGCTCCTCCTCCTCTTCCAGAAGAATCCCACGGATGTGTCGAATCCGCGGCATACTTCTCCTCCAGAGCGGCGTTGTGTCGAAGGGTTCTTCTTGCACTCCTTGCTCTGCGACCTCCGCGTTGCGTTTGTTGACCCCCTTTATTCTCCGGTACACCGCGGTATAATCGGCATTGGAATCGTTCGCATGCTTGCTGCTCACATGCTGCTCGAAAAGTATCTTCCCATTCGTTTTGAACGAACACAGGGTGCACTTGTATTGGCAGTTCTCGCTGTGCGCCGTGTCGGCGTGACCGGCTATGTCGGCTTTATAAACACACTTGTACTCGCAGAGATTGCACTTCCAGTGATTGCCGTCTGGATCGGGCACCTCCTCTTCCGTTTCCTCCTGCACCGGCTGTTGAACGTTCTCCGTGCTCTCGAGCTCTCTCACCACTTTCACGAAAGGCCTCTTCTCCGAGTGCTTGTCGGTGAGATGCCGTTCCACGACGTGTCTAGAAGGCATTTCGATACTATCAGCGAGCATAGAATGTGCACTCGCGCTGATGAGAAGATTTTAAAACATTTGACAAGGCTCCTCTTTTTCATACATTTTGCTTTTTCAATTAATCATAGTACTAGTTTTTCATTTCAATCACTAATATTAGTTGCAATCAAACTAACCGTACTTGTCACATGTTTTAAAATTGTAATGCGTGTAAAATTTGAATTTTTATCAAATATAAAAGGTGATGTAACTTTGCACAGGTAAATGGCCATGTGAACATGACAAACCTATGATAATGATGATGATTGCAGTGCGAGCATTTATAAAGCCTCGTATCGTGCATTTTCAGATGAACGCCCATTTTATCAATCGCTATATTCTGGCTCTCCTGACCCGGCGGCGGCGGGGGGCAATGCGGACAACGGAAATACGGCTCCTCCGAATGTAAAGCTTTCAAGTGATAACGCAACATCGCCTCATCGACCGTTAGATAATTGCATTCGGTCACGCTGCAGACGTATCTATTGCAGAAAGATTTGTTAAATCGGTATTTCGCAATATATATTATATATTTATTATATTAATTAATATATACTTATTATATTATATTAATATATTTTATCGGTTGCAATTTAAAATGATGACGGCACACCTTTTATGTTCCGGTACAAACTTCGGTATGCTGTCATCCTCTTCGATCTCTTTAACAGTTTCTTTCGACTTCGCGCCCATCCGACCATTTTGATGCGAGCTACTCGCCAGATTAACCATTTTATCGAACATTTTCTCCTTCTTATCTAAACAAGGGACAGGATTAACCGGCCCGGTTTCAGGTACAGTCTCATCTTTCGCGTGCAGCTGCAAGTGTCGGACGATGTTCGTTCGTACTTTAGTTGTGTAAGGGCAGACGGCGCAATGAACCTCCCGATTGTAAATCGCCCGGCGCGGTAATTTCTCTATTTCATCCGGACTGAACGACAATTTTTCGTTATCTTTGTCGTTCTCTTGTTCCATATCGGATTTCCCACCCTTACGCTTCTTGTTCTTTCGCTCAATAACTCCGAAAGCCTGTGAAATACGTCGCACATTAAAATAATACGCTCTTTAAACAGAAAAAAGATCTCGTATTGAATAATTATTGATGAGACAGAAAGAGACTTACGACTGCTTGCACGATGAAGAGACCGTCGACCGACGGGTTCGTTGGATCCGCAGGCACTAACTTCGTGTTGTTGCATTTGTGCTTCACCTTCATGTGAGCTGTAGCTTGGTATGCAACCGCATATCTCATCTCGCACAGCGAACATCCAAAACGCTTCAATCCGTGAGCCTTCATCAGATGTTCCAGAAGGAAGCCGGCCTTGACGAAACGCTTCTTACAATGCGCACAGAACAAATTCTTGCTGCTCTCCGCGAAACTGCACTCTTTAATGTGCTCCTTCAGCGTGTTCGAGTTCAGCGCCGTGTAACTGCACTCCAGATAACCGCATTTGTACAGCTCACATCCGCTATAACCGGTGTCTTTGATGTCGTCCAAAGTCAAAGGTTCCTCCAACTGCGCGGTCCGGGCAGCTGCCTCTTCCGGGCAGAAGGCGCTCTTATCCTCGACAACGCCGCACGGCGCAAATTGCTTTTTCACCTCGGCATTTTCCTCGGAAAGCTCGGCCGCTTGATCCGCATCGTCCTCGCCGTTTCCCTTATCGCTCTCGATATCCAAGATCTCAATGTCACTGTCCTCTGTTTTGTTAGCGGACACCGCGTTACTCTTAAACGTGTTTCCAGCAAGGCTGATGAGATTCTTAAAGAATTCAGGATTATCGAGAAGATTGGTATTGACAAACTCGTCGTCGTAATTTATCTCGCTCGACGACTCTAACGAGTCCTTCGTGCCGGAATCGTCCGTGCACGACAGCAACTCCGACTTGTGAAAGGTCTGCTTCCTGACGTGGTTCTTCGCCTTTTCCTTCTGCTGCAACCCTAACGATTGCAAAACTTTAGTTTCAGTCTGTTTCTCAGTAGCACTGTTACTCATGTTTTCCGTCACGTTGACAGGACATGTGTCTTTAGAGTGTTTCATTAAAATATTAGGCAACAAGTTACTTGGCGACTTTAACTGCTCTTTATTCAAAGCAGCTTCAGCATTTGGTGACATTATAGGAGGAATCTGGTCGTTCTTTGCGTCTTGTGCACTCTTTGCGGTCTCATCAACATTCACAAGCGTGGTTTCATCCAGCTTTATGAAGTCATCGAAATTTCGTAATAAAAGTTGTTCTACAACGGGCTTTTCAATTGTTGGCTGAAATTTAATTGCGATCAAACAATAAGCACATTGTACAAAACAATTATTTAAATTATTTATTGAAGTATACTGATTGTTTTATTTAATAAAATGCGTATTTTCGTTTATTTTAATCAATAATTAATTTTGACAATTATACCATTGAAGGAAGCGAGCGCTCGAGACTCTGAGGCAGCCGGTTGCAGTGGGCGACGCTCAAATGTTGATGCATTTCGATTAAAGTCTCCGTGCCGAATATGCAATATAAACATTGGAATATGGAAAACCCGTGCCGCTTGTAGTGCTGTAAGTGTTCAAATGAGCAACTCAATTGCAGCTTCGCTTTCTTTAGCGATAGTAAATCGATAGGAAGAAAATACTTACGGGTATAAGCAATTCTATTGTCGCAAAACTAGTGGTACACACATGACACGAGTACATAGGATGAGAGGTTGGATGTCTCGTTTTTAAGTGCATCATAAATGTCTTAAGTACATAAAAAAACTTGCCGCAGCCTGCAAGCAAAACCATTGATCGGTAAACGCTATTTTGAATGCTAGTGATTACAAAATCAGAATCAAAATCTTAAATTGAACTTATTTCTTACTTTTTGTAGAGAAGAAAAAATTACAAGTAAATGTACTGAGTTCGTTTAAATAAAAAAAAATTTTTTAATTCATCCAAACAAAAAATATATGACTCGGGCAACTTTCGCTGATATATAAAACATATATAAAAAGCTAACGACGTACCTTCGTATGTGCACACGAATGGCTTTATGTTAGTGTTGCGATTGATTTCTTCGTCTTTTTGAATCGGCTTCAGTAGTTTACCTATTATAATGGAATACTTTCTGCCGGGATGACAAGTCACCTAGAAAATATCGAGATCGGCAAAATGTATTATTTTCTTTATTATACTAATTTAAAAAAAAAAGTCAAGCATTACTTGATGTTGCTGAACGTAAGACTTTGCGACGGCTCGATAAAAGCAATAAGCACACTGGTATCGACAATGGCTGTGTCTCTCCCACAAGTGAGCTTCCATGTAAGTCCAACTCTTCATGGATATGCAGCAATAGGCGCACTTCTGAAAATCGTACGGCGGCACGGTCTTCAGCTTTTTGGTCTCCTTCTCGTGGAAATTGTAGTGTTCGCTGTACACGGCGAGTGAGTCGCTCGCGAAGTCGCAGTCGCGGCCCATGCATTTGTAGAAGCACGCCAGCTTCTCGTCCGTCAGCATCGACGCGTACGCGATTACAGATTTCAGCTTGACCACGGCGGTCGGGATTGCAACGTCTTTAGATTTAGTGCTGAATATAGATGATGAACCCCTCGTGGGATTCGTGCACAGCACCTTCACCACTTTGTAATTCACGTTCGACGGGCTCACCGATGAAACGGTCACCGGCAGCGTCGTCGGAGAAACGGTCGCCGGAATGGTAGAGAAATTCGTGACCAGATGAGTGGTGGACTTCGAGATGGATGCTGGCAGATCTTTCATCGGAATCAGCGTCACGTGATCCGACGTGGCGATGGGCGTGATACTCGCGGTCGGCATCGGCGCTAATACATTTATCTTCTTCAGTATCAAAGGCTGTTTGGGCTTCTTGATGATGGATATCCCTTTGTTTTTCGTAGGAGAGGTCTCGACTGCCTTTCTAATGTCGTTTACCTGATAGGACAACGTAAAAAATTCGAATAAGGATACGATGGATGAATGGACAGGATGCGACGATTGCGGCTAAATGCTGATGTTTTATAAACAAATTCACTTACAATAGGATTTTCAACTGCAGTTTCATTATTCTCGGAATTTGCTGCAAGGCTAACTACGTTCTCGATCTTTAAGAACGAGCACTCTTCTTCTGTATCCGTCTGTGGTGCGTCTATGGCGGTGTCTGGCTGAATTTTATCTGACAATCACATAATTTTACCCATTATTTATTAAGTAATACTTATAATATGTTAATTAATAAAGACTGAGTTTACATTAATCAGCAGAATTTCTTGAGAGCTATTCAGAATACTATTTACAACAGAAATGTTTCGATTACTCATCAGTATTACCTGGCATATTATTTTGATTATTCTGAGATGACAAGGAAAGTTTGTCGCCGCTCAATCGCCTGAATCTGAGGAAATTCATGGACTGATTGGCGTCGTTGTACGCCATCGACGACTCCTGCAGTGTTCCGACGTTCTGCTGTTTCGACAGCAAATGCTTGACATAAGAAACAACGTCCGGCGTTTTCGAGATTGATAAATCAGAATCAGTCTTGATTTCAGGTCCGGTCTTGGTCTGCGGCGTGACGTCAATATTCGCTGGCTCGGTCGCCGGCTCCAACGGTTTCGCGTTTTGAAGCTGCGCGGCTAGTCTTTGAATTGTCGTCGCCATCGACGACAGCGCGTTCATGCTCGACGTTTCCTTCAGAATCTTGTTGACGTCGGCAGGTTCCGCGTCTGACTGCTCGCTGCTGGAGTCCGTGTCGAAGATCGGCGCCGAACGCTCGCGGTCGCTGGCCTCGTCGTCGCTCTCGACGTCGTCCTTACTTGAATCCATAATCGCGAGAGGATCTCGGATCTTCGTATCAACTTGACCGTCCGTCTCGTTCGCCATCTCGGGTTTATCGACAATCAACAGTTCCGTAGATAAAGAGGGAGTCTCTTGACCGTTTGGTTTGCTCGAAGTTACGAGAGGCAACGAGAGGTTTTCCTGCGCTTCCGGAATGTCCGCTGACGCATTGCACTCGGTGGGAGAGCTGACAACCACGTCCGTGCGCATCTTGTTCTGCAGCTTGTCTATTATGGATAAACCTGGCTTAGATTGATTCTTCAGGATGCCTATATTGTCGGCGATCTCCTGCATCTTTTTCTGTCGTTCCCGTTGTATCTCGTCATCCTTGTTCTCCAGCTCCGGCGGGCAAACAAACACGCTTAGATTACCGGTGCTCACCGACCCTTCCGGTTCTCCTTGAAATTCTCTCGATTTATCAAGATCAGTTGTCTCTTCCTTGATCTCGATGTTCTCCTCGGGTTTCGGTTGGCACAGAATGGATTCTTCGCTGATATTATTGTCACCTTGAGATTTGCTCATCCTTTCGGCAACCGTCGGCATCGGCTCATCATTGCGCACTATGTTCTCGAGTTCGGAAATTTCTGGCTTCGTTTCCTCGAAGAAGAAAGAATCATTCGCGGATGTAGACTCGGTCGATTTCTCGCTGGATCTTGCGGCGTGCGCGACAGGTACGGCTAGCGACATGTTGATCTTCAGAATTTCATTATTCGCTTTATTTCGATGCCAAAATGCAACGTGGGCCGCCACATTGGCCCGCTTTAGCTGCACGTAATTGCATTTGCGACACAGGTAGCCGTAAACGCCGTTCTCCTTCGGAAGAGCGTCCTCGGTCACGACATTGTTGAACGTGTCGGTGGGTTTGCGACATATTTTGTAATAGTGCGTCTTCATGGACGCCTTGGCCACCGCCTGATAAGAGCACTTGTTGCAATGGAATCTGTATTCACCGGTGTGCGTGGTGCAGTGCTCGTAGAACGCTTCGAGCGCAACGTCCGCCGCCCCTTCCGTAACAAAATAGCAAAATCTGCAGCGAAACTTGCACACCTGACTCGCGACCGTGGTCTCCGTCGCGGGAACCGCGATCGCCATCGCGGCCAGGGCGTTCACCAGCTTGAAACGCGAGATGAGAACCTCTTTTCCGGGATGATTCATCTTGTAATGGTGAACGATGTTCTTGCCCGAATAAAGGCACAGTAAACATTTGTACTTATTCTGGCATGTTCCGTCAAACGCATAGTTCATCAGCCGCTCGGCGTCCATCTTGCGGAACGCCTCCTCCATCTGTTCGTCGTAGAGAATCTTCGGTGGTTGCTTCTCCACAGTTTCGTCCGCGGTGGTGGCAACAGCTTCACTTGGCGCGGCGACAGCAGCACTTGATGCGGCGACAGCAGGACTTGATGCGGCGACAGCAGCACTTGATGCGACGACGGCAGCGCTTTCTGGCACGGTAGTGCTTTCCATTTCTTCTGGAATCAACGGCTTACCATCGTCGATAGAAAGCAGAGAGTCGTTCAAATTCCCTTCTTCTTCTGTGTTCAATAATTCCGACAATGCGAGATCATTTAATTCCTTGTAGTCTTCAATATCGGTGTTATCCGTTTTTATAAGCGGTTTAATATCTTCACACTTGATTTGAATTGGCTCAAGTTTTACAACCGCATCGTTTAGAGAAAGGCTGTCCGCAGGATTCTCCATAAAAGTTTCCTCCGTCGTCGCACTGTTATCATTCGAATCGTTATTCGTCGAAATACTTGTTTCAACATTTGTGCTCTCGTCGATATTTGCTTGCGCGGATTTGACTGCCGAAGCGGCCTTCTTCTTCTTCTTTTTAGTAGTTACTATTCCCATCTGCCAACTGGGCTTCTTCTTTTTCCTTTTCGTTGGTTTCTTCACGCTTGTCTCCGTGATCGCCAACGGATCGTTCATATCCTCGTCGACGTCCGCATCGCTGCCTTTGTCCGTCGACGTATTCATCGTCGCCGTCGGCACCAGTCCGACCAGAATGTTGCTCAATAGATCCTCCCTGGCGCACGTTCTAGCTGCGCCGCCACTCGTTCTCTTTCTGGCTGTCGTGCTGCTCGACATAGAGATGTCCGATATCATGCTGTCCTCGTCCGTAAGATACATTCCGTCCTCGCTCTTGTCCTCATTCAGTCGCGACTTTTTCGACCCCTTCGACATTCGTTTGCCCTTGTTTTTGCGCTTCAAACTCGCCATCGTGTCTACCGAGTCCTGATCGGAGTTCTTCTCCGGCCGAAGAGAGACGTCCACCGCCGCGGCCAGTTCGGCCACATCTATGCTGAAGCTCTCGTCGGAAGAACTGTCGAACATGCCTTTGGACAAATCTACCTTCGAGATATCTGTCTTTTCCATAACCACCCGCGGTTCTTTCAAAATGTCCTTGTGCAGGACACGTTTGGATCTGCGAAGTATAGATTCGTCGCCGTGATCTTCCTCTTGATTCGGCGTGCTGCCGATATTCAACAGCTTTTCTGTCCGCAGAGCCAGCGGTTGATCCTCCTCGGTGTCGGAGTTCGGAACGAGTTCTTTGGAGCGCAGGCTACGAAGCGGCCGTTTAACGTCCTTCTTACTTTTGCTTTTCGATTTGCTCGACTCCCCGGCAGCGCGAGATCGCAAGGATTTCTTCGACTTGCTCGCCGCCGACTCGTGCGTTTCAGCACTTGGTTCCGCAGCTTTCTTCTCGGCCGCGTTCGATGTCTCGTCTTTCTTAGAGCTCGAGCTTGGCGCTGATTGAGTCTCCTTCAATCGACACATCCGAAAACCTGTAGCTGTCACCACGTCATCGCTGATAAACATTTCCCTGATATCCTCCTGCAACATTTCCAAAGAATTCCTTCTCTTTGGCTTGATTTTCATCTTTGGTTTGTCGGTCGAATTTTCGTCAGGCTGGTCGTTCGCGGCGTTGGAAGTGGCAGATTCCACACCCTCGATCTGATTCTCATTCTGGCTCGTCGGCATTTCTGCATTATCCTTTCGTTGTTTCTCCGCAGAGGTTTCATCATGCTTGTCTTCGGCTCGCTTTTTCTCTTTACCGCTGCTTTCCAGACGAGTGTCTGTTTGCTTGTCACCTTCCGCCTGATCATCGATCTTCTCATTGTCATCTTGGTTCTTCTCACTTTCCTTCTGCAAATGCAAATTTTTATCTTGGTCGTTTTTATCTACTTGAACGTCGCGCTCTTTGCCGCTAGTTTTCAACAAACAGTCGTCTTTCTTTGCGGTAACATCGTTGGATACCGTCGCTTCGACTCTTTCTTCAGAACCCTTGGAATCTGTAGAAACTGCGGAAACCGGTTCTATTCCTTCGTTATTCGCATCATTGCCGGTATTTAATACTTCGAGTCTGTCCGCGAGAGATTCATCTTCCGAGCTGTCAGACACAATTATTCGTCTCTTCTTTTTAGGCGTTTTCCTCGCTTCATCCTTGTCCGAACACTCCGAAGAATCCGACTCGATAATCTTCTTGAGTTTCTTGAATTTCTCCTCTTTCAATAGCTTCTGTATCAGCTTCGCTTCCTCGACCAACTTCTTACCTTCGCCAGACTCAAACGACTTTCTAATTAATGATTCGATCCATTCTTGTGTAAGATTCTCATTGGGCTTCGATCCGTCCGCTTCCAGCTCATCCTTCTTGCTCTTCTCCGCGACATCATTGGACTTGGGATCGTCCGTTACGGAATCCGCTTCGCCAATCTTCACCACGTTTCTGTCCACCTCCACGACGGGCGGATTCTCTCCTTTTTTCGCGACCTCGTCCTGCTGCTTAGACTGAACCGAATGCTTTGTTGCGCTCTTACTACCGTCACTACTGCTACTCACTTCGGAACTCGCGTCGTCTTTGCTCTTGCTTTCGGAACGCGATCTGTTGCTCTTTTTCTTCTTATTAACGCTCTTTGCACGCGACGATTTGAGCAAAGTGTTTTCAGCTTTCTTAATCTCGCTGATAGGACGAAGCGGTTGCGGCTCACATCGCTTGATCTTAGGAATCTTAAAATTCTGCAGGCCGGAGCTCTGAGTGGCATCGACCGCGCCGTAAAGATTGCGACCATTCAATTGCGACTGCAACCTGTCTTTCAGCGAGTTAATTTTATCCGCCTTCTCTTTCTCAGATAACTTCTGCGACGATGACTTCGACTTCTCCTTTAACGTCGTAGTCGTAGTAGTCGTCGTTGTCGTTGCCGCTGTCGTGGTCGTTGCTGTCGTCGGCGTTACTGTAGTCGTCGTTGCTGTCGTTGTCGTCGTCGGCCGTTTTCTGGGATCTCTCTCGTTGTGAGGCGCGTCTTTGGTTTTGCTCGATGAGTGTTTATCTTTGGCAAGCCGCGGATCTCGGGCAGAAACGCTGGCTTCTTTGGTCTGATTCGGGCTCGTCGCGTTGTGTTCCGGACGAACGCGCGGATCCCGATTCGGGAAACGATTCGGATTCTCCCGATCAGAATGGCCGTCTCGCGATGACCAATCGGATCGGCGGGCATCGCGATTAAAACCGGGTCTCGTTTCCGACCTGTTTCTCTCGTTGTTGTAGTATCCTCTGCCTCTGTTAGATCTGCTCCCGCCCCACGTGCAAGGTGTACTAGGTCGCGTATACGGAGTGCTCGTGGAATTATCCTGAATTCCGCAAGGAATCACACTTTCGTAAGGCGCCTGGCCCACTCTGTTAGCGGGAGCTTCCCAGGTAGGCCTCACGTGAGGATAATCCACTGGTCTGTCGACCGAGAAGGCTGAATCGTACGGTCCTTGATTCATTTGAAATCCTCTGTACTGCGGCGCGACCGGGAATCCAGACGGAGTCATGTGATCTTGCGATCGCGGCGTAGGAGTGATCAATGGTCTAGGACCGACGGGTAAAGTCGGAAATTGCGGCCTGAATTGCGGCTCCATTGCTGGGTGCTGATAGGGATGCTGGATGGGCGATTGCAAAGGTGGATTGGACATTCCGGGGAAGACGGAAGATGCCCACTGCGTATTGGCGAATTGATGATCGGTGCTGGGCACGGCCGAAGGCGACCAATGCATCGGGTTTACATGCATATTGTAATAGTCGACGCCATCTATCACAAATTCGCTATCCTGTCTGAGCGGCGCGGGTTCCTTCCGCGTCTCCGGCGGCATGCTCGAACGTCTCTGATACAACGGAGCGTCCGGCTTATTCGAGGCATTGATAAAAACCGGTATCTGAGATGGCGCTTCATCGGAATGTCCAGCGACCTGTTTATCTCTCGCGATCTCGTGGCTGTGCGCGTCTCGTTGGCGCGGATGCCTCTCGTAATTATCCGCGTAGCGCGGCTCTGGCGGCTTGGGACCCGGAAAAGGCGACCGATGATCGCTCGATTTCGCGACATTCGACGTGGGTTTCCTAGCAGGCAAATGTATCGTATGCCTACCGGCGTTCTCGCCCGTTTTATTCTTCTCGGCGTTACCCTCGTCGTTCAGCAGCTCGGCTAAGTCCTCCATGGACAGCGGCGGCACGCTTGAGACGGGTGGCGGTGGTGGTGATAGCAGAAGCGGTATCGACGGCGGCTTCGACGCGCTGTGGCTGTCCTTCGATTTCGATGGCGTGACACTGGATGACGACCTCGCGAACAGTATCTCGGGATCGGGAGAGTTGAGTCTCACCTCCGGAACGTTCACAGGTGACTCCGGTCTGGCAATGTTGCCGGTTATTATGCTTAGATTCAGCCTGTTTTTCTCCAAAACCGACGTCAATCTCCTGGAACCGCCGAGGGAAGGCACTGGAACGGTCGGTATATTACGCGAGTCCAACGCGTAACTCCTGCTGTCGCTGGTCTTTTGCGGTAGATTGCTACTGACCAATCTCGCCGCGGTCGACACGTCGGGAGCCAGCGTCGGTTGCCGATCGCCTCTGCTCCTTGCGTTATGCGTCTCCGATTCTTCCAACATATCCCACTCGCAGAACGTAACGTCGTCCGAGAAGTCGACCGGGGTATTTATATTGCCCGGCCGATCACTAATCGTGATAACCGGTATTACCTTTTGTTTTGCTTGTTGTCTATGATTTTCGGACGAATTGTAACGTTCCGTGGGAATTTCTATAGGCAGAATTTGGCAATCAGGACTGGAAGACCCGGCAGCATCCGGACTCTGCGGTGTCTCTTCTATTATATCTGCGTCGTCCTCCGCATTTTGCGGTTCCTCCGTATTTTGCGATTCCTTCGCTTTTTTACTCTGAGAAGACTCTTCATCTTCCGGCAAACTAAAAATTACAAAAACTCTTCATTGTTTTCACATGACAGAAGACTCCAAAACAATTTTCATTTCGAGTGTTTATTATGAATGTTTATTAAAAATCTGTTGCAAATAAAAATATTAAAACTATTTAATTTTGACACATATATGCATTATTCAGTATATAAATCGAATTGTAATAGTGATGAATGGTTTTATACGTGTTATACGTTATATACGTGATTTTATACGTTATATACGTGTATATCAGAAGTTATAAAAATTATCTGCACTTTCGTGCTTTTCTAATAACTTTTTTAGCAATGTAACACTTACGTTGAAGATTGCGCGGTGTTATTATCATCGTTGTTTGGGAACAATTCTCTGCAACTCGTATTTGTCGACATGTTTCCCTGAAACTCGTGTCCAATTAGAATAATTAAAATACAAAAGTCAAACATGCACTACGGAAGCCTAAAAACACCAAAACTATAAGGAAACAACTATAAGGAAACAAGGAAAACAATTGACATTACAGATATAAATGTCGGTCACTATTCTAAAGAATAAAACAAATTTGTTCGCAATTTCTTGTACTTTTATAGCGAATTTTTTTTTTAATTATACATTGAAACCAATGTATGCAAAGTAAATTTTTCCACGATAACAAATTATACAGATTGCATAAATATAGAATTTTCAAAAACCTTGATAATACAATTTCCATAACAATTTTGAAATTACACAATTTTGCATTGTAAGACAAAAGATGCAAATATGATAGAATTGTGATAATTTTGTATATTACCTTATCTTGTTTTATATCTGTTATATCAGAAGAAAAATGCGAAAACAATATTTACAAAATATGCTGCTTAAAACAATTAGGAAATTACTATTATTGCAATTTCAAATGTGTCACATAACTTAATAGATCTTCAGTTTTAAATAGTTTTCTTAATCCGCACATAATTTTAACGCTTAGTAAATACAATACATCAGTAATTACCATATCTTTCTCATATTTCTTTTACAAATATATTTTTACAAAATTGTAGAAAGGAATAATTCTTAATTGTTTTGAACAATGTATTAACATACATAAATGGGATATAACAATTTATAAACGAGATTTAACGAAAAAACAAAAGCAGAGAATATGGACAGAATAAATATGTGCAGAATGTCTTCAGGTATTTACTTTCTCAATATTAAATAATGTAAATACAACGTAGGTCCAGGAAAGCTTTTCACTCTATTCATTTAGTGACCGACTCCGATATGTACAAAAATTATATTATATTTGTCACTATCATATATTGCTCTTGAAAACAAGATTGATCCGTTTCAGTATTTCTCGCACAAATAAGTCGGTTACAAAACAAACGAGATACAAGTCTACCTCGACTCACCCTGTACAATAAAAAGTGTTAAAAACTAATTAAAAGTTTTAGAACATTTTATAATTCAAAAAGCTCATTCATTCAACAACACAGACAAGCTTACGTGTATTTAAACATAGTGTAGATTTTTTAATGCGTGTACCAGTATATTTACCTTTCCCATTTTATTGTACAATTTGTATAGAACATCTTCGCAGCGCTGCAGCGTTTCGATCTTCAACCTGCTTTGCACAATAATGTTGTAGTAAATGATAAAATATGTACACAGTATTATATTTCTTGTTTTCGCGTAAATATATAGAAAATTCTTCGAAAATACTGATTGCGCGTGTAAAATCTATACGCACGATCGTAATTTAAATAGTGTAATTTTGTAGAAATCTCTGTTCAACGTACTTTTTTTGGGTCGTCAGAATTTCTAGCAAACTTTCCATTTTCTGCAACTGAACTTCCCGACATGTGTCCTTGTCTTTGACGTTTTGCAGTCTAGCAATCATTACTTTCAAAAATGGAATGTATTTATGCATTTCTGCAAATTTCTTATCGTATTCCTCTTGCTCCATCTTGTTCCTTGTTTTTGATCAATCTGCATTCAGACAGAGAAATTGTTCTACTTTTTAACAAACTCGAAAAATTATCGTAACTATCATCGTATATTTTTATTAAATCCGCGTATTCCTTATATTTATAAATAAACACAACGCAATAGCATTTTAACAATTTTTATTTTTGCGAAATACGCGCGCGAGTAAAAATTAATCTAATACAGATTACAATATTTTAAATGTGCATGCGACATATTTGCAATAATAAAAGAAAACCGCGCACATGATAAGAGAAAAATCGAGAACTTTAGTAAAAGTTTTTTTAAGAATCACCATAAAAATTGTGGATAATTTTAACATTATTTTAAATTTTTATCTGCGCGTTAATCCTTAAATGCATTTATAATACATAATTGTCGTTGTGAACAACATGTTATGATTTAATTTAATTACCATAATTTGACGAAGACGCATCATGGTTATTGATGATCTTTTATTCCTCGGAAAAGATAAATTGATTTTTCTATCGCATGCTTTTGTTCGTTCACTTTATTCCGGTGTTTCGAAAAGCCGGTAAATATGTCAACTTGCATTACATATGCAACGATAGCCTTTTGCTTCTTATCAACTAGGGTAATTATGTTGTCTATGTATAAAAAGACGCAATTCTTCGATCGCTGTTCTTCCAATTCAGTAAATCTTCGTGTACCGCAATTTACATAATCTTCATTGAAGTAATAAGATGCACAGTTTCACAATTTTCTTTTAAAGCTTGCGTTATTACATTGCAATCAAAATACAACTATAAAAGGTATCGTAGAATCCGGAATACGTGTTGTTGTTAATTTAGATGACTCGCTAATTGCAAAATCATCGTAATATAGTCAGCAATCGTATTCCTTTATTGGTTGCATTTGTATAGCAATCAGATTATTTCACATTCAACTTATATTGTTTTCGTCCTTCTTTTCCTCTTCTCTTTTTGATTTATATTCTCTTTTATTTTTCAAAAATATAAAGTTTTCATGCGGTATTTGTGTATATGTTGCTTCTTGTCCGAATATGCAAGTATACGTTTATTATTTGAATAAGTTTCTTAAAGCGTTTGCTATATACACAGAGTTGAAGAGCCGACGATGTCCTTGGATGACCGTCCAATCTTCGTCAAAGGGACTGAATGACGATACCACACTTTGGTCAGCACGTACACCTCACTGACGATCGATTATTTTCCAACGATTCTGCACGCCTTTGTCACCGATGCCGTTCGTAATATATATAGGGTGAACCATTGGTCACGCACTATTCTGAATTTGAAAAAACCGATTCTCTTTTTATAAATCGAACAAATTTAATGCAAACTCGCCGCGATAAATTTACTCTATATAAACCTAACAAAGTAATTTTTAAGACTTTGGACTTTTATCAAAATATAGATTTATCATCATTTTGTAATGCAAATTATTTCACTCGATTATAGCACAATTTTTCGCAATACAATCGTTACAGCATCGTTTGTAATATAACATTAAAGTAGATTTTAGATTACGTAGTTGTTAATAGTTTCTTAAAGAATCATGTATTACAATAATGTATTTTTACATGTTTGTAATCCACGATTTACACAACACTATGTATAACATGACACGCAGTCGCATTGAACATACGCACTAACTTAAGTAATACGATATCCCTAGTTTCACTTGTAATAAACGTAAAATTTTCCACCAAAGCTATAGCTAATCATGGTGGTGCTACAGGGGTGAAGAAATGGATATTGATCCAATCAACCCCTTTTACACAGTGTCAGAGCGTTTAACGAACATTATCGAGTGCAATACATAATTCTTTTAGGCGCATCAAATTTAAATATATTTATTACAACATTTAAGTATATTATTACAACATATTTACAGTAAGCGAGATAGCAGTTAAACAATCGTTTGCTCAATTCTGATTATATAAATAGTTTGTAATATTAATTCAAGGAAAAGTATCCTCAAAGCTATCTGCGAAAATGTTATTTGCAAGCATGACACATTGTTGAATAAGTCATAGCTTCAACAAAGAAATAGAAAAACATATTTGCTGTCCAGACAAGCAGCTTTTATGTACAATATCTCAAAACACTGTGATGAAATGAGACAGTCTGCAAATTAGAACACACCTGAACATATTTGATTGAAAGTATGTAATAGGTTTACTGAATATATATGACTTTCAATCTTTACTATAAATATGTTTTAGAATTTAGATTTAAGACTTGTTGCGCAACGCAAGCACATAAACGGAAAACGGATATGTAACAGTATCTTTCTTTCACACATCTTTCTTTGTATTAAATGTGTGTACGATACATCTGTTGCGACTACATCAGTTTGGGTCAATGAGGTAAACATATGTGTATATATGTATATATATGTTGATTATATAATTTCCGGTAACGTTGTTAAAGTTGCATTGAATTGCGTCATATGTACGATAAAGTCTATAAAATATTATCATATCTATTTGACTTTTTCAGTATCGTACATATGTTCGGCAATTTGTTCGGCAATATTTAAGATATTAAAATATGTTCTTCTTTTAATCCTCCAAATTATGTTTTTTTAATCCTCGGCATTCGGCACACAACACAATTGCAATTTCAAATTCAGTTATCAAGATATTCTATCTTGAAACTGAAAAGGTTATTTAAGATGCAGCTTAATGGCACTGTCGTAATTTCATGTATTCACTGTTTTACTTAAAAAATACACTTTTCACAATTTTGCACAATTTAGTAAAAAGCACACATTAACACCAATAAATATATCACACATTATTTCAGATCTGAAATAAATCTGTAATAAAATACAAAGTAAAATTTAAACAAAACAAGAAAGCTTTGTGAATAACTAATATATTTCGCATAATATATTTTTCGCTAATATATTTTTATCTCAAACTTTGTAACAGCGTTGAAATTGTAATTATCGCACGATATATCACTCAATACACACGCACGATAAAAAACTTCATGCACATGTCGTTATTTTGTATTTTAAAATAAAATAACATCAATTTTTGTAGAAATAATACAAATATCAAGAGATAAATTTAACATATATTTTTCTATATATTTAGATAAAATATACGGTTATAAAATGTAACCGTATATGTGCACTGTATAATGCCACGTGGCAAACTATTTTCTGTTCTTTACAATAGACTGTATTTGTCTTGCATTAAAGAAAAGAAAATGATTCCCTGTTTAAATATTTCAAAATCATAAAAATTTTACATTTTTTTTTGTTCTGATTTTTCCTGTTTGTTCCCTCCATCACATATGATCACATCATGTGTGGGAAAACAGCAGAAGTAAAAAAAAAAGAAAATCAGACAAAATATGAAGATTTGACTAGATTATAATCAATGCAAGTGTACTTGCCTTGATGTAGAGCTTAAATGCAATAAAAGAAATAAAGAATCACCCACAAAGAAAATTGGGGGTAAAGCCAAATCTACAATGCGCTTTTTGGTTTGTTCTTTGCCTTTTGCCTCTATGTAAAAAAAATTTTTTTTTTTAGAAATTCAGAAAAGGAAAATTATAAATAACGATGTTTCCTGACGTTTCGACGCAATATTTATAAAATGCAAAAATATAAAAGGCAGAGAGCAAAAAGTATATTGTAGATCAGGCCTAAGGAATAAGTTGCAACATATGTAAAATACCAAACTTCAGTCCATAATAAGGAAAGAAAAAAGAAATATGAAATATGGATATTCTTTTCTACATCCTAAATTTGTTCATGCAGAGATATCATCGAGTTTGAAATATATTTCACTTCAAAGACAAGCCAAATTTTCTGTTAAAACATAAATGCCTAAGGCACTGAAAATCGGAAAGATATTAAGATAAAATAAAGAAGAAATGAAGAAATATTAATTAAGCTAAATTAATGGTTAAACAAACAACAAATGATCGACCACAATTCTTGATCTAAAATCAAGCTTATGGTATACTTCGGCAAATTCAAAAAACTTCCTTAGTGTTGCCAACCGGAAGCATGGTATTCGCCATTGGGAGTAGCACATGAAGAATATTCCCGAACTTCCGAACTGCTTGCGAAAAACATTCACTCGCGATATAGCCCATTGCAGATCAATAAGCAGCTGGCACATTGAAATACATACCGATATTCTGGATTCTATTTAACAAATCTAATCGGCATCACTATTGCATATCCCACTTTCTCTTTTTTCTCATTTCTAATAAATTCCTATTGTGTAGCGATGCAAACTAACAGAACCAAATGTAGTGGCTGAAAACTAGCTTTAACACTGCTGCTAGATGGCATAATTCTCATACATGCGCAGTCGATGCGGCGCAGCGCCACTCAACAAAATTCGAGCCTTCTGCAAGAAGCGAGCAATAGGAACTATCATCGCCATTACACGATCAAACTACTCACCTAAAAAAAAAAGTAACACGTGAAGTAACGTTCGAATATACAAATAAAAATTCGGACAAAGTATTAAAACGCCTGATTTGTCAATACGGTGTGATTCTAAGCTATTCTTTGCCTGCTATCACAGTAGGACTTCAATAGATCCAGGATCTATCTTAGTTCTTATAATAACAAAATTCATTTTTTTTACATTTAATAAGTTACTTACAATTTTAAAACGTGTTCTTAATTAATTTGAGTTACTAATATCTTGTTAATAAGTTTTTAGTAGCAACTTATTTTTACTCAAGCAATCTGCGATAAATTACATTTTCTTTGAAAAATAATTATTTAAAACAATTGACGAAATTGTACACAAAAACAAAAAATTTTGAAATTTTAGAGAAAGTTTCCTATTATTTCCGACGCACCATGAAATCGCTTGCTACTCGCTTCTTTGACATTGTACGATATACAGACTTTTTTCCGAAACTTCGACACTTTTTTAGATATACAAAAATATATATTGTAGCGCAAACGTTTAGTGCAATTTGTTACGCCCATTGAGATAATTATGATCGACACGTCACTCGTTACATAAAGCAGTGACAGAATATAAATAAAATAAAATCTTTTGTCTCTCGTTTCCTCTCATGCCTGTATAAAATTTCATGCAATGTGCAAAAACGCAGGATGAAAAACAATGCTGTTTCTTTCAACACCGAGAATAAACACGGCTATAATTTCTCATGTTGGAATTACGAGTCGCACTATTGTCACGCAATGGCGACCATACGCCAAATACGATCACTTCTCTCTAAACGAGCAACACAACAATCACGAAAATCATTTCGCACATTACCCCAGAATCTTGATATTAAGAATCGCTCCGCGAATGCAGATTGAAATGACGGAAATTTATTCTACGGAAGACCCTCGCCTTAGTTCCTAAGGTCCGATTGTAGCGCGCAATTACGAGCAAATAATTAAAATCAACGCAAAAAATTAATAAAAAGCACTATAAAGGATTAATCTACATTAATACAACGTCGGTTGAACAAATCGGTCCTTAAAAAAATTTGGCGATTAACAAGAGAGGATCTTATTTTTTGCGCACCTTATAAATCATTACACTCAGAGGGATCAGCCGGTGATGCATCGATCGTCTCCTGTTTCTCGGTACGATCCTGCGTCTGGAGTGCACCAGCCCTCTCACCTTCCCTCCTCGCTCCCACGAATGTGCAACGTTTCATCGACGCGGCTGCCTTCCCGCTTCGAATCGCATACAAAGTTACACCACACAAAGTCAGCAGTTATGTCGGCACTGATCTCGCCTCTGGCAATTTCCCTTTTTCGTGGTTCTTGCAGCGCTCTCTATAGTCGTCTGCAACGCCGTGTAGACAGAACTAGAGCATCATCGACGAAGACAACGGCGACATCGACAAATCCATTTTGTGCCAGTTCCGACATTCGTCGACGAGGAGGAACGACGAGGATCGCCGTTACAATCTCTCGATTGCGCGGTCGTAATAACGTCGCATGAATGTGCGGTCAATGCTCCTTCTCTGTCTCTTTATATCACAGAAGAGGATAACGTTAATCTAACGTTTGCAAAATGTCGGTGTAACTCATTTTACAATTCGTGACCTATACACTCGAACGGTGACTCCTGAAAAAAACGTTCTCCTGGAGTGTCTCCGTTCTCTTTTCACCTATCTCGTCAACTAGAGATTTCCTCTATTAAGTTAAAAATTATACATGTAGTTCTGAGATTACCTCTGAACATTTTTACACAATTGCTGTGTGCAATTTCTCAAAATATTTCGCTGGCATATTGTCTCTTTGTGTAAACACGGTTTCTCTTCTTTCCTCCTTTCTCTCTTTCTTTCTCTCTCTCTCTCTCTCTCCCCCTTTCTCTTTTTCTCTCTCTCTCGATCTGCAGTTTATAATACAAAATAATAATACAAAAATGTTTTAATGATTTTTATTCCTAAAGGAAGACGAATGAAATTCCGCCAAGTTTAGCACAAATCAGATTGCGAACGAGTGACATAAATTTTTATCGATTTGCATTGTCCGTAAGATTAACGCGACGACTTCCTGCGCACATTAGTTGGCGAGATTTCATTGGCATTCCACCTGGAATCACCTCTTCGCTGCCCGGTTGCTAGCGCCAGGGCTGGGAAGTTACCGTCGCTTGTATTCGCTTTCAGATACACACCACTACACACAACGGCCAGTCACCGTTATACACAAAATTGTATTCTTCGAATCCGGTCAGATTTCGAAATTGCTTCTTTAATGTTCGCCGACTTCGAATGACCGGTATAACGTGTAAGCGATGATAAGATCCAGGCCCTAGCTGTTACGTGACGGATATTATACTCTAGATATTGTTACGCGTATCATATATTCAGAGATAAATTTAGAGACTAGTTCCTGTCTATTGTTCGCGCGATCACAATGCCTTACCAGGTGCAATCGGGCATTACGATAACCTCCTAGACGGCGAGTCATAGATTGCTTCGTGATATCCTAAACTTCGATACTTTTTTATGTTTCAGCTGTATGAGTCATCCGATCATACGTCTATTTTTAGTCGTTCTAGACTCGATGCATATGATCAAAATGCAAGCTAATCGTCTAGAATGGCTACTTGGGGAACAATCACTTTCTACGATCGTTCCACACCGTCTGTCCGTGGCGTGTATTTATTCAGCCAATCTTCGAAACTCCCGGACGAATATTCGGATACGTAAGAACGGCGAAACATGTGCGACAACAATGTGTTGGCTTGAGAATCTCACTTACGTGCGTTGTCGCTTCGTGTGCTACGCCACATCCATTGAGACTTTTTATGCTGAAAGAACGTGAGAGTCTTTATCGGTTTCGATCTTGGCGCGATTGCGGTTTGCGCGACACGTTTCACGACAATTCGCGGATCACGTCACTAATTGTCCTACGAAAACGATATATATGCAATGTACGCGCAATCCCGAAAGGTTGTGATCTCGTTAGATCCCGCGTGAGGTCTTCTGGGCGATTACGATGGGCACTGTCGGCATTAGAAGGGCGCCGCGACGTCAAGGACCGGTCGTAGAGGAGCACTGCCGACGTGCTACGGACGATTCATCATTATTACACATATATACATACATATATACGTTTGTTACGCGCAACTCGAAAAAGCAATAACGCACAAAAATCTCGGCAGTCCATCTTTCGGCACGATCACGATCAGGTCCTCGACGCGAATTGTTCTTTCGAAAATATCCTCTTGTCGCCCGCTTTTCTCTATTTTTTTTCCTCTGCCACCCGCAAGAAGCGCGAAAGCTGATCACATTTGTATGCGATTTAATTACGACAGACGCGGGGGAGCAGCCGAAGGGCGCGCGATGTTTTACGCAATGGCCGTCGTGTACATAGCGCCGTAGCGAGATCATTGTTCTTTCGGAATTCTGCGATTGTTCCATTTCGCTCGCGACGACTCGCCATGGCGCAAATACCGCGACGCACGTTTTCGCAATTGCGACCTGATCGATTCTCAATTTCGTCAACAATTCACCCTCCTCCAATTCGCATTTAACTGCTGTGCTCCTATATAATGATGTAATGATTCGATTCTGTTAATAATCCGGGTGATCATACGCGTGCGTTGTATCTCCTTGTCGAGACAATCGACAAAACGGTAGTTATTTGGTAGCTAGACGAAGAAAGTTATTCGAGGAGAATCCGCTAGAACGGATTCAATAGACTGCCGTAGAATCAAAAAATATACGAGGAGCTGAATTCTAACTGCTAATGTCAAGAGTCTATTATTATAGAACGTCTCGAACACATTACTCACCATTAAAACGCATATTTGCGCTTACTCGCAATACAGATTGTGTCGCTAAGCGATTAGCACCTGATACTATGACTGCAACATCGCAGTCAATCGCAGTAATACGCCGGAGTGGAAGAGAAATGCGTGTGAAGAGGAGCAGGAAACAATTCGTGTCTCATGAATTTGGCTAGGAGTGGCAGCGAGGAATCGTGGGTATACCTGTAATTCATGATGGCAGAAATTCCAATAATTCAAATAAACTGCAATTCTTCGTTTGATATATTTTTTTTTCATTCTAACCTTATTCAAACTGGAATGTACAAATTAGGAGTTGGTCGGTTTGGATGCTAGGTGTTTTGCAGGATGGGCTTGTCAAGTGTAAGATTATCTCAGCACCAAATAAAGTGAATTTTCGCTTTCGTTACTACGCCATTTGTTCGCGAGTTGCACACATCGTTCGCACTTCGCATCGTGAGCGATCGCTTTGCCGTGACTTACAACACTGCGTACATTCGAGGGACAGATTCGCGTTTAGAATTCTTTGATTACTTGCACGATTTGAGATTCGATAATGCTAGATGCAATAAGCTTTATCTGAATACAAAAAAATATCTCGAGCTAAACGCACGACGACCACGATGATCCGCCATTTTAATCTGCAGCTACAAAGTGTGACGTCACACAGTCTATGACTGTAATAATGTAGATATGCAACCGTATTTGCAAAATATGTAAATTTGTTTGTAAATGCACCGTGTTTAGTCCAGTTGTTATAATTTTGTAGCACCATTTATTGGTGTCAGCTAAATTTTATTGATCTGAAATAAAAATTACACTATAATTGATTTAAAAAAGAAGTAATCGTATTTGTTTTAAATATGATTCATAGTTTGTCTGGAGTAAATTTGACAGTTTGATACTACCTCTCTTTGAATGCTGTCCGAGCCATGTCTCTGCTGCTGTGATTGGTTCATTTTTATTTGACAAGGTAGTTCAAATATTGCAAAAATTTAATATAAGAAACATTCTATAACATGAAGTAAAAAATATTTGTGTAATAGACATACTTGCTAAATTGCTTCAAAAATATTCTAAGTAAACTAAATCAGAGATTTTTCGATTTTATAAAAAATGTATAAAACAATTGAGAATTAATCATTTCAACAGAATAGATGGAATAATGAGGATAATAATTATAGTTTTTTCTATTCATGACATTTTTCTCAAGTTATATAATATAATATTCAATAATTGTATTTACAAGTCATTTTAAGTTTATTGCATATATATAATAACCTTTATATAATATTATATACAATTAAAAAAAAGATTATTATATGTAATAAAGTAAAATATAAGAGTAATTATTCAATCAGAAATCAGAAAGTAAATATTCATAAATTAAAATATATAATTCGTTTATATAAATGTCATGCAATTAGTAAGAGACATAAATATTTTAATGTTCTTTTTGGCAAAATTTTGCGGAAAATGTTGTCTTACAAAATATAATTTTTTAAGGTATAATTATATGTTTAATGAACATAAGAAAAATGTAATTATGCACGCATAAAAAAATTTTAAAGTATATATATGGTAAAATAGAAAATAATGCTACCTTCCAAAATACAAGACAAAGTAAACTTTTGATAGAGAATTATTGTTTAAGAGTAGGCCAAATATTCTTTTTGTCATTATATAGAAATCTCTAGAAATTTTTAATCCCAAAGTGAGCAATTAAATCGAAAGCAAACACATACGTAGTCTGTGTCGGTTACAAAACAAAATAAAAAGCTTTCCTTGACGTTGTATTTACATCATTTAATATTGGAAAAATAAACGTCTGAGGACATTCTGTATACGTCTATTTTGTCCACATATTCTTCTTTTGTTTCTTTGTTAAATATCATTTATAAATTGTTACCTCTCGTTTATGTATGTGTGTTAATGCACTGCTCAAAACAATTAAAGGATTATTCTTTTCCACAATTTTATTTAAAAAATATAAAACACGATAATTGCCGATATATTTACTGAACGCTAAAATAATATGTGGTTTAAGAAAAATATTTGAACCTGAAGATATTTATTAAGTTATGCACCACATTTAAAAATGTAATAATAGTCATTTTCTGATTGTTTTAAGCAACACATTTTACAAATATCGTTTCCGCACTTCTCTTCTATATAATAGATATAAAACAAGATAAGGTAATATATGAAATTAACACAATTCTTCTATCATTTGTATCTTTTATCTTATAATGCAAAATTTTGTAATTTCGAAATCGTTATAGAAATCTATTATCAAGATTTTTGAAAATTCTATACAATATGTATAATTTGTCATCATGGAAAAATTCATTTTGCGTATATTAATTTCAAAGCATGATTCTAAAAAAATTCGCTATAAAAGTACAAGAAATTGCAAATAAATTTCTTTTATTCTTTAGAATAGTGGCAGACATTTATATCTGTGATATCAACTGTTTTCCCTCTTTCTTTATAGTTTTGGTATTTTCAGATGCATGTAATAGTGCATGTTTTGTATTATATCTATTCTAATTGGACACACGTTTTAGAGAAATATATCACTGAGCCTAGGCTCAGTGAATGGTTCCCTAAGAGAAATGATGATAGTAAGTACATACAAGATAGTAAGTCTTCTTTGATTCACATTGTATTAGACTTATTCTTTTATTCTTCAACCTGTGTAATAAAACGTGTTAAAAACTGATTAGAAGTTTTAGAACATTTTATAATTCAAAGAGCTCATTCATTCAACAATACAGAGATAAATTTTCATGTATTTAAACAGGTAGGTTTTTGAATGCATGTATATTTACAGTATATTTACCTTTCTTATTTTACTGTGTACTCTCTCAAGAATATCCTCGCACTGCAGCAATGTTTGAATATTCGTCCTGCTTTGCCAATAATGTTATAGTAAATTATAAAATATTTACAGTATTACATTTCTCGTTTTCACATAAATGTGTAGAAAGTTCTTTCAAAATACTGATACGTACAAAATCTACACACACAATTCTAATTTAAACAGTGCAATTTTGTACAAATCTCTGTTCAACGTACCTTTTTTGGTTGGTCAAAATTTTATGCATATTTTGCAATTTCTGCAATGTAACTTCCTGACGTCTACCTCTGTCTTCGACTGTTTGCAGCCTCTCAATCATTAATTGCAACAAAGGAATGTATTCGTGCATTTCTGCAATTTTCTGATTATATTCCTCTTCTTCCATCTTGTCCCTTGTTTTTGATCAATCTGAATTCAAACAGAGAAATTGTTCTACTTTTTATAACTTGAGAAATCATATATTTATCATATATTTTAATTAAATCTACGTATTCATTATATTTATAAATTAAACACAACGCAATCACATTTTAACTATTTTCAACAACATGAAAAATACGTGCTGTTTACGAAAAGATGCGTTCACTCGCGATATAACCTATTGTAGATCATCAATAGGCAGTTAGCACACTCAAATACGTACCGATATCCTGAATTCTATTTAACAAATCTAATCGATATCACTATCGCGTTTCCCTCTTTTCTTTTTATTTCTAATAAATTTCTATTATGTGTCGCTTTACCGTCCAGACTAACAGAAAGACTAAAAGCAAATTGAAGCAAATCAAAATAAATGTAATAGCTTTAACATTGCTGCTAACACAGGTAGCATGAATTTTCATATGCGTATCGATACAGCGCATCACTCAACAAAATTCGAACCTTCTACAAGAAGCAAGCAATAGAAACAATCATCGCCATTATGTGACTATCCAAATATTTAGCTAAAAAAAGAGTAGTACGTGAAATAACGTTGGAATGTACGAATAAAAATTCTGACAAGCATTGAAATGCCTGAAATTTATCAATAGTGTGTTTCTAAGCTATTATTTGCCTGCTACTACAACAGGAGTTCTGAAGAGTTGAATAGATGCGAGAGTATTTCAGTTCTTATAACGATACAATTCATTCTTTTTACATTTAATAAATTATTTACGATTTTTAAATGTGTTCTTAATTAATCCAAGTAACTTTTTACGCACTTTATAAATCACTACACTCAGTCGGCGATGTATCAATCGTCTTTTGTTTCTCGATATAATTCTGCGTCTGAAGAGCACTAGTCCTCCTTTCCTTTTCACTGGCACGAATATACGACGTTTCTTCGACGCTGCCTTCCCGCTTCGAACCGACATACAAAATTACACCCCACAAAGTCAGCAGTTGTCGACACTGATCTCGCTTCTGGCAATTTCTCTTTTTCGTAGTTCTTGCGATGGCTCTCTATAGTCCAGCTGTGTTAATTTTGTAACGCTATTTATCGGTGTCATTTAGTTGAATTTTATTGATCTGAAATAAAAATTTGATTATATTTAATTTAAAAAAGATGTACTCTCCTATTTGGTTTAAATATGACGAGTAAATTTGTCAGCTTGAATCTACCTTTCTTGAAATGCTAACTTCATGTCCAAGCCATGTTATTTGTCTCTTTATTGTGATTGGTTCATTTTTATTTACAAAATAATTCAAATATTGCAATAATTTAATGTAAGAAACATTTCACAACATATGTTAAACATTTTGTAAAGTGAATGAATTAGTAGTTATATAATTTAATTGTTGTAAAGTAAAAAAATATGTTTATAGACATGCTTGATAATTTGCTTCAAAAATGTTCTAAATGAACTAAATCAAAGGTTTTTCGATTTTATAAACAATCTTATAAAACAATTGTGAGATAGTCATTTCAACAGAATAGATGAAATGACGAGGATAATAGTTACAGTTTTTTGTATTTATTTGTGACATTTTTCTCGAGTCGCATAATATAATATTCAGTAACTGTATTTACAAGTCATCGATCCAGTGCATAGACTAAACGTATTTTAGTTTGCTCGGGTATCGATTTATTTACAAAAATGCGTCTTCGTATTACGGAGCAACTTTTTTAAGTCCGCAAATGCGTGGGACAGTATCTCAAATATCTTCCATTTAATGAAAGCAGAAATATATGTAATCACCGCGATTGCATCTTACAAAAAAATTTAAGTGAAAGTTCCTCTTGCGCCTTAATGATAATTACTTCACTTTTCCTCTTGTTCTCCATCAAATATTGGTAAAGAAGCTTCGTCGCCCTCAAAAAATGAAGCTAGATATAAATTACACTCTTCAGAGACATAACAGACATAATCCTAAATATCTCAAGAAAGAATTATCAAGAGAACTGATGGTTACATTGAATTCTGGTGTAGAAACGTGGGGTACACAGTGTCCCAAAGAATATTTTTCAAATAAACTTTTAGTTTCAAACATTCTCTAACTTGAATCAATTATTAAAAATTGTTTTGTCAACTTATTTCGCTAAATCTAATTACTTTTAAATATATATAATATCTATGTTTTATTTCGGAGTACTCAGTACCTCGCGCTTCCTTTTACGATGTAGCAAATTAACAATAGCGTAATGTGACACTTGGAATTTGCATGGTCTATATATATATATGTATGTAATGTCGAAACGGAAGATGTTCTTGGTGGTACTTGCATTAAGATATCATGGTTGAATGACTTAAATTCCTTTTACTCTTCGTTCTAATACACTTTGTACACTTATGGACGCTTGAAATAAGCTTATATAGTGATGGATCGGTCGGAGATTCAATCTGAACAATCGCGCTTAATATGATCGCCAAATGAGAAAACGTCGATGAACGAAAATGCTATTGAAACGAGATCTCTCTGTCACGCGTGCCGCCGTACAGTAATTGTTTATAACATTGTTTCATTCGATCCTACAAACGTAAACAATTACAATTAGCGCAATGTTAGAGTCCCATTACGCCGCTTTGCATTTCTCGAATTTTTGCTAATCTAATGTATAGATATATTATAAAATTAGCGAACGTCATTGATTAAAGCATATTATCTGCACTATATTTGTAATCGTCATCTACATGCAAACTACTTTTTCAATATATATATTTTAATACTTTTCAATGCTTATTAATATATATATATACATACATATAGAAGTGCATATATAAAGCAACCAAAAGCTTGTGCGGTTTTTCATATCAAATTTAATATAAAAAACTACACAAACTTTTTTAGTTACCTTAGGAGTGCATTGATACATATATATTAATACGTCGACTCGCACTTGTCACTAAATTGTTGAAGATAGATGATATTACAAATATAGTCTCTTCGAAGGTAAGCTCTTTTATAAAATATAGCTGTGTGAAGATGTTATGTATCGGATAACAGATGATTAAATCATGATTAAATCATGATTCATTCATGCTTTAACATTTAGCTTTAACAACATGCCAAATGATAACAGGAATGATAAATGAATACAGATTAATTTGACACTGTATCACAAATAATAATGTTTGCGCTAGTCTAATTTACAGATTTTGTGTTCACGCATAATTTTCGTCAAACTGATTTATACGGAATTTCCAGAAATTATTCATATTATACAAAAATAAAATATTTTTTTCACAATCATTGCAAAATAATCATAAATTTCGTTATTTTTTTGTTGTGTTTCTAAATTTATGTGAATTTATTTCATATGAAATAATCTTTGTGTAATATTATATATGATTAAAAAAGAAAAAGATTATCATATGCAATAAAGCAAAATACGAAACTAATTAATATTCACAAATTAAAATATGTAACTCGTTTATGTAAATGTCATGCAATTAGTAGAGAGACATAAATACTAGTTTTTAATGTTCCTTTTGGCAAAATGCAATACTTTAAAGTATAATTATATGTTTAACGAACTGTGACATAAGAAAAATGCAATTATGCGCGCATAATGAGACTCTAATGTACATATATAGGGAAATAGTAAATAATGCTACCTACCAAAACGTAAGACAAAGTAAACTTTTGAAGACAGAATTATCGTTTGAAAGTAGGCCGAATATTCTCTTTGCCATTATATGGAAATTGTTAATCTCAAAGTGAGCAATTAAATCGAAAGCAAACACATGGCTATTAAACGGTATCGATCTTTCACAAAGATATCTCGTTTAGATTGATCCTCTATTGGCTGGTGGAATGTTCTCGTTTCCTTTAATTAATTCTGCGAACGATTTTTCTACATATCTTCCGAGGTTTTTTTTTTTTCATTAAGAGACATGTCAGTCTATCTACCTGTTTCGATCAGGATAATGACACCGCACTCTCACGCGCTTCTTCTACGAAGTATATATTATATATTTATTTTTTTTTAATAATATACGTATGACTTGATGTCATGTTCATCGTTTTATCTCATAACGCTGTTAATAAGGTCGTATCGTTTTGCGGTAATACGAATAGGATATTAAATACGACATCACCACTCTGTGTAAGTAATCGCAATCGGGTGCTAGCTTGCAGCTCACGAGTTGGAGGAGTCCGCCGTATTATTTGCCTAAGGGATTTTGCAAGTCCCGTCGTAAATAAGCAAGCGACGTATTCTAGAAATAATACTAGATTAAACGTTTCGACTATCTAAACCTTATTCCTGGCGACAACGATAAGTGTTCTTTTTTTTATTTTTTTTTTTCGCATTAGACATTACGCAATATGTAGACTACATCTTTATGCCTGCTGCTGAGACAGGATAAGAGTATTTATTCCGTTTTGTGCTTCCCGGATTTGAGGAAATTAATCGTGCAACACGGTGCTTTCAATATTTACGAATCATTGCCAAATACAATCATAGCACATCTTCATAACTTACAATTTGCAAGGTTGTAAGTCAACTTTTATAACTATCAATTGACAAAATAAAATTAAGGGAAATATTTTCTTGGAATAAATACACGTTGAAATCAATTGATTAGGTCGCCAAACAAATTTTACAATCTTGGGCAATGAGACGCAAACGCGTAAGAAACTTGCAGTCCTATCTTAGGCAAATAGATTTTATCCTGTTGTCATTTAGAAAGTACGCATATCAAGCTCCACAGCTTGTCATAATCAACAATAAGAATTTTCACATTTTTTTTTCAGTCTTATAAGCAATACATCGTTTTCGTAGAAAGCTATTCACCTTTTTCTGCGTTCCTTAAACGACCTCCATTTTTTTTAACATCACATACTATCCTGTACATTTGTATTCTTTAAATAACATTCCGCGAAACTTGGAAAAATGGCTTCACAAACGATGTCACCGATTCTTTTTCTTTTCGACGAAAAAAGATCTTTCAAAAGAGAAGTACTGCCCAACCGATTAACCGACTATTCGTAATCAAAATTGCATTACTTCGTTAAACTCTTTGTCGATACGAAGACTTGATAAAAAGATCTACATAGGCGAGCACCGTTTTGTAATTCAGCGGCGGTGTATTCAGCATTCGTGCGTAGGACACACCAGGTATCGGGTGCTTCGGACATGAAGGGAGATGTACCGCGAAGAATACCGTATTGTTCGCAGTAACGTTACCGATTTGCAATCTCTCGCGCTTGCAAAACTTTCAACATAATCCGACAATACAGTACAATATCACTTTAGTTATGCACTATGGTTGATGCATGTTGCAGTTTCTCGAGCTCCTCCAACGACAGGACGTTCGTCTGCACGAGTTCCGGCAGCTTGCCAGCCCGCGCTTGAGCGAGTAGTTCCGGGCTGAACCATCGCGCGAGCTGATTAGATGTTGGCGAGAGGTCACCTCCGTTACTGCCCACAAACCCGAGGCCCGGCGAAGGTTGACGGCCAACCGGCATGTTCATTTGCTGCGATCGCATCGCACGTCCATCTGCGAACATCCCATCATCATTGTTATAATGGTTACCGTTTGAATAATAAAAGAAATACTATTAGCACGTATCGTGTAGAATAACTACACGACAGTTGGATAAACGCCAACGATAGAGAATATTTATATATGCTAACATTGTGATATAAAGCATCTCGAGATAGTTAATGATTGTTTACTTAGTTCAATCCAAAGGTAAATGACATCAAGACGGGATTAAATGAGGGATAGCTATGAATGGCTCGCTACTATTCCGGTTTCTGAATACCGTTGCACGCAATTTGATTTGGGAGAGGAGAAACACCTGAAAATCGTCGTGAATAGGAAAACACTCTGAGTTCATTAAAGATCGATACTTATAGAAGCTAAAAATTCCTGAGAATTCTTTTTAGTAAAACACTCTCATCGTTATTTCGCCGTTCAAATCATTACCTGTGCGACTGGAATTGTAATTTTGGTTCACGACAAGTTGCATCGGTGTATTTACACTCCGCTGCGGCGGTTGCTGCTGCTGCTGCTGCATGTTGGCGGTTCCATGCGGCGGTTGTTGCTGCATATTGGCGAGATGCGACGGGACTTGCTGAGTCTTCATTTGAGTATTTATAGGATTTGACCTCTGATTCATAATCGAGTTCTGCGCCACGTTGTACTGCGGAACGCTGTGATGCGGCGGTAGCGAGGTCGCCATCGTGTGCTTAGATCTCGGTGGGTTGCCGTAAACGTTTGAGACCGTCCTGTGCTGATGCTGTTGAAATTCTGCATTTCCCGCATTGTATTGGAACTGATTGCCGCTTGTGTTGTTATTGTTGCCGCCTTTTACTATAGGTCGACCTAAAATTAGAATTTCGTGATTAGAATGATCAATAGTTTACATCATCACATCTTTTATACAAAAATAATAGAACCATTGAAAATTTTAATCTTGTGGAAATCTATAGTTTTCTAATCAGATACTAATACATCAGATTTTTTCCCCAGACTTTTCCCTATAATATTTTACAAGAGTTAAGAGAAATAAACCTGGATGTTGTTTAAGCGATGGATTCGACCATGTCGATTGGACAGCTTGCGGTCGTAATGCGGTGTGTCTCGAGAGAGCCCCGTGCGCAAGTAATTGTACTGCAGACTGCATTTGTTGCATTTGCGAAGCCTGAGTTTGTGTGGACATTTTGGATGGGTCATTGCTGCTTCCTATATCAAGATACAAAATCATTTTGTAGTACGAGCAATTATATAAAATTAAAGCTGAACATTTATGATACCGCAAAGGTTAATGCTTTCTCAATGTTAATGCTTTTTCTTAAATTTTTAATATTTATATATATATATCTAAATTAGAAGCTTTTTAATTTATGATTTATGTAATGTTTACGTACGTATAAACATCGATTCGTGAAGCAATAAATCTACTGAATATTATTGATTGAAACATTGAATTATCTCTAAGTGTCTTTCTGTCATATTTTATAAATAAGATTATATTATGAATGTCTAATTAATAATCGTTACCAATAATTCAATCAAAGTAATATAATACAGCTGTTTGTATATATTATATTTATTTCTCTAAAGCACAAAATAACATGCAAATTTTGGCAAGCGAAAAGATCAAGCAAATAGGATAGTATTAGAAAAAATGAAAAACCCAAGAATAGGTGAAAAGATGCAATACTACTAAGAGGAAAGAAAATGTGAGTATGTGTAAAAGAAAAGTTAGAGCAGATGAGAGAGATAAGCCTTTTATTATTAAAAAAAAAAACCTATTCCAACATACTATTCAAGAGAGTAATAAATCTATGTTAAGAAATGAAGAGTTTATTTTATAAAGTGCGTATCTCTTTGTATCACATATAAAATAAAAATAATATACTTCTAAACATCTGTCAGATCAGAGAGCCTTCTGAGCCTTCTCCAGCTTCTAGGCTTTCCAGCATTGAAGACGTTAAGAGAAGAAACAAAACAGCTGTGCTTTTTCATTATAACGCAAAAATAATAGTAAAAAACAAAAATATAACTCTGGACAACAATCAAGAATCATCATTTTATGAAATAGCTAATTGCACTTTATGAAACTCCTCATCCACGAGATAGCGCAATTAAACATTTTTTTTTTTTAATCGTGGATTGCAAGTAACGTAGCAATTTTACGATTCAACGGTCTCAACTTCTATGTTAGCTGTAGAAATTTTAGCGTTTGATGGCGTAGATGTGGTGATTATGTTATTCTCTTCCGGAGTTTTCAGCTCAGACGATTCGCTTGGTGCTTCATCGATCGAGACACAATTGTTATTGTTGGTATCGTTATCAACATCTACTACATTGGACTCAGTTGCTTTTGCGTCGTCGTTTGCATTTTCATTAACATCAAGGAAAACATTTTCCTTTGCTGTGATAATATTTGAACTATCATCCGTGTCTTTTTTCTGCAGTATTGAACACAAATATTTGGTTTTTAATGCCGATTCTTCCGTGCCGGGAGCGATATTATTATTTGTATGATTAGCTATGGCAGATTGCAGAAAGATCATTTTGAGAGTTTCATTTTGCACTTTATTGACAAATTTGGAAAATTTAGACGTATCGACGGAAGAAACGGCGGCGTGCATCTGATTATTTTCACACTGAGGCATGCCGGAATGATTAATGTCTCCATTAATTGTGGGAGTAGTAAAGGAAGCCGTTTCTACTTGGCGGAATTGATTCGCACCGTCGGGTTCCTTATCAGCAGTCATTTTACGTAAAACGGAGGTTGGAGTAAAAGCGAGCGGACTGGCTGTTTGCTTAGCTGGTGAGTTAACAGGACTAGACGCGCGCTGCTGCTGAACTTGTTGCTGCTGCTGTTGCTGCTGCTGCTGCTGTTGTTGTTGCTGCTGCTGCTGCTGCTGCTGCTGTTGATCCTGCCGTTTACGGAAATTCTCACGCTGCTCCTCCAATTTCTTCTTAATTAAAGCACCTTGCATTATGGATTGAGTGTGCATAACGATCTCCCGTGGCGACGGTACTCTGTGTGGCATCACTGTTATAATAACAATGATAATAATTGTTTAACACCTTCCTCAATTTAATTAATATTGCCTAACCATAATCTATCTGTCGAAAAAATCTGGTAAAATATCGAGTAATATTCTACTGTATGCCGTCTCCTATGTCTTCTAAAAGTTTCATATTTGTGTAGATTTTAACGTTATACATCTTTTTTTGCCCGCGCATAGAAAATCGCAAGTATTTTTTATAATGAATAATATAAAAAAAAAAATTGCAAAATACAAAGTCGCATTTACTAAGTTACCTGGATGTTGTACTGTTAAAGTACTAGGACTAGCGGCTAAATTTGGCGATATTATTGGAGGCGGGCAATAAGCTGCATTCCAGACACAATGCAAAATCATATAACTCAGTAAAATTTCGAGCTCCTAACGTTTGATCGATGTTCAAAAGGAAGAGAGGAGAGAAGTGCAGAAAGACTCACCATTGTTCATCGGGGATGGAATTCTCTGTTGCTGCTGCTGATATAGCATCTGCTGCAGGATATGATCCTGGGGGGTGGGAGCAGTGGGATGAGGATGCGGACTTATAGTACGAGGTGTGGTGCCACCGTACATTTTCAAAATGTTCACCAAGACTTCCCGATGGCGATGCTGCATGGCGGGATTCTGTCGATGTGATACGATTACAAAAAAAGATCTTTACATTAGATACTCCCTAATAAATATAATAGTTTAATGACACGATAATTTACCTGCAACTGTTGTATGAGATGTTGTCTGGTGATCTCCCCTTGCTGCAGACCTTGAATGATCGCTTGAGCTTCCGGTCGTTGCAAAAGCTCTTGGCTCGACGCGACATTGTTTATCATTATTTGCATCTCCGTCGGACTGACACCTAACATTCGTTGATTGCCCATCATCATTGACATCATGGCATCGGAATGTCGCTGTTTCTGTTGTTGTTGCTGCTGCTGTTGCTGTTGTTGCTGCTGCTGCTGCTGTTGTTGTTGTTGCTGCTGCTGTTAATAAAATATGTTATTTGAATACATTCATCGCGCATCGTTAATTAAATAAATGGTTACATCATACCTGTATTTGCAAGACTTTCATTAGGTTCTCGTGCTGCATCTGAGCCTGATGCGGATGCTGCGTGGGACCAAGAGGTCCGACATGATTAAATGTCGTAGTATGAAGTGTTTCCGCGGGCGGCTGCTGATGCGGCATCGGCGGTTGCTGGGTTTTCAGTTGCGAATTAAGCAGCTGGAAAAGAGAATGTGAATCATTATATACGTTTAATTAATATTTCGGGGAAAATCACACGCAAACTTACTTGCATTAACGTTACAGGTTGTTTTTGAGTGATAGGTCCGTTAGCTGCAGGCACAGCTTGTCCTCCAGTCACTTGAGCAAGCTGAAAAATTAATTTTGAATAAGTTTAAAGTTTCGATAAGCGAAGTGAGACGATTGTTCGATTAGCGACGCACCAATTTTTTAAAAGCAGAGAGATCTTCTTCAGTCTTATTTACACGGGGTGTATCAGTCGAAGTCGCAGGTGGAGGAGCACCACCCCGCATGCGTGCTTCTAATTCCTCTAAGCTGTGCACAACTTTTCCACCAACTTCTAGAAAGAAATTCGAATCTTTCATGTTTTGCGTAAAATTATAATATTTCACAGTGATATTTGTGCAAACAATATTCGCCTTACCCAAATCTTTAATAGAACAATTCTTCATCATGGGAATAGCCGTGTTGGTCGCGTCGCCTTGGCCGTTTTGATTCGGCTTATTACCGCGATGTAGCATTTCCAATAACTTAACGCCGTTCGTAGCCGTGTTGGCGTTGTTCGTCGTGTTGGCCGGAGAAATTGGAGCGAAGTAGGTGTTCGATTCTGTCACTGATGGTATCTGTATGTTCGGCTCGGTGATGTCGTTCAACAGATTATTCAGCAGTTCATCTTGTATGGAAGTTCTACGACTGTCCGCCTGCTGAATTGGACTTTCCCTCTTAAACCACTGACTGAAGCGGGAACCGGTGCCACTGTTGGAGCCAACTCCGTTCTGCGAACAAGGAGAAAACGATGTATTCAAGCGACATGGAGAAATAAAATTACTTTCGACAAAATACAAAGATGACGACTTACCGTTAACAGTCCGGAAACACCGGGGAACGTATCGGACTTCAGGAAATCGTCCAGGAACTTCAAAGGATGCGAGTCCTCCTGATTCTGATTGGCGTTAGAATTCTCTGCGGATTCGGACGTCGTCTGTTCGGTCACGGTGCTCTCACTGACGTCATTCTCCTTGGTCTGAGTGATGGAGGATTGCTCAGTCTGTTCAGAGATCGGAGAATGCGGCGCCGGTACAACGTTCATAGGTTGATCCATCACGGTGGGTGTGCTTCGGCCTTTCGGGCCCGCCGAGCTCTCGCTCGCTTTATCATCCTTCTCCGTGGAGTTCTTCTTGCCCCGTTTCTTCTGCGCGGGCGTCTGCTTCTTGCTCTTGGCATTCGTATTACTGCTGTTCACCGCCTTCTCCTCCGGGATATCCTCAAAGCCTCTCAGCTCGATGGTATCGTGCTGAGACGTAGGCCCGGAGCTGAACCATTCGGGCTCGTCCAACTCGCGATTGTCGCTGTAAGTTCGTCGACGATCGTTGCCAAATCTCTTCTCGCGCCCACGATCCTTGTCGCGATCCGTTTGATGATTGTTCCGTTCGTTTCGCTCCACTCCTCTATCGCCGCGATCGCGCTCTCTATCGCCGCGATCACCGTAATCCCGGCCGAATGATCTCCGCTCGAATCTCTCGTCCCGCTCGCGCAGATTGTCACGATCACGCTCTCTGTCCCGTATATCGCGCTCTCTGTCCCGCTCCTTCCCGTCGCGATTATCTCTGTTATCGCGATCGCGCAGAGAACCGCCGCCGGCCGTGCCTGACCTAAAGCCGTAATCCGCTCGTTCGGGTTCGATCTTCTCGTTCTCCGATCTGAAGTCCCATATATCCCGCGTCAGAATCCTGCCGCTGCCGATTCGGCGAACAGGCTCGCGGTGGCTCACCTGAAAAGTGTTCCGTAACTGTGTTTATAAACACGATGTAGTGCGACGCAAGTGGAAGCGAACGCTGGATGGATGTGTCTCGATAATACAAATCGATTGAGCGATAAGAATGTACCTCTGTTTTGCCAATAGGGCTCTCCGGACGACGATTTGGTGGCTGACTCACGTTAACGAAACATCCCGAGTTAAAACTTCTTCGTTGGGGGCTCAAAACGATGCCGTCTTGCTCCTTACGTATTCGGTCCCGTGGGTCGCCATTGTTACGTCGCTTACTATGATTCTCAGTGATTTGATCACTACGTCCAGTCCGTTCCTCTTTCGGGGGTGTATCACTGCGCTTTCTGTCCGAGTGCCAACGTTCAGGATCCCAAACACCTCGCGCGCTGCAAGCGAAAGAGAAGATGCTGTGAAACATTAATATTCCGCGAGAAGATTTTAATAATAATACCCTCGCCACACGCACTTGTTGCAAGCAACGTCCAAGAATGCAGGCCTAATTTTCGACAGTCGTAAATTTTTTATCAGCATCAACTCCTCCTAAAAACATAAGAAATATGTAAAACAATAAACACTGCGACAAACAACGCTCGTAAATATCAGTTAAGCAACATGTGAGAACAATATTTACCCGAGAATATTGAAACTGAGGTCTGGAACGGCCTACTTCCATGATTGAAGTGTCAGTCACCTCTCCGGCCACCGACATTGATATAATGGCCTCATCTCCTGCAAAATGACAAAAAAAAAATATATATATATACATATATATATATATGCAGCCATTACGGGAAGGAATGTAGCGATAAGACCAGATCGCCTCGTTTTCGACATAAAACCAATCGAAATTCAACAATGGCTAATCCACAGAAAATTTCAAGGTCACACTATCTTCTGATCGTAATCTTACAGCCGCTACATGTACGAGCGATTATTGGAATGACTCGGCGCAACGCGATTGTACTTACGAAAGGTCACCCGCTTAAGAGGATTGACGGATTTGTTTTTCCGAAACCAGCGGCAGGACCTAGTCTGCATGACCAAGGCGTCCAGGAAAGGGGACCCCGTTGGCCCGACTAGCGGACGCTTCCGCGGGCGCCGGTGCCAATTCGATCCGATAAAATTCTGGACGGCAATGAGTCTCATTGCAAAATCACTTGTCTCGCAGAAATCAAGTGAGAAATTGGTATAGGAAAACCTTTCTAAATCTGTCGGGTCGCTCTGCCCTATCTAACCGTCGTTGTATCTACTCGCGCAAACGTCTCGCTAATGTAAACAAACAGGTGAAGGGCAAATAGTCTGTGAATTCCCGAGTCGAAGTTTGGTCACGAATAACGTTGGCCCGTAAATCAAACAAAAAGATTCTCTCATAAAACTCGTTAAAAACCTCTGAAGCTCGACAGTAAAACTCGAATGAGATCTGAATATCGAAAAAAATCTCTCTCTTTCTCTCGTGGATCTTAAGGCCTGTGGAAGACGATTCCGAGAAAACTTGTATGAATCTCTCGTTCTTTTACCAAAGCAATGTGAAAAACACTTTTTTTTTTCTCTTACTGAAGAAAAAATAAGAATTTTTTCAAATACGCTAGATTATAAAATCGCTTATTCCCGTCATCAAAGAGTAAGTATTTGATGTTAGAAATAATGGTCAACTAGATAGATATGTTCACTGCCTGTATATCACTCGCACGACTCAATGTACTGAAGAAATGTACATATATAAACAGATGTGTAAGAAAGTACGATGCAGACTGACTAATTCCAAACTGCTCTCACACAAGATAATACTCTCACAAGCCAATCAAAGCTTTCCTGAGAAAATCCTAGACAAGGCAGTGCGTGATTGGTCACAAAGATGATTTAAATGTAACTGATCTTGGCATATATGGACATTTCTAGATGCTGTGATCGTCCTACAAACACAAAGATATATAAAGTTATATCGAATAGAATATATCATATTAAGTTATTTGTAAAGTATAAAATTCTTTGCTTACTTTAGGATGTTACTCAAATTTATATAGAAAGCATGGATTCTGTTAATTTCATGAAATATTTAATGGTTCTAAGTATATAAAATAAAATTAATTAATAAAAACAAGGAAAGAAAACACAACTAATGTTAATATAATTTTTAATGTACACTATCTATATTGAAGAGTGGATCAAAAAGAAGAAGATAGCAAAATTAATGGACAGTGGACTGCAACTTCTATTGCTTTGATCAGCTCTCTGTTTATACATACGCACGCAATGCACAAATAGATCAAAAATAGATAAACTTTTTGTGAAGAAATGAAAGAAGAGCGAATACCTACAATATTGAAGCAAACTGATAGGAGCATTCCCTTTCTCTCACATTGCTTTTAACATTGGTTTTATGTGAATCGACATCATGTCTGTTCTATTTAGCTACACCTTCCGTATTTCCGTTTTTCCTCTTTCTCTCCGCAAACATGGTGGGCTACACGCTTATATCTCGTGCGAAAAACGTGTCACATAAAACAGCCAAAACGAAAAAGATAAACTTATTTTCGTTAAAGAAAAATAAGCGAACTCTCGTGAGAGGTTATTTCCAACATTGTCAGCGGCAATGAGAAATTTCGCGGAATTCTCGTTCACTTCGGAAATAATAATTTGAATAAAAAGAAAGTCATTAGACGATAATTATCAAACAGAACGTACCTTCTTCCTTTTTCGTTGTCGTTGCCGCGGTCGTCGTCGCCGTCGCCGTCGCCGACGTCGTCGCCGTTGTCGTCGTCGTCGTCGGCGACGGCTGTTTGTCACTTGTCACAGACTCAACGGACATCGCGTCGCCTGGATTACGTTGGTGACCTCGTCGGCTGGTGGAGGATAAGTGTCCTTGACGCCTCTTCGATTTGTTATCTACTAAGATCCTTTATGTGATCTCTATCTACGTTTTGTACACCATACACGAGCAGCGGTACGTAACACACACACACACATACAAACACACGTATCACACGTAGACACCAACACAGCAGACTGAACGCGCGCGCGGAATCGCCAGCTAGCTCGCTCGCTCGCTCGCACACACAAGAGGGCAACGCGTGCACCTATAATATACGCACGAAGTTTTACACCTCTGGTTATATATATGTATATATATTGCTTAGTACTGCTTAGTATCACAGACTGGTTTTCCCTTCTATGTCCCACGGCACAGGCAGCAACGACGAAGCTTCGACGAGGCGGTGTGTGTGTGCTTCTTTTTCCCGACCGTTTCGATGAAGAGATGAACGAATAGAAGCAGAAGGGCGGGAGGGGGAGAAAGAGAGAGAGAAAGAGAGGAGAGAAAGAGAACACGGGATGAGGAAAAGAGCGTGTTTACGGGATGCTGAGAGAGCGAGAGAGAGAGTCTACACGCGAAGCTGCGCGGACGGGTGGGCTTTTGACGGATACTCGCAAGCGGCACGATCGCGTGGACTTTTTCAGTGTACGTGTCGCCAAACAGTCATCTCATGTCACAGTCCCTGTTGCAGCTCCCCTGCCGATCGCCGTCAGTCCATCGATCTGTATCGCACAAACAACCGACGATAAAAAAAATCTCCCGTGTATACACACACGCGCGCGCGCGACACTTCAGCTCTCACTCGCTTTTGCGGTGCAATGCAAAAATAGAAAATGGCGTACGTCGAATCCCCACTTCTGCCGCTGCTGTTTCACGTTGCCTCCGCGATCCCTACGACGAGCAGCGAGCGTTTCCGTAGCGCCGAGGTGATTAGAGCGAGGGGAAGATGGAGTTTACGGTACGGGTCCCTGGAAGGACAGAGACGGGCGCTAGCGACGAAGGCGCTGTCATCAATGAGGGTTCGACGGCCACTACTATTTGTCGACGATTAAAGTCTATTCATAATCGCTCTGCATAAAGGATTATTCATAGGATTTGCGTAGAAAAATTGTCCAATCTATGTCTAGTAACTTTTGTACATATGTTTTGTACATATATTTTAAGGTGTATGCATGACACAACGCGATTAACTTATGATTAACTTCACTTGCCGATGCGTTGCAAATGTTAACTCTTTTTATGTATTCTGGGTTTTATTTTGTAAAATTTATTTTTTAATTAAATATTGTCCACATTTTAAAATGATTATTTTTACAAAAATCACGATTATGCAACTATTGCGTGGCTGGGCGCAGCCAAATAATAATGATAATTTTACAATATCTCGTTATCGCGAATCTTAAGAGCTAATAAAAATAAAATATATTTAATATTTATTAATCTATATTTAATATTTGTGGCAAAATATTAAATTGTTATTTGTTATTGCTATGGAATATATTTACCGTAATACAAAATCTTTTACGCATACTGTTTTCTCACTAGGATTTTGTTGTGAGTGTAATACTTGGTTATATCTCAATAAATGAATAAAATGTTTTGCATGAAGTTTTATTACATTTTGCATATATTAAGATTACATATTCTATTATCTTTCAGTACGTTTGCATAAGTCAAGCCTTGCTTTTGTTCCAAAATGCAACCCAGTGAGAACAGAAGATGTGATGAGATTAAAAGAATTTATCAACAAACATGATCGTTTGTGCATATTAACTGGAGCAGGAATATCCACAGAAAGTGGTATTCCCGATTATAGATCAGAAGAAGTTGGTCTTTACGCTCGAAGCAATCATAAACCAGTTCTGTATCAACAATTTTGCAAAAGTGAGGCAATCAGAAGACGATATTGGGCTAGAAATTATATTGGCTGGCCAAGGTGTTTATTTTTTTGTAGCTTATATTATATATTTTTGTAGGAAAACGAATAAAAATTAATAAATTGACATTCTTTATCAGCTATACCTTTGCAGGTTTTCATCTCTTAAACCGAACATTTCACACAAGATATTAAAAGAATTGGAATCTGTTGGGAAGGTACAATGCATTGTTACACAAAACGTTGACAATTTACATTCAAAAGCAGAAAGCAAGAACGTAATAGAGTTGCATGGAACAGCATTTAAAGTTATGTGTCTCAATTGCGATCATAAAATATGCAGACACAAACTTCAAAAGATCTTCCAGGAACTTAATCCATCTATGACTGCAACTACTCAAATGATAAGACCTGATGGTGATGTGGAATTATCACAGGTACATAAATCAATTTTATCTGTACGAGCTATATAATTTAGTTTAAATAAGAAAATACTTTTTGAGACATATTTCAACAAAATATTCTTATTAGACACAAGTGGAAGGCTTTAACATTCCTGCTTGTCATAACTGCGGTGGTATTTTGAAACCGGATATTGTATTTTTTGGCGACAATGTGCCACATGGCACAGTAGAAAATGTGAAAAATAATGTGGAGAGTTCCGATGCTTTGCTAATTCTGGGGACAACTCTTACTACATTTTCTGCATACAGAATTGTACTGCAAGCAGTTGATGGCAAGAAACCAGTAGCAATAGTAAATATTGGTAAAACGAGAGCTGATGAATTAATGAACTTAAGAATAGAAGGTAGATGTGGAGACATTCTTTCAAAAGTTTGGCAATTAAATGCTAAAAACAATTATATAAGTTGATGACAAATATAGTTTTTAAATTTCAAATTATATTTGTGGTAATTTATTCAAGTGTTGTATATGAATAAAAAATATTTACTGTGCCATAAAATAATTTTTTTTAATTAATAAACTCAAAAAGGTGCAATAAGAATAAGCAAATATATTCTTGGAAAATTCATACTCTTCCTTCGTTTAATTCTGTATTCGAATTTTTTTCAGATATAAATATCCATTAATGCATATATAAATCCATTAATATATAATCAAATATATCAATTTTTTTAATGGGAAGACTTTGCCTCCTTTGCATTTTGTAAACTTTGAGTGATATACAATTTCGCTAAGCTTTGAGCACAGAATTGTGAGATGTGTTCACTGTACGTGTTAATCTGTCCAGCAACAATCATTGGATTCAACCTTGGTGGAACTGGCAGAGGTCTCATCAATTTATTGATATCATCGTCAGGTAGCGGTGGCTCGTCCTTCGCAGCTCTGGCAGCATTTTCTTGAGCTCTCTTAGCCAAAAGCCTGTTCTTATCTTGCTGTTGCCGAACCACCAATTGTTGATACCTATTGAACTTCATAGCTTCCTGATTCAGTTCATCTACTCGATCCATCAAGCATCTCAATTGATTCTCCAACACTGTAGCTGTTCCAAGATCCAAATACTTTGTACCCTGTTCCTCAGGAATCATTTCGTCCAACTCCGACATCATAATGTTTGTCAAATTGCTATTCTTTATAACCACTGGAATCTCAACAAAGAGACTTTCATATCCAATTTTTAAGGTACGCAGAGCTTCCGGAGTAAATTCACTCTCCTTGTACATTTGTATCGCTTGTGGAGTGAGACGGTATGCTTTGAGGGTCAAAAAACCTCTGGCAGATTTTGCTGTGTCGTAAATAAGCACAACTGACTCTTCAATAGAAGTTTGATAATGATATTGCGATTCCAACAAAGAAAGATTAAGGAAGTTGCCAACATCTGCACTCTGATACCAACCAACATGGAAGTGATCGACATTCACCCTGTAAGTTCATAAACAAAACAATCCTTGTTTTAGAGAAGTCTAACATTCCTGAACTAATTCTACGAATTGACACTTACCATCTTAGTCTTCGCATCATAGCAAGTTGATACTCCTCTTCGTCCATGATTTCGTCATTTTTAGGAAACGGGAAGCAGTTGGTGATCTCCAAGCGGTTTTGCACGACCAGACCAAGAAGAGCACCTTGAGCAACCTCCATGTTACCGGAGGACTCCTCGTGGCAATGCTTCACCATTTTCATCACAACCAGTCCGTCGCATTGCACATAATCTATACGAGGTTCCGCCTCGGGGATCCTTCTTGACGTCGCTCTCGACACCATTTCGACGGATTTAATCTCTCGTAACTAAAACACTTACACGCGCCCAGTCGAACTTACGTCAAAAGAGGTTAGCACGAAAGGATGAAAAACCCTTTGTGACGTCACTACATATCATTAAAGTGGTTTTTCATGTCTCAAATCGAGTTTACATGAATTCTACTGACGCTAGTTGTCGCTAGTTGTCGTTGATATCAAACGCTTGTTTAATATCGGTCTTAAAATTGGTTATATATTCGAACCGCGAAAAGTAGATGTTTACGTCGGTTGAGTACGTCAGAAGTTTAAATGTAGGTATGCCTGGTAAAACGGTTTTTCTTGAGCGATGTGTGATAACGATGATGTGAGAATTGCAGTGTTCCATTTTTTAAAAGACTGACAAGAGTAGTTTGTAAATTGCAGTAATCCACAGTATTACACTCTGAAAAATGAATGATATGCAAGTAAAACTTGATACATGGTTAAAATTAATACAATCAGAAAAATTGGATGAAAATCTATTGGAAGATATTCAGGTATGTCTGTTTGTTTAATTTGTGTTATTTGCAGAAACAGTTTAATTTTTAATATTTTATTTTAGACAAACATTCAGTGGTGGTCAGGCAATTTATTGAACAAGGTTGTCTTCAAATTACTGGTGCATTTATGTCGCACAGCAGAAAAATGTGACACACAGAACTATGAGACTGGAGAGAGAATTGCTGAGTTAACTAAGCTGCTGTGTTCATTATTGGTTGAAGTACCTGATGGCAACAATGACAACTTTGTCAAAATCTTGTTTAAAATTGCACGCTATTTGATCTCTCTGAATATGTATGAGGATGCAGCAGAAATATGTTGTTACTTACAGCCTGGTAATTTGTATAATCCTGAAAATGGCACTGTGGAACTCTTGAACAAAGTAATATCCTTATGGAGTGTCTTAATTAACAATACATTTGTCGCTTTTACTGCTGAATTTTTAAACACAGAACATTACAACCATCTAAAAATTCTCATAAGACATGAAATAAAAATAACTAAAATAATTACATATGAAAATTATACAAAGGATCTGATTGTGAAGATAAGCACATACTTAGATAGAATAGCTTCAATTGACAAGAAAACGAAGAAATATAATGATTTTTGCAATTATATACTGGAATATTTAACAGAAGTGCCGTTACGCTTGGATAAAGATGAAAAATATGTAATATATTACCACATACTTCGCATCATGTGTCATATAATACATATGACTGTTAATATAACTGATGTCGGCTGTACTGTAAAAACTTTTGATAAATTATTTAGTCATTTCAATATTCTCTTAGCGAGAGACAAAGAATGTCACTTATGCTTTCAACAATTTCGAAGCTTATGTACAACATTGTTAATACCAATTAAGAATTTTGTAAGTGATAGTGCCAAAAGTATACAAAATGTTATATGCTGTAATTTGAATATTGCTCAAAAATATGGATATACAGGAGGCCTTAAGCAAAATGCACTCATTATCGATGAAATAGTTGAACCCATGTTTACATACTGGGAGAAGTGCATAGAAGCTGATACATCTATGCTCAAGCATTTGGTTAATACTGACATTTTGCAAGAGATAACAAATTTATTTATAAATATAAATAAAAATGAGTTTTATTGTACGCAAGTGTCAAAGGAATGCAAGTGGTGTCCAGGGAAAGCATGTACAATTAAGAAGGATTTATACAATGTTATAATTATAAAAAGTAAACTTCTTAGTTTATTATGTAAGTCATACATTAAAACCATGTCAGAAAAAATGCAAATTCTTGACTATGCTGCAGAAATCTTGGAGCACAATGTAAAATCAGTCACCAATGAAATGAGAGGGAGCAAATGTAAACGTTGGATACAATTGTGGAATATCTGTTATTCTTTAGTTTATAATATGGGGATATTATCCGTCCATGTTTATAAGAAAAGCGTACATTTGTTCTCGTTGTTGTTCACTTGCATTTTTCAAACAAACTTTAAGTGCCTGGAAAGTTCTAAAGATCTGATAAACTCTGTTTCTCTTGCGCTAAACCAATTAAGTGTTGTACATTACAATAACAGTATGTATAGAGAAGCCATGACTGTATGCGCATTATATGCCTTGTTAACTTACAATCAACCCGATACAAAAGCTTTCTATATGTGGACAAAAATTAAGCAACATGTTTCTAAGGAAGATGCAAAATTAACTATCTTGGAATGCTTGAGGAACGATAAAGATGAGATAAAGAATAAAATGGGCTTTGAAGTTGACACTTCTAAGTGTGATCTGATTAAATTGTATTCACGGGAAGCAAAAAGTTTACTGGAGGCGAAGATTGCATTTACAACCGGTGTATCATCAGTTTTGAAAGAACTTAAAAAATTAAAGCCAAGTAATTACAAATATGCACATGTGATACAATTATTAGGATATTACATATTAGATTTTGAACATGACAGTTCTATTTTGGAGTATCATGAAGAAGCTATATTCAATTTGAAGCAGGACAAGGCGATCTCTATGTCTGTTCTTTGCTTACAAGCCAATTTAAATTTTTTTATATTTGTGGATAAGTTGCACGCAATTAAAGAGCAAACGCATATGGAAATGGAAACGATGAAATTTGCTCTGTGTGCTCCCAAGTTACCAGAAGTTAGCGAAACCAAATCTTCAAATGTAGTGCCCGCTTACAGTATGATAAATGTTAAAGAAGACTCCAGTCTTATGCCAAGTTTGCAAAAATGTTTGAAGAAATGGAAGCAGCTGTTTAAATGCGATATTGTAAGTTGATAAATATTTGTGTAGATAATTATTAGAATCTTTCTGATTCAATAATCATGCATAATAATTTTATTTTACAGAATGAAATTATCAAGAACTTGGAACCTAATCTTATACTGCACATGCTGATAACAGCTGGCGAATATTCCCGCCTATATCGTTATGAAGATTGTGAAGCTGAAGCATGGACATTGGCGTATGAATTAGCGTCAGAGATCAATGATTATTGTACTATTATTTATGGTATGTTTATTACAATAATTAATAGAACAAATTACAGCACGAGTCTCTCAGTGAGTTACAATAAGTTCATATAAATTTTAATAGTCACTGGTCGTTGTATTTCGTTGAGGCAAATTAATTATGATTGGATTGCTATCGCTAAGGAGCTTGCCATAAAGCACAAAGCTTCTGAGAATGAAGATGTAATTGATGCCATTGCTATCTTCTGGATAAGCTTAGCGGATCTCTATTTTGAATGTGGAAAGGTGAGACAATAATATAAAGCATACAAATATGTTCCACTCAACGATATCTACACTAATATGTAATTTTAATCTGTTTTTAGTGTGATGATGCTAAGCAATTACTTAAGGAAGCTAGACGTCTTCCAACAATTTCATTTCTCGATAATATATCTGTATATCTTCTAAGCCTAGATGTTATTATACGCCATCGAAATTTATATAAAAAAGATATGGAGCAAGAAAAGTATAGTTTGTACATTGTGGAAAGTCTGTTTGCGGTGAGGAGCTTGAATGAATCTCTGTTAACGAAAAAATGTAATTATAATTGACAAAACTGTTTGCATTTCCACTCGAATTAATTCTAGTAAAATTGAACTACATACATAACATCTTTTCAGGCAAGAACCAAGTGAGATATCTTTTCAGTTACGATGTGCTCTTCAACACAACAATCAATATATCCATGAAAATAAACAGTCTGTTATCTTCTCGTGGGATCAGTCCGGATTTAGTGCGACGTTTAAAATCGGCACAACGTTTAGGTGCAGTGATGCGCACCGCCGAGCTGCTCAAAGCCCTGTGTTACATCGATTTGTCACGTTCGCAATTGAATGATTGCGAGGTGAAGTTGCAAGGCCTTGAACATATACTGAACATGGAAACATTTCAGTTGTCAATGAATTCCAAGCCCATTCAAACGTTGTCGACTCATTTGATAACCCCCACGAAGTTCGTGGATCCTGTTAGAGATATACAAGAGCACAACTCTTCGCCAGTGCTCGCCAAGCAAGTCTTCGGTCTACCGAAATTCGCGCTGCATGTAGATTGCGATTGCTACAAGTGCGGCAATATGTCGTATCGATACTTGGTCTTCGCTACCACCTGCATCAGAGCGCAGTTGTGCGTTTTACAGAATCAGGACAGCACGGCACTCGATTACTTCCACGGCGCCTTCAAGATAAGACAGAAACTGTTCGGAGAGAAAGAGTCGGTTCTGCCAGAGAACTGGCCGCTTGACGAAATTGGGGTGAAGCGATTCTCTTGGCAAGCGCGATTCTACATCGCCGATTACGTACAGTTGTTGATCGACTTTTGTTATTTCTTGAAGATGAATGTATCGAGACAACAGGATGCGCTCGATATCATCAGCTTAGCGATCAATGTATGTCGCAAGTATAAATTGGAGGGCCATCCCGTCTACGTGTTTGCCAAAGAATTCGTGCTTGACACTGATTTCCAACCGGTACTGGATTCTTCAAGCTGCTTAAGTATGTGTTCTATCTAACGTACAATTCTTTCTTTTTTTCAATTTTATTTGTATAATTTATATAATTTCTCTTGCAGGCTATATGGTTCCACAGTCGTGCGACATTGATATAACCAATTATCTACAAGTCCCGACTGATCTGAACGTTTGTGTCACACCGGTTGCTAAAAATCGTAACGTTAAGAAACCTCTGTCGGTACGGCGTAAAGGAAGTCCCATAACTTGGAAAACAACTTCGAAAGTTAATAAGATATGGAGTGACGAAGACGACGATAATTCATCACCATCGTACTCGGCTAGAAAAATTAAACCGCGCACGAAGTTAGTGAGAAGAATTTTGGTGAACGACTTATCGGACGACATCACTGTGCTGGAAGATACGAAATCGAGAAATCGAACAGGAAATAGAAATAGCACGAAAAGGAAATTGATGAAGGATATTAAAACATCCCCCATAGTTTCAGATCTAACGCAAAATTTAGATTTTGATAAGCTAGATGTATCTACCACAACGGAAAATATTGATAAATTGATAGATAAAGTGGACAGTCTCGAAGTCGACTCAAAAACGTCAAAACGAAAAAGCGCTAAAAATACAAAACAATTAACAACCATTGATTACAACGCGAATGCAAATCAAGCTGAGGAGTTATATGATAAATTGAATAATTTAACAATAAAGGAAAAGACAAGTGATAATGCGGACTCTTTTACACTGACAAAAATTGAAAAAGATAATAGCTTACAAATTCCGAAAATTTCAGTGATAAATTACGAAGAAAAATCGAATGAAATTGCTGAGAAACAAAATACAGAAAATGCGAGTAAATCATTGGTGAATGAAACTAAAACTGCACGAAAATTTTTTAAACATACAAAATTAAGTACAAAGTTTGAAGTTTATAGTACAAGAACGACAAGATCCAGTGTCAGAAGGAAGAAAGAGGCAGAATAAAGATATTATGTTGGTGTAAGAGCTGTCTTATCCATCATAATTTTGTAAAATGAAGAATGACAGTGATGTGTGTATTTCATAATATAAAATATAAAAGTTAAAAATTTTCCAAGTATTTGGAGATACGTATTATTATATTATATTAATCAGATTGTAGGTTTTGCATGCTTATAAATTATTTCTAGTAATGAAACGTAACATATGGAATTCCACTTATTTTTTATTATATTTTATAAATAGTAATTAATTTTATCCCAATTAAATATTTTATAAACTCAATTCAACATTGTCGTTTTTCTTTTCAGAAGTATTTATTATTACTCTTAACATAAGTATCACACTGTCCCTATAATATAATACGTAACAATAAACTGCGATGCTACAAAGGAAATAAGCATGAATACATGCACATTATACAACACTGCCATCTTATGGGCTAAAAAAAGACAAGACTTTATTACAATATTTTTTTAAATCGATTTAAGATGTGAAAAATAATTATTATGCAGAATAAAAATGATAAGTAACATAATTTGCTTTAATCTCATGCGAGACACATTTCTTCTTCATGAAAGAAAACAATTATCCTGTTACTCTAAGTATATACGTATATAAGTATATATGTATATAAGTATACAAGTATATAAGTATATACGTATAAGTGTACATAATAATATATCAGCACATGGAATTAAAAAAATTCAGAAGTGTTAATTAAAACACAATTCACATCATATAATAATAAAGAGTTAAAGTAATATAATCAAAGGAAGAAAAAAAAATGGAACATGTTTTAGAATAAGAGACTGTGTCTTTACATTCATATGCCGGTAAATAGGGTTGCGTTACATGAGTGTGCTGGAGCTTTATTTGTTGTTCCTCTTGTATAAAAATAACAAAGTTACAATAACGAGTAATCACAGTCTATAAATGGCTATGATAATAATTCTGAATTTACAATACATTCGTCATCATGCTTGGCATCTAAATTTCTCTGCTTTTTCGCTGTAGCCAATTCTATGAGCGCCAAAGCACCTTGCAACCTTTGATTATCTTCCTGTAACGGTAACTTGGTTATATTGTCCTCTTGGTTAACATCGGCTACTGTTGCGTCCGTTCTACCAATGTCCGTTACGGCGGATGGTTTTGCAACAATCTCTTTACCACTACTTGAACTACCAGCCAGCATCAGTACAGTCGGTCTAGTCTCGTTCTCACTGATGCGAGATATAGCTGATGCATCTTGATTCGTTGTCACTCTATGAACGATCTGCTCCGTATAGTCGAAGTACGAATGAATGGATTCAGGATCTTGAATTGTTGTAATCGTCGATTCTTTAATACTTGGTTCAAAAATATTCTGATTATTTGGCAAACTACTCTGTAGCAAGTCCCACTGTGACGGGTTCAGAGAATGCGTCATCATTTTGTATTCATTGCTCTGTGCTGGTTTCAGAGATTCGTTGTTACAATTCATGTCCCAACATATTGGAGGAGAGACGTAGGAGGTTTCCAATTGTGCGTTCGGTGTTGCAAGTTCGTTGTCCGTCGATATGCACACGTTGTTCGCGACGGAACTGTCGATGAACGACGTGTACAGGTGGATCTCGGATGATTCGGCAGATCCGATCAGACTTTGCTTCTCGTCGATCTTGTATACGGACGCCTCACTGTTGGGTTTGGCGTCCCTGTTTAGATCTAATTGCTGATCTAAACAAGCATTTCGTAGCCATCGCTTCTTTGGTTGTAGTCGATCCAACGCTCCTCTCAACTTTACTTGCCTAAACATTATTGACTTCGTGCTCGATGTTTCCTCATCTTCAGATGTTGGCAATATCGCACAGCAGGTTTCCGCCGGATCTTCGTCCTGACTGTCCTCTTGACTATCCTGACTATCCTGACTGTCCTGGCTGTCTTGATTTTCCTCACAGTGCAGTCGCTGGCTAGATGGTTTGCGATCAAGATTTTCCTGCTCTCCAGTCATGTCCATCATCAGACCTTTTCTGGATTTTATTCTCTTATGATTCTCGGCGGAGCTCTTCCACGTCTTCTTCTTCCGCGTCTCACTCTTCCCAGTTGGTGTTCTGTCCTCCCGTTCCCTGGACATCTTGTAACGTTCCAACCATCGGCTAACATCGTGCGGCACTTCCGTATTGTCAGACACTGGTTTTAATACAAAGTCATCCGATCTTGTAAGTGTGGCATAGGGATGCTCGGGGCAATGTCTATTTGCATGGGTGAATCTCATTTCACAGCCTGGTGTAGTGCATAAGAATGGTTTCTCTCCCGTATGCAGTCGTTGATGAGTCTTCAGTTGTCCTGATTGAGTAAATGCCTTTGTGCATCCAGGATAATCGCACGGATACGGACGTTCACCTGTGATGAATATTTTATTAAATTAATATTCCATCATTTATTTGGTATATATTTCTTTATACTTTAGATTTGAAGATCTATTTTATATGTAATTTATGTACCAGTGTTCAAATTAAAAATAACAAATTCCAATCTTTTAAATTATCTAAATATATATTTCTCCCTTCTAATTTGATACTTTAGATTCATTAAAATCATGCAGAAATGTAATAGTTAAAAACGAAATAATTTTTGGAAAAACATTTATACAGCGTGGGCAACGTTGAAAAGCGCCACCGCGTCCTCTTTTTATTGTTCACATGACAAAGACCGCGCGACTTCGTTTCGTAACGGACCGATCGCGTGTACACATGCTCGTTTCTTTTGATTGACCATGTTAAAATCTTCAACGGTTCGACGTTGCTTGGTCGTTACATCTCGTTATCTACTTAATTTCGCGCGCGATTAACGAACTCTGCGGCTGGCTTCGAGTCAGAGGCGCGTGTGAATTACGCGCAACATGCGAGACAAGCCATTTAAGTATTTAAAGCGCAGCATGATGGCCGATTGGCGGGACGCGTGAGCGGATGAACGAGCAAGCGGCGGGGCGGCTAGGAGACACACGCGCGTAACCAACGAGCATGGTTTTCCCGCGATCGTTGAAAAAAGTAGCGCGGATCTTCGATGCCGACAGCTTTGGGTGGACGTACGGTGGCGTTCTCAACCAGCATGAGCTCGCTGGCGCTATTTTGCTACCTGTGTGAGTGCGCAAATGCGCCTGGAGGCTCTTCTCACGCGGGAACACCCGATGGCAAAAGGTGCACTTGATGTTGCTCGGTGATGTGCTACCTTGCTTCATGAGATTTGTGAGAGCGTCGGCGCGCGGCCGACCACGACGATGACTCTCGGCGCCAGTGCCTGCACCCGCCCTAGAACCGGCGCCGCCGCCCGCTCCTACACCGTGTTCTCTGTACTCAGGCGAGGAGCACGAGCTGCCTGGGCTGAGATTTACGTTGCGCACATCCTCACCCCAGTTCCACGGGCAAAACTCGATGTCGCACATCGGAGGGCTGCAATCCAACGACTCCATCGAAGGACGCGACTCCCGCTTCGGTGTGTGGAATGCCATTCTCGCTGCCGCCGGTCGCTCGTATATATTTTCTGCTTCTCCAAATTCACTTTCTCACTCACTCGGAGCACTTTTTCGCCATTCGCTACACAACAACCGCCGCTGATTGCCAGACTGATACGCGCGACCTCTTCGCCGCCGCATACGTACGCGTGCCGCGTGCAACTAACCGCCAAAATACGAGTAGGCATGAAAGTACCGAAGATGGCTGATATGTGCGCGCGCATCCCGGGCGGATATGCGCACACTAGAAACGTACCTGTGAAGAAAATCACTGATGTGCACAGAAAGTAATAATGCGATATTCCTTCAGGTTCATCATTGAATTCTTTACTTCAATATCTAACCCTAATCGTAAGTTTATTCTGGATTTCATTATCCTCGTTTATTACTCAATGCCAGATGTTTAAAACTAGTTCATGCTTGTTTCTCTTTTTAGTCAATAAATATATTAACAACTGCATAAAAGTATACAACTACAATTATTATATATTTTTATAAATTTAGATATATCTACATGCAAACACAATTTTCAGTCATAGTACATGGAATATCAAGATGCAATGTGCATGTCCCAAATGTATTCCTATTGATGTAATTTCACATGGCTAGATATAAATGACGCCAAATGTAAATCCGCCCATCGGACTAGTCTAATGGTTTTTGCACACTAGACGCGATGGGCGATGAGTGATGAGCGATCTCCAATGAGAGTTCTACTTTTCCGGAAAAATAGAGCTCTCATTGGATATCGCTGATCGCTCATCGCCCTTCGCGTCCAGTGTGCGAGAGCCATAACGAGAGAGTAGAGAAATTTGTAAAACTAAATAATACATATATAAGGAAATTAAACAATTATGTATTTTATATAAATTTAAATAAAAATTTCTTAAGCTTATTTAATTATACTCCAATTTGTTTGAAAATTCACATTGATTAGCTAGTTGATCAATTAACACTGATTGGATGGCGACGCTAGAAGATCTAGGGTTTCTAGGCTATACACGCTTCGCACTAAAATACCAAACATACTGTTTCTCACCAATTCGTAGTGAATTGTCGTCATATCTACTGCAATTATTATTTATATCATAGGCAATGCGGTTGAAAAACATTATCGCATTGACAATAAACGCTACGGGTGGTTTCCTGCAAGCGTAATTACTGAAAAAAAACAACGCGGACGTTTTACCGGCATTGCGGCGCCTCTCATGAAAACGTGCACTTCCTGTCGGATTCTAAACAATTGAAAGTCTTCTTGATAGTAAACGGTACGATATTTTGAGGTTCAATGTAAATCAATATAAGTGAAAATTCATGACGTGATTTTTAACGTTATTCCGGTGTGGTATATTGATATCAGAGTAATATTCCAAGTGACTACGGTTCTATTGATGGGTGATTGGTGGGGGAGCTGGCGCGCTGGCTTCGAGGCAATTATGCGGTCCCTCTCCTCTTCATGCTGTGCTCTCTAGCGGGGTAGACCTCGTGGTGGATTGGTCTTGATTCGGCCATATTGGATAGTGAATGTCTCGATTACACAAGGGCTCAAGAGTAGCCGTGAATCTTACAATAAATCCTCGACGTTGTGAGGATACTGATTCAACATGGAGAACGAATACGCAGTCACGGTCACCAATAAATTTATGTTGGCTCTCGATGAGAGCGAAGACCCTCTGGAGGTTCTAAAAGTGCGAGAGCAAGAGAAAGAAGCGAAGAAAAAAGAACGTATATCTGAAAAGGAAAATAAAAGCAAACAACAGCAACAACAAGACGGGCAAAAGGTTGCCAGCACTAAGACGCCGAAAACCCGGGCCATTAAAGATGCCCAGCAACCACCCTCAAAAGTGCAAGAGGTGAAAAAAGATCAAGGTTAGTACCGGGTCGTTTCGGCGCTGTATAGCGGCCTCGTGTGCGTTATGGCCGTCCGGCCCGCTCCTCGTGCTCGGCCCATGTGCTTGCCGATCTTGCTAATCTCCCGCGCTCCCGGTACCACTATTTTAACGATTTTTGCATCTTTTGCATGATTTTTCGCTCAACCGATTTTGGAAATTTCGACGGAACAATGTGCCGACGATGGTTCCATTTTTGCCGCGAAAGCGACCGTTGCGATGCGAAATTTTCTAAAAATGATTTCCGCCTTAAAAATAGGATCGCGCATGCTGATTCCGCGATGGTCTTATATGACTCGAAACAGGGATACTGGTACAATCGAGATCTAAGTCGTACTCGGATACCGATGATACAGAATAAAGTATTCTTTTTTTGTATGAAGAGCTTTGCTATCAATCTTTGAAGCATATCTATTTTTAATGGTATCATAAAATTGTAGATCCACATTTTTGAGTTAGAGTTTCTGTAATCTTTAGTATTTTCACATAAAAGATCGAGTTTTTAGATAACAAGGGTATAACTAATGTATGATAATGTGGACTCTATACCTGTACTTGAAAGAAAAAGGCCTGATGCCTGTTGGCCATGTTTGTTGGTCCATGTGCTCACTAATTTTAAATTTAACATCACAACATACATTGACCTTCTATTGAAAGATAATTGCGAAAGGACATTAAACACAAAAAAATTTTTCTTAATCTGAAATTTTCAGGTAACTAAGCGATTAAGGCTGTGTTACCAATTTATAAGTGGTGAATAATGATTCTTTTTTTCTTACAAGGTACAGTTTCTAAAAAGAAAAAAAAAAGAAAAAAGTATTGTGAAGAAACCATATGCAGATCTTTTATCCCTCTATCCCCACTATTCTAGAAGTTATGGATTATTGTAGAAAGCATATCATTTTCTTTTTTTTTTTTCTTTTATTCGCTGTCCTACTCTAACAAAGGCAAAGGTGACTCGCTGGGATAATAGGGTAACAGAAAAGAAGAATAGAGAATTTCAATGGAAATAATAGATATGAAAATAGATGAACTTGCCTTAGCCTTAAAGTTTTTTTTACTTTGTCACAATTATTTAAAAATTTTCTTGACCGTGTAAAATATATAAATTTTATACAAGATTTTTATGAAATTTTATAATCAAAAATACATATAACTTTTGAAAAAAATAATTTATTGGAATAAAATAATCTTTTATGCAACAAAATATAATACAATTATATTAGAAAGAAACTCATTAATTCCATCTGAGAGAGAAATATATGTTAATGAAAAATATTTGTCTTATATATGAATAGGTTGTATTCATATTTTCAGTGGAGAAGAAACCAGTTCAGCCAAGAGCAAGCGGTGGAGACCGCAACGTGAAATTCTCTGGAGAATCCAGAGAAGAACGTAATAACAGACGAAATAGAGAAGAGGGTGATAGAACATTGCGCAATCAGGGGGAATTTCGACGAGGGCCTCCTGGGTTAGTTTGAGAAAAAAATAATTATATAAATATTATACAATTGCAATCTTGGTTAAAAATATTTCTTATATCAGATACATTTCATACATTTTCATTAAATGTCTCGACTGAGCTATTTTTATATATATTATATGCAGCAAGAACGAGATCTGTAAGCGTATACCGATTCATAAATATTTATAATCGATATCCACATTCTTGGATTCAAAAATGTGATTGTAACCATTATTATATTTCATTCCAGCGAGAGCCGCGAGACACGCGAGACACGCGAGACACGCGAGACACGCGAGTCACGCGAGTCACGTGAGTTTAGAAACTCGACTGATACCCAGCGTACCGAATATGGAGAACGTCGTGGTCACGGCGGTGGTATGCACGGTATGGGCCGTGGCCCACGCGGTGGTCCTCGTAGTGGTCCGCGTAGTGGTCCGCGTAGTGGACGTGCCGGGTTTGATAATCGCGGGAAGCGCGAGTTTGATCGTCAGAGTGGGTCTGATAAGACGTAAGTTATGCATACATATTAAGATATACTAGGATATCTCTATACAATAATATTTGGCTTGCGGTTAGCGCGCGCACATTATATATATCAAGGTTTCATTCGATCGAATTCTTTTTAAACAAATACGATCTGTATTTAGTTCTATTGCTTTATATTTTAGATTTTTCTATTATAATCTTGTTTATCGCTTAGTGGTTTCATAATATTATAGTTTTGGAATGTGCGAAACATGTAAATTTGCCAAATATTTCTTCACATTAATAATAACAATAATTATACAAATAAACGAGAATCTCAATAGATATATTTGTAATGAGGCACATTATTCATTTTTAAATTATATTATGCAGTTTTATCAAAATGCATTGCCAATATTTGTAATGTCAATATTTAAATGAAGTATTACAGTCTGTTCTATTTATCTTTTAACAGAGGCATTAAGCCTGTTGATAAGAAAGATGGAGCTGGCTCTCATAACTGGGGAACTCACAATGATGAAATTGAGTAAGTAGTTTAAACTTGTATTTTCTACAGCAATTATTTTTTGAATCAAAAGATAATCTTTTTTTTTTTGTTTTTTTTTTTCCAGAGAAAGCTTGAATCAGGAAAGTCAAGAATGGACAGAGAAACCAGAATCAGAACCTCAACCTGCGGCTGAAGTTAAGAACGGCGAAACGACTACGGAGACAACTGTTGAAGAGAAACCTGCTGAAGAGGAAACCCGTGAACTTACTTTGGATGAATGGAAGGCTCTACGTAGCAACCGACAGAAACCGCAGTACAATCTGCGTAAGGCTGGTGAAGGTGAAGACTTATCGCGTTGGAAAAAAATGTATGCACTTGAGAGGAAGAAGGAAGGTAATGAAGAAGAGGAAGAGGAGGAAGAGGATTACGACGCAGCCGCGGAGTATCCTCAACGTGTTGGCAGACAAAAGCGCGTATTAGGCATCGAGATACAATTCAGTGACTCCCGACGTGGCTCAGGTGGTCGTGGTCGAGGCGGCCGTGGTCGTGGCGATCGCGTGAATGGCCGTGGATTTGGGAATCGTGGTGCTCCCAGAGACGGTGACACACGTGTAAGTATTTATATTTGAAAGTTTTCACGTTTTCTGACGTGAAAGAGCATGATTCCCCTCCACCTAAAACATAAATTGTATTATACATATTATGTATATATGTTTTACAGTCATCACAGAATGAACAAAGATCGCCACGAAGTCGTCAGAACGCTCCAAAGGTGGACGACGAGAATGACTTCCCTTCTCTGGGATAAATGTACTGAAAATGTTGGGCAAATGTATTGACCTATCCAGGTAGCTTACTCTATCGACCATTACAACAACCCATTACCGTCAGTACATTTACTACAGATAAAGTTATACTAATCAAAACAAAAAAAAATAAAGGAACGAAAAGAAAAGAAATCTACTATTGAAAATCGTTAATGATTATTAATACTTAAATATAACTAATAATTTTCGATAGTAGATTTCTTTTCTTTCTTTTTTCTTTTTTCTTTCTTTTAAGTCAGTATAACTTTAGTTAGTGTAACTTCTGTAGTAAGTGTAAAATATGTAATCTTACATTCAAATTTTATTATACGCGAAAATAAAGGCGTGGATTGCGGTATCGATCTCGATCTCGATGTCGCGTAAAGGGCCTAAAGGAGGCTGGATGTAGCATCGATACGCGCGCGAACATGTATAATATCTCTTAAGGCGTAAATTTTTAACGCTTTTATTTTTAAGTTTTATACAGATTTGGAGAACAATTCTTGTGTTCTTGTGAAGTAAAAATATATCGTTCATTAAAATATTCTAATAAAAACTTAAAGGCTGATATATTATTATTTAAGAATACAAGAAATTCTTTTCCAAATCTACTTATCGGCCCTCATTCTTAATTACGAGTCTTTAACTGTGTAAAAATATAGTAAATAACTAAATTAGTCAATTTACAATATTTGTTGAGAATTAAAAATTTTTAATTAAAAATGAGGACAGATAAGTAGATTTTTGATTGTTTAACAAGTATAGTAAATAACTGAATTAGTTATTAACTATATTTATTATATAATTAAAAAAATAATTACATCCAAAAGAATCACCTTAACCACCATAAAGACAAAAATAAAAATGACAGAATCTGTTATGAGCTGTTTGAAACTTAGGCATATGTGTAAATAACATATTTACAATAATAAATTGTGACGATCAGATAATTCGAATTCGACTAACTCGACCAATTAGCAATAAGATTATTCCACGCAGTTTTTTTTCCTTTACTTGTATGCGTTTATACAGAAGAAAACGTAAGTATACAAAAGTATACTATCTATAAACCTGCGACTATGGAAATAGAAAAGAAAAAATTCGATCTTTCACATGAGTGTTAATAAAGTTGTAAGTGTTACAACTTATCGTAATTTTTTCTTGCAATAACTATTATTTTTTTTTTGCATGGCTAATTAAATGCTAATCTATTTTTCATGTAATAAGCCTTGGTTCTTTCAGGTTTTTTGAAATTGCCGCTCTGCACACAAACGCCATTTTAATTGCATGGTACTAATTCATGTCGCACAGTAGCTAAATATGACTACCTGATTTTTATTTTGTACAAACCGCAAATAATTTTTATATTAAATAAATTAATCAGATGATCGAGTAAGCATACTTTATTTCAAAATAGTATCGAACATGATGGGATTAAAGCATAATGTTTATTCTTTTATTACAACGTGAAATAAAGTACAAGCGTTTTGTCGCGAGAGAGCGCTTCACTCCTCTCACGCAAGTATAATAAAGAGAGAGATATGTATCATATATATAATAAATATAGGATGTCTCAGAAGTCGCACCTTTCGTTGCACCTTTGTTGCACTACAGAAATGAAAAGGTAAGTCAAGAGGAATGACAATTGTTCATTACAAATTCTTAAATCATTTCTACATTAAAATAAATTTTGTTTATAACAAGCTTCAAAGTTTTGATAACGTAAGTGATAAAATCTGTTTATTCGAATAGTTTTAAACTTGCTTTTTTAACGAGTTACAAAAAATTATAATTTGAAGCTTAAGGATTGAGCAAATCTAATTTTGAAAATAAAAAAGGACCTAATATGGAAATGGTTCTTGTTAAAAGAAGATTGTTGCCAACTTTACGGAAGTATTCACAGTCGAGAAGTTTCAGGACATCCTGTATATACATAGGTGTACATACATGCGCTCGAGTATGTATTGAAGCGAAAGGGAGATGAATGAGCGAAAGAGAGAGAGAGGGAAAGAAAGGTACGTGCTCGGGGAAGAGTGGAGTCCGGCTCGTTAGAGAAGGAGTCGTGATAAGAGCGAGGGAGAAGCGGGTACGAGAGAAACGGACGGACGGGCAGACGGACGAGGAAGCAAGAAAGAACGAAACAGCGGCGCATGCCGTAGCCACGGCCCCCGACTCGCACTCCTAAACTCGTGCAGAGAACCCCGTGTCGGTCGAATTTTAATGGCGGCTGATCCCGACTCCGCCGTTTGCAGTGTTGTGTTGTGGTGAGGTGACACGCACGCATCCGCTCGGCGCTCGCGCACGGGCGCCGACGTATGATATCGGGACGATACGCGTTCATCGCGGATCATCATCCGGCGGCGGCGATCCCCGGGGCGGTGCTGTGCGTGCAGCAGCGGCGGCGGCGGCGGCGGTGGTGGCGACTGACCGTTCGTGGTGGCGACCAGTGCCTCTCCGCGCGAGCCGGGACGGGCCTTCTTTTTCACCATCTGCAGCGAGCATGCCGTACATCCGCGATGTGCCATAGCGACCGCATTGTTCTGCGAGCAGCGTTCCCGCAGCGTGCATCCGCGACGTGCGACGTGCGATCAAGGTAAAAATTTCCGCGAGGTGAGAAAAACGGTGGCGGCCCTGGCGTCTCGCCCGATATCATCGCTCGCGCGCTCCGGGCCCCGAACGCACGCGAGAAGTGCGTCGTGCGGAATCGAAGCTTCCTTTCCATGGCGCATCTCCGCTTCCGTTCCTACTGATTTTTTTCCGCATCTCGGCGACGCGATTTAATTCGTCACCGCGGCCGTGTTTTGGTAGGCGGTGTATCGTGACGGGAATGATATGTGGGGTGGGGAGGGGGGGGGGGAAAGAGGTGGGACGGGGACGGTGGTAGTGGGTATCCTTGCCTTTGTGCGAAGACAGTGGCCTTAGCTGTCAAGTGCAGCTATACGCTGGCTACGCTAATGAAGGGCGGTGCGTGCTTATGGTGTTGCTCGAAATGCGTGGAGCCATCTGCTCCCTCGCCGTCGTGATTTCTTCATTGTTACGGGAGCACAGCGAGTTTCCTATTTACGTTCCTTGGCAATCGTCGACGAGAGGCATCGAACGGAAGCGTGTTGCCAGCGTGTACACGCTATGCGGCGAACAATTGGCGTTTTATTTAGACGTAATTGATATTCTGCATGGTGTTCCATCGCGAGTGATGATCTTTTTTTTTTTTTTATAATGTACCGCGTATAGATTTTACGAGGCTTACTGTGCGTCATTTTCCGCTTTTAAGGTTATTCGAAAACTATCTTAGTGCAGTTCTTTTAATAGCGTTATTGCTTTGTAAAATAGTAAAGAAAATTGGAAGATGCGATATATATTTTTTTTTGTTATATTTAATGTAATAAAATTAACGTGTGTTAAGATAGCAATTGTAAATTAAATATTTGAGTTTGAAGCATTTGAATGTGCGAACAGTTAAGTGATGCATTGTGTATATCCAGTTTAATATAATTTGTCTGCAATGTTTCAGAAGTGCCAGACAATGATCGACATGTCGGTGCCTGGACTTGAGCATAGCTGGTAGTACTGTGTTAACACTGGCTCGCTACCAGCGGCAGGACAAGCACCCTGACACCATACCTTTTACATTTCCTACCCTAGACCTGTGTACGCACTGACGCACACGCTAAGCGTGTGCGCACGTGCTTTGCCAGCTGTCGTGTGCACACCATGAGATTCCTGGGCTTTACCCAGTCATTTCCCAAATCGCCCACAGTGCTGCTGCCCTTTCATCGATTATCCCTCTCATCCATGTCCGTAGCCACATGGTTCCTAGTGATACTGGCGACCGCAGCTATAGACACTCCTGCTAGCACCGTGCCACCGATACAAGACAATAGATCACCGCATATTATAGCGCAATTTCCCACTCTGGAAAATGGACAGCATTATGGACATTTCCCTTTGGACGCCAACGCAACTAGAGAGGGGATTCTGAGATTTAATCATCTCACCGTAGACCCTTCGTCAGGAAGGCTGTACGCAGGAGCTGTCAACAGACTCTTTCAACTCAATTCGAATCTCACATTAGAGGAATATGTCTCGACAGGTTAGTCTTTTTCTTGCTCTGAAATACAATACTATAATACAAGAGAAATAAAAGATGTTCTTTTTTCCAGGTCCGAGACTGGATAATCCTCAGTGTCATGCAACAGGTTGCAATTCAAGGGACATAACTCCTTCTTTAATGAATAATGTGAACAAGCTACTAATTGCCGATCTTGAGCAGAAGATGATATTTGCATGTGGCTCTCTTCTCCAAGGTGCTTGTGAAAAATATAATATGCTCAACATATCCCTTAAACCGGAGTTCCTCCCTCTCAGCGTGGCAGCCAATGACGAGAATTCCTCCACATACGCTTTCATCGGACCCGAGAAGTACAATCCGTGGGGACAGACGAACATACTCTACGTGGGGACAACGTTCACTAATAAAGGGGATTACCGTCATGATGTACCCGCCATCTCCAGCCGAAAACTCGACCGGTTAGATTTCGCCGAGTACACGTTCAACAAACAGTCGATCGTGTACATCGACGTCAAGTATCGCGATCACTTTCTGGTGAAATACGTATACGGCTTTAATGCGAGCGACTATGCGTATTTCGTCCTGGTGCAGAAGCAGTCGTATCTGCCTGAGCAAGAGGAATTGGGATACATCTCCAGACTGGCGCGAAGCTGCATAAGCGACCCTAATTATGACAGCTACACGGAAGTGACGCTGCAATGTATGGTCGATGGTGGGGACGGGAAGTTGTATAATTACAACTTGGTACAAGACGCGAAAGTGGCAGCGGCGGGCAGCGATCTGGCCATGCAACTCGGCATCTCCGTCGGCGATCCTATATTCGTCTCCGTATTTTCACCTAGCAGAGGTATCACAAACGAGCCCCTGCCGCACTCGGCGGTTTGCGTCTACAGCCTGCAGGACATCGAGACCAAATTCAACGAAAATATCCATATGTGTTTCAACGGCAGCATCAAGTATCGGAATATGGGATACGTCAGCGGCCCTATACAGGACGGAAAGTGCCCTACGGCCGGTGTAAGTAAACGATAATCGATCGAAATTAATGTACTAAAAAATACGATTCACTATCATTAATTATTGTTTCATCATTGCAGACCACGGGAAACATTCTCAACTTTTGCGAAGTCGGATTGAAGATCTCGGGCGTATCGCCGATCATAGGCCAAGCCATCCTGCAATTCTCTGATACGTTTGTCACCTCGGTGACTGTTGCGAACACCGAAAGCCACACTGTAGCATTCCTCGGCACGAACAATGGCGTTATCAAGAAGGTTTTGCTTTCCGGAGCCGAGGCATTCGTCTATGAAAGCGTCACCGTTGATAAGGGACAAAAATTATTGCCCGACACATTAATCTCGCCGGACGGCGAATATATCTACGCGCTGTCCACTTCGAGGATATCGAAAGTGAAAGTGGAGCATTGTAGCGGTTACACCAACTGCAGCAGTTGCCTCGATGCGAAGGATCCTTACTGTGGCTGGTGCTCTTTAGAAAAAAGGTAAGCGAATTAAAAGGGTTAATGCATATTTTTTATTCTTGCGAATATCGAATTATTTCTATTATATTTTGCATTATTAAGAGATAATAATAATGTAAAGTTTTGCCGGTCGTTACATTTATTAATAAATTTTTTGGCAATAAAATTAATAAACTGATAAATTTACTAATATAATCTTTCTTGACCGCAGATGTACAGTAAGAGGGGATTGTCAAAAAGCAAGTCGCAGCAGTCCACGATGGTTGTCTTTGGGCACAGGTCAGCAGTGCATCGATTTCGAGCAGGTTTTGCCCGACCGAATGCCCATTAATCAGATGACCACGGTGCAATTAACAATTAGAACTTTGCCCGAATTACCAGCGGGCGCTAATTACAAGTGCGTTTTTGGTAATGCTGAGCCAATAGACGCACTGATGACCGGTTTCGGACTTTCCTGTCCCACGCCACCTGTCATGGAGAGGCCCAGTATCCCCGAGGGCGCCGATCACGCGCTCGTGCCGCTGTCTGTGCGCTCGAGCGAGACGAATAAGGATTTCGTTTCGCGTAACTTTGCATTTTTCGACTGTTCGAGACACACTGTGTGCACCGAGTGTGTAAAGTCGCAATGGGCGTGCAGCTGGTGCGTCTACGACAACAAGTGCACCCACAACACTAGTTGTCAGGGCATCATATTGGGCGAAAACGTAAGTCTTGTATAATTTATTTTGTTTTGTATGTATCAAGATTTTTTTTTATTAAACTTTAGAAGGATTTTCTTGCAATTTTTTGTTTCTACAGTTTTTGCTAACTTTTTTTACATCATAAAAACTTTGCTCTGCAAAATAACACATTAAATTATTCTGAAAGTTTTCTAGATTTTTTTAATGAAAATAAAATTTTTTTTTAAACTGGAAAACTTTCTGAACAATTTAATACATGTTTAATGCTCGTTTTAAAATTTGATCTTTGACTTTAAAACGTTTTGCTGCCATCTAAATATTAATTGCAGTTAAATTTATAATATTACACAAGTCAATGAAAATTTGTGAATTTATTTATCATAATTAGATGTAAAATGAATATACTTCTGTTTAATTTCAGCAAAAGCAAGTCAATCTAGCCGCGCATGGCGCGCAGTACTGTCCGAGATTCGTGGAACGCAAGGAACCATTGATGCTACCGAATAGCGTACCCAAAGAGATAGTGCTCGAGGTGGAGAACCTGCCGCATCCGCAGGTAGGCCACAGTGGCTTTCAGTGCATCGTCAGCATCGAGCATGCCAATCTGAAGGTGCAGGCGCGCGTGGACAGCAGTCGTTTTATCGTGTGCGACAAGACCGTGTACTCGTACGAGGAGACCACCGGCAAATACGAGGCCGAGGTGACGGTCGTCTGGAACACGAATCACCATGTGGACAAGACCACGATAATTTTGTACAAGTGCGAGGTGCTCGGCTCGCATCGCGAGCACGCGGATTGTTCCCTGTGCGTGACGCGGGATGCTCGGTACGAGTGTACTTGGTGCGGAAACAGTTGCGTGTACCGGCACTCGTGTCTGCAGTCGCCGTTCACCGAGTGCCCGAAGCCGCGGATAGACATGATCAAGCCGCTGAGCGGACCGATCGAGGGCGGTACGCTGGTGACGATCGAGGGCAGCAATCTCGGGCTGAAGGAGAGTGACGTGGAGGGGAAGATACGCATCGGTAACACCCCGTGCAACCTGGTGGACTACGAAGTGTCGGTGCGCATCGTTTGCCGCACCGGCCGGCACGAGGCCACGGACGCGGCGACCGTTGTGGTGGGGAACGACGCCGGATTCACGGAGAGCGCGGTATTGTTCAATTACAAGGACATACGCTTGTCGGGCGTGTATCCGTCGGTTGGACCGCAGAGCGGCGGGACGCAGCTGGCCATCACCGGTAAGTATCTGAACATCGGTAGTACGATATCGGCGTATCTGGACGAGCTGCCGTGCCACGTGAACGCGACCCAAGCGAGCAGCACGAGGCTGACTTGCGTGACGAGCAAGTCCGGCCGTGTCAGACGGATTCACAGGTTGACGCTGAGCATCGACGGCGCGAATCGCACTCTCGCGGAAAATCCGTTCAATTACACCCACGATCCCACCATCATGGAAATCAAGCCGTTGAGAAGCTTCGCGTCGGGCGGTCGCATGATCACCGTGCACGGAACGAATCTGGACACGATTCAAAAGCCCGAGATGGAGGTTTACTTCGACAACGAGTTGCTGCCGGTGAACAGAACCGTCTGCACCGTCCTGAATCCCACGCAAATGGAATGTCCGAGTCCGAGCGTCGCCAAGAGATTCACGTCGATCCGACGCAGTGAACGCTCGGCAGCCACCAATGCTCAGGGCACCTCGTCGCCGCACTCGTTGAGGCTGAAGGAGTCCCAGCTGTCTCTCAAGATCGCCTTCGTGATGGACAACGTGGAAAGCGTGAGGGATCTGGAGAAGCATTTTCAAAGTCTGCGCAACCGACTGTACTACGTCGAGGATCCGAAATTCTTCCCGTTCCCGCAGAACGTCAAGCTTTACAAAGGCGACACGCTGGTGATCGAGGGCGAGAATCTCAATTACGCCAGCGACGAGTCCGACGTGAACGTCACCGTGGGCATCATGCCCTGCAACGTCACCTCCCTCGCGCACACGCAGTTGGTCTGCACGCCGCCGGATCAGCAGCCCGCCGACACCGACGAGCTCGGCATCAAGACCGAGAGCGGGTTGCCGCTGGTGGTGGTGCGCGTCGGTCGCAGCTTACGCTTTCCCATCGGCTTCTTGCGCTACGAGGTGATTAAATCGTATCCGATACCGCCGGAAGCGATCGCGGGCATCGCCGCGGGCACCTTCGGTCTCATCTTCCTCTTCGTGCTGGTGCTGGTGATCTATCGGCGTAAGAGCACGCAGGCGGAGCGCGAATACAGGCGCATACAGATACAGATGGACACGCTGGAGAGCAACGTGCGGATGGAGTGCAAGCAGGCGTTCGCCGAACTGCAGACGGATATGACGGATTTGACCGCGGATCTCGAATCATCCGGCATACCCACCCTCGATCACAAGAACTACATCATGAAGGTGTTCTTCCCCGGAGTGATAGATCATCCGATATTGAACGATCCGCGCTCGCGCAGCAACATCTCGCGGACCAACTACGACGCGGCGATGATACAGTTCGAGCAGCTCGTCAACAATAAGTATTTCGTGCTGACGTTTATAGAAACCCTGGAGGCTCAGAAGGACTTTAATATCAGGGACAAGGTGAACGTCGCCTCCTTGCTCATGGTGGTTCTAATGGGTAAGATGGAATACGCCACTGACATCCTGATGAATCTGCTGCTGCGACTGATCGACAAAGCGGTGAACACGAAGCATCCGCAACTGATGCTGAGAAGAACAGAATCCGTCGTGGAGAAGATGCTCACGAATTGGATGGCGCTTTGTATGTATAATTATCTAAAGGATTACGCCGGCTCGTCTCTATTTCTGCTGTTCAAGGCGATCAAACATCAGATCGAGAAGGGACCGGTGGACGTGATCACGCACGACGCGAGATACTCTCTGTCGGAGGAGAGGCTTCTGCGCGAGCAGATCGAGCACACGATCGTCACGCTGCACGTGGTGCAGGACGATCTCGACGAGAAGATACAGTGCAAGGTGTTGGACTGCGACACCATAAGCCAAGTGAAGTCGAAGATCCTCGACGCGTTGTACAAGAATACTCCGTTCTCACTCAGGCCGTCCGTACACGACGTCGATCTGGAGTGGCGGCACGGTCGTGGCGGTCACCTGACTCTCCAGGACGAAGATCTCACGACCAAGTGCTGCGGCGAGTGGAAGAAGATCAACACGCTGGCGCACTACGGCGTCAAGGAGTCGGCGGTGATGTCGTTGATCCCGCGGCAGAACGACGGCTTCTCCGTGGCGTGCAAGCCGCCCTGCCACAACTGCAAGCCCTCGCATTACCATCCGCAGCAGCAGCAACCGCCGATCCATCCGCATCATCCGCCGCACCATCACCTACATCGACACTCAAATCACTGTTCGTCCACGCATCTTCCATCCACGCCCAATCACGGGCTGATCAGTCCTGTAATGTACAATCATCCCGTGAGCGGCTTGTACTTCGACTCGCAGCACTCGCCGCCGATCATAACGGCGAACGGCGACGTCGAAAGCGGCCACGGCGGCAATCAACGGCTGTATCATCTGGTGAGGCCTATCGAAGACGTGCACTATCCGCCCGGTTTAGGCTTCACCGGCAGCAGCAAGCATCACCATCCCGAACGGACGCACAAAGCGATCCCGGAGATATTCCTCACGCGATTGCTGTCGACGAAGGGCACTGTGCAGAAGTTCGTCGACGATTTTCTAAACACCATTCTGACCGCGAACGAGGCGCTGCCCAGCGCGGTCAAATGGCTGTTCGATCTCCTCGACGAGGCCGCCAAGCAGCACGGCATCGTTGACCCGGAGGTGCCGCACGCGTGGAAGTCGAACAGCCTGCCGCTGCGATTCTGGGTGAACTTTATCAAGAATCCGGATTTCATGTTCGACATCAACAAGTCCACGACGGTGGACTCGAGTCTATCCGTGATTGCGCAGACGTTCATGGACTCGTGCTCGATGACGGAACACAGACTGGGCAAGGACTCGCCGTCTAACAAGCTGCTCTTCGCTAAGGACATACCGCACTATCGCGAGAAAGTGGGTCGATTCTACACGGAGGTGCAGAGACTGCCGCAGATCACCGACCAGGAAATGTCTAGTGCCATGCAGCAACTGAGCGCGTCTCACGCCAACGAGTTCGACGTGATCGCGGCGCTGAAAGAGCTCTACATCTATGTCAGCAAGTATTATGAACAAGTGAGTAGCCGCCGTTCATACTTCATCCCTTCCCTCTCGTTCTCTCCGTGTAATCTCGCTCGTGAAATTCTTTTCAGATCCTAGAGGCCTTGGAGACAGATGCGGGCTGTCGCAAACTACACCTAGCTCATAGACTAGAAAACGTAGCGTGCACGCTCGAGGGAGAAGAGACCAGTGCCTGCTGACATACCCTCCTCACTTCCATCCCAGGACCCGTCAACCTCTCCAGAAACACTGACTAGTGCCTCCACTTCATGCATCAGCTACACCTCGTTACATATGTACAAATATTACACATTACAACACACTGTGTGAATAACAATGCCGTAAAAAGAAAAAAAGAAAAGGTACACGCGATTTCGTTAGGGCTAGTCAGGCGATAGGTCACGGGATTATAGACAGTCCTCGTGGTAGTATTTTACCGTCTTTACGTGTTGGCCATACCGAAATACGCTTGTAAACATGTATGGATATTGGTAGGCGATGTACGCGTCTCCGATCCTTAAACTACGACGCTGGACAGACGCCGGTTTTGAATCTCTCTAGAAAAAGAAAAAACAAATGAACAAGATCACTTCGTGTGAATTCATGTGAATCTCAATTAATTCGTAAGATATTTTTTTCGCCATTGTTGTTATTGTAGTATATAAGTGAGGAGATTCAGTTGCTTTAACTAATTAAGTAATTTTTTTTTTTTAATTCTTTACTCTCTATATTTTAGAATATTGATGCAAGCATCGTCGCCCTTTTTCCCCTCCCCTCTGTCGAGACTCCTTTGAGGATCCGAGACGTGGATCGGTGCAAATACTTATTAGGGAAGAAATTTAAAGTGTAAATTTTACGGCCGATCTGATATCTATACGTGTATACGTAAATACGGAATACATAACATAAAGTAAAAAAGTAACATGTCTAATGATAAGTGAGAGAAAGCCATAGTGTCCACCAGACTGTCTGTACGGGAGTGACGTACGGCAGCGAGTAGTCTGTGATCCGAGCACGAGTGGCTATGCCTACTATCTTCATTATGATACATATAATTATTAATATGTTATATATATTATATATATATATACATGAAAAAAAAATATATATATATAAAGCAAAGAATCATGCGCAACACACCTCTACGGATTGTAGTGAGCTAGTTAGAGAGGGACTATATGTATTATAAGTTGGGGGAGCGTTACGCACTCTTATATATAATTCAGAGACAGAGTAACAGATAATATTAAATTAAGGCGATTAAAGTATAACGTTAAAAAAAAAAAAAATTTAAGAGTTAAAAGTTATAAGAGCAGCTCAGTCTACTCTAGGCCTATCTACGTATATCGTGTGCGTTCAAACAAAGAAATTTCTGTCCTTAATTATTATTATTTTTTTTTTGTACATTATTTTACTTCTCTGAGTCTCTCTGTATCTGCTATACACAGTATGAAGTGCTGTTGCTATAATTTTAGAAAGGCCATTTTGTGGAGCATCTAATAACTTTATCTTGTATGTATTATTATATTATTATGTTATTATTATTATTATTATTATTATTATTATTATTATTATCGGTTATTAATTATTATTTCTTTATTATTGTCTATATAATTATTAATGCTACTCTTTAATTATGGTTATAAATGTATTGTTAGGGATAACGGACACAGATGCAAAACGAAACGGACCTTTTTTTTTATACTGTCTACGCGAGAATATTATAGACTGTTTCAATCAATAGTGAAGTTCTGTATTTGTTGATTGCGTTTTGGCCGAAATTTACGTAACTCTTACCGCAATATGTACCTCAGACACTCGTCGTGACACAATGACACGCGATATTCTTTGAAAAATCATAACTTACTTATTTTTAATTAACATAAGACTGGCAACTTTTTTTTAACTCGCATTTATTTTTTTTTTTACTACTTTTTTTAGAAACATTTTTTTTGCGTTGTGTAACACCAGTGAAAAAAAAAAAAAAAAATTAGGTGACAATTGTTATACTCGGTAGCTACTGCCAAGTTTCTGTTCCCATGCGCTTTTGCGAACTGTCGATCCGTTCAGCCAATGTAAACTCATCGTTCAATCGAGACGTGACGAAGTTTGATCGATGAGTTGTTGGCGTAGGTCCAGGGAGGCTGGGGACGTGCTCATACTCTTGTACTTAATAACGCCGTGTCGTGTAATTTCAATTATATTCCAGGTCCCCAGACTCCCCGCATTCGCGACCAACAGCAAACCTATGTATTCTCTCTATTATGTGTACATCGTATTTATTTATATTACGGAGGATAAATTTATAGCTCGATCGCGAATGTACGTCAATCTGTGCTAACTGTGAATTTTTACACTTTATCACGTATACGTCCCTTCGTATCGGATTGTATGAATATTATATCTGTATGTCTGTTTTGCTTTTATGCAAAAGTATGTCTCGGTATGTGTGCCATCTGTTTCGACGCGGTGAGAGATTCGTTCGCCTCGCCGGTGTCGCGCGATAATATACATGCTTTTATATTTGCGATCAATTTTTGCGATATTAATCATTATTTTATTGTGAAAAGTGACGCTTCGCTCTCGATTTCATTAATGCGAAACGAACGAATCTAGGCGCCGCTTGATGCAGTCTTCCCCAAATGAGATTAAAACGACGATTTCGTTGGATGGAACTTTCAATATTGATTATTATCGCGCAGCATTTCGTACGTATTTTCTACGTATGTAGTTCAACGTTCGCGGAGGTGCCATGCTTTCGTCTGCGAACGCGACATCTCAAATCGTACATAACGTTTATGTATATATCTTACCCGTGAAATATGCGATTATATTTCCAGTGAAATTCGATATACGCAAACATTCAATTAAGCTTTCTGTAACGAATTTCGAATCGGTATCGAAATCCGCGCGAGATGAATAAAATAACGAAAGTAGATTTATACGCATGACGAAGAAGTTTGTACGGACGCGATGAAATGCGAAGGGAATTGCACTTCGTTCGTGTCCTGTATTTGAAAGTATCATACTTTTCGGTTTTCACTTTACACTAAACAATGTAAACCGACATTTATTATTTAAAAAAAGAAGAAAGAGATTTGTATTTAAGAATTATATACGTACATGTATATAAATTATGTGTAGAGAGGAGGAGAGAGAAACGCGTGCTGAGAATGAAATGCCGTTGTGCACGTGTTGCGACGCAGTGATTACAGGCGTGTTAGAAAGAGAATGACATAATCGACACAAGCACTGCCGTATTAACGTTGTTTTAGAGCTCGTGAAGGAAATACAACGACAGGGAATCGCCGTAACTACAAGTCCTACACATGACAAACGTCCTTCGTAATTTTAAAGAGGAGAGGAATAGAGTATATACACTTTTTCATTTCGTTTATTGTCACTGCCATATTTCGCATTTAAAAGCGAGGCTGTATCGCCGAGCCACTGTATTGTGTTGCGATAGCGTTTCGCCAACACAAATGTAGACTATATGCGTTTTCCCGCGAGAAGATCGCGAGGAAGGCCAAAAACTTCGTCTTGTATTCTAATCGCACGTTTGCCGTTTGAATGCAATTGTCGTAGGTTTGCGTTATATTGTATTTAGCGCGCGTGGCAGTTAGCTCTAGCGTTAAATGTGTGGCGAGAATACGGGCGTTCCATTGCATTTGAATATACATATTGCGTGCCGTACAGATTGACGTACACGGGTGAAGACCACACATGTGCGCACATATTCGTATACACACGTTTCTCGTCGCTATCATCGGATGCCAATTGGGCCTCCCGACAAGCGCGCGCAGGACGTTTAAATTTTTTTTTTTTTTTTTTTTTTTTTTTTCCCCGTGACGTTCAGTTCAGGAAGACACTCGGACGCGAGATTTTCGTGCAGTGTGTGAAGTATATATCTCGGGCAACGTTTGAGCGCAATCTCCCATATAGCGTCACTATACTTTATGAGTGTACAAGTGCTTGCGATTCTGTCGCGTTGGAAATCATTTTGGAAAAAAAAAGAAGAAGAAGATGCTTTATCTGTTTTTCTGCGATTTTCATATTTAATTCACACCGCTTGAATTAAAGGTGGAAAAGCCCTGAGCTACGAAACGCAATAGAGGGACGCGACAGAGTTTCCTAGCAAGTTGTACTTGTCGAAAGTCGACTCCATCCATCTGAAAAGCTTGTCAATTCCGCATTCAACGTATGTAATTATAACGTAATGGACTGAAGGAGCGAGAAAGGGGTGATTCGCGGCGGCCGTGGGGCGATTAGTGTGTTACACACACACACACAGACACACACACACACATGCTTCGTAGTATATAGATAAATCATGAACATTGTGTCGAGTTAAGATTACTCTTTGTTAAGCTTCGAGGAGAGAGGATGGGGGGTGATCCCGACAATTTTCCCCATAAGGACACTTCTCTTGTATATTCTCGGATCGGGAAGGCGCCGTTTGGAAACGGCGTGCGTATTCGCGCCGCTATTTTCGCAAAGGTACGATTAGATGGACCTCCCCTTTCGTCCGGCAATTATTGCCAACAATAGTATTGTTCTGAATGTCAGCAATAATTGACCAGCAAGAGCGAAGCATCGACGCGCCATTGTCCGATCTTGATTCTCTCAGCGTTTGCGAAAACGCATCTCCGGCAGCAGAGTGTTACGAAAATTGCCTGGGAAAAAAAAAAAAAAAAAAAAAGGTGAAGAAAACATGTATTACATTGATCAATTCTGTGTGCCACTAAACGTACCTTGGGGAAGCGCCTATGCTCTCCTTCATTCATTAAGATAAGAGCGCGGCTGCACGACAATTTGCGTGCAATACGCTCGCTGCGCGTGTGTGCGTATGTATGTGCGTATGTGTTATATTGTGTATGTATCTCTCCACATGTGTGCGCGTGCAACCCTTCCCCCTTCCTCTTCACGAATAGCCCTCTTCTTTCCTCCCCTCATTGTACATAGTACTCTTCAGCCCCCCATCCCGCGCACGAGTAGACCTTAAGTGATACTCGAGAAAACGAAATGACTCTTGCCAAATTTTCAATGGGACGTAGGGACAAACGACTAATTGCATTTGAAAAATCGTAAAAAAAAAAAAATATATTGGTATTATAAATGACTCGTATCGTTATCTCTTCGTTATTTCGCCCACCCGCAATCTCTCAGCTGTACAGACTACTATTTAGCCTTACGATTCGGACACGATGGACTGTGTTGTGCATCGTCTTGATAATCATTATTGCATACGTAAGAAAGATCACGAACTTGTCTAGAACTTGTTTTCAATATGAGTCATTATAATTTCATTATCATTCTCATATCCACGGTAGATACACGGAGATGGTCGATTTTTTTTTTTCTTTGCTCGTGGACAGGTTCAAAATTTTTTTCTGCCTTTGTAAAGTAAAGATTTATTGTAATTGGACAGGCACGATATAGCTACATGCCCATGTAAAATCACAGCTCGCTGATGCGCTAAGATCTAAATATTGTTATTATAAATAATGGATATACGTGAACTCTTTTTAAGAATACACTATCCAAAAAGTCGTCAAGTCGTGTTACGCAAGTCGTTATATTAATTTCGAGTTCTTGTATATTTCACAAACTATACCCAGCTCCCGCATTCGCGGGCGGCGCACGAAATTTATATGTATATCTTGTATACAGTAGAACGCGTTATAGTTTTCCACTGTGCATTTTTCAACTAACATCAATTTCCGACGTCGGTGTCGTGTCGTCACACCAGTAATAAATTGGCGTACTCCGATACGCTTTGATTTCGGTCACGAAATTGTGTATATGCGATATATAACAGTACAATTAATATGCAATCTTGAGATATGTGAAGTTTGTATAATTTTATCGCTTTCCTTTTATAAATATCTCAATAAAAAAGTATTAAAGAACGATCTATTGTATATTTACATTAAAACTGTGTCAACGCAGACTTGTATTACGAACGATATTACGTGTGTAATAATTATTAGCGATAGTAATATTATGTCATTATTTTCTACATACTTAATATTTTTGTAATAATAATGCGAAAGCTTAAAGATAACAAATTTACATGGCACGTTTGTACAATTATTAATAAATTGTATAATATGGAATTGTATTTATATAGGCAGTAAGAAATTCAGACACTACACAAAGGCCCAATTGTATTAATATCGATTGAATGTAATTCGAGATTAAACTTCAATATAAATACACACTAGTAGTATCGTCTATTTAGGATTTCTCTCTTCGTCATAAAGGGACGCGATTCTTATTTCTCTTGCTCTTATTGATCGTACGAAGATACATTCATAAAAAAGTTGATAATAAAAATTGTGTCGCGCCACTTTTCAACAGATTAATAAAATCATTTACAAAACAATTTCATCAATAAAAAAGATTGCTCCAAATTATTTTTATAAAATATACGTTACTTATGTTTTGTTCACTCTTTTTCGCAACTTACTCTAGCAATTCACTCTGCTCCTGATTTTATCTTATATAATAACGATTTGTCTTGAGAAGATTTGGCTGAGGACAATGCAAGCGAACTGGATGAAGAGCTTTTTGAACTTGTGGCACCAGTCGCATTCCGTTTGTCTTGTTTAGCTTTCTTCATCATATCTTTCAGTCTTTTATCTGCACTTATAATATGGATGTTTGGTACCACTGCCTTAGTTCCACTGCCTATAAAAATTAATAATTTAGTTGAGCGATGTAATTTAATTTTATACGTCACATGCATTATGTTCACACTTACTTGAACTGGGCTTTTTCTGCTCTTTAGATTTGCTTTCTATCACAGTCTTTGGCGAACTTCTTTCTTTCGATACCTAATTAGAATACGTAAGAAAGTATAACAGCTGCGTCAATATCACACAGGCAATAACAAATTAATAATACAAAATATCAGTCAATGCAAAATAATAGAAAATAATATCATTTTCATTCATTACCAGCGTAAATAAATAGATGACGATTAAGTAGTGAATCAATAATCATACATTTTTTTTAAATTAAATGTTAAATGACTTTATAGAATGCAAGCTTTGCATAAGAAAATTATTACATAAATGTGGGTGAATACACACACCTGAGACTTTGAACAGTTAGAGCAATACCACATTTGCTTCGGCACATCTATCTGTGAATCCAAAATATGTGGAACATGACATTCCTGATGATACAAAGAATGACACTCTTGACATTCTACAAGTCTATTTCTTGCGCCGACATCCATCCCTTTGCAAATGACACACGTGAGATCATCTTCTAAAATCTCCAATGCTAGTGTCTCGTCTGTCTGAAGGATATCCGGTGGTGTGTCGCGTGCTGGCAGATTAACAGGTGAACTATTCTTGCTCGATTTACTCGAGTGCTTAGACGAGCTTTTGCTTTTTTTACTACTACTGCTACTGTGATCGCTCAATACTGGTTCTTCCATCATGTACTAAAAAGTAAACAATAGAATTAGAAGGTCTACTAATTAATAGAGAATTTATCTATCTACCTATTTTATTAGGAAGAAAAATTTAGATTATTTCTGAAATAGATATTTTCTACTAATGATATGGAGTACCTTTTTATGTAGCACATTGGAGAGCATTTTGGATGGTCCATATTTCTGCTTAATTGCTTCATCTAGCAGAGCTCTCAGCTGCTCTGCAGAGTCCTTGTTAGTGGAATGCAAGAGACGCAACCCCTGTGTGAATTGTGGATCCAATTCTAGTTGAGTCATTCTTCAGAATCTCTATTTCTTTCCAGTTGTATGACTCTCTCTCTCTTTCTTTGTAGAACTACTGTATAAAAATTTTACATAATTACAACAAAGAAATGCAACTCTACAACAATCAGGTTATGTCCAGATACAAAAATATATAGACTGCAAGATAAGCTTAAATTATATTATATTAATTTCACAAGAATGAACAACAAACTGCCTCTTTTTTATATTTTATATAAAAAGTGCCGTTCGAAGAAAGATAAAAAGTCCACTCTCTCTTGTTTTTACTTTACATATCGATATTTACTCTTATATTAAACTGCGCCACACGTTTGTCGTTTAACCTGCGAGATCCAAATATGCACGTTAAATAATACTTGGAATTATATCATATATATTTTTTTGTACATCTATCTGTAAAACATATTTTTTTGCATTTTTATGCTTTTGAGCATTTTTTCATCTTATTATATTAATAAATAAATACATTATATATTTACAAAATTTTCAAATTCTTGAAAATATAGATTTTCTTTGATAGAAATTAATATAAAAAGGTATGAAAAATAATACATTTAAAAATTTGTGTTATTTCGAAATTTAGATCATGTTATTTCTATCGAATCGTGTTCCAATATCGAGGATTTGCATTTCGTTTTTCGATAATTGTATTCGCAACTTACTTTAGCTTAGTTTATCTTTTTTTACATTGTCCTAATACAGTGCCGGTTTATCGGAGTTTGCTGAAACGCCGGATGACTGCACGTGTTCGATGTTGATCAATAATCGAGTTTATCGTCGGATTATCACGCTCTTCCTCCTGGCCTAAATTTTAAAAATACCGCCGGACGCCAAGCATAAGGCTAGCCGTACGACACCTACGAGCCCATTGCACTCGCCAAGAACTCGGAGAATGTAGGAATATCGTTCACACAAGCTCCTGTTTGCCCTGTATGTATTCCAAATTTAATTTCGCGGAGCTTTGATTCGTGAGGCAATTTTCGGTGCGCAATAAGATAAGAAAAGCAGGGCCGCTTCCTTACAATATTCTCTGTCAGTGTTCGGTGGAATTCAATCACCGTCGACAGACGCAACGGGCCGAAGTGGGCATTCGGGTGGCATCGTCGCGCGATCAAGAGGTGACGAGAAGGCGAAAATATAACCAAAGAAAGACCAAAATAGTAACCCTGCGGGCGACGGTGCGACGAGCGTGGATTTCTCGCGCGACCGATGGCGCATGCGCGCCAGGACAGTACGCGCGTCCCGTTTCCGCTGTACAGCGTCGCATCATCGCGTCCTCGTCTGGCGTTCAGGCGGCACGCTTCAAGCAACGTCGTCGAACTTTCGACGGCAGTTGGCAGCCGTGCGTAAAAGAAATAAATAATCAAAGCGACCATGAAGTGACAAATAAAGTCGGGAATAGAGAGAACAATGCTCGCGCGTACGACGGGCAAGGTGGATATTCAGCTCGTGTAGTAAGCGTGCGTTCGAACCGCCGTTGATACGGATCCGCGCTTTCGACGAGCACCTCGTGGTGTAAACGCGCTGCGCACCGCCGCTGCTCCGCCACCGCCGCAGCCGCAGCAGCAGCAGCAGCAGCCGCGCGCGACACAGCAGCAGCAGCCGGAGAGGCGCGCTATGCGCTTACCGTGGAGGCGAGGGTGACATTTAGGATATTTTTCCGCACGGTGCGACGGGACTTATCAACGGTGCAGCCTCCAGCCAGTTTGGCCGCTAACGTATCGGCCGTCCGGGCCGCGACAGCCGGATCAGCCTCCGCATCCAGGTGGTGGCCTCAGCATCCCCAGCCACGGTGAAGCTAAATACGCGAGACAGAGACTCGCACTCTCGTCGCTCACACATATTTGTAACGTTGCTCTACGAAAAGTGACTACATAGCAGTGTCGAAGATCATGAAAAAACTCGTGGGAGACTTCTAGTGAACGCGTGTGACTTTCAGTGTGGACCTGACCGGTCGACGTGCATCTGGCCATTAACCTCTTGCCATACACAGACCAGCGCGTCGTGGACGCTAGTGCTAGTGGCCATGCCTCTGACTTTTCCACTGTACAGCAGCAGCAAGGTTTGACACACTCGGTCATCCAGCTTTCAGCCATGAAAACCGAGAAAAAGCCCAACGAGCCCAGCTGTTGTCAACCTAATACGGTTGTCAAGGATGAGACTGACGCCGACCCTGTCAAGATTAAAGAAGAGGGTGCAGGCACCAATGATGATACAACTGGAGAGGATACCACAGAATGTCCAAGAGATCCTTGTTTGGATCCATCTAACGGTGAAGGTACAATGTCGGGGGAGAATCAGAACACAAATGGGAATCAGCCACTTCTGAATTCGGTTAAGCAAGAAGGAGATCCTAATAATCCCACTGACGATCTACCTGGTAAGCGTTTGTTTTTGTAATGTTGTATCTCAGAGTTCTCACTGCTTCGTGTATTGATTGGTGTTTACGTATCAATGTATACTTGTCTTTCTTTTGCTCGCATATCTTATATTAGATTAATCAAATTATCTTTTTTGCTGTAGATTATAGTGGAAATGTTATTACAGCGGAAAGCATTCAGCCACTTGTTAGTAATGTTGTGGGAAAGCAAATGGGAACCGGTTCGACCAGTGGGGAGGCTCAATATATGCAGCAGCAGAGTCAGATTTTTGTATTTTCTACGACATTAGCGAATAAAGGCGCAGATGCAGTGTTGAGAGGCGATTTTCATTCAATTATTGCTTATCATTGTGCACAACCAGGCACTAAAAAGTTTTTGGAGGTATTATACGCAACATATAATATTATATTGATAATATTGTAGACTATTACATGAGCAGTTTATTGCAACAGTTACGTTATGTTAAGCTTTCAAAATTCTGCACAATTTTCTATTAAAATAATACGAACATGTAACATTAATTTGTATTATTCTTCAGTCGTTTATAATTTATCTTTATTTAATTCACACAAAAACGGCTCACGTAAAGTATTTGTTTCAATAATTCTGTTCTAT